>NC_086444.1:198006224-198638224 GCF_028390025.1 Pseudophryne corroboree
GGTGATCACTGCATCGGGCATGTGAGATCGGGGTGCCTGATATTAGGGGGTGCCTGTGCGCACCAGGCACCCCCCCTGCGCACACCTATGATTACCATATTCACGTGATAATTTGTTTTACACTTGTGTAAGTGTTGTGGAAGGGGGATCTCCCCGATATTATTGCATCTCCTTAAGGGGAGTTATAGAAAGTGATCTCCAATAATATCTGGAAGTAATACACGAGGATCTTGGTGTATGTTTGTTTTTCTTTTCCATGCATGAAAATACCCTGTGGAAAAATTGGAAGGAGAAATCTCCAGATGCATCCCATTTAAGAAATTAAGGGAAGTTTGTATTCATTTGTGAGCGCTTGAGCACAATATTTGGTTTTTTGTCTTCTGTATATTGTTTTGTTTGGAACTGTTGTGATTCCATTACCATCATATTTCTTGAGCTGCATCACACTAGCGCATAGAGACACCTCAATATTTTTTCAAAGGTGTCACTCAGCACCACTGGACACTTATCACTTTTTACACTTCGGGCTTTTTCAAGCTGCACATATCACCAGCACAGCATGGATAAGCAGCAAACACCAGGGAATGGCCATCAAGCAGGTTGCCACACTGCTTCAGCACCCAAAGGGGACACGTTCAGCTTTAACATGGAGGATGCCGAGAGGTTACGCTTCAAAGAGAGTTTGCCTCTGATAGATACACACCTGGAAGCACAGGACATTTTTCATCAATTACTCCGTTTAAGGAAGAAAGAAACAGATTTCCTCATGCACGGCATCTCTCTTTCGGATTACCACCGCGAACAAATGATCCCACGTGGCTTCAGAATAAGGAATGTCCCCACCCTGGGGAGGTACAACCCGGAATTCTGCCGCAAATGGACGGCCATCCTGAATAAATGCAGCATGGACTTAGTTCTACTGGTGATAGAGGAGGTCGGCCTGGAACTAAAAACGACTAGAGAAAAAAATCACCACTTTTGAGAAACAATGCCTGAAGACCTTACAGGAGAATACCACCCAGGACTGGATATTGAAGTTACAAACACAGGTGGACCAGTACAAAAAGGTGTTGATTAGATTCAAGAGGAACAAACACCGCATAGTTAAAACAGACTATGAGGAGAACAAGGTATATTGGTGGCTGATGGGGGGTGACATGTGAAGAGAAGAACAAACCAAGTTCACCTTCAGAAGGAATTGGCGGAGGCGTAGGGACGATTCCACCTACTCGGCCCAGTCTTCCAACAGCGACAGCGAGTTTCCAGCCCCCGATCCGGAGGAATCCCCAATGCAAAGTGGGACCCCTTTAGGCGGGGCTTCGGCCACTTCAGGGGACCCCAATCCAAAAGGACGCCCACCCGCAGGGGGGGCCAAAACAAGAGGCAACAGAAGCACATCCAACAAACGGAAGACTTAATATTTAATCTTTCAGACAGAGTTTTCACCCCAACCGAAATGGCAGTATTAAAAAAAGGCTTGTCATATATTCCTACTAACAGGCACGATGAATTTACCTGGAAAAGAGACTTGCATCGCTTTTCACGAACACTCCGACTTCAAGAGTATTTCCAACATCAACAGCAGGAACAACCCACATCCGTCCTCGACAAGTTTGTGAGACAGCACACTACCTCAAGGTTCGACCCCCAGTCCACCAACTCATCCCTTAAAACCTTTTCCCGCTTGTTGGACAACTCGGTTCAGCACTACAACGCTACCTCTGTTACACAGCGTGACAACTCAACTCGGGCTGAAAGAAGCGCCTTACGCAATTTGGGAAACGCTAGAGACATTATTTTTCGCCCTGCTGACAAGGGGGGTGGCCTGGTAATTCAGAACCTTGAGGACTACCGCACGGAGGCTCTAAGACAACTCACAGACGTTCAAGTATACCAGGAATTATCCTCAGACCCTACCGCAAACTATAAACGAGAACTGGACTTAATCCTTGATGAAGCTTTGGATGACAAATACATTACTCAGAAACTACATCGGACATTGAAGCAGGAACATACAGTTACACCAGTTTTTTTCACTGTTCCCAAGATACACAAGAGCATTCACAGACCTCCAGGAAGGCTGATCATCTCTGCCAGATCTTCACTGTATCAACCCATATCCCAGTTCCTCGACAGTATCCTCCAGCCACTGGTCATCAAACAACATTCGTACATCAAAGACACTACAGACTTTCTCAATTTACTGGACAACATCCCGATTGTGCCCACAGGCACCTTGTTGTGCGTCATGGACATATGCAATTTATACACGAGTATACCACACGAAGGAGGCCTGGCTGCTATGCAGGAATTCCTAGCACAAAACAACATGCAGGATGTGGACCAAGCACTATTTGTACGCTTACTGGAACTGACTCTGAAGAGGAATTATTTCCTTTTTGATGGTAAATTTTACCTTCAATTAACGGGATGCGCCATGGGCAGTAATGTGGCCCCGTCTTATGCAAACACCTACATGTTCCAGGAAGAACGGAAGATTTTCTTCACCAATCCAGCATACTTTCAAAAGATTTTAGCGTACTGCCGATACATCGACGATGTCTTCATGCTATGGAGCGGTAGTCAAGAGGAGTTCATCAGCATGATGGAAGACATCAATCAAGCAGTGACTTACATTAAATTCACCTATCAATGCGATGCCTCCACCATCAACTATCTGGACGTGCAGGTCACCATCCGCAACAACAGTATTTGCACCACTGTATACACTAAGCCCACGGACAAAAACACGATGTTATTGGCAAGCAGCCATCACCCTAAACCACTCATTAAAGGGTTACCTCGCTCCCAGTTAATACGTACAGCCAGGATCCACAGCACCCAAGAATCCTTGGAGATCCAATTGGATAAAGTGATCCACAAATTCCTCCAGAGAGTTTACAATGAGGCTGACCTGCTGAAACACAAACAAGAGGTCATGAAGATGGACAGGAAGGAGCTACTGCATTCATCAGGAAGGAGGAAAGACAATATAATACCCTGGAAAAGCCAGTTCTGCACTTCTAGCCCGGTGGTCCAACGGGCCACCCGAGCGCTATGGCCCATAGTGGCCACAGACGACAAACTTACATGTTTCAGCAACAAGAGGTCCATGAATTGCTTCATGAGGGCCAGAAACATCAAAGACACCATTGTGCACGCAGACATTACTGGCTTCTCCAGCTCTACACCCTCAAACTTCCTTACCAAGCAGGCAGGCTGTTACAAATGCCTGGGCTGTACCACCTGCAAGAATATGGTCAGTGGACCTTCCTTCAAACATCCAACTAAAGACCTCATGTTCAGATTAAAGTATGTGCTGACCTGCACGTCCACCCACGTGGTATATTTCATTATTTTCCCATGTGGGCTAGGATATGTTGGCAAAACCATCACCAGTTTCAGAACCAGGATGGCTCAACACAGATCGGCCATCAACGCAGCAATCAAGAAGGGGAGTTCTGAACAACCAGTGGCGCATCATTTCGTGACCAAAGGACACTCAATAGACCAACTGAAGCATATGGTAATCGACCATGTTCCAGCGAATTTGAGAGGCGGCGACAGGAGCGGCGCATTACTAAAACTGGAGGCGCGTTTAATATTTAAATTGGAAACTTTCCCACCGAAGGGACTCAATGAAAAAATCCAGTGGAACAGTCTTTAGAAGTATTTGATACAGTCTGTATGCATCACCAACACTGGTCTCCACTGGGTCTTCAGGATCCAACGGTTCACAGCGGTTCCTGCTCTTTTCTGTTTCTCCACCTTCTTTTTATACAGGCCCTTCCACACTTTTTTTCTTCCGTCATTATTTCCCACACATCGGGGTTCCTTTTTCCTTTTCTTTCAACATGTTCCCGTTCACTCGTTCACATCCAGCAGACACTTTTTGTTCTTTTTTTCACGTTGCATTTTGATTTTGTTATGCTTTGTTCACACAGTGTTCACTATACTTCCGTTTGCCGACAACAGATCCTGCCCCACCAATTCACCCTTCATCATCATCATACCATGGCCACCATCTCACTAGATCTTCATCTCCCTCTCGTTCCTCCCTTTCCTTCCCCCCCCTTTCCTTCTTCAGTTCCCTGCTTTTCCCCGTTTCATTACCCTGTCTTTTTTCTGCTCATCCCTCTGTTTATGTCTTTCCTCCCCACACTGTTTTTTCTCCATTTCTCTCCTCCCCACACTGTTTCTCTTCTCCACCCTATTCCACTTCCTTTTCCTTTCTCATCACCTTTTTCACTTCTATTCAATTTTCTCCATTCCGCCAGTCTTTTCCCTATGCTCATACATTCTTTAACAACTTTCTCCACATCTTTTCTATCCTTTGGTTTTATTCTCAACATACATCCACCACATATATCAGTCCTGTGAATTTTGCCAAGTGCGTCACTTTTACACACAGACCGTCCACGCTGTCAATTCCACCCCATCTCAATTACTGTTAGGATCTCCTGCTCTGTGCTGCCACGTCACCATGGCAACCGGGAGGCAAGTGTTAGCGAAGTAACCTGAGCGAAGTTGATACTTCGGTCCGGGTTTTTACTGTGTAGTGGTTACAGGCTCTGTGCATGGCAGGGAATCCGGCGCTGGTTTTGTGCTCCCAGTCTGTGAGGTCTGAGTGGGGCGTGGACAGCACCTGCTATATAAACCATCCTCTCAGGCTAAGCAAATGCTGCTGAATCTTTGTTTGTTAGTCAGTTCCAGAGAGTTAGCTAGTACTGTGTGACTTTGTATTTACTTGTTGCTTACTGCGAATAGGCCTTGGGATTCGATACTTCATTCTGCCAATCCGGACCTAGCAGTAAGACTGGAGTCAGTTGTTTGACCTGCTGGGGTTCTTTTGCTATTCTGTGAACCCAGCAGGTTTGCGGCTGTACTCTCAGACCTGCTTGCTTAATCCTCCCTCATTGTGCAGGGCGTCCAGGTGTCAGTTTAGTGGCAGTAAGCTGAACCTGTGCCCTGCAAGTGGGGGTTAGGATTGTGGATACTCTCCTTGTGTCTATATTTCTATCTCTGACCAAGGAGTTTATTCCAACACCCGTTGGTAACCCTTTGGGGTTTTTTCTGTTGCTCTTAGCAACATCTTTTCAGGTGCTCCACATGTTAAATCACTACACCTCGCTTCATTGTCCGCTCTATTCCATCTGAGCATTCCTGAGCCTTTGGGCTTCTCCGTTCACTTTGTGTTTATTAGTTATTCCATCACCTCCTGTGTATGTTATGTTATACTGTCTGTGAGTTTGTTTGCTTCGCTTCCCTCTCTGTTCATACACCGGTATACTCCTGTTAGCACTGGTGTGCGTAACATATTCAGCAGCCCTACTCCTGTTGAAATTTTGTGGGAATATGGAGCATACCCCTCAAAATACTTTGCAACAGGTGGTCGATCAGGTGCAGGTCCTGACTCGACAATTTAATGAGATGTCCATTAAAATGAAAACCCCGCAGGCCGCTAGCGGAGCTCCCGCAGCAGCAGCGGCAAGTTCAGGGGTTAAGAAGCCGAAAGTAAATCTCCCAGATCGTTTTTCTGGAGATCGCTCGCAGTTCTTTTGTTTCAAGGAGAGCTGTAAGCTATATTTCAGGCTTAGGCCCCAGTCTTCTGGGTCGGAGATTCAGCGGGTGGGCATGGTGATTTCCTTGCTACAAGGAGACCCACAGGTCTGGGCATATGGGTTACAGCCTGACTGTCCGTAGCTTAAAAGTGTTGATGCTTTTTTTACGGCACTGGGCATTTTGTATGATGACCCTGACAAGATGGCTTCAGCCGAGGCTCAGATTACGGTTCTTAAGCAAGGGCGATGGCCAGCTGAGGTTTATAGTACGGAGTTTCGGAGGTTGGCTCATGATACCCAGTGGAATGACCCAGCCCTGAGAAACCAGTACCGAAGGGGCCTTTCTGACCAGATAAAGGACCAACTGGTACAATATCCCTCGCCTGATAGCTTAGATCAGCTCATGCAGTTATCCATCCGGGTGGATAGACGGCTGAGAGAGCATAGGCTTGAAAGGGAGACCGCAGTTTCCTTTTTTCCCAAGGGAACCTCAGACTCTGAGGAATATTCCGAGGAGCCTATGCAGATTGGGGCTACCCGCCTCTCCTCGCGTGAGAAGACGCGGAGGAGACAGCAGGGTTTGTGTTTGTACTGTGGGAATAAAGGTCATATTGTAGTATCATGCCCAGAAAAAACGGAAAACTTCAGGGCCTGAGGGTGATGGGAAATATCCTGTCAGGCCAGAAGTCAGAATTTCCCAAAAATACTTTTCTCATTCCAGTGACTTTGGAGATCCTCGGTCAAACTGTCAAGACTGAGGCCTTTGTTGACAGTGGGGCCGATGGGGTTTTCATGGACCGTCAATTCGCCCTGGAACACTCTGTTCCCTCAGTACCTTTGGCATCAGAGATTGAGATCTGTGGGTTAAACGGGGAACCATTGTCCCAGGGTAAAATTACCTCCTGCACCAGCCAAATTCCTTTGTTTATTGGAGCCACACACTCTGAAAAATTGTCTTTTTATGTGACTGTCTGTTCTTTTGCCCCATTGGTTTTGGGGTTACCCTGGTTAAGGGCCCATAACCCTCAATTTGACTGGGTCTCTGGGGAGCTTCTTAGTTGGGGTAGTGATTGTTTCAGGAGTTGCTTGAGCCTTCCAGTCAGGCTCTCGCAGCTAAGTTTGCCAGGAATGCCAGGATGTTATACAGATTTTGCGGATGTGTTCTCCAAAAAAGTTGCGGAGGTACTACCTCCCCATCGCCCCTATGACTGTGCCATTGATTTGTTGCCAGATGCTAAGCTTCCCAAGAGCAGGTTGTACTCCCTGTCACGTCCTGAGACTCAGGCTATGGCAGAGTACATTCAGGAGAACTTGGCTAAGGGATTTATCAGGCCCTCACAGTCCCCAGTTGGGTCGTGGTTCTTCTTCGTGGGTAAAAAGGACGGTTCGTTGCGACCCTGCATCGACTTCAGGGAATTGAACCGTATCACGATTAAAAACTCGTACCCACTGCCTCTCATTTCGGTTTTGTTTGACCAGCTTCGTACTGCCACCATTTTTTCTAAGATTGACCTACGCGGTGCTTACATTCTAATCCGAATAAGAGAGGGGGATGAATGGAAGACTGCCTTTAATACCCACTCAGGGCATTATGAATATTTGGTGATGCCTTTTGGGCTCTCTAATGCCCCGGCAGTCTTCCAGGAATTCATGAACGATGTGCTCAGGGAATATTTGGATAGATTCTTAGTTGTTTATCTAGCTCTTAGCAACATCATTTCAGGTGCTCCACATGTTAAATCACTACACCTCGCTTCATTGTCCGCTCTATTCCATCTGAGCATTCCTGACACTAGGGAGACACCCAATTCCTGAGCCTTTGGGCTTCTCCGTTCACTTTGTGTTTATTAGTTATTCCATCACCTCCTGTGTATGTTATGTTATACTGTCTGTGAGTTCGTTTGCTTCGCTTCCCTCTCTGTTCATACACCGGTATACTCCTGTTAGCACTGGTGTGCGTAACAATTACAAACAGCCGTCCCCATGGTGTTCTATCTACATTTCGTGCTGTTGCTATACTCTGTTTCACTCTGTGTTTCCTTAATCACATTTGTTGTCATTGCAGGGCCGGCGCGGGTGTTACGGGAAAGCGCCGCTGGTTGCCACGGCAACCGCGTCATGAACCCGGCACCACGTCACTTCCTGGAGACGCCGGAGGACTTCCGGCGGTCCCTGTGATTGACGGCGTCAGGCCCCGCTCTCCTCCACGTGCGGGTTAGCACCGGGTGTTATAAAGGTAAGGGGTTTTCTTTTTCAACACTGTTCACGCCTTGACAAAGGGATCTCAGGGTCCCGAAATGTTGGTTGTTATGTGACCATTGTTTTTGTTATTTAATACACGTTTGACCATTGATTTTGACGGAGTGCCGCTGCCTTCTTTCTATCTTCTACTATATATATATATATATATATATATATATATATAAGGAGCGCATGGCACTTCACAGATTTGCTATTAGAACTGCACTAGAGACGGGTCACCATGACCAGCCAATGGCGCACCATTGCCTCCAAGCAAAACATAGCATCGCTAGTATTAGGTCCAAGATATTAGATCATATACCTTATGACATACGAGGTGGTAATAGGGGCCAAAAACTGCTACGTCTGGAGAGTAGGTGGATATTCCAGTTGGACGCATTGGCACCTAAAGGTCTCAATGAAAAGCTAGGACTGCAATGCTTTTTATGAGCCTATCTAGCAGTCCCTGATAGGACATTTATAACATCAATTTTTTTGGTGCTATGAGCTCAAGTTTTAAAATGTGTTAGTATTATGTGAGTTAAGTTATCATTTATTGGAATTTAATTTTCCTAATATGATTGATGAGCTTCCAGAGAAGGGTTTTTGTTGTAAATATTTATTTTAGTGAAATGCAACTATGACCATTGCTGTATAGACATTAATAGAATTCTAAAACAGAAGAAGCAATGGCCCTCATTCCGAGTTGATCGGTCGCAAGGCGATTTTAGCAGAGTTACACACGCTAAGCCGCCGCCTACTGGGAGTGAATCTTAGCTTCATAAAATTGCGACCGATGTATTCGCAATAATGCGATTACTAACTACTTAGCAGTTTCAGAGTAGCTCCAGACTTACTCTGCCTGTGCGATCATTTCAGTGCTTGTCGTTCCTGGTTGACGTCACAAACACACCCAGCGTTCGCCCAGGCACTCCCACCGTTTCCCCGGCCACTCCTGCGTTTTTTCCGGAAACGGTAGCGTTTTCAGCCACACGCCCCTGAAACGCCGTGTTTCCGCCCAGTAACACCCATTTCCTGTCAATCACATTACGTTCGCCGGAGCGAAGAAAAAGCCGTGAGTAAAAATACTTTCATCATAGTAAAGTTACTTGGCGCAGTCGCAGTGCGAACATTGCGCATGCGTACTAAGCGGATTTTCACTGCGATGCGATGAAAAATACCGAGCGAACAACTCGGAATGAGGGCCAATGTTTAAGCATTACACCGGGATAGTACTCTTTGCTTTTTAAATTAACATGATTCACTAGAAAGTTTCTTAAACATTTGTATTTTAGTATGAAGACGCGCGGTTACTATGGTAACCTTACACAGAATATCAATCTCCGCTGGTGGATGCGGCCCTATGATGTCACCGGCGCATCGAAGCAGCGTCATGGCAGCACGAACACCGGGACGCACACGGGAAGCGGACGCACAGCGGAATCGTCTCAGGTAATCACAGGGTTTGCACAGGGGGGTATTTATTTGTATGTTTGCACATTACACTTGTTTTCCTGACAACGGGACAGGCTCCCGAAACGTTGAAATAAAAACACTGTTTATGCATTCAAAGAAAGTCTGGGAGTGCCACCATTTCATTCTATGTATCAGAGATTTTCTCATGGAAGGCACCCCAAGCAAGTAAATCAGGTTTCCTTCAGCGAGTGCCGGGTGATTTGGAAGATATATATATATATATATACTGTATATAGTGAAAATATTATGTTTATTTGTTCTTCATAAGTCCCTACATAGCTTGATGGATCTGGACCAAACTTGGAGCCCGATTCAGACCTGATCACTGCTGTGCGTTTCGCACAGCCGGCGATTATTGAACTACTGCGCATGCGTATGCACCGCAATGCACAGTTGCATCGCCAAACAGCGTCAGCATGGTGTGAAAATTTCAATTGCACGGCCGTTCGCAAGGTGATTGACAGGAAGAGTGGGTGGTAACTGGCCGTCTTCTGTGAGTGTCTGGAAAAACGCAGGCGTTCCAAAAGCGTTTTCAGGGCGGGTGTGTGACGTCCGCTCCGGCCCCGGTCAGCCTGATTTCTGCACACCGGAGGAGTAAGTATTGAGCTACGCACAGACTGCACACACTGAATGGGAAAAACATTTAATTTAATGGTGAGTGTAATGCAAATGGTTTTGCAGCTGCCCGCTGACTGAGGGGAATTTTCGCACAGCATACACATGCAATCGCACACTTGCACGGAGCAAATTTTCACTCCCCCTGGGTGGCGACTATTTGTTCACAGAACAGTGTAATTTGCAGCACAGCGATCAGGTCTGAATACTGGTGGGGTTTAAACTGAAAAAAAAACACTCCTTTGGGGCCAGGACCATATATCTTAAATATAATATAAATTGGTCTGTTTATTTGTTTGTTTGCCTGTCCAGTTATGCATTCGGACACCTCTGCACTGATTGGGATGAAACCAACACAAGATGGTCCAGTTGGATCCTGGCCAGGTTTTTTGGAGGGGTAAGGGGCCCAGTCAAACCTTACAGCAGAATGCACCAGGCAGAACTTTGACCCAGGGAGCCTGTTGTGGGCCTTCCACTTGATGGATTTGAAAGAAATCTTCACAAAGCTGTAACACTGCATTCCAGAAGACAGAGGTTGGACTCCCAGTCAGACCTCCTGTTGGTGTACGCTGGCCAGCTCTTTGACCCGGGGAGCCTATTCTGAGACTGTCACTGGATAGATTTGGAAGAAAACTTCATAGAGTGATAAAATTGGATCCCAGAAGACATACTAAGGGGTTCAGGTTGCTTGGATCTTTTATTGGTGCAGATATTTGACACAGGGAGCCTGTCCTGGGCTGTCCACTGGATGGATTTTGAGAAAAACTTCACAGAGTCGTAACACTGGATCTCAGAAAACATACTAGGGGGTTAGGGTCCGAAGAGGTCCTCAGGGCTACTGGTGACACCTCAAATACAAAAATAGCAATGTGAAGCCACCTCATGGGTGTATTGGAAAAGCTACATAGCTACTAATTATTAAACCTGGGCAATACCAGATACTACAGCTAGTATATATTTATCAAGGACTTGTGGTGAGGGAAATGGCTCAGGAGGTGCTGGCTAGTACCAGAGCCAGATCTTCACATAATAATTGAGCCCAAGGACCCATGTGGGCATTGTCACTCATGAGGGTTGGGGTTGGCTTGGGTAGGCATATGTGGTCAGAGCTGGTACAGATGGAGCATGGAGGAAGTTGGTGTTCTAGCAGTGGCTGGCCCGAAGGCGAGGACAGTGTAATAATTATAAACTTTATTAGGCATGAACTGAAGTTGGCTTGACTATCCCGGAGATGCTGAAAGCTGAGTAGACTGAATGCAAGATCAAGCATAATCAGTAGAACTGGAATATGAAGATGATCAGACTGGAACCAGATAGGTGGATGGACTATAACAGGAATGCTAACCGGACTGGAACTGGAATGGTTACACTGAATGAAACTGGAGTGCTGACCAGGCTTTAACCCGAATGCTGACAGTGAATGGAACTGGAGTGCTGACCGGGCTTGAATTGGGATGATGACACTGAATAGTCTCTTGTAGAGCTAGATGGTATTGCAGAAATTACCAGAGATTTGGTATAACCAAACTGTAACTGGAACAGAGCGGATTGGATCCAAATAGATACCGTGTACCTGGAAGCTCAGCACAGAGCTGTTACTTAAGGAGAAGTGACAGTTGTGCTGGCAATTTGGTGTCAGCAGGAAGTCCCTTTTATAGCACAGACTGTTCACTGATTGGAAGCTGTGATCAGCTGGGTTGGTGAAGCTCCTTGATTGGTCCATGGAGAGTCAGATGACTGAAACCAACATAGCGGTCGCCCACAGCCTGTTTTGGATGGAACTTTGGTTTAGGCCCAAACACCAGGAAGTGGAGCACCATTGAGGATCACATACTGAGACAGTGGGCAGTGGCAGCAAGCGCCGTGCAGCACTATACATGGAAACAGCGGCAAGCTGCTGGAAGCATCATGCCAGAAAAGTGCCAATGGACCCCCGTATTAACCAGGAGTGATGTGTAGAAGCAGCGCACCCAGAACTCAGTGCCAGTCAGGACAGACACTGCAGTGGTAACCCCCCCCCCCCCCCCAATTTTAACACTCTGGAGCGTGATATGCATTATACAAAGGTGCAGCAGTATATACAGTACTGCTGGAAATTTGTATTATAATAATATAATAATACGAAGAAGATATTTATTATACACTAGGTGATTCATCGCACCCTACAGGTGCTCTTCACACTGTCATAAGGGGCTATGCCCTCTTAACCCTTGCACACCCTTGTGGCATGCAATATTTGTATTATATGGAGTATTACCTCCAATCATAATTGTGTGAGTGGTTAAATATTTCACAGTCAAAGGGCGTGCAATGGTTAAGGGGTCGTAGGCCTTTGCAACGGCGTGAACAGCGCACGCAAGGCCTGATGAATCACCTAGTAGGTGCTGTGGTTGGGGGAGTGGCGGGTGTTGGGGAGACACGGATGGGGGAGGGGTCTGGGGGTGCCGCGGGTGAGGGAGGGGTGGTTGCAGGGGTGGCACAGGTGGGGGAGGGGCTGGTGTAATGGTGGGGGAGGGGTGGGTGCTGTGGGTGGAGCTCTGGAGCCACCACGGGTGGGGGAGGGGCAGGTGCGGGGGTGCTGCTGGTGGGGCAGGGGTCTGGAGCCACTGTGGGTGGTGGAGGGCGGGTGTGCGGGTGCCGCGGATGGGGCCCGGGGTACTGCGAGTGGGAGAGGGGCGGGTAATGCTTCTCCTGCTTCTCCTCTTGGAAGCAGCTAAGCTGCTGTCCTCCTTTTGGCTCTCCTGGAGACTCGCACAGCAGCCAACTAGCCAGTCACTATTGTTAGTGCCAGTGTCCCAACGCACCGCATTACAGGGAAGAAGATGCACTCAATAAACTACAGCTCCCATTAGCCCTTTGCGCCGGAATGCTTCGGTGCTAAGGGCTGCTGGGAGCTGTAGTTTATTTAGTGCATCTACTTCCCTGTAATGCGGCGCGTTGGGACACCGGCGCTAACAATAGTGACTGGCTGGCAGAACTGACTGACTCGCTGAATCAATGTAAAAGGTGAGAGTGCTGTGTATTGTCAGTGACACTGCACACCCACTGCACTACACATCACTGTCACCTTTTACATTGATTCAGTATCCAGACATTACTCTCCGCGATATCACCCACTCTATCCATTACATTAGCCATCTCTGGGCTTCCAGGCCGGCAGCCCAAGTGCTGTGTTGCGGAGTCAGAGCCTCTGGGGATCTGTGTGCGGCTGTGGCGAGGAGGCACTTCTGTGACATCACACACAGAGGAGGCTCCGGGGCTCAGAGAGTATGTGGTGCAGGGAGGGCTATGAAAGCCTTCTGCTGTGCCACCTTCATACACATCTATGCCGGTGGCCGCAGCAGCTTTTGTTCTACCTGCACCGTGGTTAGGGAGTGGAGATTGTTGATGCCGGAGGGGGCAGGCGGACTGGCAGCAGGACATAGGGCGTCATTCCGACCTGATGGTAGCTGTGCTAGATTTAGCACAGCTATGATCACTTACACTGACATGAGGGGTGACGCCCAGCACAGGGCTAGTCCGCCCCGCATGTCAGGCCGGCCTTCCCCCTGCACAAGTACAAAAGCATCGCACAGCGGTGATGCATTTGTACTTGAAGAGTAACTCCCAGCCAGCACAGCTCCTGCGGCTGGCCGGGAGTTACTCGTCAGTGCCCTGGTCGCAGCGGTTGCGTTGGCCGGACCATGCCCTCCAAACGGTGTCCAAACACCGCCGTGCCCCCCCTCCCGCCCAGCGACTGCCTCTGCCTGTCAATGGCTGTCAGCCATGCGCTGGTGCACTGCGGGGCCTGCGCAGTTCTGACCTGATTGCTGCGCTGAGATGAACTGCAGCGAGCGATCAGGTCAGGACACTACATTAAAAAAAAAATTCTCCTTATCTACAGCACAGAGACTTGCTGCAGATGCAGTGGCATACCCTCCAGCTGTACCTTTTTGGCAGGTACAGTACCTTTTTTTTATGGTCTGTACCGATTTTTGGCTATACAAACTTACATTGAAAGTATAGGAAAAGGGGCATGGCCATGCCACTGTACCCGAGGCCAAGCCCCCTTTTCGAATTTGTCCCGATTTTTATGTGTAAATTGTTGGAGGGTATGTTGCTGCAGATGCAGTGGGCGTATTTCGGGGTGTAGAGCTGGAGCTGCAGCTTCATCAGCCCCATTGTTAATCCTGCTCTGGGAACACACAGCAGCCAAAAGGCAGAGCCTCCCATTGGATGTAACCTGTGTGGGAGGGCGTTTGTCACCCAATCAGCTGTGGACTGGGTGTGATAGACCTGCTGCTAACCCAATGAGAGCTCCTAGCCACTCCCAGTGTTAGCCACACAGTCACAGAGTGACAGATCTGGGCAATTATATAGGAGATTATTTGCATTTTTCATATACTTTATATAGTCAAAACTGTATGCTGGAGTATAACAGGAAAGGCTCTGCCTCACCACACCGCAACACCGCAACGTCACTGACAGATATAAATATATATACTCTAAGATGATGATGTCCTATATACTCCAATAAAATGACACCATCATCACTTTATATATTTTCTATTATTATTATTATTATTAATATCCTTTATTTATATGGCACCACAAGGGTTCCGCAGTGCCCAATTACAGAGTACATATGCACATAATAAAAACAGAAAAACAGTGACTTACAGTTGAAGACAATATAGGACAAGTACAGGGCAACTAAGCATAACTACACCAGTAAACATAGAGATAAGTTCCAGGTGGCCAAAAAACTGCGGGATCTGGGCAGTTGAGGACTATTAAAGTAAGAAACGTATAAGCACATGAGGGAAGAGGGCCCTACTCGTGAGAGCTTACATTTTACTTCATATTCAAGAGTTATACAACTGTAAACCCAGTGGTGCATACCGCTTGCGGGATCAGATAGAACTACAACAAGGCTTGAGCACAAGTGCTATGATTTTATTATTATGAAATCTTGCGCATGCGCAGTATTTACTATAGCAATCTTGTAATCTTACTATTGTAATCTTGTGTGGAAAATACCATAAGAGACAGACTTAATTGGCACTTCCATTTAAGCACAAAAAGTGAATGGTCATGTACTCTATGGACCCTGATGAAGTCTCAGATTATATTATAGTGATAAAGCATGTTGAGGTCTGCTGTGGAACCTCACTCCTCATTGCTTGTGGTTGATATGCTTATATCTATTAATTTATAGAAGTTAACCTCTCTGCACATGTTACATCTGCCCCACCTGCCCTGAACATCTATCTATCTATCTATCTATCTATCTATCTATCTATCTATCTATCTATCTATCTATCTATCTATCTATCTATCTCACACACATGACAGGCAGCCCCCTGCACTCAGTACACTGCATTGTCCCCATTCATTCTTTTATTCCATCTCTGCAATACATCAACTCTGCCATCCAGTAATGCTGCCATAGCTACATGGTATGTTATACCTCTTGTGCTGTCCATGTTAGACCACTTCTGCAAAATTTTACAGGGCCACTGTTAGTTCCCAATCAGTCTCTGATCTCAGACACAACTACAGCAAAAACTGCTAAATGCACCTGCATTTGGAATTGCATCTAACTAAGAATCAGGCCCATTGTGCACAGCTGTGGAAAACTAAAAACAGATTATCTCAACACCATAAGAATGGACACACATTTGTAGTATATATACTAGCTGTTCTATCCGTTCTTCGCATGGGAGTTTCTAATTTTCATGGTTGTAAATATAAATGAGTGCTAAAAATTTGGTATATCTATAGAGATGTAAATTTAAGACGTCTTAATTTAAGTAAATATTAATCCAAGGTTCTTAGCATTACCCGAGGTGCCCCCATAGCAGATACCGTAAAAAGTGACAGGACCATTTTTGTAGTTTATTAAATTATACACACTGGAGGTGCAATCCAAATTTTTATCTGATTGTACATTTGGGCATTATCGTTCACGCAAGGCAAGCCACGCATCGGTAATGACGTCATTATGCCAACACCCTTTTCATCCACTTAGGGAAGGATTATTAAAGGTCTAATTAAGTAGCTTTCCTATTTCCTACCTGAAGAATACATATGTTAAATTTCAACTTCCTAGCATATCTGTAAGTAAGAGAATTAGTGATGAGAAAGTCAGTCAGTGAGTGAGTGAGAGATACGGTAAACAGTGACAGGGTCATTTTTGTAGTTTATGAAAATCTACACACTGGAGGTGCAATCTAAATTTTGATCTGATTGTCCATTTGGGCGCTATCATTCATGCAACGCAAGCCACGCATCGGTAATGATGTCATTATGTCAACCCCCTTTTCACCCCCTTAGGGGAGGTTTATTTAAATTCTAAATACGTAATTTTTTCTAATTCCCACCTGAAGAATACCTATGTTAAATTTCAGCCAGTCAGCTTCTAACTGCCATGTCACAGGCTGGGTTTGAAAAATGAGAGTTAGGAGCTGATTGGCTACTACTTTATCTTCGTTCACTTTACCTCCATCCAAGGTTTAGTAAATAAACCCCTCAGTGATGAGTCAATTTTTTTTTTTGCAAGAAAAATTATCTTTTTTCTCATAAAAAAACATAGGATCTGCAAAAAGCCAAAGAACTATGTATTTTCATGGCCGCGACCATGGTAAAAAGGGTACTTATTGCAGATTTGGTTTTGCCTGCCAGATGCAGGAGTAATTAAATCCCTCATAAGTGATGGCATCAGGGTTAGTTGGAAAGCCCCAGGAGCGGTAATTTGCCATGGTAATTTACCGTGACTAATTGGATACCGACCTAAGGGCCTAATTAAGCATCACTTCAACTCACTTCACTAGCATGCGGGATGACCTAGCCTTTCCCCCCTGCTAACATGCCAGTGCTTTGCTCAGCATTGAAGCGCTCGTATGATAAGAGTATCCCCCTGTCTGCGCAGCCTAGCTATGTAGGCAGATGGAGGACCGCCTTTTATTGGGTCACAGAGGCTACATGTGACATCACACAGCAACCGCAGCCCGCCCCACAAATGGTCCGGGCACACCTGCGTTGTCTGGACCGCGCCAGCCAAACGGTGCATCGAGGGTCACAAAACGTGACACCCCATACACTGCCCCCCTTACAGGACTTTAGACTGCTTTCTGAAGAGAAGATCTTGCACATGCGTGCACCGGCATATGCACTTGTGAATATGTGCTGAAATCGCTTCATAGCAATTTCAGCACAATAGCAACTAATGCTGAATTGGCCCCTAAATTGTATTTAAACAGGACATCTTGAAAATGTGCAGTAATAGCGTTAAAGTGGACAAGTACTGAGAAAACCTGCTGTTGAATACATTTTCTTCTCGATACCACCTTTTCTGGCTTCCCACAAGGTAGCAATGGGCAAAGTAGCTGTGAATCATGGCTGAAAGTGCACATGAATTTGAAATTGAGAAAATCCTACATTCTAGATAGTTAAATAAAACTTTTAAATATAAGTGTATTAGGAAGAAAAAAAAAAACAGAATTATAACCTAACTAAAAATACAATATTCCCAATAAAATAAGCAGATTATTAATATATTGGTATATGTAGCTAATTCCTGCATTAAAACTAATTTCTTAACATGCATTTATTTTTTAGTATACATATAGCTGGAATAAACCTAATTTAAATTCTACTTTATATACCTTTTAAAAAAAAGAAAACAAAAAAGAAAAAACGAGTAAAGAAATCTATTTTGCTAGTTAGGAAATATCTTGACCGCCTGTTGTCTGTAATGCAGTGTGTAAGTAGAAATCAATGAAATCCTATGTGGTTTTGTGCAAATTTTCAATCAATGTACACTGATTTGTCTTTTCAGAAGGTTAAGGCAGTTTAATGGTTGAAAGCACAGTGCTGTTCAGCAAGATGCAAAAGTCAAAGGGTTAGAGGATTAGGATTTTTTTTAGACTTGCTATGCCTTTTTATCCAAAGACACTTTTAATCACATTGTACTACAGTTTAAAAAGATGAACTGAAAAGTTACACAAAATGTTTGGAGGCAGAAAATTAAAGAAAATTCCTTGCAACAGATTGTATGTTATGTCAAAGGCCATTGCTTATTGTTTTAACTATCGATTACCAGTAGTTAAACCATGACTATAAAGCTAAAATTTGATTTGCCCCGTTTATTCTCTATTTTTAGGATTTTATTTAGCAAGATTAAATTTCAGCTTGGTGTTTTGTAGCATTTACCTTCTCTTTAGTATTTTTTTTTTTACCTTTTTCTGTTTACTATACTGGAATGCACATTATTTTAAGGAATGAGATTGGACTTCAGTGTTGTAGCAAAATATCATGTGTCAACCAAGGGTTCTATAGTTACTTGATCTTAGTTCCACAGATGGTAAATAAATCCAAATGTTAAACCTCTTCAGATGATATGTGGGTTATACTTACCTTGTGATGCAATGTGTACTTCAAAAGTGATGAGGGATATAGCATGTGTATATATGTATGTACATGTAACCATTGCAACAGAGATTCTTTATGTGGCTTGGAGCACAGTTATGAACAGAGTCACAATGTAAAGAGTTATATCATATGCGCTACAATACTTGATGGGTATATAAACACAAAATGTCAGACCGGTTTATTTTCGAGTGTCCCAAACGATCGCAATTGCAGTCTCAATACGATTTCTCCATGAACAGGTACATGTGAAGGAAAAACAAAAACAAAAATCTCCAATGTGTAGAGGTTCTTTTCACAATGTGAGAAATATGGCGTGACTGAAGGGTATCAATTATCCACTCCTTTGTGTCTTTATATGGTATTATGGGACCACCCGGAGAGTGTTTTGATTAAAAACACAGAATGCTCACTTTCTTGCTTACTTTATAATACATGAACGAACTCCTATAAAGGTTTCTTTTGATTTTTCCAAAGAGCACCCTCTTCACTTGCTATTATAGATGTTTCTCTCGACAATGGTATTGTCCACACTGTGGTCACACCCGCACCCAGGGACGCCTAATCACTGCGCGGCCTCCCTCGTGCTGCTCGGCCTCCCTCCCTTGTGTACCTGGAACTCAGGGGACTGGGTGGCAACCGGGGAGTTCCAGTTCTCATGAGTGAAGCTGCAGCTAGTATGAATGACCACAGCAACTCCTACTCTACCCCTAACTCCATTATTCCTCCCAGTGGTAGGTTGGTGCCTGCAGTGCTAGTCTTCTCCTATAGCAGCCACGTTTGAATGAGCAAATTAGGTTCACCCAGACTCTGATGCCCCAGGTCTTACGAGGTAACAAGGCACCAACCGAGACTACGAGTGAGTAAGGGGAAGGCTAATTGAAACCTATGAGACTACCAACAGGAGAAAATACAAAAGGACAATGAAAAGATTATGTGCGGCGCAGCCGCCGAAATCCCAACATAGGAATCAAGGCACGGACTGAGGAGAGAATTCAAAACACAAACAAATTACAGATATCAAGTTGCACAGAATGTTGAAAGCAATGACACTAAATATATGAGTGATTGTGAAAGCAACAATGCTCTAAGATGTTATAAGCAACTAAATAAACAGTGAGAGCAACAATGCTCAAAGATGTTATATACAGAAATTCAGGTAAAGCAATGTTTGTGTGGAAACTCCTCAGAAATCTGAACACAAGGCTGGCTGGATCTGTTCAGGTAATCAATAAAGCAAGGTCCTAACAGTAACCCCTTCCCCTTTAAAGAGGGGTTAAGAAACCCATAGATTCAGGTTTCTGGGGATATTTCTTGAAGAATCCTTTCTTTAATTCAGGAGCATGGAGGAACTTCCCAGGCACCCAAGCTTTCTCTTCAGGACCATAGCCTTTCCAATGAACTAAATAATGTACTTGACCCGGTACAAACTTGGAGTCCAGGATTCTCTCAACAACAAACTCTTGATGTCCCTGATTCATGACTGGAGAAGGTCTCCTGAAACAGCTTTCAAACATATGTGAGTTCAATTCCTCTACACATCAAACTACTCCAGCCTGAGTAACCCATACTTGTAACTTAAATCTGTGATAGGAACGTGAAAAGACCTTTACACTTCATACGCAACTACTAAAATTTATGTCTATAGCTTACCAAAAACATCTGATTTCTCAACTGTACCAATTTTATGTCTTTTTACACTATGAAAAGACATCCCCAAACTGCACACTACAGCTCTTTCTTATGCAGACTCATGTATGTTTTTTGATGTAATGATTGGCTTGTAATTGGCATTGCATATGTGGTAAGTTGCACAGTGAAACCTAGTTTATTATTTCATGTTCTATGGTGTTTACCTCCTTTGATCATTTGACCATTGTGGTCAGGTGTACTATATCTTTACATTTAGTGAGGTGTAGTCATGGTTTAAAGGACACAGTGTGATTCCTGATTGGTATTTTTTTTTAATAAACACTGAACACTATCCCAAAACAGGTAATTTCAACATTAAACTTGTCATTTATTTTGTACGGTCTGGACATGGCTACTAATAACAAATGCACAGATAAAACTTTTAAAGCTATGTGTGCAAATGCTAGGAGCTTGGGAGACAAAATTCCAGAGCTAATTGCGATAATGACAAGGGATAACCTGGATTTTGTGGCAATTACAAAGTCATGGTGCAATGAGAATCATGACTGGGACATAGCTATACCAGGATACAATTTATTTAGGAAGGATAGAATAGGAAGAATAGGAGGAGGGGTAGCAATGTATGTGAAAAAAGCATAAATGCTACTATAATACAAAATATTGAGGACAAAACTGAGGCCCTTTGGGTCACCATAGAAACCGGGGAGACGGACATTATTCGCATTGGGGTGATCTATAGACCACCAGGCCAGAGGCAGGATTTGGACAGGAACCTATTATTGGACATCACTAAAATAGCTTTAAAGGGAGAAGTCATAATCATGGGAGACTTTAATTTACCTGATGTAAATTGGGAGGGGTCTTTTGCAAGTTCAGCTACAAGTGGTAAATTTCTACATTCCTTACAGGGAGCATCTCTCAAGCAATTGGTGAGGGAGCCCACTCGCAAAGACTCAATATTAGATTTAATTCTTACAAATGGTGATAGGATATCCGACATATATGTGGGTGAGCACCTGGGATCCAGTGATCATCAAGCAGTATGGTTTAGTATAAAGACAGGATCCAACTCCTGTCACACAAAAATAAAGGTGTTGGATTTTAGAAATGCTGGCTTTGCAAAAATGGGGAGATGTTTAGGTGATTCATTGGTGGACTGGAGGAACTTGGAAGGAGTGCAGGAGAGGTGGGAAAAACTGAAAAGTGCAATACTAAGTGCAACAGACCTTTGTATCAAAAGGGTTAGGAAAAATACTAGGAAAAGAAAGCAAGTGTGGTTTACAAAAGAAGTAGCAACTAGTGTGAAAGCAAAAAAGATGGCTTTTAGGAAATACAAACAGACTCAAAATAAAAACAACAAAGAGGTGTATCTTGACAGATGAAAGGACGTGCAAAGGCAGAAGCTGAGGAGAAAATGCCCCAGTCAGTAGATAAAGGGGGGCAAAACTTTTTTTAAGTATATAAGCCAAAGGAGAAAATCAAATGGAGGTATAATAAGACTTAAGACAGAGGGTGAGCATTTGGTGGAGGGAGACAAGGCAATAGCAGATCACCTAAATAATTATTTTTGATCAGTATTTACTACAGAGGAAGTGATGGGGTCACAGTTAAGTTGCAAGGACATTCATAAAAATAAGGCAGATGAAAGTTAATTTACAGAGGAGAAGGTCCTAACAGAAATTTCAAGACCAAAAGTGGATAAATCAACGGGACCAGATGGGATACACCCAAGGATACTCAAAGAGCTAAAAGATGTGCTGGTTACACCTTTAACAGAATTATTTAACCAGTCAATAAATACAGGTGCTATTCCAGAGGACTGGAAAAGAGCAAATGTAGTTCCACTGCACAAAAGTGGAAGAAAGGAAGAAGCAAGTAACTACAGACCAGTAAACCTTACATCAGTAGTAGGGAAAGTAATGGAAAAACTATTAAAAGAAAGAGTTGTGGAATATCTTAAATCAAACAACTTACAGGATCCAAAACAGCATGGATTTACTGGTGGGAGATCATGCCAAACAAATCTTATTGACTTTTTTGACTCTGTGATGAAAATAATAGATAAAGGGGAGCTGTAGATGTAGCATATCTAGACTTTAGTAAGGCATTTGACACTGTCCCACATCGCAGACTGCTAAATAAACTTGAAAGCGTGGGCGTGGATTATAAAATGGTTAAATGGATAAGAACCTGGTTGCAGGATAGGAAACAGACAGTTGTAGTAAATGAAGTGCAATCTATGGAGGGAAATGTTACCAGTGGAGTACCCCAGGGATCTGTACTTGGTCCAGTTCTCTTTAATATCTTTGTTGGTGACATTGCAGATGGTATTGAAGGGAAGGTATGCCTTTTTGCAGATGATACAAATATATGCAACAGGGTAGACACACCGGTAGGGGTAAAACAAATGATTGATGACCTAGGTAGGCTTGAGAAATGGTCGAGAACGTGGCAACTACAGTTTAATGCTAAAAATGCAAAATCATGCACTTGGGTCTCAAAAACCCAAAGGCTAAATGTAGTATCAAGGGTACTATAATGGAAACTACTGAGGAGGAAAGGGATTTAGGAGTCACTATTTCAAGTGACTTGAAAGCAGGAAAGCAATGCAACAAAGCAATGAGGAAGGCAAGTCAGATGCTTGGTTGCATAGGGAGAGGAATCAGTAGCAGGAAAAAAGAAGTGTTAATGCCACTGTATAGGTCATTGGTGCGGCCCCGTCTGGAATACTGTGTCCAGTTCTGGAGACCATATCTCCAGAAAGATATAAATACATTAGAGAGTGTACAAAGAAGGGCAACTAAAATGGTGCATGGCCTACATCACAAAACTTACCCAGAAAGGCTGAAAGATCTTAACATGTATAGTTTGGAGGAGAGAAGGGAAAGGGGGCACATGATAGAAACTTTCAAATATATCAAGGGTCTTAACAAAGTTCAGGAGGGAAACATTCTTCAAAGGACAGGGGGGGGGGTTCAGTGGAAATTTAAGGAAAAATTACTTCACAGAAAGGGTAGTGGATAAGTGGAATAGCCTCCCATCAGAGGTGGTAGAGGCTAAGACTGTAGAGCAATTTAAACATGCTTGGGATAGGCATATGAATATCCTTACAAAGAATTAAGGTTCAAAAAGGGTTGAGATTGCCTAAAGGATAAAAAAAAGGGGCAGACTAGATGGGCCAAGTGGTTCTTATCTGCCGTCAAATTCTATGTTTCTATGTTTCTATCTTACTTTACATTTTTTTAGAAACAAATGCTGGTTTAAATAGAGAACAATGGAAGGTATTATTAATTCTCAAAGATATGGGTAATTGAAGACGGAAAGCAACAGGATTGATTTTCTGGATGATTTGAAATGGTCCAGTGTAATGGGGACCCAGTTTCTGAGATGTCTAGCGGAGCTTGATGTTTCGAGCAGATAACCACACCATATCTCCTACCTTAAAAGAACAAGGTTTCCAAAATCTGTCAGCAAATTTCTTAGACCGGGCTGCCACATCCTCCAAGGCTTGATGTACTTCCCTCCAAATCCTCCTGAGGCGAGATATGGGAGAAAAAGAAGAATGAGACTGTTGTGATAGAGTGAAAGTATTGAATTTTGGATGAAAACTGGAAACACAAAAGAAAGGAGACATAGAAGTTAAAGAATGTTCAGTATTATTATATGCAAATTCTGCAAAGGGTAGATGGTCAACCCAATCATCCTTATATTTAGAGATGTAACACTGTAGATATTGCTTCAATGAGTGATTGACTCACTCTGTCTGTCCATTGGACTGTGGATGATTCCCTGATGAGAGACTGATATTGATCCTCAGGTCCGCACAGAAAGACCTCCAGAAATGGGCTACAAACTGAGAGCCTCTATCCAAGATGATGTCTTGCGGTAATCCATGAATACAAAATATGGGCTGAATGAATAATGAAGCAAGATCCTTGGCATTAGGCAATTTAGATAGGGGAATGAAATGAGCCATTTTACTGAAACAGTCAACTGCTACCCGGATGACCGAGCATTTGGAAGATCTTGGTAGGTCCACAATAAAATCCATTGACAAATGGGTCCAGGGCTTGGAGGGTACAGGCAGAGGATGTAATTGTCCAAAAGGAAGAACACGAGAAGACTTGTTTTTGGGACAGACATGGCAGGCTTTAACAAACTCCTGAATGTCTGTCTTGATAGTTGGCCACCATACTGAGCGAGAGAGAAGATGTAAAGTTTTTTTTACCTCTGGATGTCCTGAGGTCTTGCTGAAATGGAACTCAGATAATACAGCAGTTCTGAGTTTCTCTGTGTCACAACTGAGGGCTGAGGTGGACCTGGGGAGGCCTCAGTTGTAGGGGCTGGAGTGTAAGTGAACCAGGATGGTTGGATAGGGTTCTTAGACATGCAGAGGATTAGGCATCAAAGCCCGAAGGTGTGACGAAAACAACGTGGTAAAATAAAGTCTGTTTTTTAAACACACAGTTCTGATACACCTAGGCAGTTCAGATAATTCAACGGTAGATTGTGCAATGCAAACAACAGTACAGTTCCTTTAGCACAGTGGTAGAAAGATACTGTGGCAATAAAGAATGAGTTGGTATAAAGTCACTGCAAGACCCGGAGATGTAATGTCCGTTGGCCACAACTAACCACTGTAGAGGGAAACAAGCATGCACTGACCATCAGGTTATACTTTGAGAGCTGGAGTTGAGATAGATGCACAGAGGTTGAGAAGAACACAGGAGAACTGCCAGGGATGCTGGATGGAACCGGACCAGACGGGAAGATGTAGCAGAACTCACCAATGATGTTAGAGTCCGATGGTGAGTATCAATGGTGATGAATATCAATGAAGCTGGAGATCGATGGCGGAACACCGATGGAGCTGGAGATCGATGGGGGAATGCCGATGGAGCTGGAGATCGATGGCGGAACACCAATGTAGCTGGAAATCTGCAAACAATGGGAGTGGAGAGATACCAAACACTGCTGGAAGCTGGAAGCGGAATAGAGTCCAACGCTGGAAGCTGAAAACCGATGTAGGTATCACAGCAGATAACCAAGGAGCAGAGCTGGAACCACGGAAGTCAGGCTGCACCGCAAGCTGGAAACCGGTGTGCATCTCTAAGTGGAACTGAATAACAGGAGTTGAACACAGGAGCTGGAATACCTGGAGACTTTAACTGTAGATTCCACAGACAGGAGCTACATGTGTACAAGGTTTGACAACCAAAGCAATGACAATTATCAAGCCCTGGAGCAGGATATTTATCCCAGCTGGTGAGCAGGGATTGGCTGGATAATTAGGCAAAGTCCAGAGTGCAGCTGCTGGGTAATCAGGCAGAGTCCAGAGTGCAGCTGATAGGCTGTAAAGCAACATGTGATGAACCCAAACATGGCTGCGCCCATGTTTGAATCTGGAGGGAAAGTCTATTTGAACTTTAGCACGTGAGATACTAAGGCCATGTTACACAGCGTGCTGCACGCAGACAGTGCAGGTGGAATCCAGGCTTGGAGCGCTGGGCCAGTCTCAGGAGACTCTTGGAAGGTAAGAAATGGTAATGAATTACCCGGATCGTGATACTCTGGAATGAACAGGAGTCCTGAAGGAGTCTCAGATGGGGCCTGCGTCTGTGCTGACTGGACTTAAGAGGCAAGATTCATGGTTAGGCCAGCAAGTATACTTCCTGGGGTAAGAATCGGCTCCGGACGCTTAGAGACTTCATGACTAGACAGAAAACCTCAGGATAACGCATCAGCTTTGATGTTTTTAGAGCCGGGCCTATAGGTGATTACAAAATTGAACCTAGCAAAGTACAGTGCCCATCTGGCTTGCCGAGAGTTCAATCTTTTAGCAGATTCAAGGTAGACTAAATTTTTGTGGTCTGTGAAAATGGTTATTGTTTGCCTTGCTCCCTCCAGCCAGTGCCTCAATTCTTCCAAACCACATAGTTGACTTCAGCAGGAGAAAATTTTCAAGAGAAAAAGGCACAGGGATGGTGCTTATGACTGACTGGATCCTCTTGTGACAGAATAGCTCCAACGCCTACTTCGGAGGTATCCACTTCTACAATGAAATGTAGATCTGGATCAGGATGCCGGTGAAAAGGAGCTAAGAATAATGCTTTTTTAAGGTCCTCAAAGGCCTTTGCCGCCTGTCGTGGCCAATGTGCAGGATCTACACCTTTCTTGGTCAGGCTCACAATTGGAGCAACAATTGAAGAGAATGAAACAATAAATCTTCTGTAGTAGTTTGCAAAACCAAGGAAACGTTGAGTAGCTTTTAGATTAGAGGGACGGACCCATTCCACAATTGCCTGAAGTTTTTTAGGATCCATAGAAAACCCCTTGGAAGTGATAATGTATCCTAGGAAGTCCACCTTCTCAACCTGAAATTTTCACATTTTTCCAATTTTGCATACAGATGATTTTCCCTGAGCTTGGTGAAGACCTCTTTTACATGAGCTCGGTGTTCTTTAAGTGAAGCGGAGTAGATCATAATATCATCGAGATAGACGACCATGAATCTTCCCAGGAATTCACGAAGAACATCATTTATGAGATCCTGGAAGATGGCAGGGGTGTTGGAGAGTCCAAAAGGCATAACCAAGTACTCATAGTGGCCCGAGTAGATATTGAATGCACTTTTCCATTCATCCCCCTGCCAGATCCGAATGAGATTGTATGCTTCTCCTAAATCGATCTTAGAAAAATTGTAGCACTTCTGAGCTAATCAAATAAGATGGAGATCAGAGGCAATGGGTATAAATTTTTGATTGTTCTCTTATTCAGTCCCCTGTAGTCTATGCATGGCCGTAATGAGCCATCCTATTTGCTGACAAAGAAAACCCGGCTCCTACCGGTGATTTAGAAAGCCTGATAAAGCCTTTTTCTAAACTCTCCAGGATATATTCCTCCATAGCTTTTGTCTCGGACAAAGACAGAGCATATAGAGGCCGCCTTTTGGGAGTCTAGCTCCAGGTATGAGATTGCACAATCATAAGGACTGTGAGGAGGTAGAGATTCAGCTTGCTGTTTGGAAAAAACATCCATAAAAGATATGTACTGGGTTGGCAACCCTTCAGGGACTGGAAGTGCTGATCGAACCGGCAAGGTCAGGCATTTGGTTGCACATTCCATGCCCCAGGAAACAAGATCTCCTGTAGTCCAGTTGAATACTGGATGAGTCTTTAGCCAAGGCAGGCCCAGAACTACTGGAGTTAGGGGACAATGTAGCAGGAAAAAAAACAACTTTTCACAATGGAACATTTCAACAAAAAACTGGACGGCTGGAGTCCGGGTACTCACCAGACTGTTTTGGAGAGGACTGCCATCTAATCCACAAATGGAAATTGGTGAGCAAATAGTCTCCATAGGAATTCCTCTGGCAAAAGCAAATTCCAAGTCCATAAAATTTCTGGTAGCCCCATAGTCAACAAAAGCAGTTACTTCGTGGAGGGGGCGTGGCCTGCGAGGTGACCGGACGTCCTTGCTCTGGGCTCCCACTGAGACTTATTATTTGCCCCTTTATACTTGCCCTAATCCCTTGTTGGGCCTCCACTGCTCCCTCTTAGCCTCCCTGGGGCCCCCCCTGTACCTGCCTCGAGGAGCCGTGGAGCCGGGGGACGTCTCTGCACGTCCCTGCAGGTTGCGGCCTAGCCGGGTCCGGAAGCCGGGGGCTCGAGTGCGCGCCGCACCCGGGAATCAAGCTCTGGAAGATGCGCGAGCCGCGTACCGGAAGTGAGCGGCTGCGAACGCCTCCCACACCTTCTACAGCGACCGCAAACAGCTCCGGACCCCTGGGCACGGAGCTTGGGGTGGAAACCTGCCCTGGCTTGGTGCACACAGGGGGCACCAGCAGCAGATCTGGCGCCTGGGAGCCGCGGTGGCCATCTTGGAAAATCCCTGCTGACACTGGAGCTGTTCTCTCCTGCACCACCAGCATCCCTGGGAGAGATCAGTCACTAGCAGGCTCGTGGCTGGCAGTGCCATTCTCAGGTGCAGGGTGAGTGCATCTTTTGTTGCCATTGATATACCCTGGTTCTGTGACAGGCAGCTTAGTGGGATGATGCAGTGAGTCTCTGATGTGATCCTCTCCTGTCCTCCTCCCCCACTCATGTTTAATGTGTCCAACACCTGACAGTCCTCCGTGTTCTGCAACTCTGTGAATAAAGTTATCTGCCACTGCGCCTTTCCTGGTCCTTTACAACTACCTCTGGTCTCCTCTATTATGCCCCTTAAAAAGGTAAAAGGGGCACTGCCACCTAAAGGGTCTTTCCCTATACAGAAATCACCTTTGGCCTCATCGTCCCCTCAGGGGGAACGCCCTGCTACTGCCTCGGCCCCTCTGAAATCAAGTAACCCGCTGGGCACCATGTCGATTGCTGGCATAGATGTGGATTCTGAGGCGGCCCTGACGGTGAAATCCCTATGTCAGATTCTGTCGGCATTTAAATCTGATTTGGCTGCCGATCTCACAGCGGCAATTAGGGAAGTCAAGACTGTGAATGCCAAATTGCTTTCTCACAAATATTTAAAATGCCCGCTGTAGTATATATTGCAGACGCCAGGCGCATCTTATTACCATATATGATAAAAGTGCGCTGTGCATCGCAAAACAATGCATCCCATATGAGAAAACAATACACCCACACATTATCTGAGTTCCAAAGCTCATTGATGTATATATTTGTTATTAAAAGGATATGGATTCAATATATTACAATGTACAGTACACCTATAGTTACAACTCATACAGTAAGCAGTTAATACATACAGTTACATACAGTTACAGGCCAGCAATACAATACCATTCCCTCAATGCTTATGTCTCTCTCTCTGTAAAATCATGTTGGGACTCCATCTTACACTGAGACCAAAACAGGAACTGATCTGGCAATAACTCCATCATTGTCTAGTCCAAAACACAGCTACTGACCTCCTGTGTGATCAGCAATGTGTTACCTAGTTTCTGGGGGAGGGGACTCACTCATTTATGATGAGTCACTAGTCTCCTTGTATATGCTGAACAGGTTCAGCCTTGGGGACGTCCAAAGGGGCTGGCATGAGCTTCCTGCCCACTACCTGTTTGGAATATTTATTGTTCTAATAAAAGTGATTTTAGCTTTTATACATTTAATCATAATTATTTGTTGCAATGTCCTACAACTTTATAACAAGTATCAAATGAATCTACACATTAATCTGGTTGCTTAAATACCAAATATGACAGGTGTATCTGGTTTCATTCACATACATGACATTACTTCATTATATAATTTTAAATCATAATGATGTTTGGCGCTTGATATTATAATAATTATGTACTGCATGAAATAAGTGCCATATCCATCTGTGGCATGTTCATGTAAATGCGTGTGTTACCATATATTGCTGTGCTCGCTGCATGTATTTGCAAGTATAGCGACTCATATGTGTGTAGTTTGTATGTTCTTTTTATGTAATATTTTTTACTTCAACAGTCCGCCCTTTGGCAGAAAATAATAACTGCCATCAATTATTAACATAAGAAAAAAATATTTCATACAATAATCGGTGACCTAGACACAAGTATGTATGCATTTCACAAATCAGACACTTGACTTTATTTGGGGTAGACAGGGAGGAGGATGAGACATCCTCTATATGCACTCGGTGGTCACGGGACCACTGGTTGGGTGTGGGACAACATTCAACCTATAGAGTATGCTGGGATAGTGCTTTGGCCTATAATGTCTGATTTGCGACGAACATTTCACACATACATGTACCTACGTCTTTGTACACTGATGTTTGGATTCGATTTAGGTTCTACTGGGTAGATGAAGAAGACACAAACAAATCGTGACAGTGACATATAAAATTTTCATGATCTACATATTCCTATCATTTTCTGAACATTGTTTCCATTTCTGGAACGTATGCTAGGTCTGTTTGATCATTGAACAAGGGTTATAAGTGATGTCCTTCCTAAATAACATAAACCTTCGGAGTTCGGGGAGAGCCACTCATAAACCTTTCTTCCACATATATTATTGTGCTCTTTATCTGCAATGTGTGAATAGCCATTGTCTGATTGTTCCTGATTACCTCCGAACTCCATAACTACTAGACCTTTGATTTTTCTCTGATTTTAACAAACTGATCGGCTAATCCTGGGATCCTATAAGGAAATCACTCCTTCCTCCAGAGCCAGTTCCAGTCCCACACTCGACTCCTCATAAAAAAACCTCGCTAAAATAGAATATCCTGGAAAAAAATGTTTGTCAGTGGGAAAGAGAGAAAAGAGAAATAGAACAAAACAACTCTTGTTCATAACAAATCAATTACAATGACTGGTCTTTCTGCAATCCTTTAGTACGCTCAGGTAGTGTTCAACAGTGCCGCCTCTCAGTCTTCACGGAACAGAGTCTCTGGTGATACTTTTGCGATCTCACTCCATTTACGAGCTCCTTCCGGACTACCGACTTTCCTGCAATGGGAATCGTTGACCCAAGTCTCTATCTCGGCTACTTTCACTGGGATAGTGCTGTCAACAAAACTTGGTATGGTCCTTACCACCTGTCTATTAGGCAACCTGAGCGTGAGAACAATCACACAGTCTCTTGGTTCACAATCAAGACAGTTAGTATTTGGCATACCAGCAATCTACAGTTTCAAGTTCTTTTGTCAAGTTCTCAAATGCTGGCTCATCTCAATAAGGTACTGTACTGTCACCTCATTGGTGTATTTCTGATCATTGTGCGGATCAATCATGACATGAGGTTGTCTTCCAAAAACAACCCAAAAAAGACACAAATACCAAAACAAAAACAAAAACAAATTTCGAAGAGGGTGATTCGTTGAGTGAAGATCTGGGAGTGGTTCCGAAGCTACATAATACTAGTGGTAGTATCTATGATCACAATAGTACAATTTCAAGCTTTGCTCCTACTTCTAGGGGTACCATTATCTACACACAAATGTCTGCACAAATTTTCTTTGCGGTAAACACAGCAGCATCCGTGGTGGCAGGAAATGCCTCTACCCAGTTTGAGAAAACATCAGTGCACACCAATACATAACAATAATTCCTAAAGGGTGTTAACTGTACGAAGTCAATTTGTATTTCCTGAAAATATCCGTCTGCAGGAGGGAAATGGGATGGCTCTGTTGGTATTGCTTTACCAATATTCTTGCTCAAGCAAGCAAGACAGGTCATTGCTCTCTTACCTGCATGAGAATAGAATCCTGGCGCACACCAGTAGACTCTCATCAGCCTGCACCTACCATCTTTGCCTAGATGAGTCAGACCGTGTGCCACCTCAGCTAGACTTGGAAGGTATGCTCTGGGGGCTACTGGCTTACCGTGTCCACCTGCCCACAGTCCTGAGGACTCCTGGCCATACCCCTTTGTCCTCAAGACTGCCTTTTCCTGTAGGGAACACAAATTTTTGTATATTAAATTAACTATTGTGTGTTTGCAATGTAGAGTACCATGAGCATAACTCAAAAAAAAAAAAACATCTCTAGAGGAGAGAAAGAAGAAGAAAATGAAAAAGAAAATGTTAGGTTTGCCATTCACCAACAGGCATATCAGCGTCTATATAAAATTTCCCTTCACCAGTAATCCCATTCTCCACCCTTTGTGCATGACAAGGCACACTGCAGTAATACTGGTGTTATCGTGCTGTTGAGATATACTGGGTTTGGGCAGAACTCTGAAGGACCTAGGCATGTGGAGTTTGAACTGTACTTGGGTCCATGTATTGTACCACCTTGTGTGAACGCAAAAGATGAAGAGGAAACTCTCGAGAAACATAATAGAGGTTGGTGACAGATGAGTTTGTAGAGGTGAAGAAGATTTTATAAAAATTTGACAACTGGATTGGGCACTATGGGGAAGTGATTCTCTACTTGGTCTACTCCCCTTAAAAAAATAATTCTGTGTTTGTCGTATCGCTATTGGGACTATCCCAGCCATCAATCCAGTGTCCTGTCCATCCTAAATTCATAGGGAACCCGGTATCTGTGAGATAATTTCCTTTACCTGTGTTTGACATGCATCTAGAACAGTAGAATGCGACAATAGTCTTCGTGGGTGTCTAACATACTTTCTACTTCCTGAGCGGGAGCATAGTATATGTATATCATATCTAACAAAACTAAGTTAATCAGGGGCCATTTCTGCTAGGAAAAAGAAGCAAAAGTTTAGAGGCCCCATCTTAACCCCAGCAAGTTTTGTCAAAGGCTAATGTTGCATTTATTTTGTTCTTCCCATTAGCAAAATCTGTGTTTTCTATATGGCTTATGATTCCTAACTATATGTCCCTTGGTCCCGTCTATGTGTTTAATAATGTGGCTTGTGTTTTCTGTCTAGGGGATCTATATTGACTATGTGTCCTACTACTCCTACAATCTCTGGCAAAATGCCCTTCCTTCCTACAAGTGTAACATATTATTGACCATTAGGGATCTGGGGTTTGGACTGATGGGTCTTTCCTGTATGTGCCAGTATACTTACCGTCCTCAACCTCTCCACCTGTTGTTCTCTGTGCCTAGCACTATTCTTGTGATGTTCAGTAGCACACTATCTAAGATTAGCTACTGTGACCCCTTTCCAATTTTGCAAAGAAATCTGCACCCTGACACTCAATGCCTTATTGAGCCCGTCCATTTGCACGGACACAGTCATCTCCCACTTGCAGAATTATTGTTTACCAGTGGTCTTATCCAGGTGGAGAGTTTTCTATTACTGCAAGAGACAAAAAAAAAAAAGTTTAACAAGCTTCTAGGTCATGCAAAGTATTCATTCAATCCTTCTCATCCCGTATTAAGGATCTGTGCATGGTCCAACAAACATTTCCGAGCTCATCTTGACTAGGGGCAATACTAGGAATGAATACTTCTTATATGGTAACTGAAAGAAATACCCGGGGGTTACCTTGTCTCTGTCCGCTTTTCTACTGGCAATTACTAATGTGCGGACAGGTTTTTCTCCATTTCTGACATTACTTTCTTGATTTTTTTGTTTTATTTTTTGGGTTTTACTATATATGTACACGAATGATACCATACTTACCTGTTCCACTGGTCTCAGCCACTTCCCCCACAGGCTACTGCTCTACTTTTACCGGTTGGATACTCCTCTGGGTACATGAGAAATGGCTGAAAACAATCAGGTCACCTTCTCCACCTAAATAAAACTTCAACATTCATTAGTACATATATAGGTTACAGTCATATTTTTCATATTTTTATTATTTTCTATAGTTTGTGTGCTGGCCGTAACTGCTTCCACATCTACATATGGCGGTGTACTTGCATCCTCTTTTTTTTCTCCCTACTTGTTTATTGTTGCTACAAGTTCAAACAGTTCTTATATTTCCATTCTTGTCTTATATGACTTTGGTTAGACATACCACCTGCAATACCTTAGGATCAAACTCACCAACCCCTCTTGCTGCCACAGGTTTAAACAATTTGTATGTCTGACCCTTTGTTTTGGGGATTTTATCAGACATATCCTTATCCTTAAGTTCTGCAATACCTCTGGTTCAAAGCTTCCCACCTTAGGGAATGGTACCCTATCTTTGTCAGTCATACCTAACCATTCATTGCAAAAAGCCTCCGTGTGTGAACCATACTTTTAACACATAATAAACCTTGCTGACCCTCTCGGTCGCAATTCTGACCTTCTCGGCCCAGAGTCTGACCTTCTCAATCCCAACTCTTCTTCAGCCTGAAACCTAGCTACCAAACGCCCACTGCATGTGCAAGTGGATCCCATCGCGGACTTTTTGCCAATAAACGCAATCCCCAATGCACACCGCAAATAGATGGTGAAAGACAACTAGCGCTTTCACTCGCTCCTTCTCCGCTGAGTACCATGACTCACTCCAATAGTGAACACCGCGTACCCAGTGAGGCCCTATCTAGTTTCTATTTACTGGAAGTGTTAGAAGTGACTTACCTTTTCCAGTAAATATCTGCCGCTGGAGATTTTCCTGAGAGAGACCAGCGAAAACTCCCTATACACTTTTTTATACACAAATCACGCTTGCGTATGCTCTATACAGCGCTAATGATACTGTGATTTTACGCAAAAGCTCGTAAAAGGGGTATCAAGTTGCGCTATGTATCGGACCCATAAAGGCGCGGTCCAATAGCACAGCGTATAGGTACTTGTTACCTATCTGCCGTACAACCATGGGTCAATGTATAAACGGTGAACCTCAGCTCGGAGCGTAACAAAAAACCTTTTTACTTCAATACTACACAATGCACAATTCCCTATTACGCTCCTCTGCAAATCTCCTCACAATTTGCGTATTTCAATTTATATTAACATGAGTCAGCCGCCTCACGCCACCAAGCCTCCACTTACTTGATGTACCACACTACGGGATCCCGAATTCCCTGGGTTCAATATCCACTCACTCCTACGTTCGCTCACTCAAATACACTTTGGTTTTTCTGTACAGAAAATTTCAATTCATTCAGATAGGCAGCTTTACCCCAGAGGCAATACAGTTTAAACAAAAGTTTTATACTAACCTGCTTTAGAAACCGGGTAGTTTTGTGCTATTGTATTAAATGTCTACTATCCCACCTTTGTACTAAACGACACTATTGTGTAATTTGTACTTAGCACCCGCATTCTTACGCACTTTGCGTACACACGCGACCTTGTGTGTCTCTTACGCTGCATGCGCAGTCCTTTACTTTGTCCGAGACACATGTACAAAACCCTGCATCCGCAATAAACCAAATCACACAGCTCTATAAATGTGAACACTAATTACTATTGCCCACTAGACACAACTTGTTCTGTATAAACTTTTATGCAGACCTGCGTTTGTGTCTTTACACTTCCTTAAAATACTATTATTTAAAATTTACCTATATAGCAACAAATGTATCCTATTTCAGACAGATCTATAATAACTCTAGCAATAATCAATAATTTAAATTATATGATTCAGATTGGATAGCTGTCTTGCAGAACATACACTGATATAAATATACACATAATTATAATAATATTATATTTATGTACCATTCACTGGTCTCCTATGAGACACCTTACCTCTTATTTGCATATCAAAGCTATTTGCTTTTCCCTGCTAAAAAAAAAAAAGCAGTTACACAGGTTAATTTGCATTTCAATGGCTATCCTATAGCAAGCAGATTCTACAAGTCTTGGAAGGAAAAAGAGAAAAACAAAACAAAACCCTTTCTTTCCTTTTTCTATCTGTGTGCAAAATTTTTTTTTTACTCCAAGCCAAGCATTTATTTTACCATTTACTCTCACTAGGCCCAATTGAAACTATTTGTAATTGACTATGGCATGGGTTAAATAAATGCATTGGTAACTCATAAATGGTGTTTTATGTGACCAAGGAAACTGATTGTTCTGAGCAGACTGAGAATCAGCTATTTAGAAAATGACCTTCCCCTTCCACATCCATGAGGTTTACACAAAATTGTGGACAGGCCATGTGGTTAGTCCAAAATGGAGGACAGACCATGCGGCTTCCTTTGTCACAAAGAAATCACACATTATACAAGCACCTGAAGTTATTTTAGGCCTGAGTTTAAAAAAAAACTATATCAAGGCTATGCAGCAACTTTTAAATGTACTTTTAACCCTACTTAACAGATAAACAATCCAATCTGAATCACAATATGACTTATTTGAACTTTGTTTTGCAACAATAAAAATACATTTTAGCATCTTAAATATTATGAGAAACGCATTGTCCCTTGAAATTTCATATCATTGGCTTACTGATATCACAACAATACACGTGGATGTTATTTTCATCAGCATCACGATGCGTCCATCGGAGCCGGTCGATTACAGCCACGTTTGTAATGTACAGTGCATCATTAAGACCCTGATATCCCGTAAGAGCCCTCATCTGTGAATGCCAAATTGCTTTCTCACAAATATTTAAAATGCCCGCTCTAATATATATTGCAGACGCTAGGCGCATCTTATTACCATATACGTTAAAAGTGCGCTGTACATCGCAAAACACTGCATCCCATAAGAGAAAACAATACACCCACACATTATCTGAGTTCCAAAGCTCATTGATGTATATTTTTGTTATTAAAAGGATATGGATTCAATATATTACAATGTACAGTATACCTATAGTTACAACTCATACAGTAAGCAGTTAATACATACAGTTACATACAGTTACAGGCCAGCAATACAATACCATTCCCTTAATGCTTATGTCTCTCTCTCTGTAAAATCATGTTGGGACTCCATCTTATGCTGAGACCAAAACAGGAACTGATCTGGCAATAACTCCGTCATCGTCTAATCCAAAACACAGCTACTGACCTCCTGTGTGATCAGCAATGTGTTATCTAGTTTCTGGGGGAGGGGACTCACTCATTCATGATGAGTCACTAGTCTCTTTGTATATGCTGAACAGGTTCAGCCTTGGGGATGTCCAAAGGGGCTGGCCTGAGCTTCCTGTCCACTACCTGTTTGGAAAATGTATTGTTCTAATAAAAGTGATTTTAGCTTTTATACATTTAATCATAATTATTTGTTGCAATGTCCTACAACTTTATAACAAGTATCAAATAAATCTACACATTAATCTGGTTGCTTAAATACCAAATATGACAGGTGTATCTGGTTTTGTTCAAATAATACACATACATGATATTAATTCAATATATAATTTTAAATCATCATGATCTCTTGCGCTTGATATTATTATTATTATGTACTGCATGAAATAAGTGTCAAATCCATCTCTGTGGCATGTCCGTGTAAATGCATGTGTTACCATATATTGCTGTGCTCGCTGCACGTATTTGCAAGTATAGCGACTTATATGTGTGTAGTTTGTATGTTCTTTTTATGTAATATTTTTGACTTCGACAAGACAGACCTGATTGAGGTTGGAAACCGTCTGGATCATTTGGAGAATAAGTTGGAGGAACTTGTGTCGTCCCACAACGATCTCATCACTGCACATGACCAGCAGAGGGCAAATCTGGACGCGCTACGAGATAAAATGGCGGATGTGGAGGACCGTTCCCGACGGAATAACGTTAAAATAAGAGGCAATCCGGACTCGGTAGCTAAATCGGAATTGGAAGGCTACACCATGGCCATCTTCCGAAAGCTGTTGCCGGACGCTGACACTCGAGATTTGCTTATCGACCGTATACACCGATTGCCTCGACCACGCACGGTATCTAACGATCTCCCTAGAGACACTCTACTACGTGTCCATTTTTTCCCTACCAAGGAAAAGATTCTCAAAGCGGCAAGGAATGTAGAAGATTCTGATGTCCTGGGAGGGCTCCAAATCTTCCCAGACTTCTCAGCTGTGACAATGGCGAAAAGAAGGAACCTGGCTCCGATAATGGCGGCCCTCCGTGCTAACGATGTACTCTACAGATGGGGTTTCCCAGTAAAGCTGATCATCACTTACGGAGGATCCTCTTATGTAGTTGCCTCTCTGGATGCTGGGGTCAAGCTGTTGTCGGACTGGGACATTTCCGTTAAACAGCCCCAAAGCTTTGGCTATCGACCTAGAATCCGAGCCGAGTGGTATGCTCCCTGAATCTCTAGGTATCTTCCGATGGCTACAGTATCATGATTGCACCGGGTTACCCGTTGTTCTCTCTTCAGGACTGTACCTTTCGCTTGGGACTATTTCCTGGAATTCTGTGAGTTATATGACGACCCAACCGTGTACACAGTAATTACTTGTATGCCATTGCGAATTATGTGTTGAGTTTCTATGTTCTCTTTCTGCCTGTTTTGTTGCATTGCTGTTTGGGTTCTATTACTTGTTAGTTCTGTGCACCTAGGATGGTTAACTGTCCCGAGTGCGCTAAATTGGAAGTTTTGATAGTTTACAGATGAGCAGCATGAGTGGTGGCGTCAGGCCACAGCACCCCCTTCCTCTTGTTACACTACTGCACCTGTTTTTCCCCTTGCAGTAGCGATGCAGGCCCAATGTACAGGGCCTTCTTGGTTTTTCCCCCTTTTATCTATGACCAATTTTGGTTTATACCCATGTAATTTTTTGCCCCTTTTTCTTTTTGTCAGTTTTTCTTCTCTGGGAAACTTATACTATTTGATAATGTGTTAGGCTGGTGGTTCAATGTGCGGCTGGTGGAGACTGTTGACATGCATTTCAATTATATAAGTCATGTTTCGGATATTGTCGTTAAATGTTAAGGGGTTAAACTCCCCTAATAAGAGGAGATTGGCCCTTACCTATTTTTTTTAAACAGAAAGTGGATATTGCTGCGGTTCAAGAAACCCACTTTTCATCTTTGAAACCCCCGGTCTTTGTTGACCAGAGATATCCCCAGCATTTTTTTGCAAATGGCCCATTTAAGCGTAATGGAGTGGTGAATCTGATTAGTGCAAAGACACCCTTTGGCTGATAAACTGGTTACTATAGTATCGGTGTACGCCCCTAATGCCAACCAGCTTTCCTTTTTGCGTAAATTATTCACTAAAATTCAGGCACTTCGTAAAGGTTCCTTGATGGTTCTGGGAAACTTTAACCTGGTATTAGATCCTACCTTAGATAGATCCCCGAGGGGTGTTCCGTTGAGTTTGCCCCCCCCCCTCTACATCTTCCACTGGGTTTAGGGCGTTGGTGAACGAATTTGATTTGTACGACACTTGGAGAGTCCAGAACCCTTCAGCAAGGGATTACACCTTTTACTCACCTGTACATAATTCATATTCACACATTGATATCACTTTCTGTGACAAATGGGCTCTACATCACATTCATTCAGTGGACATTCTTCCCATAACGTGGTCGGACCATGCCCCGATGCTTTGCCGGTGGGATCTTGATAGACAGTACCTACCTCCCCACCCTTGGCGGCTATCCCCTCACCTGCTCGCCAATCATGTATCTAAAAAGATGATTGAGGATAGTATATCAGGTTATCTATTGTCTAATGCCCCCTCAGACATGTAATCACTGGTGTGCCTTAAAAGCAGTAGTTAGGGGAATGGCTATCCAAGCAGGTGCATTACTAAAACGCCAGTCAGCTAAATTACAAAGCGACTATGAAGCTAAATTGAAATGTTTGGAAGACCAAAATAAACAGACCCCATCTCTGTCCATTCGAAATGAGCTCCCGTTGTACGGGGCCAACTGCAGAAACTTTTAATGGCCTGAACACAGCAAGCTTTGAATAGATTGCGCAAGAGATTCTATATAGCAGGTAATAGACCAGGCAACTAGATAAAGTAGAGAGCGCTAATTTATCATATACAAACAATATTTATTGTAGCAAAGTTTTAAAAAAAATATATATATACACTCATATAATGGATGCATTCATAAATACAATTATAATTAATTAAGAAAAGTTCACCAAATTACGGGTATGTCACTGATACAGAAAGGAATTAGTATGAACCAATTGATGAAAGTCCCGTAATAATACTTTTATATTAATGCTGCTATTTTCCTATAGTTATTTCCACATGAGATAAAGTCTCTATGTTAAAGGTTATTCAGCTGAAAAGGAGGAATCCCATCAGTGGAAATATGTAAAGGTGCAGCTATATAGCAATGATTAATGGCTTCCAATATCGGTCCTGTTAGCAGTTCCTTTTATAGATATTAGAGTAGGAATAAAGCTTGTAGATGTTATGTATATTTAGCTTTTTGGAAATGATCCAAATAATGACTCTTATTAGAATGTATAAACAAGGACGGCTGTGACACGGAGATACAGCTGATAACAGCGTTTCACGGTTAGTTACTGCTAAACGGCTCTAATTACCGGCTCCCGCAGGAGATGGATTTGTTCAGCCTCGTGCAGTGCTGGAATATACTCATACAGGTGACCAGGTTGAAATAAGTCACTGAGGTTACGTTGGAAAACGGCACTACACAGTTGATATGTTTCCACGGCTCCAATTACCGACTCGCAAGGGAGATGGATTTGATGAGCCCAACTGCGGTATTCAAACGTTATTTACTCACATGAGTAGTTGAGATAGAGAGTCACTGTATACTCCGTTGGTCACTGTAATGGCCGATGATAAATGATCAGAGTGGGTCCGTATAGGTGAGTAGAAAGTAGGCAACCTTGACGCGTTTCTCCACTGGCATACACATGCGGTTTCATCAGAAGGTGTTCTCAACAATGTCCAAACAAATATTTAAATAGAAGGCATCCAATCATAAAGACATCTACTAATTACAACATGTGTGGTCCATTAATTACTTGAACCACCTGGTATCAGCTCTATCCAGAGTTAGGTGTCTAGATTAGTTTCAAAAGAAACATATTCCCATCTATAATTATAAAAAGACCATATTATCAAAGGACTAAATAAAAAAGAGAAGAAATTTATATACAGACACATAATAAATATAAAATATTTTAAGATATTTAAAAAAAAATAATGACGTCAATCAGGAACATGAAACACAAATACACAGAAAAAACGATGCTGATAAGTGAACTGATCTCCATGGCTCAGTCAGTAAGCACCGCGCCCATATAACAACATCCGCAGATGTACACAGGTTCTAATCCCACATACACCAAAAAAATATACATATCTACAGTTTATATTTATCATTTTATTATTTTAAGTTTGATTGTATCATGAAAATTAATTGTATCAGATTACTCTCTATTTCTAATTGTAGATGGTAAGAGTTTAGGAGACCATATATTCCAACCAGAGATATTTTACAGTATCTTCATATACATATATATATATATATATATATATATATATATAAAAAGACAGAGCACATATACACATATACTAAGGAATCCCTTTGATGGTATAGATTATATTTATTTATATTTATTTATTTATTTTCCTGAGTTGATAATTCCACCGAAATCAAGATTCGACTGGATATATTTAGACCAGCTGCACTAGGTCTCCGAGGACATCAACCTAAGAAGGAGCTGTACATGCATATATATAATTGCAAAAATAAATAAGAACCAATTTGACCCAAAAAGGGAAGGTAATAGAATAAGGAGGAGAACTAAAAAAATAGCTAGCATATTTGATGGTTGCCCATAGACTATGAAAAAGTTTTTTAACAGAACTTTACTATTGTAGAAGGTTTAAGAGTTTAAAGGGGAGAGGGGAACAATACATGGTTATGATCTACCAAAAGTTAAAAAGCAAGTTATAAGCATCAGATGTGATTAATTTCGATATTCTCATTGAGACCCTGTGGAAAGAGGGTTCCCAATGAGAAGATCCAAAATGCTTTCCGTTTACAAAGAATGTTAAATCTATTGCCCCCTCGCCATGTTTTGGAAATATGTTCAATACCCTGGATCTTGAGAACTCCCATATCACCCTGATGTTTACTGTTGACATATCTAGAAAGGCTATGGAGACAATATCTATTTAGCACATTTCTTCTATGTTCCAAAAAACGGACATTCAAACTACGTGTAGTGCGGCCTACATATTGTAGCCCACAACTACATGAAATGAGGTAAACAATATATTCAGATAAACAATTAATATAAGAAGTAATATTAAAGGACTGTCCTGATGTGTTGGAGATAAACTGATCTCCTAAAAAAATAGACTTGCATGTAATGCATTTGACTCTTCCACATCTGAAACATCCTTTTTTATTTGTTAGATAAATCTTTAACCAGTTGGACTCTGCTCTAGGTGTTGATTTGTCCATAGCGAAATGGCTAGGAGACAGATAATTTTGGAGATTTCTAGCTTTTTTGAAGACTATTTTTTGGTTGATCATTGAGACAGGTAGATAAAATATTATCACCTTTAAGGATGGAAAAATGTTTTTTGAGGATATTACTAAGTTCTCGAGACTGATTATTAAATTTGGAAATAAAAATAGGTGAATTGTCTGACCAGTCTCCATCGGAGGTCACATTCGATGCTCCTTCTAGAAGGGACTTGCGATCACATCTCAATGTCTCTTCAAATGCTTGTGATATTATTATATCAGGATAACCTTGTTCATTGAATGTAGTTGCCAATTCGGAAGCCTGTTTCAAAACATTCGTTTGATCTGAACAATTTCGTCGAATTCTTAAAAACTGGCTCTTGGGAATATTATTAACCCAAGGTCTGTGGTGGCAACTGGAGTAATTTAGAAAGGATTGGCAATCTACTTCTTTGGTATACGTGGAAGTAGAGATTTTCCCATTCACAATATCTAAAGCAATATCAAGAAAGGTAATATGAGAGGAGTGTATAGTGCTGGTGAATTTTAGACCAAATGTGTTATTGTTAAGTGAAGAGACAAATTCCATAGCTGACGAGCGATCTCCTTCCCAAACAAAAAACATATCATCAATGTAGCGGCCATAGAACACCAGGCTCGCCCCAAATGGGTACTCCCCAGACATGAAGGTCTTCGAAGAGTCCCATATATAGATTGGCATAACTTGGGGCGAACCTGGTGCCCATGGCCGTACCGTGAATCTGCAAAAGAAACTCCTTATTAAAGGTGAAATAGTTATGTGAAAGGATTAACTGTACAGCATTCAACAAAAATTGTTGTTTAACCGCACTAAGTTTAACATCTGACTTCAAATAACTGGATAGTGCTTCTACTATAGACCAGGCAGGTTACTGGCCCAAAGATAACGATCCCAACAGGCTCGGAATAAAATTAAATTCTTACTTTCCCCCTCCGGTTTAAAAATCTCCAACCCACTGGATATCTCAAACCAATTTGCCCATTACTATGCCCAACTATATAATCTCTCGTCGGACCCCACCACCCACCAACCTACAGCATCGTCCATTGATAGCTTTTTAAGTTCTCTGCATATTCCTTCTTTGTCAGAGGCCCAGGTTAAGCTCTTCAATGCTCCCTGAACCTCGGATGAAGTTGTTGAGGCAATCGGGTTGCTGCCCTCAGGTAAAGCTCCGGGACCGGACGGTTTCATAAACGATTTTTATAAAGTATGCCAAGGACTATTGACACCTACATTGACCAACATTTTTAATGACATAACTGAGACAGGCGTCCCCCACAGGGAGATGCTGGAGGTGCAGGTGGTGATGTTGCCTAAACCAGGGAAGAACCTCTCTTCATGCCAGAATTACCGCCCCATAGCGTTATTGAATGGAGACATTAAATTATTTGCGAAGCTAATTGCCACCCGAGAGAAACTCTTCTTGCCTACCTTGATCCAACAGGACCAAGTAGGGTTTGTACCGGGAAGGCAAGCGTCGGATAACACCCACAGAGTCTTTAATCTCCTCGATTCTTTGCCATCTGATCGGGGTCTTCTCCTGCTATCCTTGGATGCGGAGAAGGCATTTGATCGGTTAGGTTGGCCATATATGAGATCAGTCCTATCCAAATTTGGTTTCAGCGGTCGGATTTTCACCTCTATACTTGCATTATACCATTGCCCCTTGGCTCGAGTGTTTAGTAATGGCTTTTTATCAGATGTATTTCCCATTACTAATGGCACAAGACAGGGCTGCCCCCTGTCCCCGCTAATCTTTGCGCTTGTTATAGAACCTTTGGCAGCAAAAATCCGCCTCAGTCCCCTGTTCCCTGGTGTTTCCCTTGGGTCCCAGTCGCATAAACTGTGCCTCTTCACTGATGATGTTCTGCTATTTGTAACTGACCCCATAGAGTCTCTCCCCCACTTACATTCTTTATTAGATGATTATAGTAGAGCCTCTTACTATAAGCTCAATACTGCAAAAACGGACGCTCTGCCAATTAACCTCTCAGATTCTCTCGCTACCCTTCAATCAAAATACCCCTATAACCGGCAAACTTCATCCCTCAATTAATTAGGTGTTTCCACATCCCCTAGTATAGAGACAGTATTGGAGGAAAATCTCAAACCCCTTCTTGCCTCACTCACACTTTTAACCAGATCCTGGGCGTTGTATGATATCTCTTGGCTTGGACGCCTAGTTGCGTTCAAAATGTCCCTCCTTCCCAAACTGATGTACCTTTTCCATACGATACCCTACTCCTTTCCTAACCAGTACCTTGATAAATTTACGGCCATTATGGTAAAATATATATGGGCAGCACGGGCTCCTAAAATAGCTCGCACACGGATGGTTCTACCCAAGACTTTAGTAGGACTGGCGATGCCAGATCTTACACTTTACCATGAGGCGTGTACATTAGCACATGTAAGGATGTTTGGGGCAGCTGGATCAGAACTGGGATGGGCTAGTCTGGAGAGAGAAGCCTGTACAGCTTACCCATTGGGGTATATACTACATACCCCCAAGAGTCTCCGACCATCTTCTTTACCAACACTTCCCTCTACTCGTGCCTCACTGCGAACATGGGACAAATTAGCAGCAAAACTGACTGCTACACCACCTACCTTTACATCCATTTCTCTTCGTGCCCTGATGAAACTAATTCCAAATTTGAATATATCTCGATGGCATTTATGTGGCCTCTCTACACTGAGTGATTTATTAGACGGTTCAGTAATGATACCTTTCCCTGTCCTGCAATCTAAATTTTCCTTACCTGATTCCTCACGACTGAGTTATTACCAAATTAGTCATTGGTGGAGCTCGCTTCCTGTTGTTACCAGTGTCAAAGTCGAAAAATATTGTAATGCATGCCTAACGTACTAACCCCATGCACATGCCCGCTGCGCATGCACTCAGTCTGCTGTGCGTGCGCATATCCGCAATTTGCGTAACGGAGCTTTTCACGGCCATGCGCCTTAGCGCGTGGTATGCGCATTTACGGTAGAGTTTATGAACGCATAGAGGGTTATTAGAACATTACATATTTAACCCAAATAGTGTACATTTTAGATATAGTTCCCCTAGACCATGTCAGCGAGTATTAATAGTTTAAACAGTTCCTGGACAGAGAGATTCGCCTTTGCATGATAGGAAGGGTCAGATAAAGGTTGGAAGGTGATGTCTAGTATCCAGCTGTAGGGTATTTTGAGGGTAACATTCCGGTGTTGGTTAGAGAAAGATCGCTTGTTCCTGCGTATAGTTATGTACAAATGTAGAATATGAACATTAACTGTATTTACTGTATTTTATGTATGCGGCGGGAATCCAGAGGATACCACCCACAAGAGCAGTTGGGGAAAGACATCACCCACCTATTCAAATCCACCTATGACCTTTTTCTGTAATGTAGAGACACATCCCTGTGTCCAATGGACAATGAGATTACAGTGACCATTGTATTGTGTATGCATGTTGTGTATAAAAAGACCATTGTTGCCTGGCCGGTCAGAAGACTCTGAACGCTATCTGTATGACCAGCGGAGGATCGGCCGGGTTGCGCTTGCGAACATTCTCACGTATGTACATTCTCTGTAGCCATTATTCTGTTTAGATTTACTTGTTAGCCTGTAGTGTATGATTTGTATTGTTTTTACCTTTTGGAATTAATCCACTGAGGCCTTAGAACCCTGTGGTTGCAACTACAAATCAGTGTTGTGTTTTCACTTTCCTGCATGGGCTTTAAAGTAGATTTATCTGTATAAGGTGTATAGCATTGATAAGGTGTACGCACTGCGGGTACTTTGTATCGCCAGCGCTACTTAAGGTTTAAAGGTATTACATCATTACAGTACTTCGCTGTTAAGGGTTTAAAGTGTAAGCATATCATTACATTGTATCATTAACAAGGTTTAAAGATTATCCATTGTGTGTGCGCACGCTGAGCGTACTCCGTACACTCAGCGCAGCATGGGTACGCCAAGTACGTACCACGTGAGGGACTTTGTACGCAAATAGCGTACAGAGTGCGTAGCACGTGTATTCAGTCTAGCGGCCATAACGACTCCACGGTAAAAGTGTATTTAGAGGTATAGCATTGCGGTCAAAGATAATATCAACATTATCAATTGGGAGCTCGTCTGGTTCCTTCTCATACCCGCAGCCTAGCAGAGTTTTCGCAGACTTTATCTATCAGCAAAGGGCGGAAAGGTATCCCCTGTAAACCTTCTCTTGGTCGGGGGATACAATAAGTGCTGATTAGATAAGCGTCTGCCCTGCATGGTTTGAAGGGATGCTGGAGGGATCCATAAGGTAAGAACGCAAAAGCTATTTTTCTTTTTAAAATCTGTAAATTTCTGTTTTGGCGCCAAATGCGCACACAACACATGCACACACCTGTATTTTGTACTTTGCATATCTGCTCGCATTATTGCCATACGCATTGATTACTAGATTCATTTTGACCTGTACTGAAAAATTTGTTGCTATTTAGTTAAAAAATAGTTAAAGAAGTAAGTGTAAGACGCACACGCAGCCTGGCCTAGTTGTAAAGGTTTATACAGTAGAAACTGTGTGTGTGTTAAGTAAGTGATTATAGTTAAATATCGCTTACATTTATAGAAGTGTGGGATTTGTAGTACTGTGGACGTACGGCCTTTGTACACGTGTCTTGTACAGCGTACGGGACTGCGTACGCAATGTAAAGGCCTACACACGTGGCGTGTTTACGCAAAATGCGTACAGGTATGCCCACTTAATACAAATCACACAATAGCAGTGTTTTAGTTTAGGCGCGAAACGGTAGCCACGCGATAATAGCACAAATTGATCAGTGTCCAATATTTAGTTTAAATACCTTTTTTACTGTATCACCTCTGGAATTGGGTCTGTTTCCCTGAATGAAAGTTAATTTTCTGTACAGAATAACCAAAGTGTATATGAGTGAACGAGCGTGAGTGTGCAAACAATAAAGGTTTTGTGGACCCAGGGAATTCGGGATCCCGTCGGAGACCACATCAGGTGAGTGGACACTTGGTGGCGTGGGAGTGGCTTGCTCACGTTAACATTGATTAAGGTATAAAGGAGCAATTAGTATAACAGCAGACCAAGAGGTCATCGAAGTCAGAAAACCGCTGACAAAGTCAAGCGAAGCTCTGAATACCTTGGCCTAAAAGGTCAGTGAGGTTTTGTGTAAAGAGCGCAGCCCAGGTGGTTGGCGTAGTACCCATATAGGCCCATTCAGATACGCTCCGGCTGAGGTTTCGCAGCCTGAAAAACGATTCCATTGGTCACACGGCGGATAAGTAACAGTTACCTATATGCTGGGCGATTGTACCGCGCGTTTGTGAGTGCAATACTTAGCCCACCATGATGCCCTTTTACGAATTGTGCTTAAAAGTCGCGGGCTCATTGGCGCTAAGTGTAGTACACGCAACGTGATTTGTGTAACAATTTTTTTGTTTTAAGGGAGTTTCGCAGGTCACTCAGGAAATCTCCAACGACCAATATTTACTGGGAAGGGTAAGTCACTTCCACACACTCTCAGTAAAAAGAGGTTACACAGGGGCCCGAGGTTGGGTACGACCGGCGCTGACGACAGTGTTTAGGTGTATTGGCCAACATGGGCGTGAGTGGGTGAAAGCGGTCGGAGAACTTTCACCGTTGCCTTACCACTGAGTATTTTGTTTTTTTGTAGGAATTTGCTGAGAAGTTAATACCTGCAAAAGATGGGGGCCAGTTGCTCAAGTAGGGGATGATCAACCAGGGTTCAGGTTGATATTCCGCGGCTCAAGGGGTCGGCGAGGTACATAATGTGTGAGAAATATGGCTCACACACAGTGGTTTTATGCAATGAATGGGAACGTATGACTGCGGAAGATAGGGAACCATTCCCTAAGGTAGGCAGTTTTAATCTAGAGGTGTTGCAGAATTTAAGGATTAGGATATGTCTGTTAAAATCCCAAAAAGAGAGGATCAGACACTCAAACTGTTTACATTTATGGCATCGAGAGAGTGATATGCAAAGGGGATTAGCTCAAACAGCTGGTTCCAACCCTAGCAGGAAACTGATTGCAACTGCACCACCACCACCGTATATTACAGGGGAGAAAAAGGCTACAGAGAATGGCATACTAATATATGATAAGAGCGAACTTGATAAATGTATTAATACTAACCCGTGCAAGTTGTATCCCATCTTAAACTTCCCTCAGGACTGCGACCAAGAAGATGAACCCAGCACGATATCGGCACTCTATCTGGCAGCCACCATACAAGACACACAAGTGGGCACGGCCCAACCAGTAAGAGCAGTAGCAAAGGCCCCTAGCGGAGGGACAGGTGAGGTCGTGTCCACAGGTAAGTATGGTACAGTACATTATGCAGAAACAATTGCACCTCACATTGTAGAAGCAACCCAGAATGATGTAATTGAATTAAATCCTGTCAGGGTGATCGCAGTCCCCAATGGGAAGACAGACGCTCAGGGAATCACTCCCGTCAGGAACATTGCTACGCATTGTCCCTGGTCCCGGACAGAATTGAGGACAATTATGTCTGAATTTCCCGATCCCAGAAAAGATCTAGCCGCATGTCAGAGGTTTATTAGAGAACTAGGTAACGCCACCGAACCCACAAACAAAGATTGGTGGACAGTGCTACGGGCATGTTTGCCCTCCAATATTGACCCTGTGAAATTCATTGCTGATTGTAAATTAGACGCAGAGGTACCTCTCACTGATGAATACACTCAGGAGAATGTACGACAGATCAATCTGCAATTAGGAGTATATTTCCCAACTGTTGTCAAGTGGAATAAAATCTTCTCCATTAGACAAAAAGAAGGTGAAGCTGCTTCTGAATATTTCCATGGAGCACTGCAGGCTAGATACACTGGGGTCGAGGACATTAAGAAAAATGTACACCATAGAGAGGTAGCTGTGTCCGTTTTAATGGACGGCTTGAAAGAAACGTTGAGAACAAGGGTACAGACCACTCAGCCTAACTGGAGAGGTATTTTGGTGGCTGCATTAAGAGAGTCCGCTATCGAGCATGATCGGAACATCATTAAACACAGGGAGTCACAGGGGGATAAGCTGATGACCGTAAGTATCAAAGCCCTGACAACGAAGCCACATCAGCCTAAACCCCAGACCCCTGATGGTAAGTCGTATATAGTAAAATGTTAAAGTTGCCAGAGGGAAGGACATTACTCACGGAACTGTAATTATAAAAGCAACGTATATCGACCCCCTAGATCAGAACATGACTCACAGCATAACACACGAAATTGGGATCAGGGACCGCATAGGAGGAATTATGAGCCACATGCAGGGGAAACAAGGAGGTACCCACCTAGGAAGGATTGGCAGACCTCTGGAAATTCTCAGCTACCCCCCTCACATATCGTAGCTACCAGCGCGCTGTGGGAGGGTCACAACATACAATAGGGGTTAGGCCACACCTGTAGTTTGCAGCCAGTGAAGTTGATTGCTAGCCTTGGAAATGAACCCGAGGTTACAGTTGACATAGCTGGTAGATCACTACCTTTCCTTGTAGATACAGGGGCGGCCAGGTCAGTGTTAAATTCAACGGTAGGTATGAAAACAACGGGTAAAACGATTTCAGCAATGGGGGTAACAGGAGTAGTGCAACACTATCCCTTAAATAGACCAGCAGAGATAACGATAGGGCCTTTGCAGACCAAGCACTCCTTTTTGCTGGCTGCATCGGCTCCGACTAATCTACTTGGGAGAGATTTATTGTGCAAAATGAGGTGTGTCATATATTGTACTCCTGAGGGTGTCTTCTTAGATATACCCGAGAATCACGTTCAGGAAGTGCAGGATATGTTAGACACCCCACAAAGGTTAATGTCACACTCTGCTGTTATAGACAGGTGTCCACCCAAGGTAGAGGAGATGATCTCCCAGATACCGGAATCCCTCTGGACCAAAGATGGACAAGACACTGGATTGATGGCAAATGTAGCTCCTGTAGTGGTGCAAGTAAAAGATGGTAGGATAGCTCCAAAAATCCCACAGTATCCTCTGAAGCCAGAGGTGGAATTAGGAGTGTACCCAGTCATAGAGCGCTTGCTACAACAGGGCATCCTAATTAGGACGTCCAGCACTGCCAATAGTCCCATCTTCCCTGTGAAAAAGAGTGGGGGGAGGGGTTACAGGCTAGTGCAGGATCTAAGGGGGATAAACAAGATAGTTGAGAGCCAATTCCCTGTAGTGCCAAATCCAGCTGTCATCCTCATGCAAATTCCCCCGACTGCAAAATTTTTCACTGTCATTGACCTCTGTTCCGCTTTCTTTTCGGTCCCTCTGCACCCTGACAGCCAATATTTGTTTGCATTTACATACAGAGGAGTACAGTACACCTGGACTCGCTTACCCCAAGGTTTCATTGACAGACCAAGTATATTTTCTCCCAGGCTTTGCATGACTGTTTGCAATCCTTTCAACCTGAGAGCGGATCAGTATTAAGACAGTATGTAGATGACTTACTGCTGTGTTCTGATTCACTTCCTTGAAAGACACGAAACAGCTTCTGTTTCACCTTTCTAATACGGGACACAAGGTTTCAAAGGAAAAGTTGCAGTTGTGCCGGACCAAGGTAAAATATTTGGGACATTGCTTGACACAAGGCCTTAGACACCTCACCGCTGATAGAATACAAGCGATTCGCAACATGACTCTGCCACAAACCCAGCAGCAGATCCGCACTTTCCTTGGAATGTGTGGGTACTGCCGAAACTGGATCCCAGGGTTCTCCATATTGGCTTTACCTTTGCAGGAAATGGTCTCCTCGAACAAACCAGTTCGGATCTCTCACACAGATGAGTCCGAACTGGCATTTGAGAGACTTAAACAGTGCCTATCACAGGCACCTGCATTAGGCATGCCAGATTATGGGAAACCCTTTGAGTTGTACGGTACGGAAAGTGCTGGGTGCGCGGCAGGTGTCCTAACCCAGAGACATGGTGATGCCAGCAGGCCGGTAGCTTACTACAGTGCACAGTTGGACACCGTAGCGCGGTCTCTCCCCACATGCTTGCGAAGTGTTGCAGCGATAGCCTTGCTAGTGAGTAAAAGCGAAGACGTAGTGTTAGGACACAACCTGACCATCCATACACCTCATGCAGTGTCAGCCTTACTGAACTCTGCCCAAACCAGACATGTCTCATCAGCACGGTTTACAAGGTGGGAATTAGCAAGGGTAAGTCAGCCAATATTTATACAGATTCTAGGTATGCCTTTGGAGTAGTGCATGATTTCGGGGCCCTATGGAGCCTCAGAAATTTCATGATGGCAGCTGGCACACCTGTAGCGCATGCATCCCATATAAAAAGGCTTCTAAGAGCGATACAGGAACCTGACAGAGTGGCTGTTATCAAGTGCAAAGCACACACTTACAGTCAAGACCCAGTGTCACTTGGTAACAGCCGGGCAGATGAAGCTGCTAAATCAGCAACCAGCACCCCCACACAGACATATATCACACAACTGATGGTATTCAATACCGTCAACACACAAAAATTAAGTGAAATGCAAAATTTGTGTTCTCCACAGGAAAAGGCAGTCTGGAGGTCAAAAGGATATGGCCAGGAGTCCTCAGGACTCTGGACAGATGGACAAGGTAAGCCAGTAGCCCCCAGAGCATATCTTCCAAGCTTAGCTGAGGCGGCACATGGTCTGACTCATCTGGACAAAGAGGGTATGTGTAAGCTGGTGAGAGCCTACTGGTATGCGCCAGGATTCTGTTCTCATGCGGGTAAGAGAGCAATGACATGTCTTACCTGCTTGAGGAAGAATATTGGAAAGTCAATACCAACAGAACCATCCCATATCCCGCCAACAGACGGCCCTTTTCAGGTAATACAAATTGATTTCATACAGTTGCCACCCTGCAGAAATTTAAAGTATGTGTTAGTTTGTATTTTCAAATTGGGTAGAAGCGTTCCCCGCTGCCACAAATACTGCTACGTTCACTGCAAAGAAGATCGTGCAGGAATTTGTGTGCAGATATGGTATCCCTAGGATAATTGAAAGCGATAGGGGTACCCATTTTACAGGTGAAGTCTTTCAGGTTATGTGCAAACTAATGGGAATTAATAGTAAGCTGCATACTCCGTACCGCCCACAGGCGAGTGCGAAAGTGGAAAGAGTAAACAGCACTATTAAGAACAAGTTGAGCAAAGAGATGGCTGAAACAGGATTGTTATGGCCAGAAGCTTTGCCACTTGTATTGTACAGCATAAGAACCACTCCCAGGTCCCCCCTTAACCTATCACCCTTTGAGATTCTATTTGGTCGACAACCCCATGTAATGATTGTCCCCCAGGATCATTTGAAATGCAATAATGAGGTGACTGTAAAATATATGGTTAAGATGAGCCAGCAGTTGAGGAATCAAAATAGCAATCTAAAGCTGGTGATTCCTGACCTACCAGACAGCAATTGTCATGACATTGAACCTGGGGATTATGTAATGATTCAAAATTTTCTACGCTCAGGTTGCCTTATTGACCGGTGGGAAGGACCGTACCAAGTCTTACTAACCAGCACGACAGCATTGAAGGTTGCCGAGAGAGAAACTTGGGTCCACTCGTCCCACTGTAAGAAGGTCGCTGACCCAGAGAAAGCCCGTGACAAAGAGCAGAGTGTAGAGGAAATCGTATCACTGGAGTGCCTGTTCCGGGAAGGTTGAGAGGCAGGACTGTTGTCACGGCACCTGAGCACAGAGAACTACAAAACCAGAGGCGGTTGTCGCACAAAATTTCTTTTTCCTTTTTATTATTTTCTCCATCTCCCAGTACCCTCTTTTCCCCCCTTCCTTGCTCCTTTTTCTCTCCCCTTAGCAAGATGGACTTACCCCAAGAGACTGCATTCTGGGTTTTTCTGTTGACCCTGTTGTTGACCAGAGCAGTCTATTTCGGTGAGAGTACCAGAGAGGTCGAGAAAGGATCTGGAATGGGTTCTGATGGCAAGGACGGATTTGTAGAATTCCAAGAACAACACATTCACCGAGCAAAGGCGAGTATCAGAAAACGATCTTGTAGTCAAGAAACTAGGAAACACTGTGAAGGGTTATTGGCTGAGAAAAATTGTATTTGTAGAAACTGTGAAAACATAGTTGAGGATGGGTGCATCCAGAGATGTCAGTCCAGCCTTAATATCAACATGGACCGTCATCCATTGAGTGATTATCACTCATTAGTGGGTAAGGTTTTAAACAAAATCTAGAGAGGCTACTTGAAGGACTGCCGCGCCCCAGAGAGCAGCAGTGGTGATATCTACAGGGGGTCACTCAACCCCCTAGAACATGAATACACAAAAAAAATTGAGAGATCACGTCTGCGCTCGTCGAGAAATACAATACTTATAAAGATGAAGTTAAGTGTGCACAGTATCTAATAAATAGATAGTTCTCAATGTAGGTTGAATTGATGTGTCACGTGGTGTCGTTAAAACGTGTAGAACCTTTCTTTGTGTGACTTTAATTCTCCGGGTTGAATCTTGAATAAATCTGTGTCCTCGGTCGCGTCACAATGGTGTATATTTCTCCTTAGAGGTATCTCAAATATTCGTTCTCCGAGTCTTCTCCTGTACTCGCGTCCAGGGTATCGGGATAATTCTTATCTTCAACGGTTGGAGACAAAGAGACAGGAATAGCCGCTGATAGTGTAGTAGGCGTATTATAAATAGTGGAAATGTCTTTTAAGTGAGATCTTTAAAAAGATGGTGACTGCTGATTGCGTACCAGTACTCACGTGAAAGACGTGATGTACCCCTTACGTAAAGGTATCTTTGGTGTTCTTATGATTTTCTCCTCTTTCTCCAGACAGGATCCTTTATAGTTCTTGTCCTCGGGAGTGAAAAAGGAGATGGAACAGTTGATAGTGTAGTAAGTTTTAAAGTGGAGTGAATAAATACTGAAAGGAAATTCACTCATCTAAACTTATGATTTATAATCGGGAAGTGCGTACCGTACTCACATCCATATGGGGGGGTGAAAAACACATAAAGGTATCTTTAGCTCGATATGTTGTCGTACACGGTCACACTCATGCAAATTGAATAGATGAGAGGAATAATGGGCGTACCCGACTCACACTGTACAATGTGGGGACTTGTATATAAGGGTATCTTTAGGATGGTCCTGCGGGTTCTAGATGCTCCTTATTCCAGGGTCCGTTCCTCTCGTATTATACATGAAGAGAAACGAAGCACGGTGTCATGGGGTGACACATAAAATAATTTATTGTACAAAAACTTCTAAAACAACATAAAAACTGCCAATGGACTCCAGGTAAGAGAGGGGGTGTACACGGGTGAATGAAAAGATGTTAATGTCCGGATTGTTCTCACCTGAGTAGGTACCATCCATATCAGTCCCTGGTAGTCCTGGCACTCACACCAACGCGTTTCGACTGAAGAAGTCTTTTTCAAGGTGTGTAATGAGGGCACTGGTACCACTATTTATACCCCCTAACAGGAAGTCATGTGATGGAGGTGTGGTTACCCGATATAACAGTACATTGTAATATACAAATACATGATAATACAATAAGTCTAAGAAAGATAGTGAAGAAACAATTTAAGTAATAAAAAAATTGCTGTTAGCACAGATAAAAATGACATTAGCTCAATAAAAAATGTGTTTAAAAGAAATCGTTGCGTCACTTCCGGTATTTGGAACGCATGTGGTTCCGGAAGTGACGTGAATAAAAAGGGGTTCCGATTAATGATGTTATTACTGAAGACTTTGATAAAATTGAGGCAAGAGATGGCGGTTCTAATAAGCAACTAAATGTTGCTGAGAGGGTTTCCCGGCGTCCGGGTGCACTGCGCCGCTGATTGGAGCGGTGGAACGCATGTACCGGGGGTGACGGTCATGCGTTCCACCTGAAGGGAAACGTGCACTTCCGGTGAGGGTTTCCTGGCGTCCGGGTGTACTGCGCCACTGATTAAAGCGGTGGAACGCATGTACCGGAAGTGACGGTCATGCGTTCCACCTGAAGGGGTGCAGGAAAAGATGCGTTCCAGGTGTTACAGATGGAACGCACGCGATCCCGGAAGTGACGGGAGGTGCCGCGTGCGTTCTACCCAAGAGGAGGGGCACAACCAAATAGATTATGTTGCTAAATGGATGGGACGTATAAGACCAAAGTGAAGAGCTGCGATTATGGGACAATAATAAAAATAATAAAAATCGGGTGCTGGGGTGGTGAATATAATAGTGGAAAATAGCACAGTTTAAAACGAAATTTTGAAACAAATTTTTTATGGAGAGTAATCTATTACAGGTGTGTCTCCTTCTATAAAGGTGTAATGTAAGTGATTAAATATTAAATAGGGGAAGTCCCAAAAATATGGTGGACAAGACTGACAAAAAAGAAAAAATATGATGACAGCCATGGGGCTGTGAGACAGTAGATATGGTGCCTTAATTCGGTACGAGAGTAGAGATGGAAAAATGAGTTCACTGATAGTATGGCTGGCAAAAAGTGGGGGTTAAACTTGGATAGGATGGGGGATTCAATAGTTGGTGAATAGTCCAGGGCCCTTAAAGAAACCATTTAGTTTCAAATTCCAGATTGAGGCCTTTGGGTTTCAAGGTACCTAGATTGAAGATGCTCCGCATTTCAGTTTGGGCAAGTCTTTCTTCAATATTTCCCTTTCTCCAGTTTCCTGCCACAGCCTGAATGCCGCAAAAAAGTGTTATCTCTGATGGTTTACAATCATGTTCTTCTTTGAAGTGGGCCGAAATTCCATGAGTGAGGAGACCTTTCTTTATGTTCCTGAGGTGCTCGCTCATTCTTTCCTTTAATTTCCTGGTTGTTCTTCCTACGTATTGTTTATTGCATTTGCATTGTACTAAATATACGACGTTCAATCCGTTGGCTTAGTGTATGTTTTAGTGTGTATCGCGCCTTCTTCTATAAATATGGATAAGTCAAGAAAATTGACAAATTCGGTGCTTTTCTGGTATGTGAGCTTTATGTTTCGATCGTTAGTATTTAAAAAATCGCAGAAGACATCCAGCAGGGTTGGATCCCCCTTCCAAATGAAGAGGATATCATCTATATAGCGTTTCCATAGCACCAGGTTCGCCCCGAATTCATGGTCACCGAAGACTGACTTTTCTTCCCAATGAGCCATGAAAAGGTTGGCATAACTAGGGGCGAACCTGGTGCCCATGGCTGTGCCATGTAATTGGAGGTAGAATGAGTTGTCAAACCAGAAAAAATTATTGGTTAGAATAAATTCGATGCTTTCCAAAACAAAGGTCATTCGATCGTGGTCCATGGAATCTGCTTCTAAAAAGTGTGATGTAGCTTCTAAACCGTGTTGATGGCTAATGGCCGTATAAAGAGAGGTAACGGCCATTAGCCATCAACACGGTTTAGAAGCTACATCACACTTTTTAGAAGCAGATTCCATGGACCACGATCGAATGACCTTTGTTTTGGAAAGCATCGAATTTATTCTAACCAATAATTTTTTCTGGTTTGACAACTCATTCTACCTCCAATTACATGGCACAGCCATGGGCACCAGGTTCGCCCCTAGTTATGCCAACCTTTTCATGGCTCATTGGGAAGAAAAGTCAGTCTTCGGTGACCATGAATTCGGGGCGAACCTGGTGCTATGGAAACGCTATATAGATGATATCCTCTTCATTTGGAAGGGGGATACAACCCTGCTGGATGTCTTCTGCGATTTTTTAAATACTAACGATCGAAACATAAAGCTCACATACCAGAAAAGCACCGAATTTGTCAATTTTCTTGACTTATCCATATTTATAGAAGAAGGCGCGATACACACTAAAACATACACTAAGCCAACGGATTGAATGTCGTATATTTAGTACAATGCAAATGCAATAAACAATACGTAGGAAGAACAACCAGGAAATTAAAGGAAAGAATGAGCGAGCACCTCAGGAACATAAAGAAAGGTCTCCTCACTCATGGAATCTCGGCCCACTTCAAAGAGGAACATGATTGTAAACCATCAGAGATAACACTTTTTTGCGGCATTCAGGCTGTGGCAGGAAACTGGAGAAAGGGAAATATTGAAGAAAGACTTGCCCAAACTGAAATGCGGAGCATCTTCAATCTAGGTAACTTGAAACCCAAAGGCCTCAATCTGGAATTTGAAACCAAATGGTTTCTTTAAGGGCCCTGGACTATTCACCAACTATTGAATCCCCCATCCTATCCAAGTTTAACCCCCACTTTTTGCCAGCCATACTATCAATGAACTCATTTTTCCATCTCTACTCTCGTACCGAATTAAGGCACCATATCTACTGTCTCACAGCCCCATGGCTGTCATCATATTTTTTCTTTTTTGTCAGTCTTGTCCACCATATTTTTGGGACTTCCCCTATTTAATATTTAATCACTTACATTACACCTTTATAGAAGGAGACACACCTGTAATAGATTACTCTCCATAAAAAATTTGTTTCAAAATTTCGTTTTAAACTGTGCTATTTTCCACTATTATATTCACCACCCCAGCACCCGATTTTTATTATTTTTATTATTGTCCCATAATCGCAGCTCTTCACTTTGGTCTTATACGTCCCATCCATTTAGCAACATAATCTATTTGGTTGTGCCCCTCCTCTTGGGTAGAACGCACGCGGCACCTCCCGTCACTTCCGGGATCGCGTGCGTTCCATCTGTAACACCTGGGACGCATCTTTTCCTGCACCCCTTCAGGTGGAACGCATGACCGTCACTTCCGGTACATGCGTTCCACCGCTTTAATCAGTGGCGCAGTACACCCGGACGCCAGGAAACCCTCACCGGAAGTGCACGTTTCCCTTCATGTGGAACGCATGACCGTCACCCCCGGTACATGCGTTCCACCGCTCCAATCAGCGGCGCAGTGCACCCGGACGCCGGGAAACCCTCTCAGCAACATTTAGTTGCTTATTAGAACCGCCATCTCTTGCCTCAATTTTATCAAAGTCTTCAGTAATAACATCATTAATCGGAACCCCTTTTTATTCACGTCACTTCCGGAACCACATGCGTTCCAAATACCGGAAGTGACGCGACAATTTTTTTTAAACACATTTTTTATTGTGCTAATGTCATTTTTTACTGTGCTAACAGCAATTTTTTTATTACTTAAATTGTTTCTTCACTATCTTTCTTAGACTTATTGTATTATCATGTATTTATATATTACAATGTACTGTTATATCGGGTAACCACACCTCCATCACATGACTTCCTTTTAGGGGGTATAAATAGTGGTACCAGTGCCCTCATTACACACCTTGAAAAAGACTTCTTCAGTCGAAACGCGTTGGTGTGAGGGCCAGGACTACCAGGGACTGATAGGGATGGTACCTACTCAGGTGAGAACAATCCGGACATTAACATCTTTTTATTCACCCGTGTACACCCCCTCTCTTACCTGGATTCCATTGGCAGTTTTTATGTTGTTTTAGAAGTTTTTGTACAATAAATTTTTTTATGTGTCACCCCATGACACCATGCTTCGTTTCTCTTCATGTATAATACGAGAGGAACGGACCCTGGAATAAGGAGCATCTAGAACCCGCAGGACCATCCTAAAGATACCCTTATATACAAGTCCCCACATTGTACAGTGTGAGTCGGGTACGCCCATTATTCCTCTCATCTATTCAATTTGCATGAGTGTGACCGTGTACGACAACATATCGAGCTAAAGATACCTTTATGTGTTTTTCACCCCCCCATATGGATATGAGTACGGTACGCACTTCCCGATTATAGATCATAAGTTTAGAGGAGTGAATTGCCTTTCAGTATTTATTCACTCCACTTTAAAACTTACTACACTATCAACTGTTCCATCTCCTTTTTCACTCCCGAGGACAAGAACTATAAAGGATCCTGTCTGGAGAAAGAGGAGAAAATCATAAGAACACCAAAGATACCTTTACGTAAGGGGTACATCACGTCTTTCACGTGAGTACTGGTACGCAATCAGCAGTCACCATCTTTTTAAAGATCTCACTTAAAAGACATTTCCACTATTTATAATACGCCTACTACACTATCAGCGGCTATTCCTGTCTCTTTGTCTCCAACCGTTGAAGATAAGAATTATCCCGATACCCTGGACGCGAGTACAGGAGAAGACTCAGAGAACGAATATTTGAGATACCTCTAAGGAGAAATATACACCATTGTGACGCGACCGAGGACACAGATTTATTCAAGATTCAACCCGGAGAATTAAAGACACACAAAGAAAGGTTCTACACGATTTAACGACACCACGTGACACATCAATTCAACCTACATTGAGAACTATCTATTTATTAGATACTGTGCACACTTAACTTCATCTTTATAAGTATTGTATTTCTCGACGAGCGCAGACGTGATCTCTCAATTTTTTTTTGTGTAAGGTTTTAAACCAAACAGAATGCTGGGTGTGCTCACAAGTACCTCAATGTCAGAGCAAGTCAGGACTAGTACCGTATCCATTAACAATAGATGAGGTACTTGAATTAAGGGGTGGGAGACCGGTGGACAAGAAATTTAATATTTCTAAGCCCCCTAGTTTGAAGCTCCACCAATATCATGTGGATAGATCCTTAGTATGTTTCAACATTTCCAATTCCCGAAAGCCAGGAAATTGGGAAGTGACATGGAATAACCAAACCATGGCATTTTCACACAGAGCCGACAGAATGCCCGTAGACTCAGAACTTATACGCCAAATAGCCGACGGTGGAAGGTATTTTCGGTACAGGTATACGCTAGTAAGTAGGACCATGCGGGTTGGAGAAGTATCACCAGGGTACTGTGCGCATATCATACAGCCTGATACGTGTACTGAACAGATGAGAGAGTTAGGGATAGGATTTTTCACTTGGAAGGTTTGCAATATGGTAATGTCATATTCTGTCCCATATGTTCTCCCCGATGATGCATATTTCATATGTGGGAGGAAGACGTATAAGTGGCTTGCCCCAAACTCAGAGGGATTGTGTTACATCGGAAGAGTGTTGCCAGAAGTTATGACCATAACCCATAATAAGATGAAAGACGTTCACTGCAATGCTCAAGCTCCTTACACTCACACTCACTATGAACACATCGTTAAGAGACACCTTATAGATAGGACAGAGCACGCAGCCTATGATTTGATTTACGAATCCACTTCAATTCAATTCCTACTCGCGTTAGATATCACCCGTACCGCCAGAGGAATTATAAATTATAGGTATATTCATGCGCTAGCGAACCTGATAGATAATATCACCGAGATGTATGATGACACCTTCAGGTATACAGGGAGGGAATTGCAAGCTTACAAAATGGAACTGATCCAGCACAGGATGGTTCTAAATTATATCACAGCGGTGACAGGCGGGTACTGTGTCACCCTAGCAACTCAGTATGGTGTAAAGTGCTGCACGTACATTACAAACAGCACTGATGACCCAACCGAGGTCATAGATCAAAAGATGGACGATATCTTGCAATTGAAGTGGAAGTTCCGGAGAAGACACAACCTTACCCTTATTGCTGTGAGTAATGAACTGACCGGCTGGGTCTCATGGTTGAACCCACGCAATTGGTTCTCAGGCTTAGGAGAATGGGCTCAAAATGTTATCGTGAGTGTAGGAAAGTTTCTCCTTTGTATCCTGGGAGTCGTCGTAATGATTGGTTTGATATTTAGATGTGTTCGATTCTTAACGCGGCGCAAGTGCAGTACCAAAGTGATGAGTTTGAGGAGCGGGGGCATTGTTACAACAACTGATTTAATTTATGACCCATCAATTGAGACAATGTTGTGATAAGACGTGATTCCATGGTCCGTTTCTTTTACCTGTTTCTCCTTTGTTTTCCCTCAAGCAAAAATACATCCATTCGGAAGAGACGATGATGAATTATACATCCATTCGGAAAAGACTCTTTGATGGACACTCTAAAGACTTTTATGGACACTCTAAAGACTTTTACGGACACTCTAAAGACTTTTATGGACACTCTAAAGACTTTGATTAACACTCACGGCAAAGATACATCCATCCGGACAAGACTTCAACCAACACCCAAGAACGATTGCACGAATGTTATGTGACTGTATTTGTGGTACGTGTCTTATCTTCATCTCTACAACCTTCAGGTAGTGACACACATAGTTGACAGGTGATATATATATACATATATTAGCATTCACATGTGTTTCCCCCTCCATGTATCATCAACTAAATGTGCACCCCATTTGTTGGAACAAGAAGCCGAAAAGAGCTCGGTAATGTTTGTTGGCCCACTTACAGACCCTTAATATGGGATGAGAAGGATTTAATGTATACTTCGCAATACGTTGAAGCTTATCTAGAACATGTACGGCACGATGATACATGCCCCTCAGACATGGATTTCATACATACATGCTTTTACTATCCCACTAGACCATACATTTCCTGCCTACTACTCTCCTCCTACCATCCAATTATTTTATAGATATTGTATTGTATATTTTTCTGTTCAATGTTTAGATAGTGGCAGTTATTGTTGACTGCCAAAGGGTGGACTGTCAAAGTCGAAAAATATTGTACTGCATGCCTAACGTACTAACCCCATGCACATGCCCGCTGCATGTGCACTCAGTCTGCCGTGCGTGCGCATATCCGCAATTTGCGTAATAGAGCTTTTCACGGCCATGCGCCTTAGCGTGTGGTATGCGCATTTACGGTAGAGTTTGTGAACGCATAGAGGGTTATTAGAACATTACATATTTAACCCAAATAGTGTACATTTTAGATATAGTTCCCCTAGACCATGTCAGCGAGTATTAATAGTTTAAACAGTTCCTGGACAGAGATATTCGCCTTTGCATGATAGGAAGGGTCAGATAAAGGTTGGAAGGTGATGTCTAGTATCCAGCTGTAGGGTATTTTGAGGGTAACATTCCGGTGTTGGTACTGTATTTACTGTATTTTATGTATGCGGCAGGAATCCAGAGGATACCACCCACAAGAGCAGTTGGGGAAAGACATCGCCCACCTATTCAAATCCACCTATGACCTTTTTCTGTAATGTAGAGACACATCCCTGTGTCCAATAGACAATGAGATTACAGTGACCATTGTATTGTGTATGCATGTTGTGTATAAAAAGACCATTGTTGCCTGGCCGGTCAGAAAACTCTGCACGCTATCTGTATTACCAGCGGAGGATCGGCCGGGTTGTGCTTGCGAACATTCTCACGTATGTACATTCTCTGTAGCCATTATTCTGTTTAGATTTACTTGTTAGCCTGTAGTGTATGATTTGTATTGTTTTTACCTTTTGGAATTAATCCACTGAGGCCTTAGAACTCTGTGGTTGCAACTACAAATCAGTGTTGTGTTTTCACTTTCCTGCATGGGCTTTAAAATAGATTTATCTGTATAAGGTGTATAGCATTGATAAGGTGTACGCACTGCGGGTACTTTGTATCGCCAGCGCTACTTAAGGTTTAAAGGTATTACATCATTACAGTACTTTGCTGTTAAGGGTTTAAAGTGTAAGCATATAGGCCCTCATTCCGAGTTGTTCGCTCGCAAGGCGATTTTAGCAGAGTTACACACGCTAAGCCGCCGCCTACTGGGAGTGAATCTTAGCTTCTTAAAATTGCGAACGATGTATTCGCAATATTGCGATTACAAACTACTTAGCAGTTTCAGAGTAGCTTCAACCTTACTCGGCATCTGCGATCAGTTCAGTGCTTGTCGTTCCTGGTTTGACGTCACAAACACACCCAGCGTTCGCCCAGACACTCCCCCGTTTCCCCGGCCACTCCTGCGTTTTTTCCGGAAACGGTAGCGTTTTTTCCCGCACGCCCATAAAACGGCCTGTTTCCGCCCAGTAACACCCATTTCCTGTCAATCACATTACGATCGCCGGAGCGATGAAAAAGCAGTGAGTAAAAAAACTATCTCCATTGTAAAATTACTTGGCGCAGTCGCAGTGCGAATATTGCGCATGCGTACTAAGCGGAATTTCACTGCGATGCGATGAAAAATACAGAGCGAACGACTCGGAATGAGGGCCATTGTTACATTGTATCATTAACAAGGTTTAAAGATTATCCATTGTGTGTGCGCACGCTGAGCATACTCTGTACACTAAGCGCGGCGTGGGTACGCCAAGTACGTACCACGTGCGGGACTTTGTAAGCAAATAGCGTACAGAGTGCGTAGCTCGTGTATTCAGTCTAGCGGCCATAACGACTCCACGGTAAAAGTGTATTTAGAGGTATAGCATTGCGGTCTAAAATAATATCAACATTATCACCAGAGATGTTCATCCATATACTCATCGGGTTTACGCTAGGCTGAATGTGACTGACTCTAAGGGAGAAATATCCTTTTGGTACAACATTCTCATGGCCTTATTGCCTGACCCTAAAATCAAGGCACAGATTAAGTGGGAGGAGGATTTAGGCTTCGGACTGTCCAATTCCCAATGGAGTAACATCTATATGTCTTCACACACTATGTCTAAGTGTCTTAACCACACTGAGAAGCACACAAAGTTGCTGAACAGACTATATCTCACCCCAGATAGACTCCATGTGTTCTGGCCCTCATGCTCAAAATTTTGCTGGCGGCACTGTGGGGAAGTAGATGATATTTTTCACATTTTTGGTCCTGTCCTCTACTGGCCCCCTTTTGGGCGGCTGTATTTGATTTAATTAATAATGTCCTCCATATGTCTCTAAGCCCCTCCCCTACTATGGCGTTGCTTCATTTGATGCCGGATACCCTATCCTCTCGACACAAATATGTATTAGGTCACATTCCCATAGCGGCAAGAGCAGCTCTGGCGCAAAACTGGAAACAGTCTACATTGCCTCATATTTAGAAGGTTATTAAAATATTTAAAAAAATTGAATTCCATTGTCAGATGGAAACACAGTTTGTGGCAATGTCGCTTCATCCCCCTGCGAAACTACCAGATTGGTCATTATGGCAGGAATATGAATCAAGTAGAGTCTGGTCCCAATCCTTACCGACCGCTTCTAGTCCTAGTCCCAGCCTGTTCCCTTTGAACGAACCGAATGACTCCCTTGGCCTCAGTCCATAAATACTCCGATCTCTTTGTGCTCATATATGTTTGTGTATTTATATGCAGATACCATGTTCAAATTTGATGCATTGTCAATCTGTTATTATAGATGTTTCCCCCCTTATAATTGTTTATAAATGTTTATCAATCCCCCCCTCTTTCTTTTTGTACCCTACCCTTTTGTTTGTTGTTGAAAAATAATAAAAATTTATTGATGGTAAAAAAGCAGTTACTTCACTTGGCCCTGAATGGGTTGTTATCCTAACAGGTAACAATAAAGAAATATTCAGGGAGATTGAACAGAGACCAGATAAAACTCTCCCAATATTTCTCGGGTCTACTAGTTTTCTGCCTTCTGCGGACAAGTGTTTGTTAGATGTCCCTTGGTCCCGCAATAGAGACACAGTCCAAGAATGCGACGCCTCGCCTTCTCTTGAGGCATTAAGTGGAAAGCACCAATTTGCATGGGTTCCTCCATATTCCCTGCAACCTCTGGCAATGACCAACGAGACGTAGGTGTGGGAACCTCTTTCTCCATTCTTCATTCCCAAATCTGCCTATCTACTTTGATGACTAACTTCATGAGTGCATCCAGAGTAGCTAGGGAAGAATATTGGATGAGAAAAACCTTAATTTGTTCTGTTAATCCTAACTGGAACTGACCCTGAAAATGCTGGGTCATTCCAGCCACAGTCATTGGCCCTTTGGCGAAATACAGTGCAATACACCTCGGCAGAGTTTCTTCCTTGTTTAAGTAAATGAAGATGGGCCTCTGTGGATGCTGCCTGATCTGGATCATCATAGAGAACACCCAAGGCTTTAAAGAAGGAATCCACGAAAAGCAGACAAGGGTGATCTGCTGAAAGGCCAAAGGCCCAAGACTGTGGGTCACCTTGTAACAGGGAAATTATTATCCCTACTTGCTGGGTCTCTGTACCCAAAGAGTAAGGCCTGAGCTTGAAATACAGCTTGCAACTTTCCTGGAAGTTCACGAGTTTACGATCCCCAGAAAACCTATCTGGAAGGTTTAGCTTAGGCTCCTTGGGAGCAGATACGAGACAGTCTGGGTCCTACGAGTTTCCTCTTGAGTGTCCACATGAAGAGTAAGATCCCATAGCTGCTGGGTCAAACCATGGATCTGGCCCACCAGAATCTGGGCCAGATTTTGTGCTGAATCCATCCGGAGACAAATGTCCCATGGAACTATGGCTGGTGATACTGTTATGAACAGAGTGCCTGGAACTCAGGTGAGTGGGTGGCAACTGGGGAGTTCCAGTACTCACGGAAAAAGCTGCGGATAGTATGAATGACTGCAGCAACTCCTTCTCTACCCCTGACTCCGTTACTCCTCCCAGTGGTTGGGTTGGTGCCTGCAGAGCTAGTCTTCTCCTATAGCAGCTGCATTTGAATGGGCAAATTAGGTCCGCCCAGACTACGATAGCTCCCAGGTCTTACGAGGTAACAAGGCACCAACTGAGACTACGAGTGAGTGAGGGGAAGGCTAACTGTAACTAAATCCTACGAGACTACCAATGGGAGAAAATACAGAAAGACAATGAACAGAGTACGTGCGGCGCAGCCTTCAAAATCCCAACATAGGAATCAAGGCACGGACTGAGGAGAGAGTTCAAAACACAAACAAATGACACATATTAAATTGCACAGAATGTTGAAAGCATTGACACTAAATATACGAGTGATTGTGAAAGCAACAATGCTCTAAGATGTTAAAAGCAACTAAATAAAGAGTGAGAGCAACAATGCTCAAATATGTTATATACAGAAATGCAGGCAAAGCAATGTTTGTGTGGAAACTCCACAAAAACCTGAACACAAGGCTGGCTGGATCTGGTCAGGTAATCAATTAAGCAAGGTCTCTGGGTCACGGGCACAACACTGGCTGACAGGATATCATACGAGCTGACAGGTTCAAACTGAAGCGGGAACTATCACCAGCATTTTGGGTGTTACCAGGAAGGGAATATAAATGGTGTTGCACCAATCACTACAGAAACCCCTAATTACAAATACCGTGCAGCTGCCCTGCTGCACGTCCCTGCACAACAGCTGAATACTTAGTTACCCAGCAACGGGGAATGCCGCCTGCCTCTAGCGTCCCCGTTGCCAGGGATTGGGCAGCTCTCAGCACCCAGCGTCCGCCTATTGCTAGGCAACAGGCGAGGGTCATGGGGAGGCGCGGCATCCCGGCTCCTAGGCAACGGCCGGGATGCACGCCTCCCAGCGCTAACACACAGAGAACCAGCATATGGCTTGAGAGAGGGGTTCGAATTAGCTGAGAGTTATGACTGAGAGAGACAGATTAGAGATGGATGGTCTGCATGAGAGCTTGGAACTTTATTATTTTATTATTGTAATCATTGTTCAGAAGTACAGTAAATAAAGGTCTGCTTCAACTTTATTAGACTTGAGACAATTATGTGAGTATGAAACACCCTTGACAAACCTCTAATGGAGGGACTAATACATTTTGTGAAATAAATTAAGAAAAAAGTCATTATACTGTAGGTGTGCAATGTGAGACATTTGTAGTCATAGTAAGGCTGAGTAAACAGTAGTGCAACCAGCAATCATGCTGATGTGCAGGGCGATTACACTTTGCCCTGCACATCGGGAGATTGCCGGTACACACTGGGCAGATATTAACCACCTAACTGATAATTTTTTTTCCCAAAAAAGCTTTGAAATTATCATTTTTTTTATGAGTGAATTAGGTGAAGAACATGAATTTAACCCTATTCAAAATGATTTTAGTAAAAAAAAATATATATAAATATCTTTTTTCTTAAATAAATCCCCCCCCCCTCAAACATCTGAACATCGATCAGGAACATTGTGACCACTGGAACATTGGTAACATTGCGACAATTGCAACTTTAGTTTTTAGAGCCCAGACAGCTGCCAGGTACACAGGGGGGGGGGGGGGGGGGCTTGGGGGCGATGATTTAAAATTACCAGCGGCTGCTATTGCCTGTAGCCACTGGGGGTCTTGCCATGCTGACCAACGAGCAATGATCGGCAGCACGGCAACACTGCAGCAGCGGAGGGAAGTGTCCCTTCCCTGCCACTGCTAACATAGTTTATCTGACTGGTCACATCCTCACATCCTGTGCGACCAGGTCAGATAAAGCACTTGCAGGCATGGTCGCATGTGATGCGACCATGCCAGGCAATTGGTTAATGAGTGATGGAACGATCACTGTTCCATCTTTAACATTCACTGCATTGCATGCGAGGTTGTGTGATTAGCCATGCAGCAAGACCAATCATACAACCTCACATGTGACCCACAGGAGTGTGCAATCGGCTGTACTCACTGTCCTAGATTGAACAAATCGGCACAATATCGTGCAAGTGTGTACCCAGTTTAAAGTTACAAAGTAGACCAAAGGAGACCAGGGAAGGTAAGGGATGGAAAATTAGAGAGCCATTGAACCATCCTACTTATTTACTCAAGAAGTGGCAATAATTGGCTTTACTAGTCAGAAGAGGTTGGAGAAGCAATTCATCTAGTGGATTCTGACAGTAAGGTCCAGAGAATGTTTTTAAGATGGTTTGAGATGTAATGCTGAGCATGTAAATAAAACTATAGGTTTGACTCTTTAACATTTACAATGTTCAAACATGCCACAACAAATGAGAGGTAATTTGAGTAATTTGACTAATTTGTTTTTTTTTTAGTTGATCACCACATTGTACCCCAAATTCTCTGAATTGTACAGGGTTAGAAAGCCATAACATTTTGAAAGTTGAAATTACTTATGATGGTTTATATAACAGAGTAAAGTGCATTCAAACCAGCTACTATATGTGCCGGAGTACAGTAGATGCCAAGTTTGTATGTTTTACAGAGTAGCAAATTATCTTTTAGTTCCTGAGAAAACTCCAAGTCATGTTAGTAGAGGAAGTATTTTATATAAGTAATCAGAATCAGCTTTATTGGCCAGGTATACTTACTAGGAATTTGTCTTCGGTTTGCTATACAACAGCCAAGTAGGTAACATAAAAGCAGGTGGTGGGGGAAGGGGGGGGGGGGTGTCATACAGATAGGTATACCATAGGGATACAAGTGAGTTACATGTACGTCTAGTCAGTCAATGTTCAGGAGTTCAGCAGGCGGACTGCTTGCGGAAAGAAACTTTTGAGGTTTCTGGTGGACCTGGCGGGGACGCCCCTGTAATGCCTGCCTGGAGGAAGCAAGTTAAACATGCTATGGCCGGGGTGTAGCTGGTCCTTTACTATCTTTGTTGCCGCTTTTTAGATATGGACAGGTACAGGTCCCGGACTGAGGGAAAGTTGGCCCTGATGATCTCTGCGCTTCTGACCACCTATTCGAGCCTGCATCTGTCCCATGCGCTAGCGGATCATACCAGTTTTGAGGAACACAGTAACGACTCCACAATTGCAGAGTAGAAGAGGAGCAGAAGCTTCTGTGGGATGTTGAACTTCCTAAGTTGCCTGAGGAAGAACAACATCTGCTGTACTTTTCCGACAGTGACATCAGCGTTGGACCCCCATTTAAGGTCCCAGGAGATTGTGGTCCCTAGGAACTTGAAGGAGTCCACTAGCGATACCACACTGTCAGCAATTGTTAGCGGAGGTGCACTAGCTAACTTCTTCCTGAATATGAAAAAGAGAATTAAAGGAATAACTATGTTCGCATGGAAGCTGCTGGACAATCACACTCTCTTAGAAGGTTCCCACTTCCTTCACCACAAGTGATCAAAAAACAAACAATTAAAAGAGGACTTATCCTGCGCTCCGCAATATAGTCACAATTCAGGCAATTCCAGAGTTGTTTTGAAACTCATAGATGTGACATAAAATGGAAAAGAGATATGCACATATAGTGAAGTACAATTTTAATATGGCACATAAAACATTTTACAACATTAAATACATAGAGTTTCCATTTGGAAATACAAATGGGTCCTCCATTATCTTGACTGTTTCTGTGCCTAGACGGAGGTTTAGTCATGCCTAGGCGATAGCTTAGGTTGCTGAGTTTAATCACGGACAGGCGCGTTGACAGGCTCCACTAATCCAGTACTTTAGATCGAATAGCGGCGGATTGATCTACAGCTCTGGCAAATGGTCAGTGACGACTGTAATGTTAATAGATGGTGACCAATGGTCAGACGGAGAGAGTTAAAAAACTAAATATATAGTTTATACAGACACAAACGAACATGTTAAAACACTTGTGTATTCAGACGCAAGATTGTTAATGCAGACGCAACTAATGTGTGAAAGGAAGTATGTACAGTGCATAAATACCGTGCTTTTGAAATACACATATGAGCGTCCGTGTCCCCTAAGGCATAAACCAACACCAATGGGAAGGGATCGCTCTTTGCATTACTTTTACACATGAACTTGTGAATCTCTCATGAAGCATTGTGGGCTAGCGATGAAGGCTCCCACCTCCCACGCTGAGAGTCAAGGGTTCGAGTCCCAAAGTGCCAAACTTTTTTTTTTATGTGTTCCCGTGACATTCACTTTATTATTTTTTATCTTTGTTATACATTCAATGGAAGGGTGCACACAGGTTTCACGTAAATCAGAGTAAATCTGCAGGAGTGATTCATTCCACTATATACAATACACAGTGGTAATGAGTATAAATTAGTGTATTCTGACGCAACTAAGCAACACAGTACTGTAGAACGTCCACGTTTGTGTATTGTACCTGAACTGAACTCCCTTCCTGTCTACTGCATGAACTGTGCAGGCTCCCAGGTAGGGAAGGGCGATGGGGGTAGGGTGAGGCGGTGGAAAATATTGTGCTTTTGAAATACAAATATGAGCATCCGAGTCCCCTAAGGCATAAACCAACACCAATGGGAAAGAAGTGCCAACCTTTCTTTCTTAATGTGTTCCCGTGACATTCACTTTATTATTATTTCTTTTCTTTGTTATATGTTCAATGAAAGGGTGCACACAGGTTTCACATAAATCAGAGTAAATCTGCAGGAGCGATTCATTCAGCTATATACAATACACAGCTGTAATGAGTATAAATTAGTGTATTCTGACGCAACTAACTGAGCAACACAGTACTGTAGATCGTTGGCGTTTATGTATTGTACCTGACCTGAACTCCCTCCCTGTCTACTGCATGAACTGTGCAGGCTCCCAGGTAGGGAAGGGCGATGGGGGGTAGGGGGAGGCGGTGGAAAATATTGTGCTTTTGAAATACAAGTATGAGCATCCGAGTCCCCTAAGGCATAAACCAACACCAATGGGAAGGAAGTGCCAACATTTTTTTTATGTGTTCCCATGACATTCACTTTATTATTATTTTTTTCTTTGTTATACATTCAATGGAAGGGTGCACACAGGTTTCACATAAATCAGAGTAAATCTGCAGGAGCGATTCATTCCGCTATATACAATACACAGCGGTAATGAGTATAAATTAGTGTATTCTGACGCAACTAACTGAGCAGCACAGTACTGTAGATCGTCGGCGTTTGTGTATTGTACCTGACCTGAACTCCCTCCCTGTCTACTGCATGAACTGTGCAGGCTCCCAGGTAGGGAAGGGCGATGGGGGGAAGGGGGAGGCGGTAGAAAATATTGTGCTTTTGAAATACAAGTATGAGCGTCTGAGTCCCCTAAGGCATAAATCAACACCAATGGGAAAGAAGTGCCAACCTTTTTTTTCTTAATGTGTTCCCGTGACATTCACTTTATTTTTATTTTTTTTCTTTGTTTTACATTCAATGGAAGGGTGCACACAGGTTTCACATAAATCAGAGTAAATCTGCAGGAGCGATTCATTCAGCTATATACAATACACAGCAGTAATGTGTATAAATTAGTGTATTCTGACGCAACTAACTTAGCAACACAGTACCGTAGATCATCGGCGTTTGTGTATTGTACCTGAACTGAACTCCCTCCCTGTCTACTGCATGAACTGTGCAGGTTCCCAGGGGGGAAGGGCGATTGGGGTAGGGGGAGGCGGTAGAAAATATTGTGCTTTGGAAATACAAGTATGAGCGTCCGAGTCCCCTAAGGCATAAACCAACACCAATGGGAAGGAAGTGCCAACCTTTTTTTATGTGTTCCCATGACATTCACTTTATTATAATTTTTTATTTACTTTGTTATACATTCAATGAAAGGGTGCACACAGGTTTCACATAAATCAGAGTAAATCTGCAGTAGCGAGTCATTCTGCTATATACAATACACAGCGGTAATGAGTATAAATAAGTGTATTCTGACGGAACTAACTGAGCAACACAGTACTGTAGGTCGTCCACGTTTGTGTATTGTACCTGACCTGAACTCCCTCCCTGTCTACTGCATGAACTGTGCAGGCTCCCAGGGGGGAAGGGCGATGTGGGTAGGGTGAGTTGGTGGAAAATATTGTGCTTTTGAAATACAAGTATGAGCGTCTGCGTCCCCTAAGGCATAAATCAACACCAATGGGAAAGAAGTGCCAACCTTTTTTTTCTTAATGTGTTCCCATGACATTCACTTTATTATTATTTTTTTCTTTGTTATACATTCAATGGAAGGGTGCACACAGGTTTCACATAAATCAGAGTAAATCTGCAGGAGTGATTCATTCCGCTATATACAATACACAGCAGTAATGAGTATAAATTAGTGTTTTCCGATGCAACTAACTGAGCAACACAGTACTGTAGATCGTTGGCGTTTATGTATTGTACCTGACCTGAATTCCCTCCCTGTGTACTGCATGAACTGTGCAGGCTCCCTGCAGATCATTGGCGATTATGTATTGTACCTGACCTGAACTCCCTCCCTGCCTACTGCATGAACTGTGCAGGCTTCCGGGGGGGAAGGGCGATGGGGGTAGGGGGAGGCGGTGGACAATATTGTGCTTTTGAAATACAAGTATGAGCGTCTGAGTCCCCTAAGGCATAAACCAACACCAATGGGAAGGAAGTGCCAAACTTTTTTTTTTATGTGTTCCTGTGACATTCACTTTATTATTACTTTTTTTCTTTGTTATACATTCAATGGAAGGGTGCACACAGGTTTCACATAAATCAGAGTAAATCTGCAGGAGCGATTCATTCCGCTATATACAATACACAGCGGTAATGAGTATAAATTAGTTTATTCTGATGCAACTAACTGAGCAACACAGTACTGTAGATCGTCGGCATTTAGGTATTGTACCTGACCTGAACTCCCTCCCTTTCTACTGCATGAACTGTGCAGGCTCCCAGGTAGGGAAGGGCGATGGGGGTAGGGTGAGTTGGTGGAAAATATTGTGCTTTTGAAATACGAGTATGAGCGTCCGAGTCCCCTAAGGCATAAACCAACACCAATGGGAAGGAAGTGCCAACTTTTTTTTTTTTTGTTCCCATGACATTCACTTTATTATTATTTTTTTTCTTTGTTATAGATTCAATGGAAGGGTGCACACAGGTTTCACATAAATCAGAGTAAATCTGCAGAAGCAATTCATTCCGTTATATACAATACTCAGCAGTAATGAGTATAAATTAGTGTATTCTGATGCAATTAACTGAGCAACACAGTACTGCAGATCATTGGCGATTATGTATTGTTCCTGACCTGAACTCCCTCCCTGCCTACTGCATGAACTGTGCAGGCTTCCGGGGGGGAAGGGCGATGGGGGTAGGGGGAGGCGGTGGACAATATTGTGCTTTTGAAATACAAGTATGAGCGTCTGAGTCCCCTAAGGCATAAACCAACACCAATGGGAAGGAAGTGCCAAACTTTTTTTTTTATGTGTTCCTGTGACATTCACTTTATTATTACTTTTTTTCTTTGTTATACATTCAATGGAAGGGTGCACACAGGTTTAACATAAATCAGAGTAAATCTGCAGGAGCGATTCATTCCGCTATATACAATACACAGCGGTAATGAGTATAAATTAGTGTATTCTGATGCAACTAACTGAGCAACACAGTATTGTAGATCGTCGGCATTTAGGTATTGTACCTGACCTGAACTCCCTCCCTTTCTACTGCATGAACTGTGCAGGCTCCCAGGTAGGGAAGGGCGATGGGGGTAGGGTGAGTTGGTGGAAAATATTGTGCTTTTGAAATACGAGTATGAGCGTCCGAGTCCCCTAAGACATAAACCAACACCAATGGGAAGGAAGTGCCAACCTTTTTTTATGTGTTCCCGTGATATTCATTTGGAAGGGAATGGAATGGAATGGAATGGAAGGGTGAATTAGTGTATTCTGATGCAACTAACTGAGCAACACAGTACTGTAGATCATTGGCGTTTATGTATTGTACCTGACCTGAACTCCCTCCCTGTCTACTGCATGACCTCTAATGTAGCGTAATGAGATGCTGTATATACTGTATGCAGCATAATGAGATGCTGTATATACTGTATGCAGCGTAATGAGATACACTAGTAAAGTAGTTCTTACTATGTATTTCAGTATTGTATTTTACGGGAGACCACACGCATGCACAGTGGTGATTGTAAAAAGTGACATCTGGTGGATGATCGCAGGTATTACACTTAAAGGTAACGACAAACACTCTGTGCGCCTCCCTGCGACTAATACAGAACTCTTGATGGAAAAGGTGCACTGGGTTATTACCGAATAAATAGAACTGTAGTAAAACAGTTCTAAACCAGCTTCCGTGTTTTTTTGGTGCAGGGAATCCCAGAAATACCTCTTACTTGCTGCACTGGAACAGTAAGTTCACCACCGCCTTCCAAACAATACACAGCAGTAATGAGTATAAATTAGTGTATTCTGACGCAACTAACTGAGCAACACAATACTGTAGATCATCGGCGTTTGTGTATTGTATCTGAACTGAACTCCCTCCCTGTCTACTGCATGAACTGTGCTGGTTCCCAGGGGGGTAGGGCGATTGGGGTAGGGGGAGGCAGTAGAAAATATTGTGCTTTTGAAATACAAGTATGAGCGTCCAAGTCCCCTAAGGCATAAACCAAAACCAATGGGAAGGAAGTGCCAACCTTTTTTTTATGTGTTCCCATGACATTCACTTTATGATTATTTTTTTTCTTTGTTATACATTCAATGGAAGGGTGCACACAGGTTTCACATAAATCAGAGTAAATCTGCAGGAGCGATTCATTCTGCTATATACAATACACAGCAGTAATGAGTATAAATTAGTGTATTCTGACGCAACTAACTGAGCAACACAGTACTGTAGATCATTTGCGTTTATGTATTGTACCTGACCTGAACTCCCTCCCTGTCTACTGCATGAACTGTGCAGGCTCCCGGGGTAGAAGGGCGATGGGGGTAGGGGGAGGCGGTGGAAAATATTGTGCTTTTGAAATACAAGTATGAGCATCCAAGTCCCCTAAGGCATAAACCAACACCAATGGGAAGGAAGTGCCAACCTTTTTTTTTATGTGTTCCTGTGGCATTCACTTTATTATTATTATTTTTCTTTGTTATACATTCAATTAAAGGGTGCACACAGGTTTCACATAAATCAGAGTAAATCTGCAGGAGCGATTCATTCCGCTACATACAATACACAGCGGTAATGAGTATAAATTAGTGTATTCTGACGCAACTAACTGAGCAACACAGTACTGTAGATCGTCTGCATTTGTGTATTGTACCTGACCTGAACTCCCTTCCTGTCTACTGCATGAACTGTGCAGGCTCCCAGGTAGGGTGAGGTGGTGGAAAATATTGTTCTTTTGAAATACAAGTATGAGCGTCCGAGTCCCCTAAGGCATAAACCAACACCAATGGGAAGGAAGTGCCAACCTTTTTTTTTATGTGTTCCCGTGATATTCATTTTATAATTTTTTTCTTTGTTATACATTCAATGGAAGGGTGAATTAGTGTATTCTGATGCAACTAACTGAGCAACACAGTACTGTTGATCGTCAGCGTTTGTGTATTGTACCTGACCTGAACTCCCTCCCTGTCTACTGCATGAACTCTAATGTAGCGTAATGAGATGCTGTATATACTGTATGCAGCATAATGAGACGCTGTATATACTGTATGCAGCATAATGAGACACACTAGTAAAGTAGTTATTACCATGTATTTCAGTATTGTATTTTACGGGAGACCATACGCATGCACAATGGTGATTGTAAAAGTGACATCTGGTGGATGATCGCAGGTATTACACTTAAAGGTAACGACAAACACTCTGTGCGCCTCCCTGCGACTAATACAGAACTCTTGATGGAAAAGGTGCACTGGGTAATTACCGAATAAATAGAACTATAGTAAAACAGTTCTAAACCAGCTTCCGTGTTTTTTTGGTGCAGGGAATCCCAGAAATACCTCTACCACGCTGCACTGGAACAGTAAGTTCACCACCGCCTTCCAAACAGGAGTCCCGTGTCCACCAATGCATTTCTACCCTTAGCAGGGGTCTTTGTCAAGGTGCAGAGTAAATCACATGCTGCTTCCGGACTGATTTTAAAAGGGTTATTAGCCAATCTTGTACCAACCCACACAGCTGGATCCTATACATCAAATTACCTAACAGCGTCCCATGGTCCCTTGCTGTGTAGAACTTCCTGGTAGATCTGAATTGTTAATGGGTATCCATGGCAACAGCCGCACGTTCTCCTCTATGCGGCTTTGCCAACCTCCGGAGACCTGGGCTCCAGCTCATCGTAATCATAGTGTACCGCAGCAGCACACTCGGGTGTTATGGGTGTAAGATATTCTTGTCAGTGCCTTATGGCAATGATAGCGGTGGACAGCTATCATTTTTTCAAAACAACTCTGGAATTGCCTGATTTGTGACTATATTGCGGAGCACAGGATAAGTCCTCTTTCAATTGTTTGTTTTTTTACTTCTTCCTGAAGTCCACTACCATCTCGACAGTTTTTAGGGAGTTGAGCTCAGTGTTGTTGTGGCTGCACCACTGGGCCAACCGGTCTACTTCCTGTATATAGGCCGATCGTCCCCGTCCTTGATGAGGCCAATGACGGTGGTGTCGTCGGCGAATTTTATGATCTTTACTGATTGCGCCTCTGAGGTGCAGTAATTTGTGGACAGGGAGAAGAGCAGGGGTGATAGGGCACAGCTCTGAGGGGCCCCTTAACTAATGAACTGTGCTTGAGAGGTGAATTCCCCCGCTTTCACAACCTGTGTCTTATCTGTCAGGAAGTCTACTATCCAGGAACAGGTAGCTTCTGGGACCCCTAGGCGAAGTAATTTGGGGTGGAGGATGCTGGGGTCGATTCTATTGAAGGCCGAGCTGAAATCGACAAACAGGACCCTCGCGTTGGTACCGGGAATGTCTAGGTGTTGTAGAATGTAGTGCAGTCCCGACTGCATACTCGACAGACCGATTCGATTGATAGGCAAACTGTAGGGGGTCCAGTTGGGGGCCAGTCACAGTTTTCAGGTGATTCAAAACCAGGCGCTCAAACGTTTTCATGACCACAGACATCAGTGCTATCGGCCTGTAGTCATTCAGGTTTGCGATAGAGGGTATCTTGGGTCCGTGACGATAGTGGACCTTTTGAGGCAGGAAGGGACTTTCGGTAGCTCCAGTGATTTTTTTGAAGATTTTGGTGAATATGGGGGCAAGCTGACCTGCACATGGTCTAAGAGCAGAGTGTGACACTCCATGAGGACCCAGAACTTTCCTGGGTTTGGCCCATTTGAACAGTGCCACCACCTCTTCTTGGGTGACTTGCAGTGCCTGGAGGCTGTCAGTGTTCGGGGTATCGTAGAGGTTTGGGTCACAGGGGACTTCTTTTGCAAACCTGCAATATAAGTGGTTCAGCTCATCTGCTAGGTCTTGGTGCATAGTGGTGGACTTCGATGTTTTCTTGTAGTTGGTTATGGGTTGCATTCCTTTCCATACAGATACGGGGTCATTGATGGAGAGATCGTTTGTCAGCTTGTCCGAGAACCATTTTTTTGCTAGCCTGATTTCTTTAGTCAGAAGTTACTAGTTCGGTTATATAGTGCTCTGTCATTGCTGCTATAGGCTTCCTCTTTGGCACGACGAAGTTGCCTGAGCTGGGCACTGAACCAGGGCTTGTTGTTGTTGTAAATGTTGTAAGTCTTGGTAGGTACACACATGTCCTCACAGTAGCTGATGTAGGATGTGACAGTGTCTATCACATTGTTCAGGTTGGTTGCTGAGGCTTCGAAGACCCCCCATTCCGTGCTGTCAAAGCACTATTCCTCTCTGTTGAGGTAATAGGCATGGCAGAGCTGCTGCAGTTAAAATTAATTATGTTTGGAAAATTGATACACCATATTTTTTTTTAGAAAAAAAATGTTTTTTTTTAAATGTAATACATTTAAATACATTTTATAATAAAGCTTCCTCAAAATTTTTGACCGCCTTCCTTCCATAGATAGGACATTACTAAAATGGAAATTGAACATTTTAGTGTTCCTAGATTCATCAAAAGGATATTGGATAATCCCAAGTTTCAAGACAGTCCATACATCTAGCAGTTAAGAACTCAAAGTCCTCTGAAGCAGACAAAAGAGTGTTGTAATGATCCTATGGAATATCTGGTGACATTAAGATTGGCTAGTGTAAAAAACTAAAAATGTCATCCCTGTGGAAGTCCCTCATGGGACAAACATGCTGTATCCACACACTGACAGTATAGCCAACACAGGAGTTCACATCTTGTCACAGATCACGATTCACTGTGGCCATCTTAAAACCAATAAACGCACAAAGAACCATTATGAGGCTTCAGCATAGGGCATTCCAGCAACCAACATAACACAAATGCTTAATTTCAAATAAATGTTTACTTACATGTTTCCTTTACTAGGGTAGGGGCAGGGGTGTAGCGAGGGTGGCTCCGGGTTCAAAAAAAGTTAGAGGGCGCTGCTGCCCCCCCCCCCCCCCCCCTTACAGCGTGCCAGTGTACAGGCAGCCACAGAGCAGGAGGAGGAGAAGCAGAGAGGGCAAACAATAACTTGGACTCAGAGACTAGGTAAGGAACAGGGCATGCCAGAGGCAACAGCAGGAGACACTGACAGCCGGCAAATACAGGACCCCGACTCGTCCTCTTTATATGCCTCACTGTCTGCTTGTAGCTGTGCAGCAGGGTTACGTTTGTGTCCTGCAGCACCACTGTCTGCCCCCACTGCTGCAGCACCTCTCTCTTTCCTGGAAGCTGCAGCACATGTCTCTACTTCCGATGCTGCAGCAGCAATCTCTCTGTCCTCACTGCTGCAGCACCTCTTTTTCCCCTGACTCTTGCAGAACCTCTCTCTGCCCTGGCTGCTGCTTCAGCACCTCTCTCTGCCTCTCAGGCTGCTGCAGCACCTCTCTGCCCCCAAGCTGCTGTGGCATATCTCTCTCTGCCCCTCAGGCTGCTGCAGTGCAACACCTCTCTCTGCCCCTCAGGCTGCTGCGGCACAGCTCTCTCTGCAATCAGGCAATTCTGGGACATTATTTTCATTGACGCATAGTGGGTTTATCAGGTCTGGGATGGCAGTTCTAGGGTATTATTTACATTGAGGCATTGGGGGATTATCAAATTGGTGGGGGGGATTTCGGTGAAGTATTTGTATTAAGAGTTTGGGAAGGTTTCCGGGCTGTGGGGGGTCACATTTGGGGCTGTATTTTCATTTTGGCATTAGTAGATTATTAGATCTGGGGAGGTCAGTTTTGGTGCATTATTTTCATTCAGACATTGGCGGGTTATCAGGTCTGTGAGGGGTCACATTTGGGGCTTTGTTTTCATTAAAGAATAGGGGGGTTGTAAGGTCAGGTCAGTCGGGGCATATTTAGTGTTTTTTATTTATTTTAATTAGGGATGAGCGGGTTCGGTTCCCTGAGAACCGAACTCCCCAGAACTTCATGTCCCAAGCCCTGATCCGAGCCCGGTTCGGGACTTCCCGTCATACTCGGAAACCTGAATGAGGCAAAACGTCATCATCTCGCTGTCGGATTCTCGCTGGCTTTGGATCACATATAAACAACCACGCGTCGCCGGCATTTTCACTCCAGACTTGAAGAGTGAGGGAGACATACCTCTGTCTCTCTCTGTGGGTGGTGGCGTGGGGTTAGTGTGTACTCAGGGTGCTGCTGCAGTCACTGTGGTGTATCTGTGCTGTGTTAGGGGTGCTGTCCTGGCTGTCCTGGATGTCACTGGTGTTACTGCCGGGTGCTGCAGCTGTACATGTGTGTTGCTGCCCTGGCTGTCACTGTGTACAGGGGGCAGGGGCACTGAGAAATATAAGGGTGCTGATGTATTAATAACATTACACTGGCCCTGTCTGCTATAAAAATTTGGGTGCAGTTCTTACAAATTAAAGCCCACTGCTCCTGTATGCTGTGAAATATAGGGGTGCTGCTGATGTCTTAATAACAATACACTGGCCCTGTCTGCTATAACAATTTGGGTGCAGTTCTCTTACAAATTAAAAGCACACTGCTCCTGTATGCTGTGAAATATAGGGGTGCTGATGTCTTAATAACATTACACTGGCCCTGTCTGCTATAAAAGTTTTGGTAGAGTTAAAAATTCCTATTCATAAGGAAAGATGCTAGGCTGAATAGCCTGGCTGAACAGGGTTGTCTTAGAAGGGTTGGTCTGTAACTGGGGGTGGGGTGTTAGGCCTTGATTGCAGTTATCAGACACACATGGATACTTACCATTCACAAGGAAAGATGCTAGGCTGAACAGGGTTGTCTTAGAAGGGTTGTTTAAAAGGGTTAAGAAAATATTACTATATAGACTTACCCAGGACTTACATAGTGGCTGTAGCTTCTCCATTTATTGAAGGGCTGTGCTGGACCAATGTGATGATTGCTCTCATTTCTTTGCATGTAATCTACACTCATCATTTGGAGTTTGGGTCTGCTTAGAATATACATGCTGCAGTGATATTTTTATTATATTAGGTAATCTACACTGTCAATTTTTATATCATAAGCTATATTGTTTTCTAGGATGATACTTTATTTCAACTTAGTATCTCAGTGTTTGTTTTAGTTGAGTTTTGTGGCATGCTCTGTAACTGGGGATGTGGTGTTAGGCCTTGAATGCATTTTTCAGACACACATGGATAATTACCATTCATAAGGAAAGATGCTAGGCTAAACAGCCTGACTGAACAGTGTGGTCTTAGGGGTACTGATGTCTTAATAACATTAAACTGGCCCTGTCTGCTATAAAAGTTTGGGTGCTGTTGAAAATTAAAATCACACTGTTCTTGTATGCTGTAAAATATAGTGGTGCTGATGTCTTAATAACATTACACTGGCCCTGTATGTTGTATATATTCAGGGGTGCTGCTGCTGTTAAAATAACATTACACTGGTCCAGTATGCTGTAAGCATACAGGGGCGCTGTGAAAATAAAGGGGCACTGTTCTGTGTACTGTAATAATAAAGGGACGCTGTCCTGAGAAATGGAGAACAACAATTTGGAGGAAAAATAGTGGAAGATCAGGAACCACTTCCAGTTCCTAGTACTAGTGCTGAAGCTGCTGCTGCCGCCAGTCATGATATTGATGATACAATTCCATCAACGTCGTCTGCTAAGGCCGATGCCCAATGTCATAGAGGGCGTGCAAAATCCAAGATGCAAAAATTAATAATCAGAAAAAAAAAGAAATGATCTAATGAGAAATGTAAAATTGGCAATATGCCATTCACTACGTGAAGTGGCAAGGAAAGGCTAAGTCCTCGGCCTATGTTCATGACTGATGGCTCAGCTTCTCATGCTTAGCTTAGCCATCCAGCAACCTCGGTGCACCTCTTTCATTTTTTTTTTTTTGCAAGATGTGCTGTTTGGGGCCTAGTTTTTAAAAGTGCCATGCTGTGTGACACTGCAGTGCCACTCCTAGATGAGCCAGGTGTTTGTGCAGCAACACTTTTGTCGCTTAGGAAAGTCATCCAGCTACCTCGGTGCAACCTTTTGGCCTAAAAACAATATTGTGAGGTGTTCAGAATAGACTGGAAATGAGTGGAAATGAATGTTATTGAGGTTAATAATACTGTAGGATCAAAATTATCTCCAAATTCTGTGATTTTAGCTGTTTTTATGTTTTTTTCAAAAATCATCCAGATCCAAAACCAAAAACCGAAAGGGTGGTTTTGGCAAAACCAATCCAGATTCAAAACACGAGTGGGGATCCAGATCCAAAACCAAAACACAAAACACGAGTGCCCGCCACACATCTCTAATTTGAATTAAACAAATAAATAGTTAAATACAGATACTTCCATAGCGGCTCCACATGCAAAGTATATAAAGGGCACAACCATAGTGTAACGTATATAAGGGGCTCTAATGTGTGGTATATTGTATACATATATATATATACTACTGTCTAGTGTAATGTGAATAACGGACACAACTGTGTGGTGTAATTAGTGATGAGCGGGTTCGGTTCCTCGGAATCCGAACCCCCCCGAACTTCACCCATTTTACACGGTTCCGAGGCAGACTTGGATCCTCCCGCTTTGCTCGGTTAACCCGAGTGCGCCCGAACGTCATCATCCCGCTGTCGGATTCTCGCAAGATTCGTATTCTATATAAGGAGCCGCGCGTCGCCGCCATTTTCACTCGTGCATTGGAGATGATAGGGAGAGGGCGTGCAGCGTTCTCTCAGTTTCTGTGTTCAGTGTGCTGCAAATATCTGTGCTCAGTGTGCTGCAAATATCTGTGCTCAGTGTGCTTGCAAATATCTGTGCTCAGTGTGCTGAAAATATCTATGTTCTCTGCCTGAAAAACGCTCCATATCTGTGCTGCATTGTAGTATAGGAGGACAGTGCAGAATTTTGCTGACCAGTGACCACCAGTATTATATAGCAGTACGGTACAGTAGTCCACTGCTCTACCTACCTCTGTGTCGTCAAGTATACTACCCATCCATACCTGTGGTGCATTTTAGTTGTGCGCAGTATATATAGTAGGAGGACAGTGCAGAATTTTGCTGACCACCAGTATATAATATACAGCAGTACGGTACAGTAGGCCACTGCTCTACCTACCTCTGTGTCGTCAAGTATACTATCCATCCATACCTGTTGTGCATTTTAGTTGTGCACAGTATTATATAGTAGGATGGCAGTGCAGAATTTTGCTGACCACTAGTATATAATATATAGCAGTACGGTACAGTAGTCCACTGCTCTACCTACCTCTGTGTCGTCAAGCATACTATCCATCCATACCTGTGGTGCATTTTAGTTGTGCGCAGTATTATATAGTAGGAGGACATTGCAGAATTTTGCTGACCACCAGTATATAATATATAGCAGTACGGTACAGTAGTCCACTGCTCTACCTACCTCTGTGTCGTCAAGTATACTATCCATCCATACCTGTGGTGCATTTTGGTTGTGCGCAGTATTATATAGTAGGAGGACAGTGCAGAATTTTGCTGACCACTAGTATATATATAGCAGTACGGTACAGTAGTCCATTGCTCTACCTCTGTGTGGTCAAGTATACTACAAAAGTTCAGTAAAATGACCCAAAAATCAAAATTAAAAGCATCTGATGAGAAGCGTAAACTTGCCAATATGCCATTTACGACATGGAGTGGCAAGGAACGGCTGAGGCCCTGGCCTATGTTCATGGCTAGGGGTTCAGATTCACATGAGGATGGAAGCACTCATCCTCTCGCTAGAAAACTGCAGTGCCACTCCTAGGTTGGCCAGGTGTTTGTGTCGGCCACTTGGGTCGCTTAGCTTACCCATCCAGCGACCTTGGTGCACCTCTTTTTTTCTTTGCATCATGTGCTGTTTGGGGACTATTTTTTAAATCGGCCATCCTGTCTGACACTGCAGTGCCACTCCTAGATGGGCCAGGTGTTTGTGTCGGCCACTTGGGTCGCTTAGCTTAGCCATTCAGCGACCTTGGTTCACCTCTCTTTTTCTTTGCATCATGTGCTGTTTGGGGACTATTTTTTAAATCGGCCATCCTGTCTGACACTGCAGTGCCACTCCAAGAATCCGACAAAAAATTTTCAGGGAGGTTTTGCCAAAACGCGTCCGAATCCAAAACACGGCCGCGGAACCGAATCCAAAACCAAAACCCGAAAAATTTCCGGTGCACATCACTAGGTGTAATATGAATTGGTACTGTTCTGTGGCCATGCACCTTTCCCAATGAAGCCCTTATTTATTTATTATTACCAGTTATTTATATAGTGCATACATATTCCACAGTGCTTTACAGAGAACATTTTTCCATTTACATCAGTCCCTGCCCCATGGAAGCTTAATTTTTTTTGGGACCCAATTAACCTACCAATATATTTTTGTATTGTGGGAGGAAACCGGAATACCCGGAGGTAACCCACGCAAGTACAGGGAGGATATATAAACTTCACAAAGTTAGTACCATGGTGGTAATCAAACCCATGACCTCAGAGCTGGGAGGCAGTGATGCTAACCATTACACAGTCCATACTGCCATGCCCCTATTTTAAACATGGATGGGCACCCAAAGGAAACTTTCACCATGAACTCCACAAAGACTAGAACCGGCCCTGTCACCAATTTAGGATTTTTAGATATTGTTTCTTTTCAAATGTAACATGCCACCACATATTGGCTAGGCCCCCAATTCAGTACAGGGGGGGTGGGGGGGGCACCAAAACATACCCTTGCACTGGGCACCATGGCACCTAGCTATACCTCTGGGAAGGGGGTAAGTGCTATATAGCCCTAGACTGTCTTTACCTCTGCAGCTACTCTCTACAGTCTCTCTCCAAAAATTACACACTATGATTCCATGTCTGATTTTTGATATTAACACGTGCAGCTTTGTCTATTACTTATTGCTCTCCCCAGTGTGATAACTTCTGTACTATTTGTACTATAGTTTTGCCTAAATTTGTCTGCTGCTTCTAACATTGCTTATTGTGTAAAACAATACCTACATATTCTATTATATTAGCTACCTACCCCCTTATGTAAGTAACCTTCATTCTTTTTCAAGCACAATTTGTCTACTTCATAATCTAACCCCTGTATATTTTGGATGCCATACCTTACTTTTCAGATGATGTTTTATACAGAGTGTCGTTAAAATAACTCTTGTCTACGTTTTTCTGCCACATGAACTAACCCCTGTACGTTTTGTCATATATGCATTATTTGTCTTTTGTATGAAAAACTCCTGTGCAACCTGTTTTGTTGCCCTTCATTACCCTTATTTGTCTGCTTTTTTTTTTTTTAACATTGCCAGTGGTACAACTAACACGTTTCTCTGCCAGATGGAGAGCGAAATGACAGCATAGGAATGGAGAGAGTTAAACCTCCTGTGAGGGGTGGACCTAACTGTGATGAAAAGTACAGCCAATGTTAGAGAGGGGAGGGATCAGTATATATAGGGATGTATAGCCTAGCTTGGTCTCTCTTGCTGCTGGTTTTCCTTCCCGCCCTCCCACCCCATTTGGTAGAGGTTTTGGCACGGAGTGCCTTGGCTCTGAATTGTTAGCGTGTGTTATCGTTGGCTATTTGTCGGCGGAAAAGAACGACAGGTTGTAATTTGACTTGTTAGTTGCAGTTGTTTACAGTATTGGTGTGGTTTAGGTGCACTCACCTCCATTGACTTTTAAGGCTGCTAGACCACCCGTCAGGGGGCAGCGTCATCACCCATCCGGGTGGGCAGTCAGCGTGGAGGTCTGAGTCGGGCACTTATTACCTATGTATGGTTTGTGGTAAATTAGGATCGTTTGGGTTTTAATGTTTTTTGAGGTTATCGTCAGTTGAATATAGCCGTTCTTTTTTCTGCCACCATATGCCGGCTGAATCGGCACGTTAACTTAAATTTTACTTTGCAGGTTTTTTCTAATGGTTAGGGTACAATAAATAGCTAACAATTTTCTGCCAAATGCAAGTCTTCGTGTCATTATTTCTTGGTATTAAAGGTATTGAATGCTTTACTTTTGAATAAGGGTCCACACACTATCATTAGGAGGTTTAATATAAACTAACCACAAACATTGTTTCTGAGCATATTGTGTCTACCTGCAGCATATACTAACTATTAAGCTATGCTATGACTTTGCCTGCTGTTAAACTAACCTCTGCATATACTGGCTACCAATCAGAGCCGACCTTAGCTGTAGGCAGGCTAAACATTTGCCCAGGGCATCCAAGCATGTCTAGGGACATCCAAGCATGTCCCTGCAGTATCTCATGCTGGGAGAGACAGTCTACAAACTATCTGTTACTTCCCATATTTATTCAATTAGTACTTGTATACACTGCTGTTTACATTTGTCAAATAGAATGCTTTCCCTTAAACTCCCTCCGACATGCTTGAATGCCCCTGACTTGTGAGATCTTAGACAGCAGAAGCCCGGTAACTGCAATTCCTGGACATGTGTAATTTTCACTGACTATATAAGGTTATTACTGAATGGCTCCTTACGATAATGTGTATTTTGGAAGACTGCTCAGCATAAATCTGACATCACCTATACTGCTTGTGCACATGGGGGAGGGGGACCCTACCATCCTGTGTGTGTCCCTTATCCCTATGCAAACTGCAAGTGTCTGCAGGGACATAACATGGGAAGTGTTCTCCCCAATCTTTATTTCTCAGTCAGTCCATGCCGTAAAATTCCCCTGCCACCCAGCACTGTAACGTGGTCAGTAAGTTGCATTGCGCTATTTCTATATGAAACGTCAGTGCAGTGTGACTTTCAGACGCGACAGACTGAAGAGCAGAACATATGCTCCTGCAGTATAAAATAAAGGGCATGCAGTTGCTGGGAGTAACAGACAATAGCAAAAACACTGAACAGTAAAGAGAATGAACAGTTGCTACATGTTTGATACTGGTATTTTTGTATAACCAGCAAGTATGGTAGTATCTGGACATTGCTGCTGTGTCCAACCAGCAAGCGAAAATAAAGGGTAAGGCTTGCAAAGGATGGTATACCATGGGAGTCACATCCCTTGTACGGGTGACCCTTTAACGGGTGAGAGTGCAAGCACACACCCACCTGTCTTGCCACCCCTATCTCACAAAACGCAGTCACGGATCCAGGGAGCTGCAGGGGCGCACACATTGACTGCAAGCACACCAGCAAGCAAAAGTAAGTTTTCTAAAATAAAAAATAAAAAGACATTAGCATTACTAATGTGGGGCATATGTGTAAGGTGCATTACTGTGTGGAATTTTGTATTATGGGCATTACTAATGTGGGGCATATGTGTCGGGTGCATTACTGTGTGGAATTTTGTATTATGGGCATTACTAATGTGGGGCATATGTGTACAAATATGTGTATTATGGGCATTACTGTGTGGCATTATGCAGGGTTGAACTGGCCAGGGTTGAACTGAGTGTTGCTGGGTCAGATGCAGAACTAGCGGCGGTGTTAGGGGGCACCAGCCAAAATTTTGCCTAGGGCATTAAATTGGCAAGGGCCAACTCTGCTATCAATGTACATTTTTGGTCCCTATAAGACCTTTATTATTGCATATATTGTAAACTGCCGATTGTTGAAAATTGTGAACTTCCTATTAACCATATGTCTTTTTGTCTCTGCCCAATACTACTCATATGACTCAATTACTACCTATGTAAACCAATGTTCATCTGCATGTTTCTTTTTACTAACTATGACCTTGAATAATTATTCTCACAATTTGTTTCTCTTCATCAACAATAATGTCTGTTCTCTTTCTTCTTTATCTATAAAATAAGTGACACTCAAAATACTGATACTCTAAAATATATGTGTTCTCTCTCTCTACTCTGCAATCTTCTTAGGTTTTCTTATGTTTCCCTACAAACCAACCATTTCCTCAACTAAGGTTAAAGGCATTAACAATATGGATTAGAACAAGGTATTCCTTGCAAGGATTATCAATACAATAATCATTATTATTATTATCATTCTTTTAACCCTTCTCAGAACATCACACCAGAAGGTACTGTGGGAACACAAACCATTTTATTGTGGTACAACTACCTAAAGACAAAAAAGGTGTGTAACAGATTCCAGTGGGAGAACACACAATGATCATGGCTTCTAAAATAGATCAATAAACATCATCCTGAAACGGGTGGTATTCAGTATGCCGGCTGTTGGGATCCCGGCGCTCAGTATACTGGCGCCGGAATCCCGACACCCGGCATACCAACAACTATTCTCCCCCTTGGGGGTCCATGCCCCCCAGGAGGGAGAATAAATAGCATGGCACGCGTAGCGCGCCACCATGCCCGCAGCATGGCAAACACAGTGATCCCGCAAGGGGATCATTTGCGCTCGCCCAGCCAGGGGCGGATCCAGAAGAAAATGAAAGGGGGGGTACCATGATAGGGGAACGGTAACAGTTATATTTACATGCACCTAAGGCACGCATGCTCCCAGATAATGAGTGTGGTTCTCCTTTTGAAAAAAAAAAGAAGTGTCAGTGATCGCGCTGAGCCCAAAAAAAAGTGGGTCCCACGGACCCCTCACTTTTAAAAATTGGGGTCCTATCAGTCCTTTTCTGGGTCCCATCGGAATGAAGGTTCATATTAATCTTATTAATTATTGAAAAATAAAAACAGACTTGATTTCGACACTACAAAATTATTGCGAAGGGGTGACAATGCTGCTGGGCTGTGTAGCATACAGGACACTCTGCCCCAGAGCTGTAACTAGACATTTCAGTGCCCTTTGGCAGAAAGTAAATTGGTGCTCCCCCTGCCGTACTTCAAACCAAGGACAGTGCGCGCCGAAGGCGCGCACCAAAAATGTAGGGGTGTAGCTTCATGGGGAAAGAGCCTGGCCACATAACAGTACCAATTCACATTACACCACACAGGTAGAGCACGTTATATACACATTGCACCAGGTAGAGCACGTTACACACATTGCACCAGTTAGAACACCCTATACACATTGCGCCAGGTAGAACACGTTATACACAATGTACCAGGTAGAGCACGTTATACACACTGCGCCAGGTAGAGCATGTTATACACACTGCGCCAGGTAGAGCACGTTACACACACTGCACCAGGTAGAGCACGTTACACACACTGCGCCAGGTAGAGCACATTACACACACTGCACCAGGTAGAGCACGTTACACAAACTGCGCCAGGTAGAGCACGTTACACACATTGCACCAGGTAGAACACGTTATACACACTGCGCCAGGTAGAGCACGTTATACACACTGCGCCAGGTAGAGCACGTTATACACACTGCGCCAGTTACAACACGTTATACACACTGCACCAGGTAGAGCACGCTATACAGATTGCGCCAGGTAGAACACGTTATACAGACAGAGCCAGGTAGAACACGTTATACAGATTGCGCCAGTTACAACACGTTATACACACTGCACCAGGTAGAGCACGCTATACAGATTGCGCCAGGTAGAACACGTTATACAGACAGAGCCAGATAGAACACGTTATACAGATTGCGCCAGTTACAACACGTTATACACACTGCACCAGGTAGAGCACGCTATACAGATTGCACCAGGTAGAGCACGTTATACACACTGCGCCAGGTAGAGCACGTTACACACACTGCGCCAGGTAGAGCACGTTACACACACTGCGCCAGGTAGAACACGTTATACAGATTGCGCCAGGTAGAGCACGTTATATAGATTGTGCCAGGTAGAACACGTTATATAGATTGCGCCAGGTAGAACACGTTATACACACTGCACCAGGTAGAGCACGTTACACACATTGCACCAGTTAGTGTTCTATACACATTGCGCCAGGTAGAGCATGTTATACACGTTTTATATGGTACTAGGTAGTAGCGACAGAGGTAGCAGGGAGTAGGGACAGAGAGAGGCACCAGAGAATAGGGACAGAGGTAGCAGGGACAGAGAGAGGCACCAGGGAATAGGTACAGAGAGAGTAAGGAGTAGGGACAGAGGCACCAGGGGGTAGGGACAGAGGCACCAGGGAATAGGTACAAAGAGAGGCACCAGGGGGTAGAGACAGAGAGAGGCACCAGGGGGTAGGGACAAAGGTAGCAAGGAGTAGGGACAGAGGCACCAGGGTGTAGGGACGGAGCCGGCACCAGGGGGTAGGGACGGAGGCAGCATGGGGTAGGGACGGAGGCAGCAGGGGGTAGGGACGGAGGCGGCCGGGGGTAGAGACGGAGGCGGCAGGGGGTAGGGACGGAGGCAGCAGGGGGTAGGGACGGAGGCACCAGGGGGTAACATAGTAACATAGTATCTGAGGTTGAAAAAAGACAATTGTCCATCGAGTTCAACCTATTTGTGGTGTCCTATGCATGATGATTTGACTAAAATTTTTGACTGATGCTGCTGTCAGCCATTGCATTTTATCCCTATTTATAGTAACTATAATGCATGACTATGCACCATACCCCTGGATATCCTTATCCAATAGGAATTTATCTAACCCATTCTTAAAGGTGTTGACAGATTTCGCCATTACAACTCCCTCGGGCAGGGAATTCCAAACACGTATTGTCCTTACCGTGAAAAAGCCTTTACGCCGTATTGTGCGGAATCTCCTCTCCTCTAACCTGAGCGAGTGTCCACGAGTCCTCTGTGTTGATCTAACCAAAAACAGGTCCCGCGCAAGCTCTGTGTATTGTCCCCTTATATATTTGTAGATGTTGATCATATCCCCTCTTAGTCTCCGCTTTTCCAATGTAAACATGCCTAGTCTTTCAAGCCTTTCCTTGTATTCCATCGTCTCCATGCCCTTAATTAGTTTGGTCGCCCTCCTCTGTACCTTTTCAAGCTCCAGGATATCCTTTTTGTAGTACGGTGCCCAGAACTATACACAGTATTCAAGGTGTGGCCTCACTAGTGATTTATATAACGGGAGTATAATACTCTCGTCCCTAGCATCAATACCCCGTTTTATGCATGCTAATATCTTATTAGCCTTCTTTGCTGCAGTCCTACTTTGGGTACTACTGCTTAGCTTGCTATCTATGAGGACACCTAAGTCCTTTTCCAGTACAGAATCCCCTAATTTTACCCCATTTAGTAGGTAGGTGTAATTTTTGTTCTTGTTACCACAGTGCATTACCTTACACTTGTCTGTGTTGAAGCGCATTCTCCATTTGGCTGCCCATGCTTCTAATTTAACTAAGTCGTTCTGAAGAGACTCGGCATCCTCCTCTGTATTTATAGCCTTACACAATTTGGTATCATCTGCAAAAATTGACACCATGCTCTCTAGACCTTCTGTTAGGTCGTTAATGAAAATATTGAACAATAGCGGTCCTAATACTGAGCCTTGCGGCACACCACTTAGCACTTCAGTCCAAGTTGAAAAAGATCCATTAACCACAACGCGCTGCTTCCTATTATCTAACCAGTTTTTGACCCAAGTGCATATTGTGCTTCCTAGCCCTGATTCTTGTAGCTTGTATATAAGTCTCATGTGTGGTACAGTATCGAACGCTTTGGCAAAGTCTAAAAAGATTACATCCACGTCTTTACCCTGATCTAGGTTTGCGCTTACTGTTTCATAAAAGCCAAGTAAGTTGGTTTGACAGGATCTGTCCTTCATAAACCCATGTTGATTCCTTTTAATGACCTTATTGGTTTCAAGGAACTTCTGAATACTATCTCTTAGAATACCTTCCAATACTTTCCCCACTATAGATGTAAGACTAACTGGTCTATAATTACCTGGTTCAGCTTTACTTCCCTTTTTGAATATAGGCACTACTTCCGCTATACGCCAGTCTTTGGGAACCATACCTGATATAACTGAATCCTCAAAGATCAAAGATAGCGGTTTTGCCAGTTCAGAGTGAAGCTCCATTAGAACCCTTGGATGAATACCATCGGGCCCTGGTGATTTATTAATCTTTAAATGTTTTAATCTGTCACAGACTACTTCCTCGCTTAAATAAGTACCTATCAGTGTGATATTGTCATTATTGAGATTATGTGTCAGTCCCTGAATTGGGTCCTCTCTAGTGAATACTGTTGAAAAAAACTCATTTAGTGTGTCCGCTATGTCATTATCATTTTTGCTTAAGACTCCCAACTTGTCTTTCAAAGGGCCTATACTCTCCTTTTTTTAATCTCTTGCTATTAATGTATTTAAAGAATTTTTTGGGATTTGCTTTGCTTTCCTTTGCTACTAGTTTTTCAGTTTCTACTTTAGCCGCTCTTATTTCCTTTTTGCAATTTTTGTTACATTCCTTATAGTGCTGAAATGACTCTGCTTCCCCATCAGATTTGTATTTTTTAAATGCTCGCCTTTTCTTGCCCATAAGTTCCTTAATCTTTTTGTTAAGCCACATCGGTTTATGATTTTTATTCCCTTTTTTGCTACTCATAGGAATATATTTGAGTGTATTTTTAGCTAGCAGGAATTTTAGTACCTCCCATTTCTCTGTAGTATTTTTTCCTAAAAACAAACCTTCCCATTCAATATCCCTGAAAAATACCCTCATCTTTTCAAAATTTGCTTTGCTAAAGTTTAAAGTCCTAGTTGAGCCAGTATAGGGCTGTTTGTAGAAACTGATATTGAATGTGACCATATTGTGGTCGCTGTTTCCTATGGGTTCCCCTACTATAATACCCGATACCAAATCCTGATTGTTTGTTAATACCAGGTCTAAGATTGCATTGTACCTAGTTGGTTCCTCAATTAGTTGGACTAGGTAGTTATCATTTAGTGTGTTTAAAAACATACTGCCCCTAGCAGTATCACATGAATCGTTTTTCCAGTTTATCTCTGGATAGTTAAAATCGCCCATCACTACTATGTCTCCTACTCCTGCTGCTTTTTCAATTTGCTTTAGTAACAATTCATCATCAGATGCGTTGATACCAGGCGGCCTATAGCATACACCCAATACTAACTTTTTTGTTCCTTTTTCCCCGCATGCAATTTCTACCCATAATGTCTCAACAGTGTCTACAGTCCCCTCCTGAATATCTTTCCATATATTAGGTTTTAAAACCGGCTTTACGTACAGACACACCCCTCCACCCTTTTTATTTAGTCTGTCTCTCCTAAACAGTGTATAGCCCTCTAGATTGACTGTCCAATCATGAGATTCATCCCACCAAGTTTCAGTAATGCCTATAATATCATACTGTTTGCTTGCTGCAAGTATTTCTAGTTCACCCTTTTTACCAGTAATGCTTCTGGCGTTTACATACATACAACTAAGATAAGTATTTTCCCTTGCGTTAGGGACATCTTTCACCTTATGTGGCAAGGATGACCTGTAATCGTCATTGGTTAGTACTTTGGTAAAATCCCTTTTAGTACCCATGTTAGTAACCTTACTGCCTGCTCTTACCCTCCCCCCAACTTCTCCCCCATTTCGTTTACTACCACCATCCCCACTATTCTCACTGCATGACCCGTAGTTTCTAGCTAAACCCTCCCCCCAGGCTCCTAGTTTAAAATCTCCTCCAACCTTCTAACCATCCTTCCCCCCAGCACCGCTGCCCCCTCCTCAGTCAGGTGCAATCCGTCACGACAAAAGAGATGGCGCCTGACTGAGAAGTCCGCCCAGTGTTCCAGGAACACAAACCCCTCTTTCCTGCACCAATCCCTAAGCCACACATTTACCTCCCTAATCTCCCTCTGCCTCCCTGGACTAGCGCGTGGCACGGGTAATAATTCCGAGAATATTACCTTAGATGTCCTTGCTTTCAGTTTCTTTCCTAAGTCCCTATAGTCTTTCTTAAGGACATCCCACCTTCCGCTAACTTTGTCATTGGTGCCAACGTGCACCAAGACCGCCGGGTCTTTGCCAGCCCCTCCCAACAATCTATCTACCCGGTCCGCGATGTGCCGTACCCGAGCACCCGGGAGACAACAGACTGTACGGCGATCACGGTCCCGGTAGCAGATTGCCCTATCTGCCTTCCTGATGATAGAATCCCCTACCACCACCACTTGACTAGGTACCTCTCTATCTTTTATCCCAACCGCGCCAGAGGGACCGCACCTCTGGATGCTAGAGGGAGCAGTCTCCTCCGGCACCGTCATTTCTTCACTATCATCCTCCGATTCCTCGTCCAATCGGGCAAATTTGTTCGGGTTTGATAGTTCGGAGATGTCGTGCCTCCCCCTCTTTTTCTTCCTTCTAACTGTGACCCAACTGGCTACCTGATCATCATCCTCTTCTACCAGTGACCCCTCCCGCAACTCCTCCACCGTTCTGTCTAAACTACGCTCGAGATTGTGAATCTCCCTCAGTCGCGTAACGGTTTGCTCTAGATCAGTTACCTGGGCTTCCAGGGCAACCGTTCGCACACACCTCGTGCAGATGTATTCACACTGGGCCGGTAGCTCCAGGTGTGCATACATCTTGCACGACATGCACTGAGTGAGGTCCTCAATCACAGCCCCTCCCATATTGTTTGCAAGGTCTAACTCCCTGTTACACTCAAAGAAAAAGCAGCAAAAATAAAAAATAGAAGACAAGCAATATCACTTATACAATAATTAAGCTGGCTTATACTTATCTATCTTTGTGCGGTTCTCGGTCCTTCACTTTTATGCAGCCGTAGTACTCTCTCCTGCGGCACCTATACTCCACTTAGCAGTTGCAGTTGTTCCAGCTCACTGCTCCTCCTTTTCACTCGGCTTCCAGCTCCTGCTAAGAAAAAAAAAAAAAAAAAAGTCCCTCACACCCGCACAATCACAGCCCCTCTGCTACTCCAAGTAAGAGACCCTCTCACTCACTCACAAGGTCAGCCCCTTGCAGCCTCACCAGAAGTTTAATGGTACTGTAAATGTGTGTTCCTGATTGTGTATTATAAAACTCACCTTTTTCTGTATTCTAACTCACCTTTTTACTGTTACCAACTCACACTTAGAAATCCCAGCAGCACTTGGAAGAGACCAGCCCCACAGAGCAGGCTCCAAGAGTCTAGTCACTGCTTATATAGGCTCACCCAGCTGCTTCAATCAGCCCCTCTCCCTCCTGATTACTCCTGATTACTCACACCTGAGTTAACCCCTCTGGCTATCACCTCACACTTTATTTTTATTTATTTTTTTCCCTCCAAAAAAAAAAAACCCAGTACAGATATATAAAAACAAAAAGAAACAGTATAGATACAAACAATCAATCAGAATCAGATTACTTTCTCTCACAAAATTACTATCCCTATATAGACAGAGATTAATCAGAGTTCACCTTTTTACTGTTACCAACTCACACTTAGAAATCCCAGCAGCACTTGGAAGAGACCAGCCCCACAGAGCAGGCTCCAAGAGTCTAGTCACTGCTTATATAGGCTCACCCAGCTGCTTCAATCAGCCCCTCTCCCTCCTGATTACTCCTGATTACTCACACCTGAGTTAACCCCTCTGGCTATCACCTCACACTTTATTTTTATTTTTTTCCTCCAAAAAAAAAAAAACCCAGTACAGATATATAAAAACAAAAAGAAACAGTATAGATACAAACAATCAATCAGAATCAGATTACTTTCTCTCACTAAATTACTATCCCTATACAGACAGAGATTAATCAGAGTTCACCTTTTTACTGTTACCAACTCACACTTAGAAATCCCAGCAGCACTTGGAAGAGACCAGCCTCACAGAGCAGGCTCCAAGAGTCTAGTCACTGCTTATATAGGCTCACCCAGCTGCTTCAATCAGCCCCTCTCTCTCCTGATTACTCCTGATTACTCACACCTGAGTTAACCCCTCTGGCTATCACCTCACACTTTATTTTTATTTTTTTTATTTTTTTCCCTCCAAAAAACAAAACAAAAAACCCAGTACAGATATATAAAAACAAAAAGAAACAGTATAGATACAAACAATCAATCAATCAGAATCAGATTACTTTCTCTCACAGAATTACTATCCCTATATAGACAGAGATTAATCAGAGTTCACCTTTTTACTGTTACCAACTCACACTTAGAAATCCCAGCAGCACTTGGAAGAGACCAGCCCCACAGAGCCAGACCAGCCCCACAGAGGGGACAGAGGCACCAGGGAGTAGGAACAGAGGCACAAGTAGGTAGGGACGGAGGCACCATGGGGTAGGGACAGGGGCACCAGGGGGTAGGGACAGAGGCACCAGGGGGTAGGGACAGAGGCACCAGGGAGTAGGAACAGAGGCACCAGTAGGTAGGGACGGAGGCACCGGGGGGTAAGGACAGAGGCACCAGGGGGTAGGGACAGAGGCACTAAGGGGGTAGGGACAGAGAGGCAGGAGAGAGTGCAGCCAGAAACCCCACCAAATAACTCCCTCCAGGGACCAGGCCCCCACAACTTACCATGGAAACTGTGAGCAGCAGCGCTGTCAGGCCGGGAGGTATAGTCCGATCCGCATGAGGCCACAAAGCCGCCAGCATGGAGTCACAGGATGCGGCCAGGGGGGAGCGGAAAACGTGGAGGGGGCGGCCGCATGACAGCACAGGACAGGACAGCACTGCGGCACACAGCGCGTCCTGAGGGAGTTGGGACCCGGTGTTTTTTTATGTTTTGTGCCCAACATCAATTCCTGGGTAACGACAGGGGGGGGCACGGGCCCGAGTGCCCCCCCTGGATCCGCCAATGCGCCCAGCTGTCGGTATGCATCCCATACTACACTCCATGAAAAAGTATCCTGCTATAGACCACAGGAGTGAATACACAGATGGAAAATTAGGCAAAAGTAAAAAAAATGGGACCACACCCATTCAAACGACATGAATTTTTAATTCCAGGAGATGTAATTTTACCATTATTGTATGTATAGTGGTATGTCAGCTAATGAATCTTTTTATAGATCGATAACTCCATGGATAAGTCATCAAGTTACCTCTAGTTTCATCTGTTAGATTTATTTTACAGTATAATTATTATTGATTTAATCGGACAGTTTTGTTTACAAATGGGAATGACTGAAATGTGCACCTGGTTTTCCCGGATTTATGCTAACCAGTTGTGGTTTTAGGTGCGGGCTAGCAGGGTGGGTGCCCAGGGCACTGTGGCCTGAGGGCGTGGGTGCAGTCACACCGCCAGCGCCATCTAACTTGCATGTGCCTATCTGCTACCCGCACCTAAAATGGATACAAAGCGATGCCGCATGTCCGTCTCTCACTGACTGCTGCCTCGCTGTCCACCTTCTGCTGCCCACACGCCACACTCCACCTCCTGCACACCGCCACTGGCTGTCCACCTACTGCTTCCCGCACGCTGCACTCTGCCTACTGGCCCCCCGCTATCTGCCTCCTGCTGCCCACATGCTGTACTGCCCCCGCCGCACCAACAGTCTGCTCCCCCCCACTGCTACTAACTTCTATGGAAGTGAGATGAGCTAAGAGAGCCAGGAGACAACCTACTACTGTGGGGCCATGTTCGGATGGCAAGTGATGGCACATGCACACATACACACGCACACACACACATACAGATTCTCTCTCTAGAGAGGCTATACCTGGCGCAATGTGTATAAGGGGCTACCTGATACAATGTGTATAATGGGCTCTACCTGGCACAGTGTGTATAAAGGGATACCTTGCACAGTGTGTATAAGGGGTTACCATGTGCAATGTGTATAAGGGGCTAACTAGCACAATGTCTATATGGGACTACCTGGTGTAATGTTTATAAGGGGCTCTATCTGGCACAGTGTGTATAAGAGTCTCTACCTGCTGCAATATGTATAAGGGGCTACCTGGCGCAATGTGTATAAGAGGTTCTATCTGGCGCAATGTATATAAGGGGCCAGTGTCGGGCTGGAGCATGAATGGCCCACCGGTGAATACAGTTGTAGGGGCCAATTTTTAAGAATGTGGACAGGTTTTGGTGGGGGCATGGCCAGCCTTCACAGAGAGAGTATATGGTAAATAGATAATAAACCATAGTCCTGTGAAGTATAATGTAACATATGTATAATGCATAATTCAAGTGCAGTAGGATAGAGACTAGAACCTGATCTCTAGAGGAGGAGGAGGGGCCACAGGCAGTAGGGGCCATGTTCCCCTGTGGGCCAATCCAAGCCTGTAAGGGGCTACCTGGTGCAATGTGTATAAGCTCCACCTGGTGTTACATGTGTATAAGGGTATCTACCTGGCTCAATGTACAGTATATAAGGGTCTCTACAAGGCATGTATAAGGGGTACTCTTGTGTGGTATAATGTGCTTGACGGACACTGCTGTGTGGTAAAATGGGAATTGATACTTTTATGAGGCCACGTCCCTAAATTTTTGGCGCACGTCTTTGTCTCCATTTATCTCTTTCTTTCACCCCACTCTCCACACCTCTCTCTCTCTCTCTCTCTCTCATTTCCCCATCTTTTTCTTCTCTCCAATTCCAACACATTATCCCCATCTCCCCCCATATTGTATTTCTGTCACTGCCCCCTCACTCTCTCCTGTGCATCTCTGACACTGCTGAGAGGGGTCAGTGTTCAGACTGACTGTCATTACATGGCAATGTGATGGCATTCTTTTTATCAGCAGTCAATTTGTTTATTATTTGGTATAGGGCTGTGGATTCTCTTGGAGTTTATTTTTAGAATCACTTTTGATTAAAATTCAGAAGCACTATCAGTTCAGATCACATTAATTCTATTGATGTCACAATGCCAGTAAGGGAAGGTAAGCTATTTATTGAAACACATATAAAGGATGTTGATGTCAACAAATATTTGCAACAGTAACCACCGGAGATCCAGGGGGAACTATATTTCAAAAGGGCTATATAAAAGGGGAAATTAATCTACTTTGGTGCCTTGTGTATAAAATTTCAGTTCCTTCAATTGACAAACAAATCAATGAATAACCAAAAAAAGACAGTTTCATATAAGAAAAAATACCAAAAAAGTCCCTTCTGATATATAAATTTTCTTCCTACTTAATACATCCCCACTATATGATTGCACTTCAGCCTGCCGTTTTTGTGAGTGTTGTTACAATGTAACTTTCCTGTTTCTTCTCATTGCTATTAGAGATGTGCACCGGAAATTTTTCGGGTTTTGTGTTTTGGTTTTGGATTCGGTTCCGCAGCCGTGTTTTGGATTCGGAAAGCGTTTTGGCAAAACCTCCCTGAACATTTTTTGTCGGATTCAGGTGTGTTTTGGATGTGGGTGTTTTTTTATCAAAAACCCCTCAAAAACAGCTTAAATCATAGAATTTTGGGGTAATTTTGATCCTATAGTATTATTAACCTCAATAACCACAATTTCCACTCATTTCCAGTCTATTCTGAACACCTAACACCTCACAATATTATTTTTAGTCCTAAAATTTGCACCGAGGTCGCTGGATGACTGAGTTAAGCGACCCAAGTGGCCGGCACAAACACGTGGCCCATCTAGGAGTGGCACTGCAGTGTCAGACAGGATGGCACTTAAAAAAATTGGCCCCAAACAGCACATGATACAAAGAAAAGAGAAAAAGAGGTGCACTGTGGTCCCTGGACGGCTAAGCTAAGCGACACAAACACCTCAATATCACTGGAATTATTTGTTCTAATCAATGGTATTATTGGTCCAAATCACTGGAAGAAAATGACAAAATCACTGGAATAATTCATTCTAATCAATGGTATTATTGGTCCAAATCACTGGAGGAAAATGACTAAATCACTGGAATTATTTGTTCTAATCAATGGTATTATTGGTCCAAATCACTGGAAGAAAATGACAAAATCACTGGAATTATTTGGCAAGATCACTGTAATTAATAATTATAAATCACTGATATTGATTGGTAAAATCTCGCTGTTGCCTGCCTAGTGAAGTGGAATCTAGATGGGATTTTGTACCGGGGAGACAATAACTTAATCAATTGTCTAAATCCCACTGCACTAATGGCGGAAAACGGGCACACGTCTAACAGCGCACTGATTATACTGAGAACTGATTTACCTGATCACTGATGATACTACGGAGAACTGACACTGAGCAGCGAGAACAGCACTGGACTATTGTACTGTAGTATACTGATCCCCACAATGCAGCAAAGATATTGAGCACAGATATTAAGCACTGATCAGGATACTAGAAGTGACACAGAGCTGCGAGATACAGCAATGGCCTACTGTACTTTACTACTATATACTGGTGGTCACCACAATGCTGCGCTGTACTACTATATACTGGTCACAACAATGCAGCAGATATTGAGCACTGATCAGGATACTAGAACTGAGTCTGACATGGAGCTGCAAGATACAGCAATGGCCTACTGTACTGTACTATAAGTATACTGCTGGTCACCAAAATGCTGCACTGTCCTACTATATACTGCTCACAACAATGCAGCACAGATATGGAATGGATACTTGCAGTGACACAGAGCTGCAAGATACAGCAATGGCCTACTGTACTGTACTACTATAATTATATACTGGTGGTCCCCACAATGCAGCAGACTGAGCACAGATATTACCAGGTGTGTCTCACACATCGCTCAGTACAGATTACAGGATGTATAATCACCAGGTGTATAACACACGTCGCACAGTACAGTATATAGGGTGTATAATCCCCAGGTGTATCTCACACATCGCTCAGTACAGATTACAGGATGTATAATCACCAGGTGTATAACACACATCGCTCAGTACAGTATATAGGGTGTATAATCCCCAGGTGTATCTTACACATCGCTCAGTATGGATTACAGGATGTATAAAATCACCAAGTGTATAACACGCGTCGCACAGTACAGTATACATACTGGTCACAACAATGCAGCAGATATTGAGCACTGATCAGGATACTAGAAGTGACACAGAGCTGCAAGATACAGCAATGTCCTACTGTACTGTACTATACTATATGTATACTGCTGGTCACCAAAATGCTGCACTGTCCTACTATATACTGCTCACAATAATGCAGCATAGATATGGATAGTATACTTGACACAGAGCTGCAATATACAGCAATGGCCTACTGTACTGTACTACTATAATTATATACTGGTGGTCCCCACAATGCAGCACACTGAGCACAGATATGGAGCGTTTTCAGGCAGAGAACGTAGATATTTGCAGCACACTGAGCACAGATATTTGCAGCACACTGAGCACATATACAGAGCTTTTCAGGGAGAGAACGCAGGCACGTCCTCTCCGTTCAATCTCCAATGCACAAGTGAAAATGGCGGCGACGCGTGGCTCTTTATATAGAATACGACTCTCGCGAGAATCCGACAGCAGAATGATGACGTTCGGGCGCGTTCGGGTTAACTGAGCAAGGCGGGAAGATCTGAGGCTGCCTCGGACCAGTGTAAAATAGGTGAATTTCAGGGGGGTTCAGATCTCAACGAACCGAACCCGCTCATCTCTAATTGCTATTTTCTTCTACAATATGTGGAGACAAAATCTAAGAGTGCCACACCCCAAGTATTTTTTGACAAGATTAAAGCACACACTCACTTAAAAATTATCAATAGACTGACAGTCACACACACACACATATACACACACACATATATACAGCAGTATATATATGTGTGTGTGTGTGTGTGTGTGTGTGTGTATATGTGTGTATATATACTGTACGTACACACACACACACACACACAATATCCCAGATAGCCTTTGCAAGATGCTTACCAGTTGGTATGAATAAGAAACGTGATATCATGAGCTGCATCAGAGCTATGCAGCTTGTCATCGCATGCCACCTGCAGGGGTACGCGCATTGACTAGCTGGTGAGTGGAAAATCTACTTTCACCTACAGTACTGCCAATGCATTTTGAATCGCAGTTCTTTGCAAAGATATAGCTGAGTTTGGACCAGGTGGTTGTATTTATAACTAATTAGTCTTCTGGTATGTATGACTACATCAGCTCTACATATGTAAATTCACATTATTTCTTAAAAATTTGCATAAAAGCAGGATTCTTAGTCTAAAACGTAATAGGTGTTGATGGACATTATTATTTTCTAAAGCTAATACTTATTTTGTAGATCCAATACTTTGCACTGTAATTATGCTAAAATCTCGAATAAAACAATTTCCCCAAACACTGCAACTCAGGACCATCATGTGGCCTCTCCTCACCTCTGCCTTGAGAACACCAGGACCAATGCCTACTACTTCTCGGTCCAAGAACATCATGACTGCCCCCAAGACTACCCCTCAAGCTGAGCAGGGAACTGAGGGGCGTGCGCATCAGGACCAGATTTTGCTGGGTCAGTTCCATTGGACATTTGTGTGCTCCCCACATTCTTACACCCACCCGCACTGCTCCCCACACTCTCACACCCACCCGCACTGCTCTCATGAGACCAGGACATTTATCATTTTCACAAATTAATGTTTTCCTGCAAATGTGTCTTTCTCTTCTTTCTTCTTACAGGGTACTTTCCCCCCACTGTGTGCTATTCCTGTAATGTGTACCTCCATTGGTTGCACACCCTGCCAGCAGTAACCTCACATGGCTGCCTCGGATGGTTCCTCCATGGGCAGGGTGTGCTTCATTTGGATCTTTCCATGCAGGGTATAGCATACTCCTACACACGTGTCAGTTTTCCCATAAATGCATTTGGCCCTTGTATGGCTCATCTCCCACTGTGTAACCTTCGTAGTGCGCCCAACATGGCTGCCTTATCTGGTAAACTTGTGGATGGGATGAAAAATACATGGACCTGATGGTTTTATTGGAACCCTACTCTGAACCTAAGGACTCTGCAATCTCCCCGTTTTGTGTTCTCTTCTAGGGGTGGACTATTCCACCCTGGGTAATCCTACGCAGTGCGCCTAAGATGGCTGCCGCACCTGGTACCTTGTGAGGGTGGAATACACAACCCCTGGAGGTTATTACCCAAAATGCTTACACCAACCCTGCATTATGCTTTCTGTCTTTATTGTCTGTGTGGTTTATCTTTTGATGTAATACTTAAATATTCTGTATTATGTGCATTGTTTGAGTTCTAGTTGGCGCCGCGGATGGCTGCCTCGGTGCTGCTCTGCCAAGCAGCCTTTGTGTTTAGTCTTACATGTATAATATGTCTAATATGTTGAGTCTATTGTACAGTTGCAATGTGCAGTATCAACTCATACGTGTAATGTGTGTAATGTATGCTATGTTCTTCCCCCTTCTTATGCTATGTACTCCCCCTTCATGTTGCTGCTTGGCGATGCATTGTACCACAAAGAATTCCTAGTGTACGTGAGTACACCTGGCCAATAAAGCTGATTCTGATTCTGATTCTTCTGATTACTTTTTATAATAATAGTAAGATACAATTAGTCATGGATCATATTTGATCCGTCAGTGTGAATATGATGACTGTATGTATTCTAATATACACTCATTAATGCAAACAAATATCATACTTTATAAAATGTAATATGTTTTGGGATGCGGTTATGTTACCGGCAGTCGGGATCCCGGCGGTCAGTATACCAACCCCAGAATCGCGACTGCTTAAAATGGCGAAACACGGTATCCCGACATACAGGGTCTATTCCCACTTGTGGGTGTCCACGACACCCACAGACTGGAAATAGAACCTGTGGCGAGTGCAGCAAGCCACCGAGCCTGCAAGTGGCTCCGTTTCACTTGCCACCCTGTTGGCATTTGGGTGGCTGGGATCACGGCGTCGGTATGCTGACAGCTGGGATCCCCACCGCCGGTCAAGCATAGCCAACCCTATGAAATATATTGTCTTAAGCATCAAACATTTTACATGTTTGGTTATATTATTTTGCCTCGCAATTGGCTCATTTTTGGTGGTGGCTTAGTAATCCAAACCCCAATGCTTTACAAAGTTTACTAGTCAACCAGATGGGATATATTTATACTCCACTACAGACACTGTTAAGTGGCAGGAAGACTGGAAGTGGTATCCCTCTGGTTGAACAGGCGATTCAGGTATGGGATTTTACATTGAAGCTGCTGGGGGAGGAGGGATTGGATCCAGATATGTCACTTTGGCACTCCAGGGCAATGTCCGAACTGTTTGCTATATAGACCTGTGAGGATTGGAGTTAGATGGAGTGCTCTCTGTTAATCAGTTATATATTTTTTTTAAAGATTTTTACAATTTATGCACACATTATCCACTCACTGAAGGCCATCCAGTCATAAAGGACTCTTTTATTAAAAAGTATATAATGCCCATAGATCCATGTAGGATGCTGTCGAACTTGTATCTGTTTTTATTAAGAGCTCATCACATGGAAGACTTAACAGCTCTTAGACTTAAATGGGAGGCAGACTTGGGGCCCATACGAGAAGAGGAGTGGAGATTAGCATTAAAATATCCTCGTGATTGAACTATTTCTTTTCACTATTTACAAATACAATTATTTATATACTCTTATATAGATTAACGGGGTTAGGGCAACATCACAGTTCCCCAAATGTGGGAGTGCTGAAGGCATTTTTTACATTTACTATGGGAGTGTGCCCAAGTATTAATGTTTTGGAACCAAATGATTGGGGCTATATCACCTGCATGTGTTGTAAGAGGTATACTTACACCAAAAGTTTTTTCTTTGGGAATAAATGAAACATGTGCACTAGATAGATAAAAAAACAATATGACCTCAATATCTGTAGTCTGGCTAAATTGTGTATAGCTTAAACTTGGATGGTCCAGAAGAGGCCAATAATTAATGAGTGGCTTTCTCTTGTTAATGTCATGGCAGCACATTAGAAACATGCATACATAGCCAGACATGCTGAACATAAATTCAGCAAAGTACTGTATGGGTCAAATGGCTTGATTATGAGTGTTTCATAGAGGCTACTGAAATAGATTCTGAATTGTCACACACTCCTTAGATGAGTTATAAAGGTATTTATTGGATAGAGTAATGCTAGTTTAGTTCTATAAAATGTAAATACAGCTTGTACAGATACATATGTGTGGTACATCTGGAATATAAATTATACAAAGGGAGATATTTGTCATATTTGTATTACAATTTTGTTTTTATTTTATCTCCTTTTTCCCATTTTTTGTATGAATGTATTGTTTTTTATGTGATTGTATTTGTTATGAAATGTGTATTGAAGGTATGAAAAATTCTAATAAAAAGTATTAAATATAAAACATAAAAAAATTAATATGCACATAAAGTTGCATATCTACTGTATGACCTTCCATAAAAAGGAGTGTTCAACAAATGTTATAGTGTATGTGTGCTAATTTTAATTATATTGACACATCCAAGTTATATCATCATATTAAACATCTATCTGTGATCAATGCTTGTTTTAATTCTTAGAATAATAAAAAAATTGATACTATGATCTTTATTTACTGCATATTTAACAACAATATTAAAGCAGATATTGTAACTACCAGATATATAATAATTATGTCATATATGGTTTATATCAATACGCTCTTGATGTTTACTTATAAATGATATTTAAGCAGTTTCAGTAGCTTCAATTTTATATCACAGTAACCATTTTAATTTAAAAAATCTGAACTGAGTCCATTAGTACTTACAGTTTCTAATTTTAAGGTCCAACATATCTCCAATATCCCTCAATTTGTTTAATGATTTTAAAACTTTCTAACCTATCTACAGAACAAAACTATTATTTTTTTAAAATTCTGTGATAGTGTACAGTATGGTTCTCTACCCTCTTTTTTATATTTCCTCGGTCCTCACCTATTCTTACTGTACAGTATTTTAGAATGGTCACATTTTTCCTACATACTGTTTCTTGTATTTACAGTGTAATATATATATATATATATATATATATTGTGAATGCCAAATTGCTTTCTCACAAATATTTAAAATGCCCACTCTAATATATACTGCAGACGCCAGGCGCATCTTATTACCATATACGATAAAAGTGCGCTGTATATCGCAAAACACTGCATCCCATAAGAGAAAACAATACATCCACACATTATCTGAGTTCCAAAGCTCATTGATGTGTATATTTGTTATTAAAAGGATATGGATTCAATAAATTACAATGTACAGTATACCTATAGTTACAACTCATACAGTAAGCAGTTAATACATACAGTTACATACAGTTACAGTTACATGCCAGCGATACAATTACCATATCTTTCTCATATAAATTTGTCCCTCCATATGACTCTCTCTCTGTAAAATCATGCTGGAACTCCATCATGGTCTGGTACCAAACAGCTACTGCCCTCCTGTGTGATCAGCAATGTGTTATCTAGTTTTTGGGAGAGGGGACTCACTCATTCATGATGAGTCACTAGTCTCTTTGTATATGCTAAACAGGTTCAGCCTTGAAGACATCCAAAGGGCTGGTCTGAGCTTCCTGTCCACTACCTGTTTGGAATATCTATTGTTCTAATAAAAGTGATTTTAGCTTTTATACATTTAATCATAATTATTTGTTGCAATGTCCTACAACTTTATAACAAGTATCAAATGAATCTACACATTAATCTGGTTGCTTAAATACCAAATATGACAGGTGTATCTGGTTTCGTTCAAATAATACACATACATGACATTACTTCATTATATAATTTTAAATCATCATGATGTCTGGCGCTTGATATTATTATAGTTATGTACTGTATGAAATAAGTGTTGAATCCATCTCTGTGGCATGTCCGTGTAAATGCGTGTGTTACCATATATTGCTGTGCTCGCTGCACGTATTTGCAAGTATAGCGACTCATAATGTGTGTAGTTTGTATGTTCTTTTTATGTAATATTTTTTACTTCAACAGTCCACCCTTTGGTAGTAAACAATAACTGCCATCAATTATTAACATAAGAAAAAAAAATATTTCATACAATAATCGGTGACCTAGACACAAGTATGTACGCATTTCATAAATCAGACACTTGACTATATTTGGGGAAGACAGGGAGGAGGACGAGACATCCTCTATATGCACTCGGTGGTCACGGGACCACTGGTTGGGTGTGGGACAACATTCAACCTATACAGTATGCTGGGACAGTGCTTTGGCCTATAATGTCTGATTTGCGACAAACATTTTACACATACATGTACCTACGTCTTTGTACACTGATGTTTGGATTCGATTTAGGTTCTGCTGGGTAGATGAAGAAGACACAAACAAATCATGACAGTGACATATAAAATTTTCATGATCTACATATTCCTATCATTTTCTGAACGTTGTTTCTAATTCTGGAACGTTTGCTGTTTAATCATTAAACAAGGGATATAAGTAGTGTCCTTCCTAAATAACATAAACCTTCGGAGTTCGGGGAGAGCCACTCATAAACCTTTCTTCCACATATATTAATGAGCTCTTTATCTGCAATGTGTGAATAGCCATTGTCTGATTGTTCCTGATTACCTCTGAATTCCATAACTACTAGAGGTTTGATTTTTCTCTGACTTTAACAAACTGATCGGCTAATCCTGGGATACTATAAGGAAATCACTCCTTCCTCCAGAACCAGTTCCAGTCCCACACTAAACTCCTCATAAAAAAAACCTCACAAAAATAGAATATCCTGAAAGAAAATGTTTGTCAGCGGGAAAGAGAGAAAAGAGAAATAGAACAAAACAACTCTTGTTCATAACAAATCTATTATAATGACTGGTCTTTCTGCAATCCTTTAGTATGCTCAGGTAGTGTTCAACAGTGCCGCCTCTCAGTCTTCACGGAACAGAGTCTCTGGTGATACTTTTGCGAACTCACTCCATTTACGAGTTACTTCCGTACTGCTGACTTTCCTGCAATGGGAATCGTGGACCCAAGTCTCTCTCTCGGCTACTTTCACTGGGATAGTGCTGTCAACAAAACTTGGTATGGTCCTTCCCACCTATCTATTAGGTAACCTGAGCGTAAGAACAATCACACAGTCTCTTGGTTCACAATCAAGACAGTTAGTATTTGGCATACCAGCAATCTACAGTTTCAAGTTCTTTTGTCAAGTTCTCAAATGCTGGCTCATCTCAATAAGGTACTGTACTGTCACCTCATTGGTGTATTTCTGATCATTGTGCGGATCAATCATGACATGAGGTTGTCTTCCAAAAACAACCCCCAAAAAAAGACACAAATACCAAAACAAAAACAAAAACAAATTTCGAAGAGGGTGATTCGTTGAGTGAAGATCTGGGAGTGGTTCCGAAGCTACATAATACTAGTGGCAGTATCTATGATCACAATAGTACAATTTCAAGCTTTGCTCCTACTTCTAGGGGTACCATTATCTACAAACAAATTTCTGTGCAATTTTTCTTTGCGGTAAACACAGCAGCATCCGTGGCGGCAGGAAAGGCCTCTACCCAGTTTGAGAAAACATCAGTGCACACCAATACATAACAATAATTCCTAAAGGGTGTTAACTGTACGAAGTCGATTTGTATTTCCTGAAAAGATCCGTCTACAGGAGGGATATGGGATAGCTCTGTTGGTATTGCTTTACCAATATTCTTCCTCAAGCAAGCAAGACAGGTCATTGCTCTCTTACCTGCATGAGAATAGAATCCTGGAACACACCAGTAGGCTCTCATCAGCCTGCACATACCCTCTTTGCCTAGATGAGTCAGACCATGTGCCACCTCAGCTAGACTTGGAAGGTATGCTCTGGCGGCTACTGGCTTACCGTGTCCACCTGTCCACAGTCCTGAAGACTCCTGGCCATACCCCTTTGTCCTCCAGACTGCCTTTTCCTGTAGGGAACACACATTTTTGTATCTTAATTTAACTATCGTGTGTTTGCAATGTAGAGTACCATGAGCATAACTCAAAAAGAAAATGAAAAAAGAAAAAAGAAACATCTCTAGAGGAGAGAAATAAGAAGAAAATGAAAAAGAAAATGTCAGGTTTGCCATTCACCAACAGGCATATCAGTGTCTATACAAAATTTCCCTTCACCAGTATTCCCATTCGCCACCCTTTGTGCATGACAAGGCACACTGCAGTAATACTGGTGTCATCGTGCTGTTGAGATATACTGGGTTTGGGCAGAACTCTGAAGGACCTAGGCATGTGGAGTTTGAACTTTACTTGGGTCCATGTATTGTACCACCCTGTGTGAACGCAAAAGATGAAGAGGAAACTGTAAAGAAACAGAATAGAGGTTGGTGACAGATGAGTTTGTAGAGGTGAAGAAGATTTTATAAAAATTTGACAACCGGATTGGGCACTGGATTGGGGAAGTGATTCTCTACTTGGTCTACTCCCCTTAAAAAAAATTCTGTGTTTGTCGTATCGCTATTGGGACTATCCCAGCCATCAATCCAGTGTCCTGTCCATCCTAAATTCATAGGGAACCCGGTATCTGTGAGATAATTTCCTCTACCTGTGATGGACATGCACCTAGAACAGTTTATTTATTTATTTATTTATTAACAGTTTCTTATATAGCGCAGCATATTCCGTTGCGCTTTACAATTAGAACAACAGTAATAGAACAAAACTGGGTAAAAACAGACAGACAGAGGTAGGAAGGCCCTGCTCGCAAGCTTACAATCTACAGTTGAATGCGACATTAGTCTTCGTGGGTGTCTAACATACTTTGTACTTCCTGAGCGGGAGCATAGTATATGTATATCATATATAACAAAATTAAGTTAATTAGGGGCCATTTCTGCTAGGAAAAAGAAGCAAAAGTTTAGAGGCCCCATCTTAACCCCAGCAAGTTTTGTCAAAGGGTAATGTTGCATTTATTTTGTTCTTCCCATTAGCCAAATCTGTGTTTTCTATATGGCTTATGATTCCTTACTATATGTCCCTTAGTCCCGTCTATGTGTTTAATAATGTGGCTTGTGTTTTCTGTCTAGGGGATCTATATTGACTATGTGTCCTACTACTCCTACAATCTCTGTCAAAATGCCCTTCCTCCCTACAAGTGTAACATATTATTGACCATTAGGGATCTGAGGCTTGGACTGATGGGTCTTTCCTGTATGTGCCAGTATACTTACCATCCTCAACCTCTCCACCTGTTGTTCTCTGCGCCTAGCACTATTCTTGTGATGTTCAATAGCACACTATCTAAGATTAGCTACTGTGACCCCTTTCCAATTTTGCAAAGAAGTCTGCACCCTGACACTCAATGCCTTATTGAGCCCGTCCATTTGCACAGAGACAGCCACCTCCCATTTGCCGAATTAGTGTTTACCAGTGGTCTTATCCAGATGGAGAGTTTTCTATTACTGCAAGAGACAAAAACAAAAAAAAGTATTACAGGCTTCTAGGTCATGCGAAGTATTCATTCAATCCTTCTCATCCCGTATTAAGGGTCTGTACATGGTTTCTTGATTTTTTTTTTTATTTTTTTTACTATATATGTACACGATTTCTTGATTTTTTTTTTTACTATATATGTACACGAATTATACCATACTTACCTGTTCCACTGGTCTCAGCCACTTCCCCCGCAGGCTACTGCTCTTCTTTTACCGGTTGGATACTCCTCTGGGTGCATGAGAAATGGTTGAAAACAATCAGGTCACCTTCTCCTCCTAAATAAAACTTCAACATTCATTAGTACATATATAGGTTACAGTCATATTTGTCATATTTTTATTATTTTATATAGTTTGTATGCTGGCCGTAACTGCTTCCACATCTACTTGCATTCTCTTTTTTTCTTCCTACTTGTTTATTGTTGCTACAAGTTCAAACAGTTCTTATATTTCCATTCTTGTCTTATATGACTTTGGTTAGACATACCACCTGCAATACCTTAGGATCAAACTCACCAACCCCTCTTGCTGCCACAGGTTTAAACAATTTGTATGTCTGACCCTTTGTTTTTGGGATTTTATCAGACATATTCTTATCCTTAAGTTCTGCAATACCTCTGGTTCAAAGCTGCCCACCCTAGGGAATGGTACCCTATATTTGTCAGTCATATGTAACCATTCATTGCAAAAAGCCTCCGTGTGTGAACCATACTTTTCACACATAATAAACCTTGCTGACCCTCTCGGTCGCAATTCTGACCTTCAAGGTCCCACTTCTTCAGCCTGAACCCTAGCTACTAAACGCCCGCAGCTTGTGCATCGTGGACTTTTTGCCAATAAACGCAATCCCCAATGCACACCGCAGATAGACGGTGAAAGACACCTAGCGCTTTCACTTGCTCCTTCTCTGCTGAGTACCATGACTCACTCCAATAGTGAACACCGCGTACCCAGTGAGGCCCTATTAGTTTCTATTTACTGGAAGTGTTAGGAGTGACTTACCTTTTCCAGTAAATATCTGCCGCTGGAGATTTTCCTGAGAGAGACCAGCGAAATCTCCCTATACATTTATACACAAATCACGCTTGCGTATGCTCTATACAGCGCTAATGATACCACAATTCTACACAAAAGCTCTTAAAAGGGGTATCAAGTTGCGCTATGTATTGCACCCACAAACGCGCAGTCCAATCGCACAGCGTATATAGGTTACCTATCTGCCGTACAACCACGGGTCAATGTACAAACTGTGACCCTCAGCTCGGAGCGTAACAAAAAACCTTTTTACTTCAATACTACACAATGCACAATTCCCTATTACGCTCCTCTGCAAATCTCCTCACGATTTGCGTATTAAACATTATACTAACGCGAGTCAGCCGCCTCACGCCACCAAGCCTCCACTTACTTTATGTACCACACTACAGGATCCCGAATTCCCTGGGTTCAATATCCACTCACTCCTACGTTCGTTCACTCAAATACACTTTGGTTTTTCTGTACAGAAAATTTCAATTCATTCAGATAGGCAGCTTTACCCCAGAGGCAATACAGTTTAAACAAAAGTTTTATACTAATCTGCTTTAGAAACTGGGTAGTTTTGTGCTATTGTATTAAAGGTCTACTATCCCAACTTTGAACTAAACAACACTATTGTGTAATTTGTACTTAGCGCCCGCATTCTTACGCACTTTGCGTACACACGCGACCATGCGTGTCTCTTACGCTATGTGCGCAGTCCTTTACTTTGTCCGAGACACGTGTACAATAACCTGCGTTCCCCATAAAACAAATCAAACAGCTCTATAAATGTGAACAATACTAATTACTATTGCCCACTAGACACAACTTGTTCTGTATAAACTTTTATGCAGACCTGCGTTTGTGTCTTTACACTTACTTCCTTAAAATACTATTATTTCATATTTACCTATATAGCATCAAATGTATCCTATTTCACACAGATCTATAATGACTCTAGCAATAATCAATAATTTAAATGATATGATTCAGATTGGATAGCTATCTTGCAGAACATACACTGATATAAATATACACATAATTATAATAATATTATATATATGTACCATTCACTTGTCTCCTATGAGACACCTTACCTCTTATTTGCATATCAAAGCTATTTGCTTTTCCACTGCTAAGAAAAAGCAGTTACACAGGTTAATTTGCATTTCAATGGCTATCTTCCCTAGTAAGCAGATTCTACAAGTCTTGGAAGGAAAAAGAGAAAAACAAAACAAAACCCTTTCTTTCCTTTTTCTATCTGTGTGCAATTTTTTTACCCCGAGCCAAGCATTTATCTTACCATTTACTCACACTAGGCCCAATTGAAACTATTTGTAATTGACTATGGCATGGGTTAAATAAATGCATTGGTAACTCATAAATGGTGTTTGATGTAACCAAGGAAACTGATTATTCTGAGCAGACTGAAAATCAGCTATTTAGAAAATGACCTTCCTAAAAGGGCTACTGCTCCTCCCCCTTCCACATCCATGAGGTTTACACAAAATGGTGGACAGGCCATGTGGTTAGTCCAAAAGGGAGGACAGACCATGCGGCTTCCTTTGTCACAAAGAAATCACCCATTATACAAGCACCAGAAGTTATTTTAGGCCTGAGTTAAAAAAACTATATCAAGGCTATGCAGCAACTTTTAAATGTACTTTTAACCCTACTTAACAGATAAACAATCCAATCTGAATCAAACACAATATGACTTATTTGAACTTTGTTTTGCAACAATAAAAATACATTTTAGCATCTTAAATATTATGAGAAACGCATTGTCCCTTGAAATTTCATATCATTGGCTTACTGATATCACAACATTACACGTGGATGTTATTTTCATCAGCATCACGATGCGTCCATCGGAGCCGGTCGATTACAGCCGCGTTTGTAATGTACAGTGCATCATTAAGACCCTGATATCCCGGATGAGCCCCCATCTGTGAATGCCAAATTGCTTTCTCACAAATATTTAAAATTCCCACTCTAATATATACTGCAGACGCCAGGCGCATCTTATTACCATATACGATAAAAGTGCACTGTACATCGCAAAACACTGCATCCCATAAGAGAAAACAATACACCCACACATTATCTGAGTTCCAAAGCTCATTGATGTATATATTTGTTATTAAAAGGATATGGATTCAATATATTACAATGTACAGTATACCTATAGTTACAACTCATACAGTAAGCAGTTAATACATACAGTTACATACAGTTACAGTTACATGCCAGCGTTACAATTACCATATCTTTCTCATATAAATTTGTTCCTCCATATGACTCTCTCTCTCTCTCTCTCTGTAAAATCATGCTGGAACTCCATCATGGTCTGGTACCAAACTGCTACTGCCCTCCTGTGTGATCAGTAATGTGTTATCTAGTTTTTGGGGGAGGTAATTCACTCATTCATGATGAGTCACTAGTCTCTTTGTATATGCTAAACAGGTTCAGCCTTGAAGACATCCAAAGGGCCGTCCTGAGCTTCCTGTCCACTACCTGTTTGGAATATCTATTGTTCTAATAAAAGTGATTTTAGCTTTTATACATTTAATCATAATTATTTATTGCAATGTCCTACAACTTCATAAAAAGTATCAAATGAATCTACACATTAATCTGGTTGCTTAAATACCAAATATGACAGGTGTATCTGGTTTCGTTCAAATAATACACATACATGACATTACTTCATTATATAATTTTAAATCATCATGATGTCTGGCGCTTGATATTATTATAGTTATGTACTGTATGAAATAAGTGTCGAATCCATCTCTGTGGCATGTCCATGTAAATGCGTGTGTTACCATATATTGCTGTGCTCGCTGTGCGTATTTGCAATTATAGCAACTCATAATGTGTGTAGTTTGTATGTTCTTTTTATGTAATATTTTTGACTTCGACAATATATATATATATAATTTTACCTTTAAAGGCAACTACATGTTTAGTTTAATATTCTGTTGTGTTACTATGGATTTGAAGATTGGAATCTTGATTCCTATTTTACTTTTGTAACTTCTATAATCAATACAAATTCGAGCCTTTAGAAACCTTTTGATTTTTGTGTCCCTTCTTTTCTCTTTGTAATGGAAAATAACTTTTTACCTGGTGTTTCTTCAAATTGGGATTCTTTTATGCAGTAGATGACCTTTTCTTGGAAGTATTTATTTAAAATTGGATATTTAGTTAAAATGCCTCTTTGCATAACTAATTCTACTTAATTTTAATTCATTTCAGAGACAAAGAATAACGAACAATCCTCAATTTTTCATTTTTTTCTCTTCAATGTCAAGAACTCTCTCCTGTACAAGGACTTCACTTTATCAATTTTCTCATTTAATGTTTGTGAATCCTACCCTTTGTCTGAATCATACATTTTACCTGAATCTGTTTTGTTTGTTTTTGGCTTGATATTTTAATACTGTTGGCTCTATACAGTTTTTCTATGTCTGACAAAACTGGCTTCCTGGTAACCCTTACGCCAATTACTATGATGTTTACTACCCATTTTAATATACAAATTTTTATCTGCAGTAAAAGTTCTTGACAAAATTTGCCCATCTTAAGTATAAACTGTTAGATCAAAAATATTAACAAACAATTACTAATTGAGAAGTTTAATTTAATACCATATTTATTATGGTTTAATTGTTCACAAAACATTTTCAGACTTCCCTTGCTTCCTCTCAAGATGAATATTATTTCATCTATATATTTTCTACAGGACTTTAGACCCATTATCATCCAATGCCAAATAAATATCCATCTAATAAATATGTTTGCATTGCTGGGGGTGAATCTAGTGCCCATCACTGTTCTGGACTTCTGGAGGTATAGTGAGTCCTTATAGTGAAAGTAATTATTAGTTAAAATAAACTCAATACCTTCTAGAATACAATTTCTAAGATTTTCCTGGATGTTTTCATTTTCTAAATAATTTTAACAGTTTGCAATTCTAATTTATAAATATTGATAGTATATAAAGACCCATCATCAGCCGTTAGCAAAATAATCTCCTTTTTGAAATTCAATATTATCTAAAAAGTTGATAGTAGTCATAGAGGGGAATTCAATTAGCTATGGTAGATTGACATGGACTAATTGATCCCCTAGGCTATCCAATTAGCCCTGAAGCCAAAAGTTATCTGATTAACAGGTGCTGTAACCCTGTTAACAAGTAAATGTGTGTTCTTTTAATGGATTCTGTGTGTTAACACCCATTATCCCATGTTACCACCCGTTAACATGTTACTTTAACAGGCTTTAACAAGACTATTGGGTGAAGAAGGGAGTGCAATTTAATAGTCACTGGTGTTAAAGCCTGAAGCTAGCTCCCTTTTTTAACCCATGAAAACTTATCATGGCTAATTGAATAGTGGCTTCTAAATAGGCCTTACCTTTGGACACAAAAGGTTGCTTATAAAAGTCAAACATATATGACAAATTATATATGAAGACATTTATTCTGGCTACAACTGGTTGGCCTGGTTGATTCTTACTACCTTTATGCATTTTAGGGAGTATATATAAAACTGTTATGACCAGATAATCTAGTCTTAGTAAATCTGTTGCTTTGTCAGTAAATATCCTCTTTTCAGAATATTTATCTACAAATGCATACAGCTTTTCTTTTAGAATTTTAGAAGAATCTTTTCTCAAAGGTGAATATATTACTGTATCTATTAAAAGTTCAGGTACTTTTTTCTCATAATGGCCTAGGTCTTTGATTACTCCCCTCACCCCTCACCCCTCCCCCTTCCCACAATCTCCCTTCAATACAACACAATTTTCATGCTGCAAAGAGAAAAAGATCATAAAAAAATCTTCACAACTGGAAATGGATGAACTATTAAACCTAATATTTAAAGATGGGGAAAGGTAATCTTCAGAAAATGCAACAATCTTAAAATTAGGTTAGCACTGATCTCCTTTAACAGAAAATGACTACAAAAATTCACATCTATTTCTTTTTTATCACTTAACCACTTGCCTGGCAACATTGCATGTGATGCGACCGGAGCCAGAAGTATTTCAGCTGGCAAGGTCACATCACAAGTGACCATGCAGCACTGCTGTATACCCTAGCTTTAAAGTAGGAGATCCATTCTACACAAGTGCAGAGCAGATCTCCTCTGGCTCCCTGTCGCCCCCCTACAGTGATATGTTGGTCTGTGACTGCTGACATCACTGCTGGAATTGTGCCCCCAGAATTCAGTCAACTGACATTCTGGAGCACATCCGCCGGGGATAAAAGTGCAGGGGGAGGAGCTTAGTTCCTTCTCCTTTGGCAATGGGGGTAGGGGCAACCCACGTAGGGTAACTATCACTAGTTGAGGTGGGGGAGGGATAAATAAATAAAAGGCACCAAAAGATTGGTGATAGGTTAAATGTGTTGTGGAAATGTGAAATATATTGGCTTTTCCAATTACAATCTTTGACACCTCTAGGGCTTAATGAAATGTTTGATTTAAGTAATGTTTAAAAAATAGTTTTTCCTGATATCTTTCATGAATATATAATGTTTAAAGCAAGTATATGGGCCATGTATAGTATGTATCTTTATTCTTTTTTTAAAATAATTAATATAAAAATTACTTTAAATTATTTGTATTTTCAAAACAGTTGAAGTTCTAATTATTAGTCACTGGAGAACTGAACAGGAATTATTGGGCTCATTTATCAATGAGTGATAGATTTCACTGTGAGTGATATATTGCACCAGCCAATAAGCTCCTAACTGCTATGTTAAGGACTGTGTTTGATAAATTACAATTAGGAGCTGGTTGGCTGGTGCAATTTATCACTCACAGTGAAATTTATCACTCATTGATAAATGAGCCCATATGAATTTTATATTCTATGAAAAGGTTCTTTTTTATCACATGATCCTGCAGAATATCATGATTTAACTCTGCTATTCTAGTTAAATGGTATGAAAATACTATGCATTCTGTCAACTGTTAAATTTGGTAAAGGAGAAATAATGGTTAGAGGTTATTTTTCATGGTTTGTCATGGGACAATTAATTCCACTGAAGTTGAAATCTAAATGCAGTTGCATTCTAGACAAAAGTGTGCTTACAACTTAGTGGCGATAATTTGGGGACAGCTTTTTTTTTATATCAGAATGACAATACTCCCATGTACAAAAAGAGGTCCATCAATAAATGGTTTGCCAAGTTTGGTGTTGAGAAACTTGACTGGCCTGCAGAGAGCCATGACCTCAACCACATCAAACACCTTTGGGATAAATTGGGACTAGGCATTATTGTTCAACATCAGTACCCTAACTCCATATTCCACTAATGACTGAATGGATACAAATATTACAAAATCTAGCTCAAAGCCTTGTCAGAACTCTGGAGGCTGTTATAGCATGCACTGTATGGGTTTGATGTTTGTGTGTCCACATACAGTAAGTGTATAGAAATGGCTAAGAGGGGGACTTGGATCAATAGCTACCCCACGGTTGCGGTCCCTTAAGGAATAAGGAACAAGATTAATATTATTACTATTGACTGTTGAGACAGTACCAACATATTACATACTGCTGTACTTTTAAGGGCTAATGAGACTATAAAATTAGGTACAATGGCTTGAAGTTGTATGTAACATTGTTCATAGGGGTTAGGTATGCTTGCCCGCTGCTGGTGATCCCGGCAATAAACATAACGACCGCTGAATCGTGGCAGCGGAATGCTGGCGGGGGGGAAGGGGGGGTGCTCGCCACAGGTTCTATTCCCAATCTATGGGTGTCGTGGACACCTACAAGTGGGAATAGACCCTGCTATTCGGCATGCCAACTGTCGGGATTTCGGGGGTGCAGGATGCAGTCTTCAGCAATGTGACCGGTGGTCTCCTGACAGGAGTAAGTTTTGTCAGGTTAATTAAATTGTTAGGGATGATGCACCATTGATACAAATTTTAGCAGACAACAGTTTTCTTTAAACGTTAACACATTTCTGTAAGTAATAACATTGGCTATTATTGGTCACATCTTTTTACCAACCAGCGTAGAGTAATTAATTTTATTTCATACTTTGGTAATGTCTAATTTGCAACATAGCTCAAAGTGATAAAAATGCTTTAAAAGTTGGTATTAAAGGATTTAACCTACTGGTAAAAGGATTGAAAAGTGCAATTTATTGTTCTTTTTCAAGTGACATGGAAAGAAAAGCTGAAAGCCGTGCATGCTGTTTTCTGAGTGGGCCATTTCAAGTCCTCTGACGAATGGTATGTCCCACTGGAATTCTCTATACACAAGTCTGAAAGGGAATGGATTAGGACTCTTTTTTATGGATGTAAATGAAGCAAAAAGACATTTTATGATGTAGCAGCATAAAATAGAAGGCTTCATTGTAATACTGATTGCAAAGATCCTTTGAATGAACAGTCTATGTTGCTGGTCGTTATTCTTCAGAGACTAGAAATCTGTGTGGAGTAAATGTATCTCAAGTACAAATTCTAACATTGCTCTCATTTCAGGCAAGGAAGAGTTTATTGGTTTGTTTTACTTAATTTTACCCACACCTACCAAAAAGAGAGGACTACAGGGAGATTTTACTCCTGTGAAATCTGCTTCTAATTAAAACAAGTAATTAGTGTTCCTCCAGGCTTTGCGGTTTCACTCATTTTTGCCGCCAGACCACATTAGTTTTAAAACCAATCCAATTTCTAGTAATAACAGACTGTAAAAAAAAAAGTAAATTTAACAAATATATGAACATAAGGTTTCTTTTCGTTATTTGATTTACTTTTTTCCCCCAGTAAACTTTACCTGTGGGATGTAGGAGAGTTTTGTATTTTTAAATATTATTAAAATGAGTTAATGTAGCATTTTGCCATTGTAGTAATTCCTGGTACTCATATCAATAGATCAAAGATCTGATCTATGTGAAATACAATGTTCCCCAAGGAAATTATATTGGTGCATGTAAAAAAAAAAAAAACAGTTGTGGATACGGGTGTTATGTTCACTGTACTTGGTACTCCTGGAACTGGGCGGATGAGCCCCAAGTACAGGAACATAATGCTGGAGTGGGAATTGAGTTCAGCAGCAACCCTTACAGAAACCCTGACTCTGTTGTTCCACCCGCATGGTCAGTCTACGCCTGCGAGACTATGTTTGCTTGGGCCCACGGCAGCCACGTTTGAAGGGCGGATTATGTTTGCCCAACTCCGATGCCCCCCGGTCTTAGTTGGAGACAAGGTGTAAACTGAGATGGGGCAAGAACAGGGGGAACCTCTAACTAAACAGAAACCCGAATTAGGGGCAACTACAGAACTCAAACAAAAGTATGTGCGGCTCAGCCGCTAAGACAAACAACAACATAGGAAATGCTGTCCACACGCCAACACAATACTACTGTGTACCAGCAATGACAGCATACGCAGAACCCTCTGCAGAAAATCCAAAGCAAATATAATGGACAGATATGGCCAAGTCCGTAAGGTGCGGCAAAGCCGCTACTCACAACACCGGTTCTAATACAGACAGGTGAACGGGAACCCCGAGGCCGCAGACACAGGCTCACAGGAATGGAAAGCTGGAAGGATTCCAACAGCAGGCCAAAGGACACAGGACTCAGGAGTACAGGATCAAAGGTAGACTGTAACTCAGGATTCCAGGACAGGAATGCTCCAGGGCAGGAAGCAGCTCACAAGAAGCTCCGGACTCTGACAGAGCTGAGTACACAGGATTCCAGTATCAGACAGGGCCTGGACACAGATGCAATACTGGACAAGACACTGATCAGGAACACACAGGTATCATAACAGAACATCTATTACCAGCTCAGAACTGCAGAGTTAGCTAGGTAATGAGAGAACACGCCCCAATCAGGATGGCTGGAAGCCAGGCACAAGGTAATTGCACAAACACCTGCAGGTGAGAATTAACCCATAGAAAACAGGCTGCAATTACACAGACTCACCACCGGTGGCCAACAAGAGTCTTCTAAACAGGTACAGGGGAAATCCTGGCATGGAAACAGAACTATAATACAAAATACATGAACAGAAAGTAACAGGAATGAACCACTGCTTGTGGTTCATAACAGTACCCTCTCCTTAAGGGTGAAACTCCGGACACCCCATAAAAGCCAAGGGGAACAGAAACAGAAGAATAACATAAAATACATAACCAAAATACAAAACAGGAATGAGCCACTGCCGTGGCTCATAACAGTAACCCCCCCCCCCTTGAGGAGGGGTCAACGGACCCCAAAATTCAGGTTTTCCAAAACAAGGGATACATAAAAAAAACCTGACACACTGGTCTAACAGGCAAGAAAACAGAAACAAGCTGTGGCAACAGCTTGTAACAGTGTCCCCCCTTGACGGTGGCCACTGGACACAAGACAGAAAAAAAAAATCTTTTTTTTTTTTAACAAGGCAAGAGTCAGCAATTACTTATTTTTCTCTTATCTTTCTTTTTCCCCTGTGCCTGCTTGGAGACACCAGGAAAAGAAGACATCTCTGGCTCAAAAAAGTCTTCAAAATATATAGGTCGAGCAGTCAGATGATTCTTCCCTTTTCTACTAGAATGCCCAGGCACATAAGAAATCTCATCAGTTTCAGAATCTGAGAGCAGACCATAGATTGGTTCCATTCCCCTAGCTACTGAAACTTTATGAGAATTCCTGTGGGCAGAAAACAGGAAAGCACATCCAGCAGCAATGGCAATAGGCTGTGATTTTTGTGCTGACTGGCTGGAGTGCTTCACTTTGACCAAGTCACTACAGACCTTACTCAAGGCTGTGACTTTCTGAACCCCACCAGGGGCAGTGGCCTTCGGAAACCCCTCTGGGGCAGTGGCCTTCAGGAACCCCGCTGGGGCAGTGGCCTTCGGGAACCCTGCTGGGGCAGTGGCCTTCGGGAACCCCGCTGGGGTCAGCACCTCAGACTCCCTCTCTGGGACCGGACCGTCAGGCTCCCTCTCTGGGACTGGACCGTCGGGCTCCCTCTCTGGGACCGGACCGTCGGGCTCCCTCTCTGGGACCGGACCGTCGGGCTCCCTCTCTGGGACCGGACCTTCGGGCTCCCTCTCTGGGACCAGACCGTCGGGCTCCCTCTCTGGGACCGGACCGTGGGGCTCCCTCTCTGGGACCGGACTGTCAGGCTCCCTCTCTAAGTCGATGATTATTGAGACTTCTCCTGGGATTATGACCTCCGGGACTTTTGCTGAAGCTATGACCTTCAGAATCTCCACTAAAGCTATGCCTCTTGAGTCCTTTCCTGGGGAAGCAACCTCTAGACCCTTCTCTGGGGCTGTGACTCTCGAGACCCCACCTGGGGACATAGCTTCAAAGATCCCTACTGGGGTTGTACTTCTCGAGTTCCCTTCTGGAGCTATGGCTCTAGATACCCTTTCTGGCGTTGTGCCTTTAAAGTCCCTACTTGGGGTAAAAACTTCTAAGACCCCTTCTGGGATTGACACCTGAGCTATTATATTTGATGCCCCTCTTTGACCCTGAGCATCCGGTATCGCTTCTAGGCCCTGAGCATCGGGCACCGCTCCGAGGCCCTGAGCATCCGGCACCGCTCCTAGGCGCTGAGCATCGGGGACCGCTCCTAGGCCCTGAGCATCGGACACCACTCCTAGATCCTGAGCATCGGCACCACTCCAGGACCCTGAGCATCGGGTACCGCTCCATGACCCTGAGCATTGGGCACCACTCCAGGACCCAGGCATCGGGCACCACTCCAGGACCCTGGGCATCGGGCACCACTCCAGGACCCTGGGCATCGGGCACCACTCCAGGACCCTGGGCATCGGGCACCACTCCAGGACCCTGGGCATCGGGCACTGCTTCAGGACACTGAGATTCCACTACCGGGGTTTGCAACTCTGATTCAACAGGAAAGTCAAGAGAGGAGAGAAACATTCTCCTTTGCTTCCTGAATCTATAATGGGGCTCCCTAGCCCAAGGACCCCAATTATAGGACAGAGTGCTTTTTAGTGTGGGTTTTGTGACAAGTACTTCTGCCACAGTAGAGACAGGAGTAGGTCTTGAATCCTGAGTCAACTTGGCCAGAGGGCAGGACTTGTCGTCACACTTAGGCTTGCGCAACTCACAGGTCTGCAGATAGTGGCCTAAACCCCCACAATATATGCATAAATTTAAGTTTCTGCGATGCAGATGCTCCTCTTCTGAGAGCCTGGGCCGCAGAAAACTTTTAAACCTTTTCTCTCCAACCAAACCTGAGGATTCTCTTGTCACAATATTTTGAGCAAGAGTCTCTTTAGAGATAGATGTACTTTCAACAACTTCGGGCAAAATAAGCAAAATTTTGGTCAGAAGGTTTTGCAGTTGCTTTAAGGATTGCTGCAAAACTTCCAGCCGCTCAGGTCTCAAAGCACTGAGAATGTCGTTTTAATTACCTAATTAAACACTCTAAGAGGTTAAGAGACTTTGTACGCTATTGGAGTATGTAGCACCGTAAGGGTACGCTCTTAGCGTAGCGGACGCTGTATCGGGAGCGAGCCGCTCGAGCGACACAAACGCTCGCGAGAATACGCTGTTGGTATCGGGCACACAATAGGTGAGCGACTACCGTAATGCTACGCTATTAGCGTAGCGGACGCTCGGGACCACGAGGAGATCACGAGCGGCGCAGACGCTCACTGGATAACAATCAGTAAAACTTGTATGTGACACACAGGAAAGATATTCTTACGCTGTAAACCTTGTATTAAAACACTGTAGCGATAGAACGCTGTTTAACCTTGTTAATATTAAAGCTGTTTGAGCGAAAGAGACGCTCCTATTACCCCTTGCAATATAATGAATACACGCTACCGTTAAGGGTCCAAAGCCTTTTACTAACAAGTCTTAAGTTACTTCAAAAGGGGAAACAGTTCACAAGTCATACGCTACAAACTAACATATAATTCTAACAGAATATCTAGACAGTAACATGCACAATAGAGAACGATCGCATTATAAATACAGAGACTAAGTGAGAATGGCTAACAACATATGAGAAACAAAGTGGCAACAGAGAAACATACCATACGGGGAACACACGCAGGCGCAACCGGAATCCAGTCCTCCAATTATCAGCGATAACTGTTGAAGAGAGAGTACCGGCTGGCCTGGGGACGGTGACCCTTATATACTCTGCACACAATACAGTACAATGGTCCCTATATTCTTATTGTTCACACAGGAATTCGGCTTCGCATTATAGCAAAAGGTCATAGGTTGATTCATACAGGTGGGCTGTGACGATTTCCAACAGCTCAGGTGGGTGGGATACTGGGTTTCCCGCCGCATGGCTAAGTAAGAACAAATAATAGTAAATGGACATAAACTTCTTATGTCCATAACTATTCGCACGAGCGATTTATCCGCTCCAAACCAACACCGGAATATTGCTATTTAAATACTCTTCCGATGGGTACCAAACACCACTGTATGACCCCTGTTAGACCCTTCGTACAATACAAAGAGGGATTTCTCTGTCCAGGAACATGCTATGTTACCTAAACTTTCAGAATCTATCAAAGGGACCATGATCTACAAAATACATTATTACTGAAAATATGTAACGATTGAGTCGCACGCTACGATCACATAAACTCTACCGTAAATACGCATACCGTGCGCCTGCGGGTGCCCGCGACTGTGAGTATGTGCACGTACGGGAGAGCGTACGCATGCGCAGCACGGACCTGTGTGAGGTGCAAATATGGCAGTGTGCATAGAGATATTTTTCTGACTTTGACAGTCCACCCTTTGGCAGTCAACAATAACTGCCACTTCCTGAAAACATTTCAAAAAAGAGAAAAATATATGTTAGGGGTTAATACATTTACTTGGTTGGGTAGGGGAGGAGAGGAGAAGGTAGGAAAAGGGTATGACCTAGTGAGATAGCAGAAGCATGTGTGTATGAATCCGTGCTTGGGGGTCATGTATCATCGTGCCGTACGTGTGGTACATCAAGCTTCGAGGTATTGCGAAGTATACATTCGAATTCCTTCTTATCCCGTGGTACGGGTCTGTGGATGGGCTGTCAAACTTTACCGAGCTCTTTTCGGCTGTGGTTGCAACAAAATGGGGGAGCACATTTTAGTTGATGATACATGAATGGGGGAGATATGTGATTGCTGATATCTGTGCCTGTATTCCCTATCGACTATGTGTGTCATTACCTGAGGGTTGTAGAAATGAAGAAAAGACATAATTACGGTAAATGCGGTGGTATTCTATGTCAGGTAAATGAACATTCGTCGATTGAGGTCTTGTTTGGTGTCTGTTGATTGCAGTCTTCTTTGTGCTTTTGCTCATAAGGTGCGAGCAAAAGCTGTCAATGTCCATAGATTTACAAAAGTGTTGGGCTAGCGTAATTTTAAATTTTTCTAGGGAAACTGGGGATCCATGGCATAGTTCATCAAAAATCTGTGTATCAGGTTGTCAAAACTTCTTCTTTAATCTCTCTGTTGTCTGCATATCGGCTCATCAAATTCCTCGTCCAAGTGGGTCTTGTTACCTTGGAGAAAACGAAAAAAACAGGTGAAAGAAACGGACCGTAGAAATCGCATTTTCATCACATCATTGTTTCTACATTTGGGTCATAAATCAAGTCCAGGTTAATTACAGTTTCCTCACTCCTTAAACTCATTACCCTTGTACGGTGTTTGCACTTCATTAAAGCCTGACCGCATTTAAATATCAATCCAATCGATATGACAACACCTAAGATACATAGGAGAAACTTCCCAACATCCATTATGACTCCTTGAGCCCAGTCTCCTAAACCAGAAAACCAATTTCGCGGGTTCAACCATGACACCCAACCAGTCAGCTCATTACCTACAGCAGCAAGAGTGAGATTGTGTCTCCTGCGAAATTCCCACTTCAATTGGAGAATATCGTCCATCTTCTGGTCTATGACCTCGACCGGGTCCTCGGTGCTATTCGTAATATATGTGCAACATTTCACGCCGTATTGTGTTGCCAGTGTGACACAATATCCGCCTGTCACTGCTGTGAGGTAATTGAGAACCATTCTATGCTGTACCAGTTCTGTTTTGTAAGCCTGAAGTTCTCTTCCAGTATACCTAAACGTGTCATCATACATTTCAGTGATATTGTCTAACAAATTTGCGAGCGCCGATATGTATTTATAATTCAGCACTCCTCTAGCGGTGCGGGTGAAATCTAACGCGATTAAGAATTGAATCCCGGTGGATTCACTTATCAGATCAGAGGCCGGATGCTCTGTCTTCTCTATCAGGTGCCTTTTAACAACGTGCTCGTAATGGGTGTGAGTATAAGGAGCTTGGGCACCACGGTGTATGTCTTTCATTTTGTCATGTGATACAGTCATTACTTCAGGCAGTACTTTTCCAATATAACACAATCCTTCAGAGTTTGGGGCAAGCCACTTGTACGCCTTTCTCCCGCATATGAAATATGCATCATCGGGGAGAACATATGGGACGGAGTAGGACATAACCATATTACACACCTTCCATGTGAAATCTCCTAACCCTAATTCTTCCATCTGCTTAGTACACGTATCAGGTTGTACGATATGTGCACAGTATCCTGGTGATACCTCTCCAACTTTAGTAATCCTATTTCCTAAGGTATACCTATACCGGAAAGATTTTCCTCTACTGGCTATGTGGCGTACAAGCTCTGTATCTGTAGGCATTCTATCTGCTCTATGCGAAAAGGTCATGGTGTGGTTACTCCATGACACTTCCCAATTTCCCGGTTTTTGGGGATTGGAGATGTTGAAACATAATAGGGACCTATCCACATGGTATTGCTGGAGCTTCAAACTAGGAGGGCTGGAGATATTAAACCTCCGGTCCACCGGTTTCCCACCATTTAACTCAAGTACCTCCTCTATCGTTAAAGGAAATGGTACTAGCCCTGATTTGCTATGACCCTGAGGTACTTGAGAGCATACCCAACAATCTGTTTTGTTTAACACATTACCCACTAAGGAGTGATAGTCACTCAATGGATGCCGGTCCATATGGATATTAAAACTGGATTGGCATTTCTTAATGCACCCATCCTCAATGACATTGTTACAGAGTCTACAGATACAGTTTTCTTCAGCTAACAATCCTTCACAATTCCTTCTATGGTCAATGCTATCGGATCGTTTTCTGATACTCGCCTTTGCTTGTTGATTATGTTGTTCTCGGAAAACTACGCCTCCATCTTTATCATCAGAACCCATTCCAGAACCTCTCTCGACCTCCATGGTACTCTCTCCGGAACAGACTGCTCTGGTCAACATCATGGTCAACAGGAAAATCCGGATCACAGTCTTTTGGGGCAAGTCCATCTTATAGGAGGAGACGAAGAAAAATGAGAGGGGGAAAAAAATAATTGAGGGAGATGGGATGGGAAATTGGAGAAAAACAATAAAAGGGAACAGGGGATCGACAACTGCTTTTGGTCTTGTGATTTTCAATGCTCAGGTGCCGCCTCAGTCCTCCTGGAACAGACACTCTAGTGATACAACCTCTACCGTCTGTTCCTTATCACAGGACTTCTCTGGAACAACGACCTTTTTACAGTGGGACGAATGAACCCAAGTCTCTCTCTCAGCAACCTTCAATGCTGTAGTGCTAGTCAATAAGACCTGGTATGGTCCTTCCCATCTGTCAATAAGGCAACCTGAGCGTAGAAAATTCCGTATCATTACATAATCCCCAGGTTCAATGTCATGACAATTACTATCTGGTAAATCAGGAATCACTAACTTCAGATTATCATTTTGATTCCTCAACTGTTTACTCATGTTAATGAAGTATTTTACAGTTACTTCATTGTTACACTTCAAATCATCCTGAGGGTTAATCATAACATGCGGTTGTCGACCAAACAAGATTTCAAAGGGAGACAGATTAAGAGGGGACCTGGGAGTGGTTCTGATACTGTACAGTACAATGGGTAAAGCTTCTGGCCATGTCAATCCTGTCTCTGCCATCACTTTACTCAGTTTATTTTTAATAGTGCTGTTCACTCTTTCCACTTTCGCACTCGCCTGTGGACGGTATGGAGTATGCAGCTTGCTATCAATTCCCATCAATTTACACATTCCTTGAAAGACATCACTTGTAAAATGGGTACCCCTATCACTTTCGATAATTCTAGGGATACCATATCTACATACAAATTCCTGCACAATTTTCTTAGCAGTAAACATAGCGGTATTTGTGGCCGCTGGAAATGCATCGACCCAATTTGAGAAAACATCTATACAAACAAGTACATATTTCAAATTTCGACAAGGGGGTAATTGAATGAAGTCAATCTGTATTACCTGGAAAGGGCCGCCGGCAGGTGGGATATGGGATGGTTCTGTAGGTATTGCCTTTCCAATATTCTTTCTCAAACAGGTAAGGCATGACATGGCTCTTTTACTCGCATGAGAGGAGAATCCTGGGGCGCACCAATATGCTCTTACCAACTTGCACATCCCTTCCTTGCCTAGATGAGTCAGCCCGTGAGCTGCCTCAGCCAAACATGGAAGGTATGTTCTGGGGGCCACCGGTTTACCTTGTCCATCCGTCCAGAGTCCTGAGGACTCCTGGCCATATCCCTTTGCCCTCCAGACTGCCTTTTCCTGTGTGGAACACAAATTTTGCATCTCACACAACTTCTGTGTGTTGATGGTATTAAATACCATCAGTTGTGTAGTGTCTGTCTGTCTGGGGGTAGCAGCTGCTAACTTAGCTGCTTCGTCTGCTCGGCTGTTACCAAGCGATACTGGGTCTTGGCTATATGTATGTGCTTTACATTTGATAACAGCCACTCTGTCGGGTTCCTGTATCGCTGTTAGAAGCCTTTTTATGTGAGCTGCATGCGCTACCGGTGTACCAGCTGCCGTCATGAAATTTCGGAGGCGCCATAGGGCTCCGAAATCATGGACTACCCCGAATGCGTATCTAGAATCGGTGTAGATATTGGCTGATTTGCCCTTAGCCAATTCACATGCTCTGGTTAGGGCGACCAGTTCAGCAACCTGGGCTGAGTGAGGTGGGCCTTGCGGTTCCGCTTCTATGGTGCCTTGGTCATCTACGACTGCGTATCCAGTACACAAGTCTCCCGAGTCTGACTGTCTATGACAACTACCATCCGTGTAGAACGTAAGTTCTGCATCTTCCAGTGGGTTGTCACTGATGTCAGGCCTTGCGGTAAAATTTTGGGTCAAATATTCTATACAATCATGAGTGTCTTCCTTTGTATTAAATCCTCCTTCCCCAGTACTCTCATCCTCCACCCTTTGGGTCTGTCCAGACACACTTGGGAGATATGTTGCAGGATTTAATGCACTGCATCTCCTTATGGTGATGTTTACGGGGGCCATTAGTGCCAATTCCCATCTTGTAAACCGCGCTGATGAGACGTGCCTGGTTTGGGCAGAATTTAACAAGGCTGACACTGCATGCGGTGTATGAATTGTGAGGTTGTGACCTAGCACGACGTCTTCGCTTTTCGTTACTAGCAATGCTATCGCAGCAACGCTTCGCAAGCATGTGGGGAGGGATCGCGCTACCGTGTCTAGCTGAGCGCTGTAATATGCTACTGGCCTGCTGGCATCACCGTGCTTTTGGGTTAGTACGCCTGCCGCGCAACCAGCACTTTCTGTTCCGTATAGTTCAAAGGGTTTCCCATAGTCCGGCATACCTAATGCTGGTGCCTGCGTTAGGCACTGTTTAAGTCTCTCAAATGCTGCCTCAGACTCGTCTGTATGCGAAATCCGATCAGGTTTGTTTGAGGAGACCATTTCCTGCAAAGGTAACGCTAAAATGGAAAACCCTGGGATCCAATTACGGCAATACCCACACATTCCTAAAAATGTTCTGATCTGTTGCTGGGTTTGTGGCAGAGTCATGTCTCTAATTGCTTGAATTCTATCAGCGGTCAGGTGTCTCAGTCCTTGTGTTAAACAGTGTCCCAAATATTTTACCTTAGTTTGGCATAATTGCAACTTGTCTTTGGAAACCTTGTGTCCTGTGTCTGAAAGATGAAACAGGAGCTGTTTCGTATCCTTCAGGGATGCCTCCAATGAATCAGAACACAGTAGTAGATCATCCACATACTGTATTAATACTGATCCACTCACTGGTTGGAAAGACTGTAAACAATCATGCAAAGCCTGAGAAAATATACTTGGGCTATCTATGAATCCTTGTGGTAATCGAGTCCATGTGTATTGGACTCCTCTGTATGTAAATGTGAATAAATATTGACTATCAGGGTGCAGAGGTACCGAAAAGAAAGCGGAGCAGAGGTCAATAACAGTGAAAAATTTCGCAGTGGGAGGGATTTGCATTAGGATGACAGCTGGATTTGGCACTACGGGGAACTGACTCTCAACTATTTTGTTAATCCCCCTTAGATCCTGCACTAGCCGGTAACCCCTCCCCCCACTCTTTTTCACAGGGAAGATGGGACTATTAGCAGTGCTGGACGTTCTTACCAGAATGCCCTGTTGTAGCATGCGCTCTATTACTGGGTAAACTCCTAACTCCACCTCTGGCTTCAGAGGGTACTGTGGGATTTTTGGAGCTATCCTACCATTTTTTACTTGTACAACTACCGGAGCTACGTTTGCCATTAATCCAGTGTCCTGTCCATCTTTAGTCCAAAGTGACTCTGGTATCTGAGATGTCATTTCTTCTACTTGGGAGGGAGTCCTATTTGTCATAGTGGTATGTGACATTAATTTTGACGGGGAGTCTAACATGTCTCGTACTTCCTGAGCGTGATTCTCAGGTATGTCTAAGAATACACCTTCAGGAGTACAATAAATGACGCACCCCATTTTACACAGTAAGTCTCTTCCCAGGAGATTAGTCGGTGCCGATGCAGCCAGCAAAAAGGAATGCTTAGTATGTAAAGGCCCTATTGTAATCTCGGCTGGTTTGCTAACAGGGTAGTGCTGGACTACTCCCGTTACCCCTATGGCTGGAATTGTCTTACCAGTGGTTCTCATGCCCACTGTCGAATTTATCACTGATTTGGCCGCCCCTGTGTCTACAAGAAAGTTTAATGATTTACCAGCTACATTGATTGCAATTTCTGGTTCACTCCCAAGACTTGCAATCAATTTTACTGGCTGCAGATTACAGGTATGGCCACACCCCTATTGGGTATGGTGACCTCCCTGAATCCCGCTGGCAGCAACTACTTGTGAGGGAGTTAGCTGGGAACTACCAGAGGCTTGCCAGTCTCTGTTCGGGGGGTATCTTTTTGTTTCCCCTGCATGTGGCTCATAGCTCCGCCTCTGTGGACCCTGCTTCCAATGTCGTGTGTCGTGTCGTTGTCTAGGGTTTTTATGTGCATTATATGAGTTATTGGTACAATTACGTGCAAAATGTCCTTCCCTACTACAATTGTAACATTTTACCACATGCGGCTTACCACCAGGGACCTGTGATCTGGACTGAGGCGGCCTTGTTGTGAGGGCCTGGATACTTATTGCCATCAGTTTATCACTTTGTGACTCCCTGTGTCTTGTAATATTCCTGTCGTGCCCAGCAGCAGTCTCTCTTAAGGCGGCCACCGACATACCTCTCCAGTTGGGTTGAGCAGTTTGTACCCTACTTTTTAATACCTCCTTTAAACCGTCCATCAATACGGACACTGCTACTTCTCTATGGTGTATATTTGTCTCAATGTCCATGATCCCAGTGTACTTAGCCATTTCCTCTAATGCTCTGTGGAAATATTCGGGGGCAGTTTCCCTTTCCATTTGTTTAATGGAGAATATTTTATTCCATTTTACTACGGCTGGGAAATATATTCCCAGTTGCAGATTGATTCTGATTACATTTTCTTGATTGTATGCATCCGTAAGGGGAACCTCCTGATCTAGTTTACAGTGAGCTATAAACTTAATAGGGTCAACACTAGAGGGCAGACATGCCCGCAGTAGTGTTCTCCAATCTTTGTTGTTTGGTTCAGTGGAATTTCCTAGGTCTTTAATGAACCTTTGGCATGCGGCTAAATCTTTCCTGGGATCAGGAAATTCAGACAGAATTGTTCTTAATTCTGCTCGTGACCAGGGACAGTGCATTGCAATATTTCTAATGGGTGTGGCTCCATTTGCGTCAGTCTTACCATTGGGGACCGCTATTACTCTAACAGGGTTAATTAAAACTACTTCACTCTGGTTTGATTCTTCAGTGTATGGTGCAATAGTTTCAGCATATTGTACAGTGCCGTACTTACCTGTAGATACAACCTCACCTGTCCCTGAGCTATGTGCTTTTGATGCCTCCCTAGGTGGTTGGGCGATGCCTACTGGAGTATCGCTTATGGTGGCCGCTAGAGAGAGAGCTGAAATCGTTGTGGGCTCATCTTCTTGGTCGTATTCCTGGGGGAAGTTTAACATAGGATACAACTTGCATGGGTTAGGGTTAGTGTCAACATTTGCATTTACTTTCATCTTAATTTGGTCATTACTAATACATTTATTAAGTGCACCCTTATCGCAAACCCGCATGTCATTCTCTGCAGCCACTTTGTCCCCTGCTATATATGGTGGTGGTGCCGTTGCTATTAGATTTCTACCTGGATGGGAATTAGCTTTTTGGGCTAGTTCCTGTTGTATTTCACTTTCCTGTTGCCATATCAGTAAACAATCATAATGTCTGATCCTCTGCTTTGCAGATTTGATTAGACCTATCCTTTTTCTTAAGTTCTGCAATACCTCAGGGTTCAGACTGCCTACCCGGGGAAACTGTTCCCCATCATCCTCTGTCATACGTTCCCACTCATTGCATAATACCTGTGTGTGAGTTCCGTATTTTTCACACATTATATACCGTGCGGACCCTTTGGGCCAACAACCACCAACGTGAACCCTTGTTGGACGTCCCTTCTTTGAACAACTGGCCCCCATCGCTTGCAGATATTGCTGTCTTAGCTAATTCGGACAAACAGACCAAATTGCCCGCGGTAAGGCGACGGTGAAAGTTCAACTAGTGCTTTCACTCACTCTGCGCCCCAATTGGCCTATCCAATCCGTGGGATCTTTTGTAACCTCTATTTACTGGGGCACGTGGGAGTATACGATCCCTCCCCAGCAAGTATTGGTCGTTAGAGATTTGCTTAGTGAACAGCGAAACTCCCTTAAAATAACAAAAACCTACACAAATCACGTTCGTATGTGCAAATAGCGTTTATGATCCCACAATAAATTGTCGATGGGTATCAAGGTAACAAACTAATGCACACAATTACGTGCGGTCCAGTCGCACAGCGCATAAATAACTAAATATTTATACGCTTTATGACCAATGGAATCGGTTGTTTAGGCTGCGAAACCTTCAGCCGGAGCTTTACCTTGACTATATGGGTACTACGCAAAACCCCCGGGGCTGCACTTAAATACCTCGCAGTCCTTTTGTCTGCGGAAACTACTTGCTCCTTTACCTTATATAATGTTAACGCGGGCAAGCCAGTCCCACGCCACCAAGTGTCCACTCACCTGATGTGGTCTCCGACGGGATCCCGATTTGTGGGTTCACAAAAACAATACCTTAAATTCCACACTCACTCCTATTCAATCAAATACACTTTTAATCTTTCTGTACAGAAATTCCTTACATACAGGTAGGAGTCCAATCCCTGGGTTTGCAGTAGAAAAAGGTTTTCTTTTCACTAATACGTTTTTGGATAAACTGAACTGAACACCCGTGTGCTATTTATCAGGTGGCTATACTATATCGCCCACCCTAAACAAGGTTATTGTGTGATATGAGTCTCAATGGGCGTATGCGTACGTTCCGTTGCGTAAAACACGCCACGTGCGTATGCCTTTGCGTCACGTACGTGCTTTTGCACGTTGTCCGAGACACTTATGCACAGAGTGCAGATACGCCCACAGCGACACAATCAACACGCTTCTATCAATGTAAACAATACTCAACTGAAATTGCTTACCACACAGTGTTTGCTATGCTGTGTGTGTGTTCTTTACACTTATACCCTTAACAATTTTCCTTTGTAATCTTAACTAAATAGCACCAGATTTCTTCAGCACGTGTCTAATAATCAATTCTAATGGCAACAATAAAGTGAGCTGCAACACTGTAAATGTGTGCGTGCATGCGTGTGTGCGTATGCAAAAGCAGAAATAAACAGTTTTAAAAGATAATAGCGTATTGTTCTTACCTCCGGTTCCGGATTCCACCCCAGCACTCCTACAGCGTAGCGAAACAGACGCTTATCTATCAGCACTACTGTATCCCTCACCACCAATACGGATACGAAAGGATACTGCGTTCCCGCCCTTTGCTGACAGATAAAGTGTGTTTTAGCTAGTGCGGATGGATGTGTGGAGGGAGGACGAGGCCCCAATTGAGAATGTCGTTTTAATTACCTTATTAAACACTCTAAGAGGTTAAGAGACTTTGTACGCTATTGGAGTATGTAGCACCGTAAGGGTACGCTCTTAGCGTAGCGGACGCTGTATCGGGAGCGAGCCGCTCGAGCGACACAAACGCTCGCGAGAATACGCTGTTGGTATCGGGCACACAATAGGTGAGCGACTACTGTAATGCTACGCTATTAGCGTAGCGGACGCTCGGGACCACGAGGAGATCACGAGCGGCGCAGACGCTCACTGGATAACAATCAGTAAAACTTGTATGTGACACACAGGAAAGATATTCTTACGCTGTAAACCTTGTATTAAAACACTGTAGCGATAGAACGCTGTTTAACCTTGTTAATATTAAAGCTGTTTGAGCGAAAGAGACGCTCCTATTACCCCTTGCAATATAATGAACACACGCTACCGTTAAGGGTCCAAAGCCTTTTACTAACAAGTCTTAAGTTACTTCAAAAGGGGAAACAGTTCACAAGTCATACGCTACAAACTAACATATAATTCTAACAGAATATCTAGACAGTAACATGCACAATAGAGAACGATCGCATTATAAATACAGAGACTAAGTGAGAATGGCTAACAACATATGAGAAACAAAGTGGCAACAGAGAAACATACCATACGGGGAACACACGCAGGCGCAACCGGAATCCAGTCCTCCAATTATCAGCGATAACTGTTGAAGAGAGAGTACCGGCTGGCCTGGGGACGGTGACCCTTATATACTCTGCACACAATACAGTACAATGGTCCCTATATTCTTATTGTTCATTGGACACAGGAATTCGGCTTCGCATTATAGCAAAAGGTCATAGGTTGATTCATACAGGTGGGCTGTGACGATTTCCAACAGCTCAGGTGGGTGGGATACTGGGTTTCCCACCGCATGGCTAAGTAAGAACAAATAATAGTAAATGGACATAAACTTCTTATGTCCATAACTATTCGCACGAGCGATTTATCCGCTCCAAACCAACACCGGAATATTGCTATTTAAATACTCTTCCGATGGGTACCAAACACCACTGTATGACCCCTGTTAGACCCTTCGTACAATACAAAGAGGGATTTCTCTGTCCAGGAACATGCTATGTTACCTAAACTTTCAGAATCTATCAAAGGGACCATGATCTACAAAATACATTATTACTGAAAATATGTAACGATTGAGTCGCACGCTACGATCACATAAACTCTACCGTAAATACGCATACCGTGCACCTGCGGGTGCCCGCGACTGTGAGTATGTGCACGTACGGGAGAGCGTACGCATGCGCAGCACGGACCTGTGTGAGGTGCAAATATGGCAGTGTGCATAGAGATATTTTTCTGACTTTGACAGCACTGAAAGCAGAGTTCAGGGCTGGGAGAGATGCCTGTAGGGCTTGCATAGTAGGCATAGGAGTATTTCAAACTAGACAGACAAGACTGGGCTGTATTCTGAACTAGACAAGACAAGACTAGGCTGGATTCTGAACTAGATAAAACAAGGCTAGGCTGGATTCTGAACTAGACAAGACCAGACTGGGCTGGATGCTAAACACTGGACTGGATTCTTAACACCGTTGGGCCAAATAAGAAAAAAATGCTATTTAGCTTTATTTCTTTTGTGTTGTAGGGCTGGTGATAAATGTTACATTCACTGTACTTGGTACTCCTGGAACTGGGCGGATGAGCCCCAAGTACAGGAACGTAATGCTGGAGTGGGAATTGAGTTCAGCAGCAACCCCTACAAAAAACCCTGACTCCGTTGTTCCACCCGTGTGGTCAGTCTACGCCTGCGAGACTATGTTTGCTTGGGCCCACGGCAGCCACGTTTGAAGGGCGGATTATGTCTGCCAAACTACGATGCCCTCCAGTCTTAGTTGGAGACAAGATGTAAACTGAGACGAGGCAAGAACAAGGGGAACCTCTAACTAAACAGAAACCCGAATTATGGGCAACTACAGAGCTCAAACAAAAGTATGTGCAGCTCAGCCGCCAAGACAAATAACCACAAAGGAAATGCTGTCCACACGCCGACACAATACTACTGTGTACCGGCGATGACGCAGAACCCTTTGCAGAAAATCCAAAGCAAATATAACGGACAGATATGGCCATGGCCGTAAGGTGCGGCAAAGCCGCTACTCACAACACCGGTGCTAATACAGACAGGTGAACAGGAACCCAGAGGCCGCAGACACAGGCTTACAGGAATGGAAAGCTGGAAGGATTCCAACAGCAGGCCAAAGGACACAGGACTCAGGAGTACAGGATCAAAGGTAGACTGTAACTCAGGATTCCAGGACAGGAATGCTCCAGGGCAGGAAGCAGCTCACAAGAAGCTCCGGACTCTGACAGAGCTGAGTACACAGGATTCCAGTATCAGACAGGGCCTGGACACAGATGCAATACTGGACAAGACACTGATCAGGAACACACAGGTATCTTAACAGAACGTCTATCACCAGCTCAGAACTGCAGAGTTAGCTAGGTAATAAGGGAACACGCCCCAATCAGGATGGCTGGAAGCCAGGCACAAGGTAATTGCACAAACACCTGCAGGTGAGAAGTAACCCATAGAAAACAGGCTGCAATTAGACAGACTCACCACCGGCAGCCAACAAGAGTCTTCTAAACAGGTACAGGGGAAATCCTGGCATGTAACAGAACTATGGCCCTCATTCCGAGTTGATCGCTCGCAAGGCGAATTTAGCAGAGTTGCTCACGCTAAGCCTACGCCTACTGGGAGTGTATCTTAGCTTCTTAAAATTGCGACCGATGTATTCGCAATATTGCGATTTCAAACTACTTAGCAGTTTCAGAGTAGCTTCAGACTTACTCGGCATCTGCGATCAGTTCAGTGCTTGTCGTTCCTGGTTTGACGTCACAAACACACCCAGCGTTCGCCCAGACACTCCCCCGTTTCTCCGGCCACTCCTGCGTTTTTTCCGGAAACGGTAGCGTTTTTATCCACACGCCCCTAAAACGCTGTGTTTCCGCCCAGTAACACCCATTTCCTGTCAATCACACTACGTTCGCCGGAGCGAAGAAAAAGCCGTGAGTAAAAATACTATCTTCATTGTAAAATTACTTGGCGCAGTCGCAGTGCGAATATTGCGCATGCGTACTAAGCGGAATTTCACTGCGATGCGATGAAAATTACCGAGCGAACGACTCGGAATGAGGGCCTATAATACAAAATACATGAACAGAAAGTAACAGGAATGAACCACTGCTTGTGGTTCATAACAACTGGTACAAAAAGTTTATAAGAAATGCAGAATGATATCATGGGACCATTCTTAGTACCTGGTTCAAGTGGAGATCTGATGTTAGTGTTTTCCTGCTATATATGCATTTTTTACCTTTTTAAAGAATATATTATTAATTATTATTATCAACATCTTTTATTTTTAAGAAGAGCCGTAACTAGGCATTTTGGTGCCTTGTGCCAGAAAGTGAATTGTTGTCCCCACATATTAAAAATAGGGAAAGTGCACACCAAAGGCGTGCGCCAAAAATATAGGGGTGTGGCTTCATGGTGAAGGGGCATGGCCACATAATAGTACCAATTCACATTACACCACACAGTAGTTTTAGTTATTCACAATATATCACACAGTAGTGCCACACCAGGTAGAGCACTTATACACATTGTGCCAGGTACAGTCCCTTAGACACATTGCTCCAGGTAGAGCCCCTTAGACACTTGGTGCCAGGTAGAGCCCCTAAGATACATTGCACCAGGTACAGCCCTTAGACATTTTGTGCCAGGAAGAGCCCCTTAGACACATTGTGCCAGGTAGAGCCTCTTAGACACATTGTGCAAGGTAGAGCCCTTAGACAGTGTGTATGTGTGTTGCACCAGACAGTGTATATGTGTTACTCACAGACAGTGCATGCAGACAGTCCTCCCCATTACCATCCCTGACGCTGCACCGGACACTAGAGGTCTCTCCATCACCAGCACTGCACAGTCCTCCCCATTGTAATTCCCAAGGCTGTAGTCCTGCCTCCCATCCACAGCAGCAATCCAGCAGACACTAACTCCCAACAACTCTGAAACAATCACAGCCAGGAAGATTACTCCCCCCCCCCCAATCCTCTCTCTGTATCTCTCTTTCTCTCTCACTTTATAATAAAGATGTTATAAGTCAATTAAATTAATAATAACTGTTCCCCATTCATTTTAAGAACCCCCTCTCCCATAATCTCTGTGACTAGGGGACCTGTTGCTGCTGGGGGGCTGGACTCACCAACCTGCCTGGACCTCCAGTCAGTGTATCACTCTCACTCAGCTTAACTGCCTCTTCCTGTTGTGCAACATCCTCCCAGAATCTGTCCCCACCTCCTCCCTTCTGACATGATGCTGCAGCTCTTTGCAGCGCAGGGCACTATGGGTGGGCTGGGGCCGGGCTGGGAGAGACGTAATATCTCCCAGAACCCACCTGCTGCTTAGTGCTGTGGCAAACCCTCCAACTGTGGAGGTGGGAGGGGCAGAGCTGAAACATCACCGACAGGCTGAGGCTGCAGCTGCCCAGCTACCTATGTGAGAAGTTGCTGGGCAGTGCAGCTAGCCATCGGCAGCGGTGGCAAGAGACAGCAGCCAAGCTGGTGTTGACAGTTGAGTGCACCGATAGTGCATATGCGCTGTGTGCAAGGCACACTGGCACACCGCTAGTTATGGCCCTGTTTCTAAGGTTCCACAATGGTTCCATAGTGCCAAAGTCACAGTATGCAACAACATACAGAGAGCAATATACAGACAGTAAACAGATTCACTTAGATACATAATTACCACCCACATAATGCTTATTGTAACAAAACATGAGAAGAGAGGGCTCTGCTCGCAGGAGCTCACATTCTAAAAGGGCATTGGTGGACATAGAGTGGTTGTGGGGAGCAGAATAGTGGGGTGCAAAACTTGTAGAGCTATCCAATGCCAATAGACACAATTAAGTAAGGTGGATTTACTAATATTGGACAATGGGGGAAATTCATATCTGATCGTAGATGTGCTAAATTTAGCACATCTACAATCAGTTTCTCTGACATGCAGGGGGACGCCTAGCACAGGGCTAGTCCGCCCTGCATGTCAGGCCCTACCCCCCTTCCCCCTGCAAGGGGTGCAAAAGCATCGCGCAGAGGTGACGCTTTTGCACCCGGCGAGTAACTCCCTGCCTGCGCAGCCTACCTGCACTGGCAGGTGGCTACCCACCGTGCCCTTGGTTGCAGCGGTTGTGTGTGACATCACGCAGCCACCGTGGCCCACCCCTGCAATAATCTGGACACACCTGCTTTGTCCGGACCTCGCCCCCTCCCATCCCGTGACCACCTCTGCCTGTCAATCAGGCAGAGGCGATTGCAGCCCTGAGATGCTGTTAGCATGCAGTAGATCTGTGCATCTAATATGCATTGGACAAGTGAATGGGACTGAAGTAGAATTAGGAAGCTAACTTGCCTACAAACTTTTTGTACAGATGTATGTGGTGAAAAATGAGATTGACAATTATATATCATAATTGAAAGAAAAATGAGCTTCAAGTATTAAGTACAGATATGTAAGCAGCAAATTTGTTAGCAGTAGAGTAAAACCATGGCCCTCATTCCGAGTTGTTCGCTCGCAAGGCGAATGTAGCAGAGCTACACACGCTAAGCCGCCGCCTACTGGGAGTGAATCTTAGCTTCTTAAAATTGCGACCGACGTACGCGCAATATTGCGATTACAAACAAGTTAGCAGTTTCTGAGTAGCTTCAGACTTACTCTGCCTGTGCGATCAGTTCAGTGCTTTTCGTTCCTGGCTGACGTCATAAACACACCCAGCGTTCGGCCAGGCACTCCCACCGTTTCTCCGGCCACTCCTGCGTTTTTTCCGGAAACGGTAGCGTTTCCAGCCACACGCCCCTAAAACGCCGTGCATCCGCCCAGTAACACCCATTTCCTGTCAATCACAATGCGAACGTCGGAGCGATGAAAATGCCGTGAGTAAACTTACTTTCATCATAGTAAAGTTACTTGGCGCAGTCGCAGTGCGAACATTGCGCATGCGCACTAAGAGAATTCTCACTGCGATGCGATGAAAATCTCCGAGCGAACAACTCGGAATGAGGGCCCATGTGCACTGCAGGAGGGGCAGATATAACGTGCAGAGAGAGTCAGATTTGGGTGGGGTGCATTCAAACTGAAATCTAAATTGCAGTGTAAAAATAAAGCAGCCAGTATTTACCCTGCACAGAAACAAAATAACTCACCCAAATCTAACTCTCTCTGCACATGTTATATCTGCCCCCCTGCAGTGCACATGCTTTTGCCCAATTGCTAACAAACTTGCTGCTCAGATAAACTCAGAATTACCCCCTTTATCTTGAGTACAGTATATACTACAAAAAAAGAAACGGAGCCAATCTATTTTACTCAATTACTTTTCTGCATTAATAAGGGACACATTTACCAATTATAGGGACCTGGGCCTGATAATAACTAGTGATGTGCACTGGAAATATTTCGGGTTTTGTGTTTTGGTTTTGGATTCGGTTCCGTGGCCGTGTTTTGGATACGGACGCGTTTTGGCAAAACCTCCCTTAAAAATTTTTGTCGGATTCGGGTGTGTTTTGGATTCGGGTGTTTTTTTTCAAAAACCCATCAAAAACAGCTTAAATCATAGAATTTGGAAGTAATTTTGATCCCATAGTATTATTAGCCTCAATAACCATAATTTCCACTCATTTCCAGTCTATTCTGAACACTTCACAATATTATTTTTAGTCCTAAAATTTTCACCAAGGTCGCTGGATGACTAAGCTAAGCGACCCAAGTGGCCGGCACAAACACCTGGCCCATCTAGGAGTGGCACTGCAGTGTCAGACAGGATGGCACTTAAAAAATTGGCCCCAAACAGCACATGATGCAAAGAAAAGAGAAAAAGAGGTGCACTGTGTGGTCGCTGGATGGCTAAGCTAAGCGACACAAACACCTCAATATCACAGGAATTATTAGTTCTAATCAATGGTATTATTGGTCCAAATCACTGGAAGAAAATGACAAAATCACTGGAATAATTTGGCAAGATCACTGTAATTAATAATTATAAATCACTGATATTAATTGGTAAAATCTCGCTATCGCCTGCCTAGTGAAGTGGAATCTAGATGGGATTTTGTACCGGGGACACAATAACTTCATCAATTGTCTAAATCCCAATGCACTAATGGCGGAAAATGGGTGCACGTCTAACAGCGCACGGATTATACCGAGAACTGATTATACTGTTCATTGATGATACTACGGAGGACTGACGCTGGACTATTGTACTGTTGTATACTGGTCACCACAATGCAGCACTTACACTGATCACAGATATTAAGCACTGATCAGGATACTAGAAGTGACACGGTGCAGCACGATACAGCAATGGCCTACTGTACTGTACTACTATATACTGGTGGTCACCACAATGCAGCACTGTACTACTATATACTGGTCACAACAATGCAGCAGATATTGAGCACTGATCAGGATACTAGAACTGAGTCTGATACGGAGCTGCAAGATACAGCAATGGCCTACTGTACTGTACTACTATATACTGGTGGTCACCACAATGCAGCACACTGAGCACAGATATTGAGCTTTTCAGGCAGAGAATGTAGCCACATCCTCTCCACTCAATTGACAATGCACGATTGAAAATGGCTGTGACGTGCGGCTCTTTATATGGAATCCGAATCTCGCGAGAATCCGACAGCGGGATGATGACGTTTTCTCCGCTTGGATTTTGTGTGTTAGGCGGGAAGAACCGAGGCTGCCTCGGACCCGTGTATACCACGTGAAGTTCGGGAGTGTTCGGATCTCGACGAACCGAACCCGCTCATCTCTAATAATAACTATTTTTTATAACCGCAAAAATAACTCAAGTATCACTGATTTGTACTATTAATCACATCCAGGAACAGGAGCTCTGATAGGAGCCTGTCCCTGTGATGTGTAAGAAATATAAGTCAACATTAATGAGACCATGTTACTTCTGGGTATGCACCTTGGCCCAGCTACTGCTCATGACCGATCCAACGCATCCCACTCATGGAAACTTTAGCAATGTGTAACTAAAATCCTACATTGACTAGCTCATCTAAAGTTGGCATTAGCTACCGGGGGACAATCTCTGTAATGTTTTGCATTCCAGAGCTTGATATATTTTAATTTTTAGAAGTTCCCATAGAAAGTTAAACAGCTGTTTTCAGGGAATTTTCTACAAAAATATTTGGTAAATATGCCCATTAGTCTTTTATTAATGGCTCACTTTTACACAATCGATAATGTAGCTTTTGTTGGAAAATATGATGACTGTTTAGTAATTCTTTTATAGCTGGATATTATAATTCTACAACGTATCTTGGGCCTTATTCAGGTTTGTTAGCAAACCAAAAAAGCAGATTAGGGGAATATCCTATTAGCCCCGGTAAAACATCGGGTACGAAAAACGTATGTTTTTCGTGATTTTTCCCGATGTTTTACCAATTTTTTTTACAGGCTATACAGATTGCCCAACTGTAAAAAATGTGTATTTTCGGTAGAAACAGCCTCGTTTTCGCACAAAAATGGGGTTGTTTCTGGGGATTTGGTTTCGCCTGCCTGAGGCAGGCGAAACAAAATCCCAGATGACCGCAGACAACTTGAAGCATCCCATGCCCGCTGCAGCAGTAGCAGGCTGGGACTGCAGGCATGGGGCTGCGGCCCAGAAGCTGACACTTGGCGATGCGATCCCCAGCGGGAATGTGTCGTGACCGCATCCCCCCTCTCCCCCACCCACAGCAGCGGTCACTTGACGGGGAGCGCCCAAGTGACTGAGGAAGCTGAGGAGCAGCGCTGCACTGGGAGCTGTTAGCAGCCGGCACCCGGTGCAGCATCAGGTTTCCCCCAATAAAGTTAAATAAGGTCAATTACCGGGGCTAATTGGATATCCCCCTAATGGGCAAAATCATGTTGCACTGCGAGTGGGGCAGTTTAACATGTGCAGAGAGATTTAGATTTGGATGAGGTGTGTTCAAGCTGAAATCTAAATTGCAGTGTAAAAACAAAGCAGCCAATATTTACTATGCGCAGAAACAATATAATCTACCCAAATCTAAACCTCCCTGCACATGTTACATCTGCCCCACCTGCAATCAGGGTCGGACTGGCCCACAGGGGTACAAGGGAAACCACCGGTGGGCCCCACTGCCTGGGGGGCCTCCTCCTCCTCTAGGGATCAGGTTCCAGACTGTATTCTTTAATTATACATTATACATATGTTACCATATACTGCACAGGACTATGATGTATTCTCTACAGTGCATTGCCAATATTTATCTTGTACATTATCATGCACACACTAGCAGTATTTATATATTTGTCAAGGGGCCCAACCCATGCACTCACTAATGGTTAGGCAAACCAATGTACCGGCTGGCCACACCCCCTCTGGAGACTGACCACACCCCTAAACACGGGCCCCTACCACTGCATTCCCCGGTGGGCCCTTTATGCCCCAGTTCGACACTGCCTGCAATGCTACATGGTTTTGCCCATTAGTGTGCTTTTTGGTTTGCTAACAAACCTGAATTACCCCCCTTGTCCCATCATCAACAGCTCTTGCAGTAAAACTTTCTAGTATATGTTATATATTTTATTAAAGGATTAACAAATGTAGCTCTGATATAATATACTTAATACTACTTTTTTGTTTTGTTTTCATGCAAAATCTGTGACTTTTCACCCTTGAGATCCCTCATTACTACTGAATGTTATTCATCTCAGCACATTGAGGTTACAAGTACTGCATTCTTTCATGAATCCTAGCATACAAACATTTAAGAGACATTGATATCCATAAAAGAGAATTGATTCCATGAAAAGATTTCTTTGACAAACAGATAACAAACGACTCTGAAAGCAATGCAAAAAATAATTGCAGTGCTATTCATGTATGTAAACCTTTAACTTTAGAATATTATTTAGCTTTTTAGTTATGAAATGTGTTTACTAGTTATTAAGATGATAACTTTTTTTTATCGCAGATGAATACATGATTAGTAATCTCAACTTTTAAACAGAAAAAAACACATTCAATGGGCTACTTGCACTGTTTTAATGATTCTAATATAAACTGACTGACTTGGGGAATTGAACGTACCTAAATTAACAGAACAACACTATACTAAGATGGCTAAAAAGATATCTATATCTATAAATGCGAAAGCCCTCACTCACTCACTCACTCACTCACTCACTCACTCACTCACTCATCACTAATTCTCTTACTTCCCAATATGTTAGGAAGCAGAAATGTAATATAGGTATTCTTCAGGTGGGAAATATGAAAACGACATAATTAGATTTTTAATAAACCTCCCCTAAGGGGATGAAAAGGGAGTTAAGATAATGACATCATTACCGATGCGTGGCTTGAGTTGCGTTAACGATAACACCCAAACAGACAATCGGATCAAAATTTGGATTGCACCTCCAGTGCACCTACATAAACTACAAAAATGGTCCTGTCACTTTTTATCGTAGCTCTCACTTACTCACTCACTGACTGACTCATCACTAATTCTCTTACTTCCACATTTGTTAGGAAGTTAAAATGTAACATACTGTAGGTATTCTTCAGGTGGGAAATAGGAAAACTACCTAATCAGAATCTTAATAAACCTCCCCTAAGGGGATAAAAAGGGGGTTGACATAATGACATCATTACCAATGCGTGGCTTGCGTTGCGTTAACAATAACTCCCAAATGGACAATCAGATAAAAATTTGGATTGCACCTCCAGTGTGTAGAATTTAAAAAACTACAAAAATGGCCCTGTCACTTTTTACCGTATCTGCTACTGGTGCTTCTTGGGTAACGCCAAGGACCATGGATTAATATTTACTTACATCATTAACACGTCTAAAAATTTACATCTCCATAGATTTACCACATTATTAACACTCATGTATATGTACAACTGTGAAAATCAGAAACTTTTGTGCGAAGAACGGGTAGAACAGCTAGTGTGGTTTATATAGGAACCAACATGTATCAGAGCAATGCAAAGAAATATCTATATGTAAACAAAGATAAGCAGCACCCAATGGCAAAAGCAAGCATGACATTGCACCATTATTAAAATGCAAATAATCGTAAAGCCTGGTACCAGAAAAAATAGCTTAAGGGGCTGATTCAAATTTGCATGCACGTCTGTTATGCTATTAAAGGCCTGGCCAACCTGTGGCTCTCCAGTTGTTGTGTAACTACAAGTCCCACAGTGCCCTGTCACAGTTTGGCTATTAGGGAATGCTATAGCTCTGGCAGGGCATGCTGGGATGTATACTTTTATAACAGCTGGAGAGCTACATGTTGGCCACACATGTGCTATCAGATCTTGTGATCATTCACATCTCAGCTGCATCTCTACTTGTGTTTGAAAGGGTGTAACTGGGTGATAACTGGAAACCTGCACTCAAGCGAAGTGTTATGAGAGTGTGTCAGGGCCAGAATTGCAGGCTACTCATGGTTGTACATACACAGATCTCAAATGGATCTCTTGCACCAAGGATAGGGCTGATACAAATGCGTGCTCTTAGTGATACCAGCTACTTTTGTGATGCCACACAGTCAGAAGGTAACAGTTTCCTTTGTCTAAGAGCTGTACTGCTTCAGGAGACTAGAGCCCCTAAAATCTTCCGGTGGGGGAGAACTGCAAAGAACCAACAGTAGAAGAGAGGACAGTTGAGTGGCAGTAACTGTTAGCAGACTAAGGAGAAGCTCCCTCATCCAGAGGTGGCAGTTGCCGAAAAACAGCAGTTAGAAAGCAGAGAACATGAGGAGTGGTAGTCCCATCTTGTCTAGAAGGGGATGGAAAAGCAGCCCCAGAGGGAGGGTGCAGATTTCATGCCATGAGCAGCAGAGAGAGAAACAGTTGTTGCTATCTCAAAGAGATCCCAAGTGAGAGAGGGGGAGATGTACTAAGCCTGAAAAGTGATAAATTTCACAGTGATAAACTGCCAGCCAATCAACTCCTAACTGCCATGTTACAGGCTGTGTTTGAAAAATGACAGTTAGGAGCCGATTGGTTGGTACTTTATCACCGTGATATTTATCACTTTTCAAGGCTTAGTACATCTGGCCCAGAAAGAGGTGACTAGACAAGCTGCAGAGAAGACATGAGCTGCAGAAGTTTTGAGACCCCCTGGTTTTCCTGCTGAGACTGGAATCAGAGAGGATGCTGTTCCCCAACACACTGCTTGGTGAGAAAGTTCCACTTGTTATATTACACGTGTCCAAGCTCGACATAGTCACCTACATTTCAGAGACAGTTAACATTGAATACCTTGCACCAGGGCCGGATTAAGCCTTCGGGCGGCCCAGGGAACGAAAGACAGGGGGGCCCTCTCCCTTATATCAGTGCTGTACCCCTGGCTGTGCCCATTGTGTCTGTGCCTCCTCCCCGTGCAGATTCTATACATACATATATATAGGGAGAGAGAGATATATATATACACCGCTCTGGCACTTGGTGGCTACAAGGGATTATGTGCCGGTTACCCTCCAAATTCAAAGCCTGCAGCAGTTGCGGTATATAAAACACATTCAATGGCGGACCATCACAAGAATAAATATATATATATATATATATATATACTGTATTTACGTCCCCTTTCCCTTTCCTATATACTGTATATATACTGTTTTCGAACAGTGGGTGATCAGGTCTGAACTGTGCATGTGCCGGTGCCGCAGTGCGCCGGCGCATGCCAGAGATGGTATCGGCATCTCGGGCCAGCAATTGCCTCTGCCTGATTGACAGGCAGAGGCTTTTGCTGGGCAGGAGGGGGCGGGCCGGCAGCGTTCAGCCACCATTTTGGTGGCGCTGTCCAGCAGGAGTGCCCAGACCATGCGGGGGGTGGGCCGCGGTGGCTGCGTGACATCACACGTAGCCGCTGTGACCCGGGATGCGACAAGTACCTACCTGCCAGTGCACAGGAGCTGCGCAGGGAGGGAGCTACTTGTGAAGTAAAAAAGTATCGCCGCTGTGCGATGCTTTTGTACTTGTGCGAGGTAGGGATAGGGCCTGACATTCGGGCTGGACTATCCCCGTGCTGGGCATTCCCCCACATGTCAGAGTAAATGATCGTAGATGTGCTAACTTTAGCACATCTACGATCAACTCTGAATTATCCCCTTTAAGAGTTACTCTCTTGTGCTATCAATGTTTGCCATGCACTTACTGGCCACAACGAGTACTCTGATGCTTAATACTACAGAGACTGTTTCTTGCGTAATTGTTTAATTTACTATTTTTGTGTAGAATTGCATTGTCATTTTTTTTTTTTCAAGAATTAGTTTTTATTGCAGTAGATACAAACAGGTATACAAAAAGATATCCAAAACAGAGAATACACAGGACAATGGTCCAGATACAAAAGGACAAAATATATATTATCATGCACAACATATTTGATGTATTTTTTTATTTAAATAAACCTTATTAGGTAAAAACCCATAAATAAATTGAGGACACCAAGAGAAAACAGTTGTTACAACCAGATGAAGTACAATCTTGACCACTTAGGGCCCCACTTAGTAGATGTGTAGACACTTGAGGTAGGGGTATGTTACATTCCTCAAAAAAGAAATGCACAATAACAAACATAATCAACAAAAACATATTTCAAACCATGTTCAGGGAGTAACAGATCATATCCTAGGAATAGAGACCTTGGAGTATAAGAACCATGGGTCCCAAACTTTATTATATTTATCAGACCTATCAAGTAGAGATGCAGTAATTTTCTCCATTGTTGAAATAAACCATATTTTAAATTATCATATGTAAAGGTGTGGGTACAGGACTCTTCCAACATTTAGCCACTGAGCACCTGGCCGCATGTAATATTTGAAGAACCAGCTTATTTGCATGTGTACTGAGATTAGATAATGATAAGCCCAGTAACACCATCCAGGGGCCTAGAGTAATAAGAGTCAAAAGAATATTCCTTTTAAGGGATTCAGTTTGATTCCAAAAAGGACAAATTTTTATCACATTTCCACCAAATATGCGTAAAATCACCAATTTGACCGCAGTAGAGAGATGCCAGGATCCTGACCCACTGCGCGCACGGCGTAAGAGGAGAGTTGTTCGCGGCTCACATGACTCTGTCATGCTGATTGTGCTGGGATTGGTGTCTAATCCATTAGTGTCACGCAGGACTGGGCGCTATGGGCTGCTGTGGGTGATGAGCCCAAGTATATGTCTGCGCGGTACGGTACATAATGTGAGAAGGTTACTGCCTTTGTGTAACCTTACAGCGATCCGCCACAGCAGCAGCTGTCCTTATTCTGGATCCAACCCCATACATCTGATAGTGTCTGCAGCCGTTCTCATGCCCCCTCCTCTAAATTCTGTTGCTGTTCCAGCAGGTGATGGTTAGCACTCAGTGTGGAGGATGCAGGGAATATTTAATGATGATTTTGTTGTTCTGGTGGCTGGGGGCTGAGCTCACCCTACTATATATAGGGTGTTCTGGTGTAGGGGCTAAGCTCACCCCACTATATATAGGGTGTTCTGGTGTAGGGGCTGAGCTCACCCTATATATATATATATGGTGTTCTGGTGTAGGGTTTGCGCTCACCCCACTATCTATAGGGTATTCTGGTGTAGGGGCTGAGCTCACCCCGCTATTTATAGGTTGTTCTGATGTAGGGGCTGAGCCCACCCCATTATCTACAGGTTTTTCTGGTGTAGGGGCTGAGCTAACCACACTATCTATAGGGTGTTCTGGTGTAGGGGCTGAGCTCACCCCGCTATTTACAGGTTGTTCTGGTGTAGATTCTGAGCTCACCCCACTATCTATAGGGTGTTCTGGTGTTGGGGCTGAGTTCACCCCACTATTTATAGGTTGTTCTGATGTAGGAGCTGAGTCCACCCCATTATCTATAGGTTTTTCTGGTTTAGGGCCTGAGCTCACCCCACTATCTATAGGTAGTTCTAGTGTAGGGGCAGAGCTCACCCCACTTTCTATAGGTTTTTCTGGTGTAGGTTCTGAGCCCACTCCATTATCTATAGATGTTTCTGGTTTAGAGACTGAGCCCACCCCACTACCTATAGGGTGTTCTAGTGTAGGGGCTGAGCTCACTCCGCTATCTATAGGTTGTTCTGGTTTAGGGGCTGAGCTCACCTCACAATCTATAGGTAGTTCTAGGGTAGGAACTGAGCCCACCCCACTATCTATATGTTGTCCTATATACTGGTAGGTTAATAGGCTCCCAACAAAAATGAACCCAGGTGTGTGTATGTACATGGACAGACTAGATAGGCCAAGTTGTTCTTATTTGCTGTCAACTTCTATGTTTCTTTGTAAATCCCTGTTCCGGTCATAATACAAAAGATGGTGCAGTGGAAGGCTTCACAAGTGTCCGTCATGCTTGAGAATAAACAAGCGCTGTCGTTGGTGGTAATACTGTGGAACTGACGATACCTGGCAGACTCAGACACTGTGAAGCCATGAATGTCACTTGGCTGATAAGGACTCAGTACAGCCAATAGGTATGTGCTGCTGGGGTTATGTCTTATCCATTGTCTATGTACTTCCCTGCAGTTAGACATTCAGGATGCTTATGTTCTGTGCATCAGCTGTTGTGTGACTCTAATGTCCCAGCATATCATGCCAGGCTTGCAGGGGATATACTGGCACATGTACAGTAGTTCCACCATAGCTGGCAATTCCCATTTTTCCTGGTTCAAATTTTTAAGATACACTAGTACTTAAATACTTGAATCCCCAGAATCTGCCAGGTCACTTCAGCTGCCCTGTGCCTTCAACAATTCAATCCATTATACTTAACCCAGTTCTATTCTCTCCCATCACTACGCACACGCGTGCATGTCACACCTAACATGCATGTGTGCACATTGGGGGTCATTCCGAGTTGATCGTAGCTGTGCTAAATTTAGCACAGCTATGACCATCTTCCCTGACATGTGGGGGGAACGCCCAGCACAGGGCTAGTCCGCCCCGCATGTCAGTGCCGGCCCACCCCGCACAAATACAAAAGCATTGCACAGAGGCAATGCTCTTGTATTTGTGGAGTAACTCCATGCCAATGCGGCTCCTGCGGCTGGCTGGGAGTTGTGTGTTGCTGCTGCTGGCCGCAGCGGCTGCGTGAGACGTCACGCAGCCACCGTGGCACGCCCCCCCAATGGTCCGGCCATGCTTAACACCGCCATTCAGCCCCCTCCCGCCCATAATCCCTAAACCTACGAGCCCACAAGCGCAATCCCTGGGCTAAACATAGAAAGCGTGCCGGGCTGCTTAGCAACAAGGACGCCCAGACTCTGACAGCACTGTTGTCCCGACTCTTACATCGTGATACCGCGGCTCGATTTTTACTTGTGGTATGGGATGCTTATTATGTAGTCTCTGCGTAATACTGCAATTGAATGATGGTTTATTGATGTCAGGACTTTTTTGTTACACATGGATCTTGCATTCAATCCATTTTTAATTTAGCCTGATCAATTAGTTTCTATGTGCCGTTCCCCTAATTGGTGTGTGACGTCAGATATGAGTCATCTCCTCATGAAATAAAAGCAGGAGTCTCACCTGGAAATGCACTGACTGTGACCAAGCCCATAGGGTGAAACACGTGTAAGCCAGGGAGTTCGGCAGTGCACCCCGGGTCCCTATCTCTTGTTTGGCAGCAGCGTTAGACAAAGGTAATAATGATTGTTTCCTTCTTTCACTATATCCCCTAGGGGGTAGCAAAGATTTCCTCAATTGGTATTGGTGTACCCTACTTCCATGCAGGGGTATATAGCTAGTAACTCTCAGTACACCATTTTTGCAGCCTAAGAGCATTCACTGCCATTTGGGTTGTAATTAATGCTTAGGAACAGAGATAATTTATTTTCCATTTTTCCTCTGTAGGGGTTAACAACGCTGCCGATAAATATTTAAAAAATACTAATAAATATTTAGAAATTATTACAAAATAACAGTAAAAGTATTTATAATATAATTATTGGATAATTATATAAAAGGGCAATAATAGCTGTCATAGTAAGTGTGTATACACATATGGTTACACACTAAAAATATTGTTTTTTTTTTTTAAATCTTCACCCTTATTTTGGGGATATTTAAATACTCTGTCTCACATTAGAGTCCTATTGAGCTCTACGCTCCTGTTTATCTGACACTTTCTGTACTCTCATCAGCCTTATCTCTGGGGGCTGACAGTAGATATAGGGGATACTTTTGTTCATGTGTGTCGGACTCTCATTGGCCATTCTCAGCTGATGAGCACATGGTCAAAAGTAGATCTGCACTCCGACTCAAATGCACGTGCTTTTCTATACTATCACTATCCCTGTGGCAGCGATCCTTCTCTTTCTCTAGAGAAGGAAATACAAAATATCAAAAAACATTAGTCGCTAATATGTAACAATCTAGCTACTTTACTGACTTCACATCCCTGATTGTGGATTTACATACTAATGTCTTCTTGCTCTCACTACCTATGATTACATGCTTTGCAGATTCTGCTGGTATAGAGGGGCATGTTATTACGGACATTTGTAAGAGGGGTATGATATCACGGACAGCTGTGTATATAAAACAATCCTCCAATCCCAGGTATTTTGGGGTTCATTTGTTGCCAGTTTGATTTGTTGAGATACTGGTTTTCTGTTTTATATTTTGTTTGCTCTTTTTTCTTCGTGTATTTTTTGTGGTGTCAAGTGATTGGCGTGATGTATAGAGGAGCCTAACATTAGTGCTCATTAATTCTATAAATTATTATTGGACTCTTTGTGTGTTACTGGGAATTATTCTATAGTTTTTCACATTGTTTTATTATTACTTTTTTTTCACTATGACTCAAGGTTTTTATAAAAGGATTTTATAAAAGTTAAATTTTAAATGAACCAAAGAGTGCCCCCAAACAAAAGAGTCTTCTTTCCCCCTTCCTTTTTCTATGATATGTCATGACTCTAGGGAAGCACCACCAGACAAGAACACTTGAACATCGCCCGTGGAAGATCTAGCATCAATTAGGACTATTGTATATACCATTAAAAAATGTTGGTCATATATTCTTTCTCCACAATAATCTTAGGTGGATATACCTTTGCATAGACCAACTCTTCCCTTTTTTCATGCTATTGTCTTAAATCAGCTTGAAAAGTACTGTAGGATGGGGAAGGAAGGACCAATTTAATTTAAACACAAAAGAAGCTCGTATATGCCTTTCAGAGCTGTGTCATTTGTAGGTGCCTGAGCACAGGTTGCAAATATACACAAATGATGCTGATGATAGTGCATCAGTTCTTGATTGGCCGATTGAATATTCACCATTGATACTGATAGATATTATTTGGGAGCATTTTTTTAGCAATAGTTTTTTTATTCATAATTGGTATATTTCTGCCTGTGGTATTCAAACGGATTTCTATTTTATTCAAACCTACTGTAATAGTGAATACATATTGTGCCATCAAAACAAGTTTGTAAAATTGGCACATACAGTACTGTATGCTTGTGTAGAACTGATGCATTTTGCAATGAGAAAGATTCAGCATATGGGCTTACATATGATATTTTATATGTTAATGTACATTTTGTTTAGCACAAATTCAATTCAATATGCAATATTGTAGGGTGGAGGCCAGTATATGTTATAATAATGTCATGACCATGTTGCAATCTGCTGTTGACTCCCTGGACTCTATAGACTTCCCATTTTCTCTAACTGTCAATGTGTGACAATTTTTCACAAACATGTACAGTCTATCATGGTTTGTGGAACCTTTGTTCCCTGATCTATAGTCACCTCTGTACATGGCTTCAAGTCTATCATATGTAGACAAAGTCTTATCGGAGATGGTGGGGTTGAAATGCGGTGCCCTGTTTTATATGCCCTGTCACTTTTTTCGCTTGCAAAAAAATAAATGTTGATTTTAGGAAGGCTGATTTTGTAGGGATGGGAAAATGCGTAAGTGATTCTTTGGCAGGAACTTTGAAGGAGTGCAGGAGAGGTGGAAAACATTAAAAAGTGCAATATTAAAGGCAACAGATCTTTGTATCAAAAGTGTTAGGAAAAACACAAGGACATGGAAGCCAGTGTGGTTTGCTAAAGAAATAGCAAGTATTGTGAAAGCAAAAAAGATGACTTTTAGGAAATAAAGGCAGACAAAAAATAATGAAGACAATGGGATCTTTCTTGTTAGACAGAAGGAGACAAAAGGCCCATACACACTTGACGATAAAATGAGCGACGTCGTTCATTTCAGCCCTCATCAACGACATCGCTCATTATATTGTCAAGTGTGTATGCATCCGACGACCACTGATGCGCAGCCCCGCGGGACGTTAATGACCCTCGCTTATCTGTAGAGCATGTATGCTCAATTTCCACTATGGTCGTAACCGACCAGAGACGTCGTTGAATGTGTATGGTGTGAACGACCAAGCCACTGTTCACCAGCCCTGTTCCAGCTCATTATTTTAATAAACTGTTCAGCTTGGATGCTTCAACGATGAATGGTCTTTGGTCTTTGGTCGTTGGTAGTGTGTATGCTCATGTCGTTTGCTCAGCTGCTCAAGGGAAGTTCAAGGGAAGTCGTTAACGACGGTCATTAATGACGTGTGCACCATCAAGTGTGTATGGGCCTTAAGAAGGTAATCAGATGTCCAAAGGCACAAACTGAGGAAAAAATGACTCAGTCAGTGGGTAAAGGATACAAAACTATTTTAGGTATATAAGCGAAAGGAGAAAAACAAAATGCGGAATAATAAGACTAAAGACAGAGACTGGGAGTCTTGTTGAGGGAGACAATATAATAGCAGATCATCTAAATAATTATTTTTGCTCAGTATTCACTACTAAAAGAGAGGGGAATGGGCCACAATTAAGTTTCAGGGATATTCAGAAAAATTAAACAAGTAAATTTACAGAGGAGAAGGTCCTAACAGAAGTCTCAAATCTGAAAGTGGATAAATCAATAGGGCCAGATGGGATACATCCAAGGATACTAAAAGAGCTTAAAAGGGTGCTGGTAGCACCATTAACAGATTTATTCAACCAGTCACTAGTTACAGGAGTAATTCCAGAGGACTGGAAAAGAGTGAATGTAGTCCCACTGCACAAAAGTGGAAGAGGCAAGCAGCTACCAACCAGTAAGCCTTACATCAGTAGTAGGGACATTGATGGAAACACTCTTAAAACAAATAGTTGTAGATTATCTCAATTCCAGCAATTTGCAGGATCCCAAACAACATGGATTCAATGGGGGGGAGATCATGTCAAACAAACAAACAAACAAACAAACAAACCTTATTTACCTTTTTGTCTGTGTGACTAAAATAATAGATAAAGGTGGAGCCATAGATATAGCTTATCTAGACTTTAGTAAGGCTTTTGACACTGTCCCACATCGCAGACTGCTAAATAAACTTGAAAGCTTGGGATTGGATACTAAGATGGTTGAATGGATAAGATCTTGGTGCAGGATAGAAAACAGAGTTGTGTTAAATGGAGTGCATTCACAGGAGGGAAATGTTACCAGTGGAGTACCCCAGGGATCTGTACTTGGACCAGTGCTTTTTAGTATCTTTATTGGTGACATTGCAAATGGCATTAAAGGGAAAGTATGCCTTTTTGCAGATGACACATAGGTATGCAACAGGGTAGACACACCAGGAGAGGTAAAACAAATTACTGAGGATCTAGGTAGACTGGAGGAATGGTCAAGAGTGTAGCAATTACAGTTTAATGCCAAAAATGCAAAATCATGCACTTGGGTCTCAAAATCCAAAGGCTAAATATAGTATTAATGGCACTATACTGAAAACTACTGGGGAGGAAAGGGATCTAGGAGTCACTCTTTCAGGTGACTTAAAGGCAGGTAAGCAATGTAACAAACAATGAGGAAGGATAGTCAGATGCTTGGTTGCATAGGGAGAGGAATCAGCAGCAGAAAGAAATAGGTAATGATGCCACTGTATAGGTCATTGGTACAACCTCATCTAGAATACTGTGTTCAATTCTGGAAGGATATTAATACATTACTGTACAAAGAAGGTCAACTAAAATGGTGCATGGCTTACATCACAAAACATACCCATAAAGACTAAGAAATCTCAATATGTATAGTATGGAGCAGAGAGGGGAAAGGGGGGTAATGATGAAATGTTCAAATATATCAAGGGTTTTAACAAAGTCCAGGAGAGAAACATTCTTCAAATTAAGAGAACATGAGGACATGCACTGAAACTTGAGGGAGGTAGGTTAAGGGGACATTTGAGGAAAAATTAATTCCCAGAAAGCGTAGTGGACAAGTGGAATAGCCTACCATCACATGTGGTAAACGGTAGAGCTATTTAAACATGCATGGCATAGACATAAGGACATCCTTGCGAAGAAATAAGGATCAAATATGGTTTGAGGTATAAATATGGTAAAAAGGGGCAGACAAGATGGGCTAAATGGTTCTTACTGTATCTGACGTGAAATTCTATGTTTCTCATCATAAAACCAGCCATTTGTAGGAGCTGTTTTCTATAGTAGACTCATATCTGACTTGGATGAACTTCCATGCAATGTTCTGGGATGATGCGAAATTCAAGTGCAAAGTACCTAAAATGGTACCTATAAATGTTCTTTGTTAGGGGCATATTTGGAAATGTCTTTACAAATGTTCAGTAGCAATAAAACTACATCATACTAAGGGGGTCATTCCGAGTTGATCGCTTGCTAGCTACTTTTAGCAGCGGTGCAAACGCATAGTCGCTGCCCATGGCGGAGTTTATTTTTTGCTTTTCAAGTGTGCGAACGCGTGTGTAGTTTCTGAGTAGCTCTGGACTTACTCAGCCGTTGCGATCACTTCAGTCTTTTTGATCCCGGAATTGACGTCAGACACCCGTCCTGCAAACGCCTGGACACGCCTGCATTTTTCCAAACACTCACTGAAAACGGTCAGTTGACACACATAAATGCCCTCTTCCCGTCAACCTTCTTGCGATCGGCTATGCAAATGGATTCTTCATTAAATCCATCGCCCAGCAACGATTTGCTTTGTACACGTACGACGCGCCTGCTCATTGCGGTGCATACGCATGCACAGTAGTAACCTGTTCTCTGCTCTGCGAAAAAATGGCAGCGAGAGTTCAACTCGGAATGACCCCCCAAGTGCAATGGTAAGAGTACAATTCTGTTGCATTACTGTGGCTTGTTTGTGGGTTATTAGCACTACAGTTTGTACAGTCTTTCAGCCCCTGCCCAACCTATAATGTACAAATTATGATTGTGTTACTACTAGATCCATTCCATATGGGATCAGAGAATAATTTAGTGTGTGTGTTGACACATACCTGGTGTGCCCTGTTTTTGCTTATTGTGGCCTTAAAGACGTTAGCCATGTTACAGCCTATTCTTCATCAATTGCATACAACAAGACTGAGAACTGTGTTACATCAAAAATTAAACTGATGGGAAGATTTTGAATTCCAGCAACAAAAAGGTTATTTATAGGAATGTGAGAAATGAAAGGTCAACAGACATTAATTTAAGAAAATAAGACTGCATTATTCTTGAAAATTGGCAATTAAGTGGCATATCCAAATTTAGAATACATTCTATTTTTTATTGGCAAAGAAGTGCAAACATTTTATTCTTAAAGTTGTAGAATACATCAGATCAAGTGTCTCAATCTATTACAAATATTCTTAAAAAACTGACCTACAACAACTACAGAAGATGTTGTTTTATGTCATTAATTTTTTCACATCTGGTAGGTGCAATATAAACTCATAAGTGTTTTATTTTTAGATTGTAAGTGTAATTTTAATAAATGATGGCCATCTTATCTTATCTCAGATTATCTCCTGGCACTAGATGGAGAGGTTCACCCCAGCAGCTATACCCAAAGGGTTGGTCAGATGCCAATGTAGCGCTAATAGGTCAACAATGAGAAAAGTAGGTCATAAAAGCAACAAGATTTAATTTCATGTTAAGAGCAGAGAATGTTAAACAACATCGTATACAGTTAATTAAAATGCATGAATAAAAATACTCCAAATAGATGAAAAGAAGGTGCTACTCCCACTTGTATTTATGGAGATCAAAAAAGGAAAGTTCAATCGACCTGTTCCATTTGAAACAGTCCCAATAAATTCCACAGAGAGGACATTGCAGATCACAACCTTTAGTATATAATTACCACCAGTGTCTTTCAAAGGAATTTAAGCGAAACAGCGTCCGCAATGGCAGTTCCTTATTCGATGGAAATGATGCAAAGCAAACGGTGTGAAGAAGTCCTTCATGCAATGGAATCCAGTGAACAAACAGCAATCAGGGACTTGGTCCAGGTCTTGATCATCCAATTTAGCAGTTAGTAGGAGTAGACACACAGCAGCGGATCTCACCAACGGGTTTTGTTGCGCTCACGCAACTTTTTCAAGGTGCTGCTGACCCTGCTGCAGGGGGTTTATATACCCCTTTCAATATGGCTGCTCATTTGCATATGTGATGCATAATGACCTACCCATCTCATTAAATGACCAAATAATGACAGACGTAATATATGATAATAAACCTTATCTCAATATGAGTTCAAATGTATATTAAATTATCTAAAACATTTAATATATATAAAAAAACAGGTTTCAAAATCTGGTCACATGACCATTAATTCATATGTATATATATATATATATATATATATATATATACATAACTAAAACACTGGAGTGGATTCTAATAGGTGTTTAGTATATATATCGAAATGAAAAGTATTGAGCTTATCCATGTTTTACAGGACTCTTTATTAGTAAGCAGGACTACCCACTGTTGATTAACATGAGGGGACACAGCTGGAAGCTTCAGTGGCGGGTCCTGCCGTATCAAGTCCGGGCGCACGTGGTTAATGACGCAGTGGATATGAGTAAACACCGCGTCATACTGCCGCGCCTGGGCGCGTGTGTCCCATGTGTCCATTTTTGTACGCTCATTCGCGCATGATTGATGCTAGATCCAAGTGGCCTAAGGGACCTTTTCCGTAAGGGGGAGGAGCCACGACACAAGGGGGAGGAGCTAGGCGAGCGGGACAGTTGTTCTCCTATCCACGCCACCAACTATTGCCTTTAGTAATTAGGTGGCGAGCGAAGCGAGCCCGCGAGGGTACTTTTCGGGTACCCTGTTCGGCCGTAGCTCCTCCCCCTGGTGACGTGTCTCCTCTCCCAGGTACGTCAGAAGGTCCCTTCTCCCATTACGATATAGAATCAACCATTCGCACATAGATGATGACACGGTAACAGGAAACTTCAGCGCCGCGTCATCTCCCTCCGCCCGGGCTCCACGCACCAGCGTGACCACGGGTATTGGTCTGTTACCAGGGCAACGCGTCTTACCCCGGTAACAGCAACAACATCGGCTCGAAAGCATGAATAACAGAGGCTCTACAAAGGATACACATAATCAAAGTGTAGATGTTGATAATAACAACAACAAAAGGAACCCCCGGGGATATACAAATAGTTGACCACATATACCTCTATTAGTCAGGTTTAATAAGCAGGTTGTTAGTCATCCAATCAACAACACAGCAGACAATATCTACAGTTCACCTGATAGGTAGATAGGATTTTCACATATTTCTAATTCAAAATTGAAACCAATATAGCTGTATACTCAATTTATATAAAATGATTTAATAAAAAGTAATGGATAAAAGTTTGAAAAAAAAAAAAAAAAAAAAGGAGGAGGGGGATTTAAAGAGAGTAGGCGAAGGGCAATGGAATTAACTTGGAACAAATAAATCACAATACTGTGTTAAGTTCCACTGCTTCATTTAATCCTAATGGGTAAATAGTATTTAATTTAAACATCCAGTAAAGTTCTTGTTTACACAGATTTTTGTATCGATCCCCACCTCTTTTCGTTATTTCAATATGTTCAATTGCTAATAAGCATAGTGAACTGGGATCACCATTGTGGTTATCTCTAAAGTGTCTCGAAACACTGTATGTGTGGATTTTATTCATAATATTGCGATGATGTTCTAAGAAATGGACTTTAATACGCCTTGTGGTGTGTCCCACGTACCTTTGGTTACAACCACATGACAAGAGATATATAATATAATTGTAATCACAATTCATAAAGCTAGTGAGAGCATATTCCTCCCCTTCTCTAATATTTAGAAGTGTAGTTTTTTTGGGTATACTTGCATGTGATGCATCTAGTAGCCCCGCAACGATGGAAACCTTTAGGTCTTGTTGGTAACCATGTTTCTCGTATATTCACTCTATCCTCTTGTATATGTACATCTTTCATAAAACTAGGCGCAAGAATGTTTTTGATGGAACGACTTTTCTTGAATATGAATTTTGGTCTAATGGGTATCTAGCCCCTGAGAAGGGCATCTTGGTTTAAAATTCCAAAATTTCTAGTTACTATTTTCTTAATCTGCATACTTTCACTATTGAAAGTAGATATGAAAGCTAGATCTTCCTGTTGATCGTTAGGAGTGCCAATACTGCATCCATTTTCCCCCATTGGTGTCTTAAATTTAAGTAGATCTCTTCTATCCAAATCTAGGACCTCTTTTATGGTCCTTTTCAAAGGTGACTGTGGATATCCTCTATTTATAAATGCTTCCATCATAAGTTCAGCTTGCTCCAAGAATTTAGTTTTATCTGTGCAATTGCATCTTAGACGCAAGAATTGTCCATTCGGAATGTTTTTCTTCCAAGGGAGGTAGTGAGCACTCTGGTAGTGCAGATAAGAAATGGTGGCAACCTCCTTGTTATAATTAGAAGTAGATATTTTTCCATCCCTGGCTTCAAGGGCTATATTCGGAATTGTGGATGCCAGTGCAGTGCTCTTCCTATCTATATTTGTCTGGTGGCACTATTTTTCCAGTGATATATATGAAATACAGGTATGGCTCTACACAGGAACTGCAAATAACTGTGGCACTGGTATTAGGACCTTATCCATTTTCATCATAATCATCCTCCTCCTCCTCTTCCTCATCATCATCATCATCATCATCATCATCATATCCTAATCCATTATTATCCCCAATAGCACCTTATCCATTAACATAGTCACCATCTGAACTATTATCATCATCAGCACCCAGTTCATTATCCCTATTAGCACATTATCCATTATCATCATCACCACCTGAACTATTATCATCATCATCACCACCTGAAACATTATCATTATCAGCACCTAACTCATTATTATCACTAGCACCTTACCCATAACACCATACTGCCTAATCCATTATCATCATCACTTCCTGATCCATATTATCATTAGCACCTGATCAGTTCTCATTATCAGTACCTGATCCATTATCATTATCACCTCCTGATCCATTATATTCATTATCACCTTTTTATCATCACCTTCATTATCACCATTTTTATCATCACCACCTGATCCATTAGCATCACCACATGATCCATTATCATCAACTCCTGATCCATTATCATCAACTCCTGATTCATGATCATCACCACCTGATCCATTATCATCACTCCCTGATCCATTATCATCACTCCCTGATCCATTATCATCACTCCCTGATCCATTATCATCACCTCCTGATCCATTATCATCATCAGATGATCCATTTTCATCACCTCCTGATCCATTATCATCATCAGATGATCCATTAACGTCACCTCCTGATACATTACCATCACCTCCTGATCCATTATCTTCACCTCCTGATCCATTATCATCATTACCTTCGGACCTATTATCATCATTAGCACCCTACCCATTTTTATCATCACCGCCTTTTCCATTGTCATCATTAGATCATCCATTATCATCATCAGTACCTGAGCTACAATCAGTTATTATTATTATTATTATTATTATTATTAGCACCGTATGCATTATCATCACCACTAGATTAATTATCGTCATCAGTATCTGATCCACATTCAACATTTGCACCTTATCCATTATCATCAGCACCTGATACATTTTCTTAATCAGCACTTGATACATTATCATCATCATCATCATCATCATCATCATCAGTATCTGATCCACTTTCAACTTTAACACCTTACCCATTATCATTATCAGCACCTGATCAATTATCCATTATCATCATCATCATCATCACCTTCTATTATTATCTTTCAATTTATATTTCTCCACAAGAGGTCCACAGCACCTTACAGAGTACATAAAAGGAGATAGTGTGAACAAAACAACTTATAGTACACATGATGAGGGAAGTTTTAAGGGATAATGAATGGGAAATTTTGTTTCAAGGAAAAAATACTACGGAGAATTGGGATATATTAAAATTACAGCTAGTTAAAAATACTTTCACATTTATTCCCACGAGCAGCAAAAAAAAGGAATAAAAATCCCAAACCAATGTGGCCTAACAAAAAGATAAAGGAACTTATGGGCAAAAAAAGGCGAGCATTTAAAAAATACAAATCTGATGGGAATGTGGAGTAATTTCAGCACTATAAGGACTTTAACAAAATATGCAAAAAAGAAATAAGAGTGGCTAAAGTAGAAACTGAAAAACTAGTAGCAAAGGAAAGCAAAGTGAATCCTAAAAAAATATTTAAATACACCAACAGCAAGAGATTAAATAAGGAGAGTATAGGCCCATTAAAAGACAAGTTGGGAGTCTTAATCAAAAATGTTAATGACATAGTGGACAAACTAAATGAGTTTTTGTCAATGGTATTTACAAGAGAGGACCAAATTTAGGGACTAACACACAATCTAAGCTTGGAAAAAACAGTGGGATCCACTGTGAACAACCAGACGGTAGGTGAAGAAGCTCCAATGGTTGCCATGGAAACACAGTACATATGCTTTTAAGAACTGCCACACGACAGTTCTCACCTATTGCTGGTAATTGTCCAATCAATTTGAATGTTTTTTTTGTGTATGATGTGATTTGATATAAAATTTTTAACTGTTCTTCACTATATGCACTTTATATATTTGTTTTCTTGCTGGAAATCATCCTATTGGAAACTGTATGACAAGGGACCACAGACTAAAGCTGATCCGTTATTTGATCACCAGTTGACGTGCGTGTCTGTATGTATGGCCACCATTTTCTTTCTTCAATAAAGACAATGTCCCACTGATAAGTGCTTATTTAAGTGAGCAGGTAGTCTGTGACCAATTAAAAAATTTAAAGATTAATAAGTCACCGGGTCCCGATGGAATTCACCCAAGGGTTCTAATGGAGCTTCACTCTGAACTTGCAAGACCACTATTTTTAATCTTTAAAGATTCAGTTATATCAGATATGGTTCCCAAAGACTGACGTATAGCGGAAGTAGTGCCTATATTAAAAAGGGAAGTAAAGTTGAACCGGGTAATTATAGACCAGTTAGTCTTACATCTATAGTGGGGAAAGTATTGGAAGGTATTCTAAGGGATAGTATTCAGAAGTTCCTTGAAGCCAATAAGGTCATTAAAAGGAATCAACATGGATTTGTGAAGGGCAGATCATGTCAAACCAACTTACTTGGCTTTTATGAAACAGTAAGTGTGAACCTTGATCAGGGTAAGGAGGTGGATGTAATCTTTTTAGACTTTGCTAAAGCTTTCGACACAGTACCACACATGCGACTTATCGATAAGCTACAAGAAATAGGGCTAGGGAGCACAGAATGCATTTGGGTCAAAAATTGGTTAGATAATAGCGAGCAGCGGGTTGCAGTTAATGGAACATTTTCAAATTTGATTGAAGTGCTAAGTGGTGTGCCACAAGGGCCTGTACTAGGATGACTATTGTTCAACATTTTCATTAACGACCTAACAGCAGGTCTAGAGAGCATGGTGTCAATTTTTGCAGACAATATCAAATTGTGTAAGGTTATAAATATGGAGGAGGATGCTGAGTCTCTTCAGAACAACTTAGTTAAACTAGAAGCATGGGCAGCCAAATGGAGAATACACTTCAATATATTCAAGTGTAAGTTAATGCACTGTGGTGGCAAGAACAAAAATCACACCTATATACTAAATGAGGTAATATTAGGGGATTCTGTACTGGAAAAGGGCTTAGGTGTTCACATAGATAGCAAACTAAGCAGAAGTACCCAAAGTAGGATTGCAGCAAAGAAGGCTAATAAGATATTAGCATACATAAAACGGGGAATTGATGCAAGGGACGAGAGTGTTATACTCCCATTATATAAATCACTAGTGAGGTCACATCTTGAATACTGTGTATAATTTTGGGCACCATACTACAAAAAGGATATCCTGGAGCTAAAAAAGGTTCAGAGGCACGCAACCAAACTGATTAAGGGCATGGAGAAACTGGAATATGAGGAAAGGCTTGCAAGGCTAGGCATGTTTACACTGGAAAAGAAGAGAGGGGACATGATCAACATCTACAAATATTAGAGATGTGCGGGTTCGGATAAGGGGACAATACACAGAGCTTGCGCGGGACCTGTTTTTGGTAAGATCAGCACAGAGGACACGTGGACACTCGCCTAGGTTAGAGGAGAGGCGATTCCGCACAATACTGTGTAAAGGTTTTGTTCACAGTAAGCACAATACGTGTTTGGAATTCCCTGCCTGAGGGAGTTGTAATGGCGGACTCAGTCAACACCTTTAAGAATGGGTTAGATAAATTCCTAATGGATAAGGATATCCAGGGTTATGGTGCATAGTCAAGCACTATAGTTACTATAAAAAGAGTAATAAAGCACAACGGCTGACATCAGCATCAGACAAAATTTAGACCAAAATAATCCTGCATATGAGACCACAAATAGGTTGAACTCGTTGGGCAAATTGTCTTTTTTCAACCTTAGATACTATGTTACTATGTTACAAAACATTGCAGGACATGGACAAGGTTTATAAACACTGCAGCAGCAGTTCTAATCAAATGAGCAGCGGATTAAACTCAAAGGATTTGTGCTGTTGTTGGCAGTAGGAAGGAGATAATGGTATACTGTAAAGGGTGGTACTCACGGAGCGATATTCTAAGCAATCTGACTAGATTGCTTAGAATTTGAGCATTATCGCTCCGTGTGTACCCCCTACAGCGATAGCGATGCGCAGCCCCGCGCATCGCTATTGCTGGTACTAGATTGGCCTGCATGCAGGCCAATCTAGCGGGTCGCTCACTTCACCCGCTGGGTGAAATGAGTGCCCCCCCCCCCCCCCGTCTCCCCCCACACGCTCAGCACAGATTGCACTGTGCTGAGCGGCGGGAGAGATGTGTGCTGAGCGGTTCGCTCAGCACACATCTCTTCCTGCATCGGCCCGTCTATATGGGCCTTAAGTGAGGGAAGGAAAAGCGCACAAGGGCACATAGCCCTGGTGATAAGAGCTTACAATCTAAAGATTCATACTCTTTATCAGCATTTTATCCATTATCATCAGCAGCACCGAAACCATTATCTATCAGCACCTGATACAATATAATCATAATTTCCTGATCTTTTATCATCAGCACATATTCAACACCTGATCCATTATAAACACCAGCACCTGATCTAAGCACCTGATCTAGAAAGAAAAAAAAGAAAAACATTTTGGACCTCTTCAGTGGTAGGAATTCATAAATATTTTTCTTAATACATATTTTTATATTCATCTGTAATAAAATGCTAGTTCTATTTTATAAATATACACTGGAAATTGACAGAATGTTTGGATAATCTGTTGTAACAGCTAATGCTGTATTGCTAATTATTTTGATTGCCCACTGGCAACAGAATAGTTCAAGAGCAGGATGTAATTAAGGGCCTAATTCAGACCTGATGCGTGGGGACTCCCAGCACAGGGCTAGTCCACCTCGCATGTCTGGCCCTACCCCCCCATCCCCGCACGAGTACAAAAGCATCGCACAGCGGTGATGCTTTTGTACTTGATGAATAGCTCCCTACCAGCGCAGCTCCTGTGCGCTGGCTGGGAGCTACTCGTCGCTGTCCGGGTCACAGCAGCTGCCATGGTCTGCCCCCTGCACAGTCCGGACATGCCTGCGTTGCCCGGACTGCGCCCCTAAAATGGCGGCCAAACCCCCCGGCCCGCCCTGTCAATCAGGCAGAGGCGATCGCAGAAAAACATACAATTGCTGATGAATGGTCATGCAGAATATCGATATTTAAATTAATTGTAGTAAATTGAATTGAGTATAAAAGAACTTTCATAAAAACTCACAATACATATAAAAATGGGGTATTTAAACTGCACTTATGTAGGTGATCCGTTCCTATTTTAGTACCTCCTTGGTTGCCATAATCAAAAAGTCCCAGTTTCATAAATGTATTCGAGTATATGAGTACCTGAGACACTGGAAGGTTATTTGTACTGGGATGAATTAGTCCAAAGTCCTCACAAGAGCTGTGACAAGGTCCTGAACCATCCAAGGGACCAGTAATTGTATTCCAAAAAAGGTGGGCGTCCAATTGTAGGAGGTTGGTCCGGAATGTGCTGGATGTAGTCCCTATGGAGGTCTGTAATCGCCTAACTCATTTTATAGCTCCTGGCAGCTGCAGCGCTGGCACATGCGCAGTTAAGACCTGATCGGCTGCTGTGTGAAAACGCACAGTAGCGATCACGTCTGAATTAGGCCCTAAGTCTGAGTTTGGCAGCTGTGCGGGATGCCAGCCGAACTCAGACTTTTTTTAGCCCTGTTAATGATTGCCCCTTTAAAAAAATGTCCGAGTTCAGCAAGCATCCCGCTTCATTACATCCTGATCCAAGTTTCAAATAGCCAGCTTGGTCAACATTGGCCATACTGTAGTTTAAATATGGTCAACCCATAATGTAGAGCTTCTGCTACATGGCTCAATTTGGATACGTGTGGAAGGATCTGTACAAATGTTTTTTTTTTTTTTAATATCTAAAGGGAAGTTTGTCTTCTGGGCACATGTGCTTGGCCATTGCTACCACTGCTGCTGTCACAGGCATCTCTACTAGTGATGAGCGGGTTCGGTTTCTCGGAAACCGAACCCTCCCGAACTTCACCCTTTTTACACGGGTCCGAGCCATACTCGGATTCTCCCGTATGGCTCGGGTAACCCGAGCGCGCCCGAACATCATCATCCCGCTGTCGGATTCTCGCGAGATTCGGATTCTATATAAGCAGCCGCGCGTCGCCGTCATTTTCACTCGTGCATTGGAAATGTTAGGGAGAGGACGTGGCTGGCGTCCTCTCCGTTATTGTTGAACTTGATTGTGCACTATTGCTTAATTGTGGGGAGGGCTGGGGAGCAGCTGTATACTATAGGAGGAGTACAGTGCAGACTTTTGCTGATCAGTGACCACCAGTTATCCGTTCTCTGCCTGAAAAAAATGCTCCATATCTGTGCTCAGTGTGCTGCATATATCTGTGCTCACACTGCTTAATTGTGGGGACTGGGGAGCAGCTGTATTATATAGCAGGAGTACAGTGCAGAGTTTTGCTGACAGTGACCACCAGTATACGTTGTCTGCCTGAAAAACACTCCATATCTGTGCTCAGTGTGCTGCTTTATTGTGGGGACTGGGGACCACCAGTATAATATTATATAGGAGGAGTACAGTGCAGAGTTTTGCTGACCAGTGACCACCAGTATATAATATATAGCATTACGGTACAGTAGGCCACTGCTGTACCTACCTCTGTGTCGTCATTAAGTAAACTATCCATCTAGATTCTATACCTGTGGTGCATTTCAGTTATGCAGTTTGCTGACACAGTGACCACCAGTATATATAGCAGTACGGTACGGAAGGCCACTGCTGTACCTACCTCTGTGTCGTCATTAAGTATACTATCCATCTACAATCTATACCTGTGGTGCATTTTAGTTTTGCAGTTTGCTGACACAGTGACCTCCAGTATACTATATATAGCAGTACGGTACGGAAGGCCACTGCTGTACCTACCTCTGTGTCGTCATTAAGTATACTATCCATCTATATTCTATACCTGTGGTGCATTTTAGTTTTGCAGTTTGCTGACACAGTGACCACCAGCATACTATTTATAGCAGTACGGTACGGAAGGCCACTGCTGTACCTACCTCTGTGTCGTCATTAAGTATACTATCCATCTAGATTCTATACCTGTGGTGCATTTCAGTTGTGCAGTTTGCTGACACAGTGACCACCAGTATATATAGCAGTACCAGTGATGTGCGGTGGTTTGAGGCAGGTGAGGCAGAGCCTTTCCTGTCATACTTACGTTTAAACCAGAGTTTTGACTGAATAAAATATATGAAAAATACTGATAATTTGTTTGAAATATCTTCTTTGCATTATTCTAATAATTTTTATAGCCCAAACTCTGGAGTAAAAAGTCTATGGCAGGTGAGGCAGTGCCTCACCTGTGTATCCTTTCCACACATCTCTAATCAAAACTCACCAGATTTCCAGGAGTTTATAATGCTGCACCTGTGTATAATACCCAGATGTACCCTTTGGCTCATATATTGCATGTAAATCTGGCTCTGGGGTTAGCCAGTGCCTCCTGAGCCATTTAGCTCACCGCACGTCCCTGAGCAGTACGGTATGGAAGGCCACTGCTGTACCTACCTCTGTGTCGTCATTAAGTATACTATCCATCTACATTCTATACCTGTGGTGCATTTTAGTTTTGCAGTTTGCTGACACAGTGACCACCAGTATACTATATATAGCAGTACGGTACGGAAGGCCACTGCTGTACCTACCTCTGTGTCGTCATTAAGTATACTATCCATCTAGATTCTATACCTGTGGTGCATTTCAGTTGTGCAGTTTGCTGACACAGTGACCACCAGTATATATAGCAGTACGGTACGGAAGGCCACTGCTGTACCTACCTCTGTGTCGTCATTAAGTATACTATCCATCTACATTCTATACCTGTGGTGCATTTTAGTTTTGCAGTTTGCTGACACAGTGACCACCAGTATACTATATATAGCAGTACGGTACGGAAGGCCACTGCTGTACCTACCTCTGTGTCGTCATTAAGTATACTATCCATCTACATTCTATACCTGTGGTGCATTTTAGTTTTGCAGTTTGCTGACACAGTGACCACCAGTATACTATTTATAGCAGTACGGTACAGAAGGCCACTGCTGTACCTACCTCTGTGTCGTCATTAAGTATACTATCCATCTACATTCTATACCTGTGGTGCATTTTAGTTTTGCAGTTTGCTGACACAGTGACCACCAGTATACTATTTATAGCAGTACGGTACGGAAGGCCACTGCTGTACCTAACTCTGTGTCGTCATTAAGTATACTATCCATCTACATTCTATACCTGTGCAGCATTTTAGTTTTGCAGTTTGCTGACACAGTGACCACCAGTATACTATATATAGCAGTATGGTACGGAAGGCCACTGCTGTACCTACCTCTGTGTCGTCATTAAGTGTACTATCCATCTACATTCTATACCTGTGGTGCATTTTAGTTTTGCAGTTTGCTGACAGTGACCACCAGTATATATAGCAGTACGGTACGGAAGGCCACTGCTCTACCTACCTCTGTGTCGTCAAGTATACTATCCATCCATACCTGTGGTGCATTTCAGTTGTGCGCAGTATATATAGTAGTAGGCTATTGCTATTGATAGTTACTGGCATATAATTCCACACATTAAAAAATGGAGAACAAAAATGTGGAGGTTAAAATAGGGAAAGATCAAGATCCACTTCCACCTCGTGCTGAAGCTGCTGCCACTAGTCATGGCCGAGATGATGAAATGCCATCAATGTCGTCTACCAAGGCCGATGCCCAATGTCATAGTAGAGAGCATGTAAAATCCAAAAAACAATAGTTCAGTAAAATGACCCAAAAATCAAAATGAAAAGCGTCTGAGGAGAAGCGTAAACTTGCCAATATGCCATTTACGACACGGAGTGGCAAGGAACGGCTGAGGCCCTGGCGTATGTTCATGGCTAGTGGTTCAGATTCACATGAGGATGGAAACACTCATCCTCTCGCTAGAAAAATGAAAAGACTTAAGCTGGCAAAAGCACAGCAAAGAACTGTGCATTCTTCTAAATCACAAATCCCCAAGGAGAGTCCAATTGTGTCGGTTGCGATGCCTGACCTTCCCAACACTGGACGGGAAGAGCTTGCGCCTTCCACCATTTGCACGCCCCCTGCAAGTGTTGGAAGGAGCACCCACAGTCCAGTTCCTGATAGTCAAATTGAAGATGTCACTGTTGAAGTACACCAGGATGAGGATATGGGTGTTGCTGGCGCTGGGGAGAAAATTGACAAGGAGGATTCTGATGGTGAGGTGGTTTGTTTAAGTCAGGCACCCGGGGAGACACCTGTTGTCTGTGGGACGAATATGGCCATTGACATGCCTGGTCAAAATACAAAAAAAATCAGCTCTTCGGTGTGGAATTATTTCAACACAAATGCGAACAACAGGTGTCAAGCCGTGTGTTGCCTTTGTCAAGCTGTAATAAGTAGGGGTAAGGCCGTTAACCACCACGGAACATCCTCCCTTATACGTCACCTGCAGCGCATTCATCATAAGTCAGTGACAAGTTCAAAAACTTTGGGTGACAGCGGAAGCAGTCCACTGACCACTAAATCCCTTCCTCTTGTAACCAAGCTCCTACAAACCACACCACCAACTCCCTCAGTGTCAATTTCCTCCTTACCAAGGAAAGCCAATAGTCCTGCAGGCCATGTCACTGGCAAGTCTGACGAGTCCTCTCCTGCCTGGGATTCCTCCGATGCATCCTTGAGTGTAACGCCTACTGCTGCTGGCGCTGCTGTTGTAGCTGCTGGGAGTCGATCGTCATCCCAGAGGGGAAGTCGGAAGACCACTTGTACTACTTCCAGTAAGCAACTGACTGACCAACAGTCCTTTGCGAGGAAGATGAAATATCACAGCAGTCATCCTGCTGCAAAGCAGATAACTCAGGCCTTGGCAGCCTGGGCGGTGAGAAACGTGGTTCCGGTATCCACCGTTAATTCAGAGGCAACTAGAGACTTGATTGAGGTACTGTGTCCCCGGTACCACATACCATCTAGGTTCCATTTCTCTAGGCAGGCGATACCGAAAATGTACACAGACCTCAGGAAAAGACTCACCAGTGTCCTAAAAAATGCAGTTGTACCCAATGTCCACTTAACCACGGACATGTGGACAAGTGCAGCAGGGCAGACTCAGGACTATATGACTGTGACAGCCCACTGGGTAGATGTATTGCCTCCCGCAGCAAGAACAGCAGCGGCGGCACCAGTAGCAGCATCTCGCAAACGCCAACTCGTTCCTAGGCAGGCTACGCTTTGTATCACCGCTTTCCAGAAGAGGCACACAGCTGACAACCTCTTACGGAAACTGAGGAAGATCATCGCAGAATGGCTTACCCCAATTGCACTCTCCTGGGGATTTGTGACATCGGACAACACCAGCAATATTGTGCATGCATTACATCTGGGCAAATTCCAGCACGTCCCATGTTTTGCACATACATTGAATTCGGTGGTGCAGAATTATTTAAAAAAAGACAGGGGCGTGCAAGAGATGCTGTCGGTGGCCCGAAGAATTGCAGGCCACTTTCGGCACTCAGCCACCGCGTACAGAAGACTGGAGCACCACCAAACAATCCTGAACCTGCCCTGCCATCATCTGAAGCAAGAGGTGGTAACGAGGTGGAATTCAACCCTCTATATGCTTCAGAGGATGGAGGAGCAGCAAAAGGCCATTCAAGCCTATACATCTGCCCACGATATAGGCAAAGGAGGGGGAATGCACCTGACTCAAGCGCAGTGGAGAATGATTTCAACGTTGTGCAAGGTTCTGCAACCCTTTGAACTTGCCACCCGTGAAGTCAGTTCAGACACTGCCAGCCTGAGTCAGGTCATTCCCCTCATCAGGATTTTGCAGAAGAAGCTGGAGACATTGAAGGAGGAGCTAAAACAGAGCATTCCGCTAGGCATGTGGGACTTGTGGATGGAGCCCTTAATTCGCTTAACCAGGATTCACGGGTGGTCAATCTGTTGAAATCAGAGCACTACATTTTGGCCACCGTGCTCGATCCTAGATTTAAAACCTACGTTGTATCTCTCTTTCCGGCAGACACAAGTCTGCAGAGGTTCAAAGACCTGCTGGTGAGAAAATTGTCAAGTCAAGCGGAACGTGACCCGTCAACATCTCCTCCTTCACATTCTCCCGCAACTGGGGGTGCGAGGAAAAGGCTAAGAATTCACAGCCCACCCGCTGGCGGTGATGCAGGGCAGTCTGGAGCGAGTGCTGACATCTGGTCTGGACTGAAGGACCTGCCAACGATTACTGACATGTCGTCTACTGTCACTTCATATGATTCTCTCACCATTGAAAGCATGGTGGAGGATTATATGAGTGACCGCATCCAAGTAGGCACGTCAGACAGTCCGTACGTATACTGGCAGGAAAAAGAGGCAATTTGGAGGCTCTTGCACAAACTGGATTTATTCTACCTAAGTTGCCCTCCCTCCAGTGTGTACTCCGAAAGAGTGTTTAGTGCAGCCGCTCACCTTGTCAGCAATCGGCGTACGAGGTTACTTCCAGAAAATGTGGAGAAGATGATGTTCATCAAAATGAATTATAATCAATTCCTCCGTGGAGACATTCACCAGCAGCAATTGCCTCCACAAAGTACACAGGGACATGAGATAATGGATTCCAGTGGGGACGAATTAATAATCTGTGAGGAGGGGGATGTACACAGTGAAAGGGGTGAGGAATCGGAGGATGATGATGAGGTGGACATCTTGCCTCTGTAGAGCCAGTTTGTGCAAGGAGAGATTGATTGCTTCTTTTTTTGGTGGGGGCCCAAACCAACCAGTCATTTCAGTCACAGTCGTGTGGCAGACCCTGTCGCTGAAATGATGGGTTCGTTAAAGTGTGCATGTCCTGTTTATACAACATAAGGGTGGGTGGGAGGGCCCAAGGACAATTCCATCTTGCACCTCTTTTTTCTTTCATTTTTCTTTGCATCATGTGCTGTTTGGGGACTATTTTTTTGAAGTGCCATCCTGTCTGACACTGCAGTGCCACTCCTAGATGGGCCAGGTGTTTGTGTCGGCCACTTGTGTCGCTTAGCTTAGTCACACAGCTACCTCATTGCGCCTCTTTTTTTCTTTGCATCATGTGCTGTTTGGGGACAATTTTTTTGAAGTGCTATCCTGCCTGACACTGCAGTGCCACTCCTAGATGGGCCAGGTGTTTGTGTCGGCCACTTGTGTCGCTTAGCTTAGTCACACAGCGACCTTGGTGCGCCTCTTTTTTTCTTTGCATCATGTGCTGTTTGGGGACTATTTTTTTGAAGTGCCATCCTGCCTTACACTGCAGTGCCACTCCTAGATGGGCCAGGTGTTTGTGTCGGCCACTTGTGTCGCTTAGCTTAGCCATCCAGCGACCTCGGTGTAAATTTTAGGACTAAAAATAATATTGTGAGGTGTTCAGAATAGACTGGAAATGAGTGGAAATTATGGTTATTGAGGTTAATAAAACTATGGGATCAAAATGACCCCCAAATTCTATGATTTAAGCTGTATTTTAGTTTTTTTTTAAAAAACACCCGAATCCAAAACACACCCGAATCCGACAAAAAAATTTCGGTGAGGTTTTGCCAAAATGCGTCCGAATCCAAAACACTGCCGTGGAACCGAATCCAAAACCAAAACACAAAACCCGAAAAATGTCCGGTGCACATCACTAATCTCTACCAGTATAATAGTTTGAGCATGAGATGATGTGGGACTGCAATGCAGTCAAAAATTCAAATAGAGGAGCCACACTAACTGCACCTCCAAATTCTTGCAAAGTGCAAACATCACTGACTTGGACTCACTATCAGTTGGTGTGGCTTTCCTATTTGAATTTTGGAGTGCGCTGCAGCCCCATGTTTGGAACCACCACTGGGCCTGTCTTTCTTTCTATAATGGCTGTCATGACAATTCTCACCTGAGCTGCATTATATATTAATGTAAAAGGGTTAATCAAATGAAACAACTTAGTCTATCTAAAAATGATCAAATGTCTACAAAAATCTCACTTTCATTATTAACTAATCCTGATCTGTACTACTAAGATTTGGTTCAACAGCTAACACTTTGATGAAGTCTTCAGTTACTATACTGTTTTATGTCAAAATGCAGTCTCATCCTAATTTAATCAATGTTACTATTAACTATACAACTATTTGCCTTAAAAGTAGCATTAGAGAAAACAAAGCAATTCAATGCATTATTTGTTTAAAAACACAAAGACATAACATATATAAATATTTTTTTCTTTATAAAGTCACAATGTTTATTGTATAAACAATTTCTAACATAATGATATACAACTGCAAACAAATTTCAGAAAATATACAGGAAAATAACAGACAGCTCACATATTTTTCATGGATTTTGTGCCATGGAAGCCTGTACAATGGACTATGGGGGTCATACTGAGTTGATCATAGCTGTGCTAAATTTAGCACAGCTACGATCATTTACACTGACATGTGGGGGGACGCCCTGCACAGGGCTAGCCCGCCCCGCATGTCAGTGCCGGTTCCTCCGCAGAACTGCAAAGGCATCGCACAGCGGCGATGCCTTTACACTTCAAGAGTAGCTCCCGACCAGCGCAGCTTTAGCGTGCTGGCCAAGAGCTACTCTTTGCTCCCCGGCCTCGTTCGGTCCGGCCACGCCTGTGTTGGCCGGACTGCGCCTACAAAATGGCGGCCAAACGACGCCGTTTCGCCCCCTCCCGCCCAGCGACCGCCTCTGCCTGTCAATCAGGCAGAGGCGATCGCAGCCCTGCCACTGCCTTCGGCCATCTGGCATACAACGGCCCACTACGGCGCCAGCGCATGCTCAGTAGAGACCCGTTTGCTCGGCTGCGAAAAACAGCAGCGAGCGAACGGGTCAGAAGGAAACCCTTAATCTCAATAGCAAATTGATTCCCAAGAACTGACAATTTCTATAATTTAATCCATTACTTTTATAACTATTTTATCACCTCAATCCCTCTCTGATGTCTCAGAAAGACGGTTGGTGGTTTGCTGAATATCCGACCCCTTACTTATGGTCTTTTCTCAAGTACATTTTTATTCAGGCTATTTTTTCCCCATGTTTCCAATTTACTTGTACTTATAGTAGTAGTATAATGTACCTTCCACTAAATAATCCTGTCAGAATCCGTTTGGATTTCCCTTTGTGAGAACATATTCGCAGGGTCTGATGTTCAGGGTACAATAGCAAGTTTATTAAAGCAGTGTACAACTGTAAACAATAAGAATAAACCAGGAATAATTAGAGAACACAAAATGAAAGGGAGAACTGAGGGGACATGGGATGCCAGGAGACTGAATACACGGGATGCCAGGAGACTGTGAGTACATGATAACGGTGTAGACTGTGGAAACACTTGAGACACTGTGGATTGTGAAGGCACTGTAGCAGGATCACAGGATAGCATTGTGGTAGAGTATGCAACGTAGCAGGATAACAGGATTACACTGTAGCAGGATCACAGGATAGCACTGTGGTAGAGTATGCAACGTAGCAGGATAACAGGATTGCACTGTAGCAGGATCACAGGATAGCACTGTGGTAGAGTATGCAACGTAGCAGGATAACAGGATTCCACTGTAGCAGGATCACAGGATAGCACTGTGGTAGAGTATGCAACGTAGCAGGATAACAGGATTGCACTGTAGCAGGATCACAGGATAGCACTGTGGTAGAGTATGCAATGTAGCAGGATAACAGGATTGCACTGTAGCAGGATCACAGGATAGCACTGTGGTAGAGTATGCCACGTAGCAGGATAACAGGATTGCACTGTAGCAGGATCACAGGATAGCACTGTGGTAGAGTATGCCACGTAGCAGGATAACAGGATTGCACTGTAGCAGGATCACAGGATAGCACTGCGGTAGAGTATGCAACATAGCAGGATAACAGGATTGCACTGTAGCAGGATCACAGGATAGCACTGTGGTAGAGTATGCAACGTAGCAGGATAACAGGATTGCACTGTAGCAGGATCACAGGATAGCACTGTGGTAGAGTATGCAACGTAGCAGGATAACAGGATTCCACTGTAGCAGGATCACAGGATTGCACTGTAGCAGAATCACAGGATTGCACTGTAGCAGAGTAGCTACACGGGATAGCTGTTGGAGCCTGGCAGTACTATGGGTGATTTCAGCAGTAGAGACCAGCATAACCAAGACCAGAAACCGAAACAACCTTGACACGATGAACTGGCAACAGGGAGCCTGTGTGGCTGGCCTAAGTAGTGAGTTCAGGTGATGCTCACAGCTGTGGTAACAGCTGATAATCAAGCTGCAGATACAGAGCAGAGTGCTGAGCACCAGAGCAGAGAGCGCCACCCCAGGCATGGAGGAGAAACTGCATGGATCGTGACAAATCCCTTTTTTACTCGTCATAGAGGGTCATTCCGAGTTGATCGTAGCTGTGCCAAATTTTTCACAGCTACGATCAACTTTCCTGTCATGCGGGGGGATGCCCAGCATGGGGCTAGTCTGCCCCGCATTTCAGTCAGGCCTCCCCTCGTAGAAGTGCAAAGGCATAGCACTGCGGCGATGCCTTTGCACTTCAGGAGTAACTCCCAGCCAGCGCAGCTTTAGCGAGCTGGCTGGGAGCTACTTCTCGCTCCCTGGCCCACAACGGCTGTGTATGATGTCACGCAGCTGCTGTAGCCCGCCTCCCATTTGGTCCGGCCAAGCCTGCGTTGGCCGGACCGCGCCTACGAAACGGCGGCCAAACGCAGGCGTTTTGCCCCCTCCCGCCCATCAAACGCCTCTGCCTGTCAATCAGGCAGAGGCGAGCGCAGCAGGAACCCGTTTGCTCTTCTGCATGAAAATGCAGTGAGTAAACAGGTCGGATTGACCCCGATAGTCTTGTGATTTGTTGGTTGGATGAAGTTTTCTATAAATTAATTTATTCATTTATTATCTTTTCTACTATGCTGTTACTCTGGCTGAAATTACCTATACTGGCCTGAGGCCTGTGATTTGCTGGTTGGATAAAGTTTGCATTTGAAAGTCACATTTGAAAGCTTGGCTTTTAATAATTATTTCCATGTTTACAAGTTACTTTTACTCATTGCTATACCTACCATAAAATACTCCCTCTCCAATCACCTGTACTGGCCTAGGGCCTGTGATTTACTGTTTGGAGTAAGGTTGATGGTGATCTAGTTTTCTACTAGATGTTACTCGAGTGGCAATCACCTGTACTGGCATGAGGCCTGTGATTTGCTATTTGAAGAAAAGGTAGTTGGTAATATATACATTTTTTTATTAGGCTTTAACTTTTAGGATATTAGTTTTTGATAGGGTTGTATAGTATATTAAACTGCCATCATGTCTGCCACTGCTGTGAAAATATGTTTCATAGATGTGCTACATTCTTTTAACCTGCCATGTGGATGTACTGAGGCTCTGCTGCTTAGTTTAGCCAGCCAGCTTGCTGCAGCCTTGGTGAAAACAGTACTATGAGGTTGTCAAAATTGACTGGAAATTACTGGAAATTAATGTTATTTATGCTAATAATACTATAGAAATAAAAACATGTCCACTTGACATGATTTTAGCAGTGTTATCCATTTCTAAAGAAATCCAAATCCCCAAAAATTGAGGGTGGTTTTGCCAAACCCAACACAAAATGATGGGGGTCTGCAAAACTCTCTAATAAAAACATACATTAATGACAAGCACAAGTGCATTTTTACTAGTGCTTGTAGATTTTCAATGTTTTGAATTTTGGAACAAGTAGCGATCAGAAAAATGCTACAGTACAGCAATGCGCAAATAAAAATGCCAATGAATACAGTATGTTAAAACTAGAAAAAAAACTTCTTGTGTCACATGTATTTATAAATGCATAAATATGCATCTAAAATGTCAGTGGGTAAGTAGCCTTACTATATATTACCTTTTTGTACAAGCATACATATGAAATGAGAATTACAAATTGAGCTACAGTACATTGGGGAAGATGTATTAAGCCTGGAGAGGGCATAAAGAAATGATAAACCAGTGATATGCGCAAGGTGATAAACGCACCAGCCAATCAGCTCCTAACTGTTCATTTACATATTGGAGCTGATTGGCTGGTGTGTTTATCACCTTGCACATATCACTGGTTTATCACTTCCTTATGCCTTCTCCAGGTTAATACATCTGCCCCATTGCTCTTAATCAGTCATTATAAACTGCCTTTCCTAGATCATCATAATAAAATGACTACAGTCTTTCTTGTCTGAAACTCAATTGCTAAACAAGACACTGCCCTCTTCTGGAGGAATTATTATCACACTGATCACAAATACTCCATCCATGGTGTTCTTTTATGGCAGATTAGATTAGAACAAACAAATAAAACAGAACATATACTGTTTATGTAGTCATAGAAACTAAATAAACTGAACAATAATTAAGCTGTGTATTGAATTCACAAATGCTAACCTGTAGCAACTACCAGCAATTACAAATATCTAATAGTTAATTATTTATTTTAATAATTCATTTTTGTTTGTGATATCATTCAGTTCTGCCTTTTCATAAAATATTAGAACAAATCCATTTTAATGCCCATAGTGTGCATATTTGACCACAACCCTGTTACGGCATCTAAATATGACAGAAATATAGATACCATTTAATTGCCTCTTGCCCCCCTGTACACTATAATTGTGGATTACACCACATAATTTGGTTTATTATTACCACTCTATTTGGAATGGAGTATTATTGATTTGATGTGACATTAGTAGCACATCTCTCTTTCTGTGATTAACTTATAAGGATGCTGGGAGCTGAATAAAGAGTGAGGTGGCAAGTCAGAGACGTGTGGGTAAATTGTCAGGGATGATGCATGAAAATTGGGAGGAGGAATATCTATTTATTTTAAGCTATGGTGACAGAAGTCCATTTATCAAGAAGTCTGCTAAGGAAAAATGACACTGTCTTGTGTTTTTTTCTGGAATATAACAGAAGCATTGGTGGAAACCACCTTGCAAATATATTGTAATATATTGTATAGATTAGTACCATACCCTCACCCAGAGCATAATTTATATACATACTTTATTATATACATATATTTCTCAGCATGAAAATTGGTGTACAGATCTCTTCACAATCTCAGTTCAATAAAGTACTGTATTTAAACTAACGTATAAAATTGACTAAATGCAACTATGTAATAATAACCAAATAACATAGAGGCTTAGTGTTCATAAAAGGACTCCAGAGTGATGTGCAATTCTTCAATTTATAAATTATATCAACACTGATGCCAGTCTGTATTTTACCCTTGAAGACCTAGAGATTCATTCAGCGCTGAATGCATTTATACCCTGAATGTTAGTAAGAAAATAATGCATTAGATGCATGTGCTCCTTCCACTGGTACACACTGTACCACAACACAACCATATGTCATACTTGCCTACCTGACCCTCTCCATGAGGGAGAAAATGCTCTGTTCCTGGACTTTCCTGGTAATGTATGATTGACATCACCTGTGGTGAAACACCTTTCTTATCAATTACCTATCTCACCACAGGTGATGGCAATCATACATTACCAGGAAAGTCCAGGAACAGAGCATTTTCTCCCTCATGGAGAGGGTCAGATAGGCAAGTATGCCATATGTACCATATAAGTTTAAATCAGAGGAGTAAGTGCAGAGACAGTGTTAGCAGTAAATGTGCAAGTCACATTTTTATTTACAGTATATGCAATTTACAAATGCAATGAAATGATAAAGACACAAGGGCACAAGGGTATACCGAGTATTTTTTAATAAATGCAAAAGTGACATTCATCTTATAGAGTATAATTGAATACAAACAAAAATGCCCCATACAAATAAAATGAAATTAAGTGAAATTAGTAAATGCACACGCAATGCCAATTTTCGCAGAGTTGAGCCATTTTTATTGCTACTGAATGTGTACAGCTAATAAATTGTGAGATTTACTAAAGGTCAAACTGCACATCAAAATGCAATATTTCAATCCACCAGATCTAAAACTGGTGTGGAGCGTGTGCTCCTGAACTAGGGTTGCTACCAAATCCATTATGTTTTTTTCTCTTCTCTTTGCCAGACTGTCGAATTACCTCTCTCTTCACAAACAAATGGTGAATGACCTCTCTCTTCTCAAACAAGTAGACAAAACAACAAAATAAGGAACACAAGGCTGTATCTTTATTCTTCAGCAATAAGGTTCCTTGTAAAATAGCTAAAAGTTGCAATATTGAGCAACATACACTACAGTATAGAAGAAAAACAATAACCTACGGGGATCTAAATATTATCGGAATTGTTCACACTTAAATTACAACTTTTTATACATAGATATGAGAAGGGTCAGATACTTGACCCTAGTCTGCTCATGTGCAGGGCCCATTCTGCAAATGCACAAATGGGTCCTGTGGCATAGGGCTGAGGCCGGCATCAGACTGTCTTTGATTGACAGTCTGAAGTTGTTTCAGGGGCAGTGACGATCTCCGTTTGGATAAACAGAGGTGTGTTGTCACTGTTTAATGTGTGGGAAGAGGCCAGGGATCTCCCTCATAGGATGGCGATTTACTGCCCTCTGCGATGGGTGGCTTGTGTGGCACAATGGGTTCTGCAAGCCACTCGACGGTGGATGCTTTGATCCGATGCTGTGTAGTAGGACACAGCTCAGATCACCAGTGCAGCAGGAAGCATCTGCATGTTATAGATTCATACACTCAATTGCAGATGGAGCCACGATTTTCATGGCTCCATCTGTATTGCAAGGTTTACCAAATTTGGTCCTTAAGAAACATTAACAATTCATGTTTTCTAGGTCACCTGTGGATTTTTAAAAGAGTGCACCTGCCAGGCTGCTTGGAAACATGAACTGTGAGTGCTCCTTGAGGGATGAATTTGGGAACCACTAATGTATGGCATAATGTGTAAGGGGCATTACTGTGTGGCATAATGTGTTTTAATGAGCATTACTACTGTGTGGCATAATGAGTATAAGGGGCCCTAGTGCTGTGTGGCATAATGTGAATAAGGGTCTCTCCTGTGTGGTAAAATGTGGATAGGCACACTACTATGTGGCATAATTTGAACTGGGGTATTATTGTGTTACCACACCTCTTCACCCTCTTTGGGGCACCCTGATATCCCTCTTCACCATCTTTGGGGCACCCTGATGTCTCTATTTAAAATAAGTGAGGCACCAATGCTTTTTATGGCACAAGGCACTAAAATGTCTAGTTACAGCTCTGCCCAGGTGCTACTAATAACCTTTGCCTCAGTAGGAAGAGAAATGGACAATGTCTTTTACCAGTCCAGGTAATAATAATTGTATTTACATAGCGCAATTTCTCCAACAGGACTCAAGGCGCTTTACAGGCATCAAAAACATGTTAATCATTCTACAGCTTGAGGGAAGGCTGAAAGCGATCACAGTGCATGTGCAGGCCAACAATCATTAATACGTAAACTATCGGATTTACTTACTATTCTGAAGCTGGCCCTATATCTGGCCACAAGGGCTGAAGAGTCAGGGATAGATGGGTGTTTAATCAGCATTTGTATTTACTGTATACCGTGTCGTGCTTCCTCTTGTGGGAAAATAAAATGTCGGAAATTCATGTCACAGGACACCATTAAGCAAGAATATGAACTGAGGATTTTACATCAGTTGTGACAGGAAAGTTTGCATACTGTGACTGTTTTATTTTATTGCAAATTGATTGAAAAACCACTGAAAAGCTGCACACTGGACACATGGTGCTTCCTTGTCACACTGGTACCCATACAAAATGGCACCAACGGCAATGCTTCATCTGTGTATTTGACTGCTGCCTTTGTGTGTGGTTGGAAGTATATTGTAGAGATATAAATAAATATATATTAGTACGTAGGTGGGAAGCGCCTACTTGACATAATTTGTCATTGATGTTCACAAGTACTGTTACAATCAAGAACATTTTAAACTTGAGCAGAAACCAAAAAACCCCCCACAAAACATCACAGATACAGAACACACACTTCTCCAGGTTGTTATTAATAAATTCCACCAGTTATGTTACATTGTTACAATTTAGAACACTTATAGACTGTGGAAAGAAATTTCCCCTAAACCAACTGGTCCTACACAGGATTGATTGATACCTCCTGTTTGATGGCAACGTAGAAAACATTGCACACCTCGGGTGATAAGGATCTCTCAAAATACTTTTTACCTTAGAAACGAGCCTCTTTTCATAGACCTTATTTATGCTAGACAAACTAACACTAATAATTTTACTCGCAGAGGACACCGCACTCTGAAGAGATTTGTGCTCAGCAGCATAGCTAGTGCCAAACCAAACCAGAATTCCAAAAGTAAGAACACTCTCAATAATATAAGAATAAAACTTTACCAGTATCTCCCTGCACATACCGGACATATGTAGTTTTCTCAAAAGAACATATGTTGATGAGCCTTTTTAATAACACTTTGAGTGTGCATACTCCAGGACAGGTCCCTCAATAAATTTATGCCTAAAAATTTTAAAGACTCTACCTCTACCTCCTGACTATTTAAGACTAAGGGGTCTATTAAAGAAGCAGTGAAAAGTGTGGAGAAGTGAGCTAGTGGAGAAGTTGCCCATGGCAACCAATCAGCATTGACGTAACATTTGTAATTTGCATAGTATACAACTGAAGTCTACGATAATTTCTTATCAACATTTAAAACCAGACAATTGTCTCGGCTCCAAATCTCTAATTTATTCATCCTCATAATGCATACTTGGGTAGTTCCTAATTTTAATAAGCACTTGCAATGTTGCTCACAGCCCCATCAGCCACAGCATGATTGACATGCTGCTGCATTTGGGGGGTGGCACCAGATAACGTTCTTCAAAAAAGGACATGTTGCCCCCATTATGAAGTCATGATGGGTCCAGGGTCTTGTCGTCAGACACAGACTTTCTGGACTCCGGTGCCCAGATCCTATGACCAACCTGAGTAAGCCCCAGCTTATGTAGGCAGGCCGGTGCCTGTAACCATCGTAGATCATGACCAATGGTTGCGATGGCCTAAATGGTCATGATGGCGATCCGAGGCTGTGTACTCTGATGCAGCACTTGGATCCATGCTAATGCTAAGAGGAGGATCACCGCTAAGCCTCACAGTAGGCTGGAAAACGTGTTAAGACTTAATATTATAATTTCACCAGCTGGATTGTCTTCCACCTGAAAGGACATCAATCCTTTCCTAATAACAATGGACTCTGGAGATGACTGCATTTCTGGGATTAGAACCAGCAGTCAGGAGACACCTATAAAGGAATTTGGACCTCATGGTGGTGAGACTCTCTCTCTCTCTATATATATATATATATATATATGGGCAACTTTGTATATGAGCAACAAATTGTCTGGCTAGACTTAAATTTGAGATGCTAGACAACTTGGCGACACAATAGAAATAAATAATACTAATAGATCAGAGATGGTCAACTTGACATACTTCAAGTGTCAAATGCTCCGGACTTGTTAAAAATCCCACCACTTGCCATAAAATGACCCTCAGATCCTACATATATTTCAAAACTCACCCACATGCCACTTAGACCTCCTCACATGCCCCCCAGACCTACCCACATGCCACCTAGACTTCACCAGATGCCATTCAGATGTATAAAACTGCTGCTTTGTAAATTTCTCCCACAATGTCTGTCTCAATTTCAGCGTGCCATCTACAAAATTTCTAAATGTACTTAATCAGCATTTTGACAAATATTTGAATTTAAGAGATGTTCCTTGAGGTCAGAGACAATTGTCAGCACTGTCTGTTGCATAAGATATGTACCCTGACTGCAAATTTTCCAGTATTTTGTTCCACTCTAGGCATCATGGTATAAAAACGTAGCATTTAAAAGTACTCCCTTTACTCGTCTCATTTTTGTCACACTAGTGTAAAATTCATTGAACAGAACACTGATTTACTCACTTATCCAGAGAAGAAATGCCATGACAGGTCAGTGTCAAGTTTCGCTGGGAAAAGAGAAATGGGGAAAGTTCACACTTCTACAGCAATTTACAACTAGTTTGTAAGAAAAATCCACATGCCTACATGCCTTCGCACAATTTTACTAGGTCATCTCCTGTTTCCTAAAGTCAAACTGACAGTTCAAATAAGCTGTCTGCCTACACATAATTGTGTATAATCACATTACGCTAGAAATCAACAAACTGTTGTTGGGTGTTTTTTTTTTCTTACAAATCAATATAATTCAATGTCTAAAACTCTTGAAATAAGGTAATTGGAATATTAGCTATTGAAAATTTAATTCAGAAGTTATTTGACTTTTGGCTATATTAAAAATGCTAAGCAAGCTTTTAGTTTTACTGTAGAGATCTAAAAGTTGTCAGATTTCTAGTCACTGGTGGAATAATGTGATGAGCAATGAACACTAGAGGGGGGCTTAACCGTTCAGGAGAGATAAATCTCCTACCCCTCTGGGAGAGGATCAGAGCAATGCTATAGCTACTGACTTAAACAAGCAAAGTTAAGACTTAGGTAACCAAGGTTCAAAAGTCAAAAGGTCAAGCGCTGTAGAAAGCCAATTTATAGTGATTTTCTTCAAAAGTCAGCAAATCATAAGTGGAATTGAAAAGTTTCAACCTTACACTTGCTGCTAAGAGATGCAATTTGAAACTGTGAACTATATGTAACCTGTCAGCTTTAATTAATTTTAATTTGCAAAGATGAAATACATTCAAATAAAAAAAATATTGTACAGTCATTAACCAATAAAAACACTTGTTTAAAAACATATTACAATATTAACAGAGAATATTGTATTCACTATATACTGTACACATGTATAACTTGGTTATGTTGGAAAAAGAAAGCAATGCAATTTTCTCCATTTTTAATCAGTCTTCGTTTTTTCCAAATTACAATAGGAAAGAAATTATATTTTTCATTTATGGTTATTATGGGAGATTTTTTTTAATGTGCCTATTTCCTGATTCTTCCCTTACCTAACTGTACACGAGTTGATCGCTCGCTAGCAGTTTTTAGCAGCCGTGCAACCGCATTGTTGCCGCCCACTGGGGAGTGTGTTTTCGCTTTGCAGAAGTGCGAACGCTTGTGCAGCAGAGCGCCTGCAAAATTGTTTTGTGCAAAACAAGACCAGCCCTGTAGTTACTCTTCGTGTGCGTTGATTCTAAGGACAGAGGGGTGGCTTTTGACATCACACACCCGCCCATCGAACGCCCAGCCACGGCTGCATTTTTTCTGTTACGCCTGTGTTTTTGAAAGCACTCCCTGAAAACGGTCTGTTGACACCCAGAAACAGCTGTCTAAATGTACTTAATCAGCTGTCAGTCTGCGGGAAACATTGCGACCGATCCCAGGCTACGATGCGGTCACGGTGATTGGATCGCAACTGCTGCAAGGAGGAGTGTAAAACCTTCTAATACATTTACATTTCTAAGGATAGCATTTGCAAAGTTACATATTTAGGGTCAAGCCACTCCTACGCACAACATAGATTTGTGTTCGCTTTTTAGGTATAACTTGCTCTCATTTTGTGCCTTGCTCTGCAACAGCGGTCAGGTGGACATTATTATTATTACTAGGTGCTTCATCGCGCCCTACGGGCGCTCTTCACACCGTCGCAAGGGGCTACGCCCCGTTAACCCCTGCATGCCTTTCTGGGGTTCAATATTTGTATTATATGGAGTATTACCTGCATTCCTTTGTTAGTGGGTAAATATTGCACAATGAAAGGGTGTGCGATGGTGAAGGAGGCGCAGCCCCTTGCGATGGATTGAACAGCACCTGCAGGGCATGATGTACAGAATGTAGTGGGTGCGGGGGGGACTGCGGATGGGGGAGGGTGTCTGTAGATGCTGCGGGTGGAGGGGGGGCGGAAGCGGGGGGGGGCGGATGGGGAAGGGTCGGGAGGTGCTGAGGGTGGGGGAGGGGCAGAGGAGTGGGGGCTGCAGATGGGGGAGGGGTCCGGAGGCACTGCAGGTGGGGGAGGGGCAGGGGTGCCATGGGTGGGGGAGGGGCAGCTGCAGGGATGTTGCGGATGGGTGAAGGGTTCCGGAGGTGCTGTGGGATGGGAAGGGGCGGGGGTTGGGTAGGGGGTCCGGAGGCGCCGTGGGTGGGGGAGGGGAAGCTGCAGGTGGTGCGGCGGATGGGGAAAGGTGTCCGGAGGTGCTGCAGGTGGTGGAGGGGCAGGTGCAGGGGTGCCATGGGTGGGGGAGGGGGGGACCGCGGATGGAGGAGGCTGTTTGCGGGTGGAGGGGGGCAGGTGTGGGGGGAGACATATATGGGGGTGTATGGTGGAGGGGGTCTGGAGGTGCTGTGGGTGGTGGAGGGGCGGCGGAGTGGGAGCCGCCGGTGGTGTAGGGGGTCTGGAGACACAGTGTGTGGGGGAGGGGTGGAGTGCCTCATGTGGTGGTGGGGAAGGTGCGGAGGTGTGGTGCATTGGGGAGGGGTCTGGAGGCGCTGCGGGTACTATACCTGGCAAAAAGGTAGTTGGAGGGTATGCAGTAACAGGGCCAGGACAGGGGTGACGAGGTTAGGACCGGGGTGACGGGGCCAGGACCGGGGTGACGGGGCCAGGACCGGGGTGACGGGGTCAGAACAGGGGTGCCGGGGCCAGGACAGGGGCGACGGGGCCAAGACAGAAATGACAGGGACAGGATAGGGGTGACAGGGCTAGGGTAGGGGCGGCAGGACCAGGACAGGGGTGACAGGGCCAGGATAAGGGTGACAGGGCCAGGATAAGGGTGAAAGGACCAAGATAAGGGTGACAGGGCAAGGCCAGGGGTGACAGGGACATGACAGAACACAGGGCACGGGAGAGATTGGTATTAGGGACAAAACAGTGGTGACAGACAGATGTGTCTTACCGGAGTCACTGCTGCTGGCTGCTGCTGTTCCACTCCAACCTGTTGGGATCTGCTGCTGGTGGAGACTTGGCATGGCTGACTCTCTCAGGCTGGAGTCCTGCTTCCTCTGCCCATCCGCAACCCTCCCCCCTCCTCAGTCACACACCGCGGACCTCGCGTGGCTGCCGGGCACTGTGGTAAGGGGAGACTGGGAGTGACTGGTTAGCCCCCAGTAGACACTGCGGCTGGAGGGAGGAAGGGGTCATAGCATGCATGCGGCGCAGACCTCGCGGCTGCCATGCACTGTGGTAAGGGGAGACTGGGAGTGACTGGTTAGCCCCCAGGAGAAGCTGCGGCTGGAGGGAGGAGGGGGTCAGAGCCTGCAAGCAGCGTGGACTTCTGCAGCGCTGCCCGCTGGCTAAAGTGTGAGGAGCTGGGTGCACCTCACTGCAGGTAGCGGTGGGGTTGCTGGGGCTGGAGATAACAGAGGCGGTATGGAACCTGCACAGCTGCAGGTGCCCCACAAAACTGTAGCTAAGAAGCGTGGAGTGTGCCAGAAAGTGACGCTCCTCTGCGCCAGAGAGTCCCTGCTGAGTATGCTGATGTGGGGGGTCAAGCACACAGTGAGCCGGTGCCCGTCTGTCTGGATGGCATACCCCCTCACACAGACCCCCTTACCTCCCAACTATCACGATTTTCGTGGGACAGTCCAATTTTTTGGGGTCTGTCCCGCTGTCCCACCCGCGGGCCGCAGTGTCCCACGTGGGGGTGGGGGCAGTTGGGAAGCTCCGGTACTCGCTGTTCTGCTAGTACAGCGAGTACAGGAGTCTATTTAGTGGAGACAGAGGGAGAGGGGGCATCAGGGGGTACGGATTAAGCTTTCTTCTGCCTGTGCGGGTGTGTGTGTGTGTGTGTGTGTGTGTGGGGGTGTCTGGATTTACCCCTAGCTGAGGGGCCAAAATCCCTTTAAAAAAAAAAAATCCCAGAATTTGCATAAGGGGGCGTGGCCACGCGGGCCGCGATTAGGCCACGCCCCCAATCCCACAGCAGGCACAGCAATGAGTGCCCTGGGCCCCCCAGACTCATAATCCGTCCCTGGGGGCATGCCAGCAGCTCACAGAGCGCTGGGCATGCTCCCTCACTGATGAAAACGGGGGCGTGGCTCGCGATCGCGGGTCCTCCCGCGAAGCCACACCCCCTTTTGTTGACCATGCCCCATTTTCGCCGTGCATGTGTCCCTCATTCTGCCTAAAGAAAGCTGGGAGGTATGCACCCCTGCCTTTGCCATGCCCATACCATCTGCTTCTGCTCCTAGTCTCCTATAGATTTGCCCAGATCTGTGACTCATTTGACTAACTCCGCCCAGTGTTGTGACTCCGCCCAGCGTTAGCAAATGAAGCACAAAGTCACAGATCTGGGCTATTATATAGGAGATTATTATTATTATTATTGTTATTATTTGTTTATATTAGAGATGTGCGGCTGGCACTTTTCATGTTTTGTGTTTTGGCTTTGGATCTGGATCCCCACATGTGTTTTGGATCTGGATAGGTTTTGCCAAAACCACACTTTCAGGTTTTGGTTTTGGGTTTGGATCTGGATGATTTTTACAAAAACATAAAAATAGCTAAAAGCACAGAATTTGGGGGTAATTTTGATCCTACAGTATTATTAACCTCAATAACATTCATTTCCACTCATTTCCAGTTTATTCTGAAACACCTTACACCTCACAATATTGTTTTTAGGCCTAAAAGTTGCACCGAGGTAGCTGTATGACTAAGCTAAGCGACACAAGTGTGCGGCACAAATGCCTGGCCCACCTAGGAGTAGCACTGCAGGGGCAGACAGGATAGCACTTAAAAAAACTAGTTCCCAAACAGCACATCATGCAAAGAAGTAAAAGAGGTGCAATGAGGTAGCTGTATGACTAAGTTAAGGGACACAACTGTGCGGCACAAACACCTAGCCCATCTAGGAGTAGCATTGCAGTGGCAGAAAGGATGGCACTTAAAAAAAACAAGGCCCCTAACAGCACATCATGCAAAGAAGTAAAAGAGGTGCAATGAGGTAGCTGTATGACTGAGCTAAGCGACACAAGTGTGCGGCACAAACACCTAGCCCATCTAGGAGTAGCATTGCAGTGGCAGAAAGGATGGCACTTAAAAAAAACAAGGCCCCTAACAGCACATCATGCAAAGAAGTAAAAGAGGTGCAATGAGGTAGCTGTATGACTGAGCTAAGCGACACAAGTGTGTGGCACAAACACCTGGCACATCTAGGAGTGGCACTGCAGTGGCAGACAGGATGGCACTTAAAAAAAACTAGTCCCAAACAGCACATCATGCAAAGAAGTAAAAGAGGTTCAATGATATGAATAAGCTAAGCGACAGTAGTGTGTGGCACAAACATCTGGACCATCTAGGAGTGGTACTGCAGTCCCACTGCACTAATGACGGATACCGGACGCATGTCTAACACCAACATAGCTGTCAAGGCCTCAGTAATCCGCTTTGCTACAGGATGACTGTTGTCATATTTTATCTTACTCGCAAAGGACTGTTTGACATTAATTTGATTAGTTGAAGTAGTACAAGTGGTCTTCCGATTTCCCCTCTGGGATGACGATCTACTCCCAGCAGCAACAACAGCAGTGGCAGCAGCAGCAATAGGAGGAAGTGGTTCTTTATCTTTCCCTATTTTATCCTCCAAATTTTATTTCTTCATTATTTTTCTGGAGTTATATAACAAAATGCAGCACAGGAAAGCATACCTCTACACCACAAAGGGCAAACCATGTAAAAATTATTTGGATTAAATATTCATAACCCCTTTATTTGGAGTAAATAATATACAGCAGAGGACAGCACCACTGAACTTATATGGCAGCACCACTGGACTGGACTTTTATGGCAGTACCACTGGACTGGACTTATACGTCAGTACCACTGATCTGGATTTATACAGCAGTACCACTGGACGGGATTTATACGACAGTATCACTGGACTTAAATGGCACTATCACTGGACTTATACAGCAGTACCACTGGACATATACAGCAGTATCACTGGACATATACGGAAGTTTCACTGGACTTATACGGCAGTACCACTGGACTTATACAGCAGCACAGGAACACCACTACTGGACTGATGCAGGACAACACAGCACCACTGCAATTGACTGGACCTATACACATGGCCGGATTAACAATGGGGCGGATGGAGCTGCAGCTCCAAGCCCCCCATTGAAAATAGGCCCACAGACCTCCCTGCAGTGCAGGTAGTAGCCAGTGCTGACAGGAAAAAAACTATTTCCTATCAGTACATACAGCAGCTCACTCACCTCCGGCTGCTCATTCACCCTCACCCTAAACTGGTTAGTCTGTGTCTTCTTGACCTCTACCTGTTGCAAGGGGGCGGGGATTCAGACGGGCACGGGGGCGGAGCCTTGGAAATAGATCCGAGACAGCAGCCTCCTGTCAAGACCCTTCCCCTCTTTCATGAGGCATGTTATTATATAAACTGCAGCAGGAGTGGTATGCTGCAGCAAAAGCATTTATGTTTTGATGGCCGAGGGGGCGGGGCTTCGGACGGGCATGGGGGTGGAGCCTCGAAAATAGCTACGAGGCTCCGCCCTCATGTCCGTCCAAAGCCCCGCCCCCTTGTCCATCCAAACATAAATGCTTTTGCTGCAGTATACCATTCCTGCTGCAGATTCCCAACAATAACATGCCTCATGAAGGAGGGGAAGGGTCTTGACAGGAGGCTGCTATCTTTTAGGAGAGCTGGGTCCCTGGATGTCAGAGCTGATGGGGCATGTGAGTAGCAGCCCACCCCAGGCCCTGAGGTCTCCTATGTAAGTGGTGTCTATGTCAGTAAGTTTTGAGGGGTGTGTAAGTAAGTAGTGTTAGTGTCAGTAGGTTTTGCGTTGTGTGTGTGTGTCAGTAAGTAGTGTCAGTAAGTTTTGTATTGTGTCTGTGTCAGTAAGTTTTGCATTGTGTGTGTGTCAGTAAGTGGTGTCTGTGTAAGTTTTGTGTTGTGCCGTGTGTGTCAGTATTTTTTGCGTTGTGTGTGTGTGTCAGTCAGTCCTGCAAGTGTGGCGGTATGCTCCGATACGGCGTACCTTTAAGAATGTGTCCGCCAGTACGCCATTCCCCCGCCACACTGTAAAACACGACCACCAAGCTCCTAGATCTTGCTCGGAGTCGCCGCCAGCACCTTCTTCCTTTTCCAGGAAAAGGACTGCTGGGAGCATGTCATCAACCTCCCGCACCTGGCAGACTGGCAGAGAAAAAGTGACAGTGGCTGCCGGGCCAGCGGTGTGTGGGTGGTATTCAGTATACCAGTTGTTGGGATCTCGGTGCACATTATACCGGCGCCGGAATCCCGACAACCAGCATACCGACACCTTTTCTCTCTCTTGGGAGTCCACGACCCCCCTGGAGGGAGGATAGCGTTGTGCTTACGCGCGCCACCGTGCCCGCAGCGTGGCGAGCGCAGTAAGCCCTCAAAGGGCTCATTTGCGCTCGCCCTGCTGTCGGGAAGCTGGCGGTCGGGATCCCAGCATCGGTATGCTGGCCGCCAGGGACCCGACCGCCGGCAACTTATACTACACCCCGGTGAGTAACTCTAATGGTTGGGACCCCTCCCCACAAGTACAATGAGGCGGCACTCCCGAGTTTTGCTGGTGCAGTAAGATTTATTGATCCAGAATCTTACTTAATAAATCTTACTGCACCAGCAAGACTCGGGAGTGACGCCTCATTGTACTCTGTCTATAGCTTGAAAAACTGAAGGAGGGCACTGGAGAAAATATTCACATCATAACAGGATGAGTGCTGGGTACACAGCTTATATATAATATTTTTTATTCTATAACCAGTGTCACATCCTGCTGTCCTTGTCTCTGTAGTCCACAGGGACAGGGGGTATCTGTGCCATGGATTCACATAATATATAACCACTCCACCTAGTGGCACATGGTCACATCCCTTAATGACATATGACCATGCCCACAGCGCGCAGGCACAGTACTACTGAGAAAAAAATTCTGTGTGCACCACTGGTGTCAGTAAGAAGTGTCTGTCAGTAAGTAGTGTTTGTGTCAGTACATTTTGCATGGTGTCTGTGTCAGTAAGTTTTGTGTTTGTGTGTCAGTAAAGTCTGTCAGTAAGTGGTGTCAGTGTCAAAAAGTTTTGTGTTGTGCGTGTGTGTCAGTAAGTAGTATTTTTGTCAGTATGTTTTGCATTGTGTGTGTGTCTGTCAGTAAATGGTGTCTATGTCAGTTAGTTTTGTGTTGTGTGTGTGTGTGTGTGTGTGTGTGTGAGTAAGTAAGTAGTGTCTGTCAGTAGGTTTTGTACTGTGTGTCAGTAAGTAATGTCTGTCAGTAAGTGGTGGGTGTCTGTGTCAGTAATACCCCTTTCACACCACAAAAATAACCTGGTATAGACTGGGTATATTGCCGGGTCCACACGTTTCGATGTGCGTTGTGAAAGGGGTCATTGGCGAATTCCGGGTTGCCTGACCCGGTAATTCAACCCGGGAATAAAGAAGGGTTATTCCCGGGTTAAATACCAGGTCAGGTGCAGTCTGAACGGGTCACCCAGGTTGATACAACCCGGGACCCGTTCACTGCATAGGGAGTGGCGGCTCGGAGATGATTTCATCTCCCAGCGCCGCCTCCGCACCCGCCCCTGATGCCGACTCCATCTCCGCCCACGATTGGCAACCTGAACCGGCAAATTGCCGGCTCGGGTTGGCGGTGTGTATGGTCAAATGCCGGGTCCCACCCAGGAATGGACACATTTCCAATTCCCAGGTGGGACCCGGCATTGTGATGTGAGAGCGGTATAAGTATTGTGTTGTGTGTGTGTGTGTGTCAGTAAATAATGTCTGTGTCAGTAAGTGGTATCTGTGTTGTGCGTGTGTGTGTGTCAGTCAGTAATATCTATCAGTAAGTGGTGTCTGTAAGTTTTGTGTTGTGCGTGTGTGTGTTAGTAAGTAGTGTCTGTCAGTAAGTGGTGATTGTGTCAGTAAGCTTTGTGTTGTGTGTGTGTGTGTGTGTGTGTGTGTGTCAGTAAGTAGTGTCTGTCAGTAAGTGGTGTTTGTGTCACTCACATGGCACAGGCCACACACCCTTTTTAGACCACACCCACACCACACTGATCACACCCCCACATCACTAGTCACACCGAGGCACACAATAGGCCCTTCCTTAATTTCAGCTCCAGGCCTATATGTACCTTAATCTGGCACTGCCTATACAACAGCACTGGACATATGGCAGCAGAGGACACCACCACTTGACTAACTTATGCAGCACAAGAAACCACCACTGGACTGATGCAGCACAACTTGACTGGACTTATACAGCAGCACTGGATATATGGCAGCAGAGGACACCACCACTGTGACTGGACTGATGCAACACAAGACACCACCACTGGACTGATGCAGCACAACACAGCACTGGAATAACACACATAAGACAGAGCAGGTCAGCACACCACTTTCCCGAACAGACAGACACTGACAGACACTGATGCGCGAGACACATCCTCCTGCTACACTCTCCAGGACTGGAGTGAAAATGGCGGTGACGCGCGGCTCCTTATATGGAATCTAAAACCTGTGAGAATCCGACAGCTGGATGATGATGTTTTGCCTCGTTCTGGTTTCCGAGTCAGGCAGGAAAACCCGAGTCAGACTCGGATCCGGGCTCGGGACATGATGTTAGGTAGGGTTCGGTTCTCAGAGAACCGAATCCAATCATCTCTAGTTTATATGACGCCACAAGGAATTTGCAGTGCCCAGTGACAGAGTAGATAAACAAATAAGCATAACAAGAAAAAAGTGACTTACAGTTCAAGACAATATAGGACAAGTACAGTGTATATAAACATAGCTTCTTCAGCTGACAACAATGACATAAGTATTAGGGTGTCAGAAAGCCAAGGCATATGGTGACGTTGGAGGGAGTATGGAGTAGAAGATGGTTTAAGTAATAGAAGGAAAGGCACATGAGGGAAGAGGGCCCTGCTTGTGAGAGCTTACATTCTAAAGGGGAGGGGCAGAAAGACATGGATGACACAGCTGGGGTAGACAGTGAGCGTGGAACAGAGGGTTAGGATGAGAGTTGGCTGGGATTGGTGAAGAAGTGGGTCTTGAGAGCCTGTTTAAAGTTATCTTGGGTGTAATATTTGACCTGTAGAAGTTATTTCCCAAAATGTCTGCATCAACCCTGCAATATGCTTATTGTGTGCTCTAGGTTTCTGTTGTTTTTCATTATTTCTGTCTGGTTTTCTATTCTCTGTCATACCAAATCTTTGTACAGTGTACCATGTTTCTGATGTCTGTAAATTGATTTTGAGTTCTAAGGGAGAAAAACGCTATATATATATATATATATATATATATATATATATATTATTATTATTATTATTATTATTAATATACACAACACACCAGGCCTAGATGGGGTCCTTCAAACATCACATCGTATTCCACAATGGCACAATACATAAGGCCCACCTGGACAGATGGTGCCGCTGACCTCAGTAGCATAGAATCGGCCCAAGCACTTATTTATTTGAGAGTGCCGCAATAACTAATGCAAATAGAATCTGCTCCCACTAAACAGACAGCAACAATTAAATAAGGAAGGTGGGATGTCCCAAAGGGAAGATTATCTGCAAGCTTCTGGAGGGCATACCCATGAGCTTAAACACGCCCAAACTCCACCCTTGAAAACAATAATGAATAATGGGCCATGAACACCCAATAGACAGACTAGCAGTTAACCCTATGCACTTCTACTCTAAACTTCTCTTAAACAGTGCCAGTTGACCCAGCATAATGGGTTTAAACATCCGCCACGCATATTAAATGCCTACTGTCATTTTAACATTCAACTCTAAATCACCCTAGAGCTTCCATGTATTTTAAGAGCAGGACAATATGTTCTAGACTTTTGATTGACAATTAAAGTAGCTGTAGAGAAGAAGCAAATAGCAGACAGAGCAGCTACTGTTTGATAGGGTTTTGATAAAACTATTTAAATGGCTCAACCATGACATATATACAGACAGAATAAGAAAGAACTGCCTTGACATAGGTTAAACCTGTTTTCTTGTACATGTAAAGTTCACATTTTGCCATTCACTATACACCAAAAGAGATAAAATACTGGAGTTTTAAAGCCGTCTATTGCCTGCTGGGCTGCTATGGGCTGTTGAACGTTTGTTATTTCTTCCCTCAACTTAACTCTGATTATTCCTGCTGAGTGAAAAATGTGTGTTTGCCAACAGACACAGGCACCGCTAAACGTGTTCTTGCTTGGTTAGTGCAGCAGTACATCACATGGTGCTCTCTGTTTGCCTCTGATTCTAGAGATTATTTTCTAGAAGTAGTCCTGAATACCTGATATAAGGGAAACCAAAACTGCATTCAGTGGTCATGTTCATTCTCATTATCAGCTTGCCATAGCAACCCATCTTTTAGTAGGAAAAAGAAAAGTCTCTGAACTTCAAATAAGAAGTGTATCAATCAAATGAAACTGAGGCTTTCATGTTAGGTTCTTGCTTACTTAAGTGTCTTTTGAAAAAAATCTATCTTTAAATGCAAAAAAAACTGTAGATATGTCTCAACATGTCTAGCTATCCAAACTAGATTTATTATGAATTTTTCACATCGATTGAAATTGAATTTGAAATACTGTAAAAAGCAAAATGACAATTTACAACCTAGAAAAAACAAGGAATACGACATTGGAATTACAGCAGTGTTGGCACTTTTATATTCTTGACTGCAGTCATGTATTTATATTAAGTACAAAGATGTCACTGTAGAGTAGTACACTTATTGTACACATTGTGTGGCAAAACGACAATGGTAAATGCACAAACTGGGAGGTTTACCACATCATAAACTTCTGTACCAAGATGAACCATGCATTCCTCTATTAAGAGGAAGACTTTCTGTTAATCTGAACACTCCCAAAATAAACAAACCAAACATCTTAAGGGTGAACCTTTTTCACTAACTGTGTGAAGATGTATTTCTGACTATCTAATTACTCTACTGTAAGGGCTTTCTCAGACTACCAATCAGATGCTGTCTATCATTTTCTAAAAGGCAAAAGAGAAATGATAGACAGCATCTGATTGGTTGCTCTTGGCAACATCACCAATTCTCTGTTTTAGAAGCTTTAGTAAGTTGACCCCCTGGTCTGAGTAAGCACTGACAGCCATAATCTGCTTGTTTAAGTTGGCGCTTGTAAAACTACAAGTAACACCATATCCGTGACTGCCATAACACACAGGTGTTTGCAAAGATACACACCATATTAAAAGTAGAGATGTGCTTGTTCGGTTCTCAGAGAACTGAACCATACCGTACTTCACGCTCCAAGCCCGGATCCAAGCCAGGCTCGGGTTTTCCCATCTGACTCAAAAACCAGAACGAGGCAAAACGTCATCATCCCGCTGTCGGATTATCGCAGGGTTTGGATATCATATAAGGAGCCGCACGTTACCACCATTTTCACTCCGGCATTGGAGAGTGTACAGAGAGGACGTGTCTCCATTCTCTCAGTGTCCTTACTGTCCGCGTCTTGTGCTGCATCTGTCCAGTCACAGTGGTTGTGTCCTCTGCTGCCTTATGTCCAGTGCTGCTGTATAGGGTACTGTGTTGTGCTGCATCAGTTCAGTGGTGGTGTATTGTGCTGCATCTGTCCAGTCACAGTGGTTGTGTCCTCTGCTGCCTTATGTCCAGTGCTGCTGTATAGGGTACTGTGTTGTACTGCATCAGTTCAGTGGTGGTGTATTGTGCTGCATCAGTCCAGTCACAGTGGTATACTTTGCTGCCATATGTCCAGTGCTGCTGTATAATAACAAGTCCCTTGCAGTGTTGCTATGTTGTCCTGCATCAGACCAGTGGTAGTGTCCTGTGCATCAGTCAGTCCAGAGACCAGTCACAGTGATATCTTCTGCTGCCATATGTTCAGTGCTGCTGTATAATGATAATAATAATAATAAAAATAATAATAACAAGTCCCTTACAGTGTTGCTGTGTTGTCCTGCATCAGACCAGTGGAAGTGTCATGTGCATCAGTCAGTCCAGTGACCAGTCCAGTGACCAGGCAACAGTTAAGTTGCAGGGATATTCAGGAAAATGAAACAAGTACACTTACAGAGAAGAAGGTCCTAACAACTCTCAAAGCTGAAAGTGGACAAATCTATTGGGCCAGATGGGATACATCCAAGGATACTAAAAGAACTTAAAGAGGTGCTGGTAGCACCATTGACAGAATTATTCAACCAGTCATTAGCTACAGGAGTAATTCCAGAGGACTGGAAAAGAGCAAACGTAGTCCCACTGCACAAAAGTGGAAGCAAGGAAGAGGCAAACAACTACAGACCAGTGAGTCTTACATCAGTAGTAGGGAAATTGATGGAAACACTCTTTAAAAGAAAGAGTTGTAGATTATCTCAAATCCGGCACTTACTGGATCCCAAACAGCATGGATTCACTGGGGGGAGATCATGTCAAACAAATCTTATTGACTTTTTTGATTGTGTGACTAAAGTGATGGATAAAGGTGGAGCCATGGATATAGCTTATCTAGACTTTAGTAAGGCTTTTGACACTGTTCCACATCGCAGGCTGCTAAATAAACTTGAAAGTTTGGGATTGGATATTAGGATTATTGAATGGATAAAATCTTGGTTGAAGGATAGAAAACAGAGTTGTGGTAAATGGAGTGCATTCACAGGAGGGAAATGTTACCAGTGGAGTACCCCAGGGATCTGTACTTGGACCAGTGCTTTTTAATATCTTTATTGGTGACATTGCAAATGGCATTAAAGGGAAAGTATGTCTTTTTGCAGATGACACAAAGGTATGCAACAGGGTAAACACACCAGGTGGGGTAAAACAAATGATTGAGGATCTAGGTAGACTAGAGGAATGGTCAAGAGTCTGGCAATTACAGTTTAGTGCCAAAAAATGCAAAATCATGCACTTGGGTCTCAAAAATCCTAAATCTAAATATAGTATTAATGGCACTATACTGGAAACTACTGAGGAGGAAAGGGATATAGGAGTCACTATTTCAGTTGACTTAAAGGCAGGTAAGCAATGTAACAAGGCAATGAGGAAGGCTAGTCAGATGCTTGGCTGCATTGGGAGAGGAATCAGCAGCAGAAAGAAAGAAGTAATAATGCCACTGTATAGGTCATTGGTACGGCCTCATCTAGAATACTGTATTCAGTTCTGGAGGCCATATCTTCAAAAGGATATTAATACATTAGAAACTGTACAAAGGAGGGCAACTAAAATGGTGCATGGCCTACATCACAAAACATACCCAGAAAGACTAAGAAATCTCAATATGTATAGGTTGAAGCAGAGAAGGGAAAGGGGGGACATGATAGAAACTTTCAAATACAGGTTGAGTATCCCATATCCAAATATTCCGAAATACGGAATATTCCGAATTACGGAATTTTTTGTGTGAAAGTGAGATAGTGAAACCTTTGTTTTCTGAAGCTCAATGTCCACAAACTTTGTTTAATACATAAAGTTATTAAAAATATTGTATTAAATGACCTTCAGGCTGTGTGTACAAGGTATATATGAAACATAAATGAAGTGTTTGAATGTACACACACTTTGTTTAATGCACAAAGTTATTAAAAATATTGGCTAAAATTACCTTCAGGCTGTGTGTATAAGGTGTATATGAAACATAAATGCATTCTGTGCCTAGACTTAGGTCCCATCGCCATGATATCTCATTATGGTATGCATTTATTCCAAAATACGGAAAAATCCGATATCCAAAATTCTTCCGGTCCCAAGCATTTTGGATAAGGGATACTCAACCTGTATATCAAGGGTTTTAACAAAGTCCAGGAGGGAAACATTCTCCAAATGAAGAGAAGCAATAGGACATGAGGACATGCACTGAGACTGGAGGGGGGGAGGTTCAGGGGAAATTTGCGGAAAAATAATTTCACAGAAAGGGTAGTGGACAAGTGGAATAGCCTCCCATCAGAGGTGGTAGAGGCTAAGACAGTAGAGCAATTTAAACATGCATGGGATAGACATTAGGATATCCTTACAAAGAAATAAGGATCAAATAAGGTTAGAGATAAAAAAAATGTACAAAAAAAAAGGGGCAGACTAGATGGGCCAAGTGGTTCTTATCTGCCGACAAATTCTTTGTTTCTATGTTTCTATGGTATCCTCTGCTGCTATATGTCCAGTGCTGCTGTATTATAATTAGAAATATGCACTGGAAATTTTTCGGGTTTTGTGCTTTGGTTTTGGATTCGGTTCCGCGGCTGTATTTGGATTCGGACACGTTTTGGCAAAACCTCCCTGGAAATTTTTTGTCGGATTCGGGTGTGTTTGGATACGGGTGTTTTTTGAAAAATCCCCCTCAAAAACAGCTTTAATCATAAAATTTGGGGGTAATTTTGATCCTATAGTATTATTATCCTCAATAAACATAATTTCCATCTACTTCCTGTCTATTCTGAACACCTCTCACCTCACAATATTATTTTTAGTCCTAAAATTTGCACCAAGGTCGCTGGATGACTAAGCTAAGCGACCCAAGTGGGTGGCACAAACACCTGGCCCATCTAGGAGTGGCACTGCAGTGTCAGACAGGATGGCACTCAAAATAATTGGCCCCAAACATCACATGATGCAAATATAAATAAAAAAAAAAGAGTTGCAAGATGGAATTGTCCTTGGGCCCTCCCACCCACCCTTATGTTGTATAATCAGGACATGCACACTTTAACAAACCCATCATTTCAGCGACAGGGTCTGCCACACGATTGTGGCAGAAATGACTGGTTGGTTTGGGCCCCCCCAAAAAAGAAGCAATCAATCTCTCCTTGCACAAACTTCCTCTACAGAGGCAAGATGTCGACCTCATCATCATCCTCCGATTCCTCACCCCTTTCACTGTGTACATCCCGCTCCTCACAGAGTATTAATTCGTCCCCACTGGAATCCACCATCTCAGGTCCCTGTGTACTTTCTGGAGGCAATTGCTGGTGAATGTCTCCACGGAGGAATTGATTATAATTCATTTTGATGAACATAATCTTCTCCACATTTTGTGGAAGTAACCTCGTACGCCGATCGCTGACAAGGTGACTGGCTGCACTAAACACTCTTTCGGAGTACACACTGGAGAGGGGGGGCAACTTATGTAAAATAAAGCCAGTTTGTCAAGGGACTCCAAATTGCCTCTTTTTCCTGCAAGTATACGTACGGACTGTCTCACGTGCCTACTTGGATGCGGTCACTCATAAAATCCTCCACCATTCTTTCAATGGTGACAGAATCATATGCAGCGACAGTAGACGACATGTCAGTAATTGTTGGCAGGTCCTTCAGGCCGGACCAGATGTCAGTACTCGCTCGAAACTGCCCTTCATCACCGCCAGCGGGTAGGCTCAGAATTCTTAGCCTTTTCCTCACAGCCCCAGTTGCGGGAGAATGTGAAGGAGGAGCTGTTGACGGGTCACGTTCCGCTTGACTTGACAATTTTCGCACCAGCAGATCTTTGAACCTCTGCAGACTTGTGTCTTCCGGAAAGAGAGATACAACGTAGGATTTAAACCTAGGATCGAGCACGGTGGCCAAAATGTAGTGCTCTGATTTCAACAGATTGACCACCCGTGAATCCTGGTTAAGCAAATTAAGGGCTCCATCCACAAGTCCCACATGCCTAGCGGAATCGCTCCGTTTTAGCTCCGCCTTCAATCTCTCCAGCTGCTTCTGCAAAAGCCTGATGAGGGGAATGACCTGACTGAGGCTGGCAATGTCTGAACTGACTTCACGTATGGCAAGTTCAAAGGGTTGCAGAACCTTGCACAACGTTGAAATCATTCTCCACTGCGCTTGAGTCAGGTGCATTCCCCCTACTTTGCCTATATCGTAGGCAGATGTATAGGCTTGAATGGCCTTTTGCTGCTCCTCCATCCTCTGAAGCATATAGAGGGTTGAATTCCACCTCGTTACCACCTCTTTCTTCAGCTGATGGAGGGGCAGGTTCAGGAGTGTTTGCTGGTGCTTCAGTCTTCGGCACGCGGTGGCTGAATGCCAAAAGTAGCCCGCAATTCTTGGGCTACCAACAGCATCTCTTGCACGCCCCTGTCATTTTTTTAAACATTCTACACCACCAAATTCGTTGTATGTGCAAAACATGCGACGTGCTGGAATTTGCCTACATGTAACGCACGCACAATATTGGTGGCGTTGTCCGATGTCACAAATCCCCAGGAGAGTCCAATTGGGGTAAGCCAATCTGCGATGATGTTCCTCAGTTTCCGTAAGAGGTTGTCAGCTGTGTGCCTCTTATGGAAAGCGGTGATACAAAGCGTAGCCTGCCTAGGAACGAGTTGGCATTTGCGAGATGCTGCTACTGGTGCTGCCGCTGCTGTTGTTGCTGCGGGAGGCAATACATCTACCCAGTAGGCTGTCACAGTCATATAGTCCTGAGTCTGCCCAGCTCCACTTGTCCACATGTTTGTGGTTAAGTGGACATTGGGTACAACTGCATTTTTTAGGACACTGGTGAGTCTTTTTCTGATGTCTTTGTACATTCTCGGTATCGCCTGCCTAAAGAAGTGGAACCTAGATGGGATTTGGTACCGGGGATACACTACATCAGGGCTGGCCAAACCGGTCCTCGAGATCTACCAACAGTTCATGTTTTCCAGGCCTCCTGGAGATCTGTAGAATTGTCAGTTAGGAATGAATGCAGCACATCTTAATTAGTAATGACTACACCTGTGCACCAGCTAGGTGGTCTGGAAAATGTGTACTGTTGGTAGATCTCGAGGACTGGTTTGGCCAGCCCTGCACTACATCAAGAAATTCTCTAAGTCCCTGTGAATTAACGGTGGATACCGGACACACGTCTAACACCAACACAGCTGCCAAGGCCTGAGTTATCCGTTTGCAACAGGATGATTGCTGTGATATTTCATCTTCCTCGCAAAGGACTGTTGGACAGTCAATTGCTTACTGGAAGTAGTACAAGTGGTCTTCCGACTTCCCCTCTGGGATGACGATCAACTCCCAGCAGCAACAACAGCAGCGCCAGCAGCAGTAGGCATTACACTCAAGGATCCATCGGAGGAATCCCAATTAGGAGAGGACTCGTCAGACTTGCCAGTGACATGGCCAGCAGGACTATTGGCGTTCCTATCTAAGGAGGAAATTGACATTAAGGGAGTTGGTGGTGTGGTTTGCAGGAGCTTGGGTACAAGAGGAAGAAGGGATTTAGTTGTCATCAGTGGACTGCTTCCGCTGTCACCCAAAGTTTTTGAATTTGTCAATGACTTCTGATGAATGCGCTCCAGGTGATGTATAAGGGAGGATGTTTCTAGGTGGTTAACGTCCTTACCCCTACTTATTACAGCTTGACAAAGGCAACACATGGCTTGACACCTGTTGTCCACATTTCTGTTAAAATAATTCCACACCGAAGAGGTGATTTTTTTTGTAATTTGACCAGGCATGTCAATGGCCTTATTCATCCCACGGACAACAGGTGTTTCCCAGGGTGACTGACTTAAACAAACCACTTCACCATCAGAATCCTCCTTGACAATTTCCTCCTCAGCGCCAGCAACACCCATATCCTCATCCTGGTACTTCAACAGTGACATCTTCAATTTGACTATCAGTAACTGGACTGTGGGTGCTCCTTCCAGCACTTGCAGGGGGCGTGCAAATGGTGGAAGGAGCCACCTCTTCCCGTCCTGTGTTGGGAAGGTCAGGCATCGCAACCGCCGACACAATTAGACTCTCCTTGGGGATTTGTGATTTAGAAGAATGCACAGTTCTTTGCTGTGCTTTTGCTAGCTTAACTCTTTTCATTTTTCTAGCGGGAGGATGAGTGCTTCCATCCTCATGTGAAGCTGAACCACTAGCCATGAACATAGGCCAGGGCCTCAGTCGTTCCTTGCCACTCCGTGTCGTAATGGCATATTGGCAAGTTTACGCTTTTCCTCAGACACTTTTAATTTAGATTGTTGGGTAATTTTACTGAAGTTTTGCTTTTTGGATGTTACATGCTCTCTACTATGACATTGGGCATCGGCCTTGGCAGACGACGTTGATGGCATTTCATTGTCTCTGCCATGACTAGTGGCAGCAGCTTCAGCACTAGGTGGAATTGGATCTTGATCTTTCCCTATTTCACCCTCCATATTTTTGTTCTCCATTTTTTAATGTGTGGAATTATATGCCTGTAATATTATTATATCAATAGCAATGGCCTACTGTACTGTACAACTATATACTGTTGGTCACCAAAATGCTGCACTGTACTACTATATATACTGCTCACAACAATGCAGCACAGATATGGATATTTGTAGTGACACGGAGCTGCAAGATACAGCAATGGCCTACTGTACTGTACTACTATATATATACTGGTGGTCCCCAAAATGCTGCACTGTACTACTATACTGCTCACAAACAATGCAGCACAGATATGGATACTTGAAGTGACACAGAGCTGCAAGATACAGCAATGGACTACTGTACTGTACTACTATATATATACTAGTGGTCCCCAAAATGCTGCACTGTACTACTATACTGCTCACAAACAATGCAGCACAGATATGGATACTTGAAGTGACACGGAGCTGCAAGATACAGCAATGGACTACTGTACTGTACTACTATAGTGGTGGTCACCAAAATGCTGCACTGTACTACTATATATAATGATATATATATAGTATATACTGGCCACACAACAATGCAGCAGATATTGAGCACTGTTGATCATGATACTGTCTAGAACGGAGTCTGACATGGAGCTGCAAGATACAGCAATGGCCTACTGTACTGTATTATTATTATTATTATTATTATTATTATTATTATTATCCTTTATTTATATGGCACCACAAGGGTTCAGCAGCGCCCAATTACAGAGTACATATGCACATAATCAAAACAGGAAAACAGTGACTTACAGTTGAAGACAATATAGGACAAGTACAGGGTAACTAAGCATAACTACACCAGTAGATGACAGAGATAAGTTCCAGGTGGCCGAAAAAATGCGTGATTTGGGCAGTTGAGGATTATTAAAGTAAGAAAAGGATAAGCACATAAGGGAAGAGGGCCCTACTCGTGAGAGCTTACATTCTAAGGGGAGGGGTAGACAGAAAGGGGTGACACAGATGGGGTACATAGAGAGCGTGGAACAGAGGGTTAGGAGGATGAGATTTGGCTGGGTTTGGTAAAGAAATGGGTCTTAAGAGCCCATTTGAAGTTTTGTGGAGAGTCTGAGGGGGAGAGGTGAAGTATTCCAGAGGAAGGGAGCAGCACATGAAAAATCTTGGAGATAGGAGTGGGAGGAAGTAATCAGAAGACAGGAGAGTCGACGTGCTTTAGAAGAGCGAAGAGGACGGATGGGAGAGTAAAGGGAGATAAGGTCAGAGATGTAAATGGGAGAGGAGTGGGTGAGTGCTTTGTAAGTGAGTGTGAGAAGTTTGAATTGGATTCTGAAAGGGTAGGGAAGCCAGTGAAGGGCTTGTAGGAGAGGGGAGGTGGATGTAGTGCGTTTGGTGAGGAAGATAAGCCGGGCAGCAGCATTGAGGATAGATTGGAGTGGAGAGAGGTAATTGTCACGGAGGCCAGTTAGGAGGAGATTACAGTAGTTCAGTATGGAAATAATCAGTGAGTGAATAATGATCTTAGTGGCATCCTGGGTGAGAAAAGGTCTGATCCTGGAAATGTTTTTGAGATGAAAATGACAGGTTTGTGAGAGGTGCTGAATGTGTGGTTTGAAGGAGAGGGAGGAGTCAAGGATTACACCAAGACAGCGTACTTGGGGGCTAGAGGAGGTAGTCGTGCCATCAATGGATAATGAGATTGTGGGAGGTGAGGTTGTGCGGGAGGGTGGGAAGATGATCAGCTTAGTCTTAGACATGTTGAGTTTAAGAAAGCGCTGGGACATCCAGGAAGAGATAGCAGAAAGACAGTTAGAGGTACGAGTGAGGAGAGCCGTGGAGAGATCAGGGGAGGAGAGGTAGATTTGAGTGTCATCAGCATAGAGGTGATACTGGAAGTTAAAAGAACTAATGAGTTCAATTAAAGAAGGACGTATAGAGAGAGAAAAGGAGAGGACCAAGAACAGAACCTTGGGGGACACCAACAGTTAGTGGAAGTGGGGGCGAGGTAGCATCATGAGAGGAGACAGAGAAGGAACGATCAGAGAGGTAGGAGGACAGCCAGGAGAGGGCAGTATCGCGTAGACCAAGAGAGTGAAGGATTTGCAGAAGGAGAGGGTGGTCCACAGTGTCAAAAGCAGCAGAGAGGTCAAGAAGAATAAGCAGAGAGTAGTGGCCCTTAGACTGTACTACTATAATTATATACTGGTGGTCCCCACAATGCAGCACAATGAGCACAGATATTTGCAGCACACTGAGCACAGAAATGGAGCTTTTCAGGCAGAGAACGTAGATATTTGCAGCACACTGAGCACAGATCTGGAGCTTTTCAGGCAGAGAACGTAGATATTTGCAGCACACTGAGCACAGATATTTGCAGCACACTGAGCACAGATATGAAGCTTTTCAGGCAGAGAATGTAGCCACGTCCTCTCCGTTCAATCTCCAATGCACGAGTGCAAATGGCGGCGATGCGCAGCTCTTTATATGGAATACGAATCTTGCGAGAATCCAACAGCGGGATGATGACGTCTGTCCTCATTCGGGTTAACCAAGCAAGGCGGGAAGATCCGAGGCTGCCTCGGACCCATGAAAAATAGGTGAAGTTCGGGGGGGGGGTTCGGATCTTGACGAACCGAACCCGCTCATCTCTAATAATAATAATAACAAGTCTCTTACAGTGCTGCTGTGTTGTCCTGCATCAGAACAGTGGTAGTGTCCTGTGCATCAGTCAATCCAGTGACCAGTCACAGTGGTATCCTCTGCTGCCATATGTCCAGTGCTGCTGTATAATAAGTCCCTTACAGTGTTGCTGTGTTGTCCTGCATCACACCAGTGGAAGTGCCCTGTGCATCAGTCAGTCCAGTGACCAGTCACAGTGGTGTCCTCTGCTGCCATATGTTCAGTGCTGCTGTATAATAATAACAAGTCCCTTACAGTGTTGCTGTGTTGTCCTGCATCAAACCAGGGATATCATAAATCCCCAAGGAGAGTCCGAGTGTGTCGGTGGTTGCGATGCCTGACCTTCCCAACACTGGACATGAAGAGGTAGCTCCTTCCACCATTTGCACGTCCCCTGAAAGTGCTGGAAGAAGCACCCGCAGTCCAGTTTCTGATATTCAGATTGAAGATGTCACTGGTGAAGTACACCAGGATGAGGATATGGGTGTTGCTGGCGCTGAGGAGGAAGTTGACGATGAGGGTTCTGATGGTGATGTGGTTTGTTTAAATGAGGCACCGGGGGAGACACCTGTTGTCCATTGGATGAAGAAGCCCATTGTTATGCATAGGCAAAAATACCAAAAAAGCCACCTCTTTGTTGTGTAATTATTTCTCCACAAATCCGAACAACAGGTGTAAAGCTGTGTGTTGCCTCTGTCAATCTGTAATAAGTAGAGATGTGCAGCGGGCATTTTTCGGGTTTTGTGTTTTGGTTTTGGATTTGGTTCCGCGGTTGTGTTTTGGATTCAGACGCATTTTGGCAAAACCTCCCTTAAGAATTTTTGTCGGATTTGGGTGCATTTTGGATTCAGGTTTTTTTTGTTTTGTGTTTTTTTAAACCCTCAAAAACAGCTAAAATCATAGATGTTTGGGGGTAATTTTGATCCTATAGTAATATTAACCTCAATAACCATAATTTCCACTCATTTCCAGTCTATTCTGAACACCTCACACCTCACAACACCGAGGTCGCTGGATGACTAAGCTAGGCGACCCAAGTGGGCGGCACAAACACCTGGCCCATCTAGGAGTGGCACTGCAGTGTCAGACAGGATGGCACTTAAAAAAATAGTCCCCAAACAGCACATGATGCAAAGATAAAAAATAAAAAAAAGAGGTGCAAGATGGAATTGTCTTTGTGCCCTCCCACCCACCCTTATGTTGTATAAACAGGACATGCACACTTTAACAAACCCATCATTTCAGCGACAGGGCCTGCCACACGACTGTGGCTGAAATAATTGGTTGGTTTAGGCCCCCACCTAAAAAGAAGCAATCAATCTCTTCTTGCACAAACTGGCTCTACAGAGGCAGGATGTCCACCTCCTTCTCATCATCCAATTCCTCACCCCTTTCACTGTATACATTCCCTTCCTCACAGAGTATTAATTAGTTCCCACTGGAATCAACCATCACAGGTCCCTGTGTACTTTCTGGAGGCAATTGCTGGTAAATGTCTCCATGGAGGAATTGATTATAATTCATTTTGATGAACATCATCTTCTCCACATTTTCTGGAAGTAACCTCCTACGTCGATCGCTGACAAGGTGACCGGCTACACTAAACACTCTTTCGGAGTACACACTGGAGGGGGGGCAACTTAGGTAAAATAAAGCCAGTTTGTGCAAGGGCCTCCAAATTGCCTCTTTTTCCTGCCAGTATACGTACGGACTGTCTGACATGCCTACAGTGATGCTGTCACTCATATAATCTTCCACCATTCTTTCAATGGTGGCAGAATCATATGCAGTGAAAGTAGACAACATGTCAGTAATCGTTGGCAGGTCCTTCAGTCCGGACCAGATGTCAGCACTTGCTCCTGACTGCCCTGCATCACCGCCAGCGGGTGTTATGGAAATGTTATCCTTTTCCTGGCAGCTCCAGTGGCGGTAGTAAATTAAGGAGGAGCTTTTAGCGGGTCACGTTCTGCTTGACTTGACAAGTGTCTCACCATCAGATCTTTGAACATCTGCACACTTGTGTCTGCCGGAAAGAGAGATACAACGTAGGATTTAAACCTAGGATCGAGCACGGTGGCCAAAATGTAGTGCTCTGATTTCAACAGATTGACCACCCGTGAATCCTGGTTAAGTGAATGGAGGGCTCCATCCACAAGTCCCACATGCCTAGCGGAATCGCTCCGTTTTAGCTCCTCCTTCAATCCCTCCAGCTGCGTCTGCAAAAGCCTGATGAGGGGAATTACCTGACTTAGGCTGGCAATGTCTGAACTGACTTCACGTGTGGCAAGTTCAAAGGGTTGGAGAACCTTGCTCAACGTTGAAATCATTCTCAACTGCGCTTGAGTCAGGTGCATTCCCCATCCTTTGCCTGTATCGTAGGCAGATGTATAGGCTTGAATGGCCTTTTGCTGCTCCTCCATCCTCTGAAGTATATAGAGGGTTGAATTCCACCTCATTACTACCTCTTGCTTCAACTGAAGGAGGGGCATGTTCAGGAGTATTTGCTGGTGCTCCAGTCTTCGGCACGCGGTGGCTGAATGTCGAAAGTGGGTCGTACTTCTTCGGGCCACTGACAGCATCTCCTGCACGCCCCTGTCATTTAAAAAAAAAATCTGCACCACCAAATTCATTGTATGTGCAAAACATGGGACGTGCTGGAATTTGCCCACATGTAATGCACGCACAATATTGGTGGCGTTGTCCGATATCACAAATGCCCAGGAGAGTCCAATTGGGGTAAGCCAATCTGCAATGATGTTCCTCAGTTTCCGTAAGAGGTTTTTTTAGCTGTGTGCCTCTTATGGAAAGCGGTGATACAAAGCGTAGCCTGCCTAGGAACGAGTTGGCGTTTGCAAGATGCTGCTTCTGGTGCCTCCGCTGTTGTTGCTGCCGGAGGCAATACATCTGCCCAGTGGGCTGTCACAGTCATATAGTCCTGAGTCGGCCCTGCTCCACTTGTCCACATGTTCGTGGTTAAGTGGACAGTGGGCACAACTGCATTTTTTAGAACACTAGTGACTCTTTTTGTGACGTCTGTGTACATTCTCGGAATCGCCTGCCTAGAGAAATGGTACCTAGATGGTATTTGGTACCGGGGACACACTACCTCAAACAATTCTCTAAGTCCCTGTGAACTAACAGCGGATACCAGATGCATGTCTAACACCAAAATAGTTGTCAAGGCCTGAGTAATCCGCTTTGCAACAGGATGACTGCTGTGATATTTCATCTTCCTCGCAAAGGACTGTTGGACAGTCAATTGCTTACTGGAAGTAGTACAAGTGGTCTTCCGACTTCCCGTCTGGGATAACATCGAATCCCAGCAGCAACAACAGCAGCGCCAGCAGCAGTAGGCGTTACACTCAAGGATCATTCAGAGGAATCCCAGTTAGGAAAGGACTCGTCAGACTTACCAGTGACATGGCCTGCAGGACTATTGGTGTTCCTGTCTAAGGAGGAAATTGACATTGAGGGAGTTAGTGGTGTGGTTTGCAGGAGCTTGGGTACAAGAGGAAGAAGAGATTTAGTTGTCAGAGGACTGCTTCCGCTATCACCCAAAGTTTTTGAACTTGTCAATGACTTCTGATGAATGCGCTCCAGGTGACGTATAAGGGAGCATGTTTCTAGGTGGTTAACGTCCTTACCCCTACTTATTACAGCTTGACAAAAGCAACACACAGCTTGACACCTGTTGTCCGCATTTCTGTTGAAATAATTCAACACCGAAGAGGTGATTTTTTGTTTGTTTTTTGACCAGGCATGTCAATGGCCTTATTCATCCCACGGACAACAGGTGTCTCCCCGGGTGACTGACTTAAACAAACCACCTCACCATCAGATCCTCCTTGTCAATTTCCTCCTCAGCGCCAGCAACACCCATATCCTCATCCTGGTGTACTTCAACAGTGATATCTTCAATTTGAATAACAGGAACTGGACTGTGGGTGCTACTTCCAGCACTTGCAGTGGGCGTGCAAATGGTGGAAGGCGCCACCTCTTCCCGTCCAGTGTTGGGAAGGTCAGGCATCGCAACCGACACAATTGGACTCTCCTTGGCGATTTGTGATTTAGAAGAATGCACAGTTCTTTGCTGTGCTTTTGCCAGCTCAACTCTTTTCATTTTTCTAGCAGGAGGATGAGTGCTTCCATCCTCACGTGAAGCTGAACCACTAGTCATGAACATAGGTCAGGGCCTCAGCCGTTCCTAGCCACTCCGTGTCGTAAATGGCATATTGGTAAGTTTATGCTTCTCCTCATACGCTTTTAATTTAGATTTTTGGGTCATTTTACTGAACTTTAGTTTTTTGGATTTTACATGCTCTCTACTATGACATTGGGCATCGGCCTTGGCAGACGACGTTTATGGTATTGAATCGTCTCTGCCATGACTAGTGGCAGCAGCTTCAGCACTAGCTGGAAGTGGATCTTGATCTTTCCCTATTTTACCCTCCACATTTTTGTTCTCCATTTTTTAATGTGTGGAATTATATGCCTGTAATATATCTGGAATTAGACGGCAGTAATGTCTGGAATTAGATACCACTAGATAGATACCAGATACCACTGAGACTGGAATGATGATGACCTATGCACAGTGACAGGACACTACCATAGCACCCTACAGCAGCAAGATGCAGCACAATACACTAGACTTTTAGTAATGTACTGTAGTATACTGGTCACCACAATGCAGCACAAGACAATGAGTAGTGAAACTGAGCACTGATGAGGATACTAGAACTGACACTGGGCAGCAAGATGCAGCACTGGTCTATTGTACTGTAGTATACTGGTCACCACAATGCAGCACAAGACAATGAGTAGTGAAACTGAGCACTGATGAGGATACTAGAACTGACACTGGGCAGCGAGATGCAGCACTGGACTATTGTACTGTAGTATACTGGTCACCACAATGCAGCACAAGACAATGGGTAGTGATACTGAGCACTGATGAGGATACTAGAACTGACACTGGGCAGCGATATGCAGCACTGGACTATTGTACTGTAGTATACTGGTCACCACAATGCAGCACAAGACAATGAGCAGTGATACTGAGCACTGATGAGGACACTACTGAGAACTGACACTGAGCAGCAATATGCAGCACAAGACACTGGACTAGTATATTAGTAATGTACTGTAGTATACTGAGCACCAAACAATGCAGGACAAGACAATGAGCAGTTATACTGAGCACTGATGATAATAATAATAATAATAATAATAATAATAATTTTATTTATATAGCGCTCTTTCTCCAATAGGACTCAAGGCGCTTGATGAGGATACTAGAACTGACACTGGGCAGCGATATGCAGCACTGGACTATTGTACTGTAGTATACTGGTCACCACAATGCAGCACAAGACAATTAGTAGTGATACTGAGCACTGATGAGGATACTAGAACTGACACTGGGCAGCGAGATGCAGCACTGGACTATTGTACTGTAGTATACTAGTCACCACAATGCAGCACAAGACAATGAGCAGTGAAACTGAGCACTGATGAGGACACTACTGAGAACTGACACTGAGCAGCAATATGCAGCACAAGACACTGGACTAGTATATTAGTAATGTACTGTAGTATACTGAGCACCAAACAATGCAGGACAAGACAATGAGCAGTGATACTGAGCACTGATGAGGATACTAGAACTGACACTGGGCAACAAGATGCAGCACATGACTATTGTACTGTAGTAAACTGGTCACCACAATGCAGCACAGATACTGAGCACTGATATTGAGCTTTCCACTCAGAGAACGTAGCCACGTCCTCTCGCTCTCTCGACAATGCACGAGTGAAAATGGTGGCGACGTGCAGCTCTTTATATGGAATCCGAATTTTGCGAGAATCCGACAGTGGGATGATGATGTTTTGCCTCGTTCGGGTTTTCCGAGTCAGGCGGGAAGAACAGAGGCTGCCTCGGACCCGTGTAAACCACGTGGAATTTGGGGGGGTTCGGTTCTCGGAGAACCGAACCTGCTCATCTCTAGTAATAAGTAGGGGTAAGGATATTAACAACCTAGGAACATCCTCCCTTATACGTCATCTGCAGCGCATTCATCAGAAGTTAGTGTCAAGTGGTGAAACTTTGGGTAAGATCGTAAGCAGTCCACTGACACTTAAATCCCTTCTTCCTGTTGTACCCAAGCTCCTGCAAGCCGCACCACCAACTCCCTCAACGGCAACCTCCTCCTCGGCCATGAACATCAGTAGTCCTGCAGGCCATGTCCCTTGCAAGACTGACGAGTCCTCTCCTAACCGGGATTCTTCGGGAGGATCCTTGAGTTGTACGCCTACTGCTGCTGTTGCTGCCGCCGCTGCTGTTGTTGCTGCTGGGAGTCAATCGTGATCCCAGAGGGGAAGTCGGAAGACCACTTGTACTACTTCCACTAAGGGAAAAGGTAGCAGGTGCACTGTCTCACACTAGCTCAACCTGTAGTAACCAGAGGCACTTAGCATATTCCTGGCCAGGGCTATGAGCTTACCCACCGCATCAAGGTAGCCTCTCATTGGGTAAGTCCCTAACACTAACTATAGGGGTGCAGGTCCTGGGGCAGGACACCCCAGAGCCACCCAGCCAGACTACCCCAGGGCATCGCAGGAGTGATAAAAAATATAGGGTTAAAGAGGTAGGAGCAGCTGTTGCTGCATGTGTGAATAATGTGAGGAGTAAAAGAAAATTATGTGAAGGTGTTACATATATATAAAACAAACTATAAGTGCCATGGAGTGATGAAATAGTGTTAAATTGCGATGCCCCAGGGACACCCAGCCACGGCAGGCACAGGGAGCCCTGCACCCCAGAGAATCCCCCCCATTATGGACTGCCATATTAAACAAAATGTAGGAGTCTTACCTCAGTGTGCTCATTCCAAATGTAAAGGCTAGAGTGTTGGACTATTTAAAATCAGAGGGGTGGGTGGGGCAGGGTGCTAAATTAGGGTGAAGGTGTCTCCTACCTTCAAAAATGTATGAATACATCAGTTACAGAGGGAAAAGGGCCCTAATTTGCACACCTTAATTAGGTAGTGAGGTGCTACTCTGCTTGAGACTTAGTAAAGTGTACAGAGGGAAAAGGTAGCAGGTGCACTGTCTCACACTAGCTCAACCTGTAGTAACCAGAGGCACTTAACATATTCCTGGCCAGGGCTCAAGCAGAGTAGCACCTCACTACCTAATTAAGGTGTGCAAATTAGGGCCCTTTTCCCTCTGTAACTGATGTATATATACATTTTTGAAGGTAGGAGACACCTTCACCCTAATTTAGCACCCTACCCCACCCACCCCTCTGATTTTAAATAGTCCAACACTCTAGCCTTTACATTTGGAATGAGCACACTGAGGTAAGACTCCTACATTTTGTTTAATATGGCAGTCCATAATGGGGGGAATTCTATGGGGTGCGGGGCTCCCTGTGTCTGCCGTGGCTGGGTGTCCCTGGGGCATCGCAATTTAACACTATTTCATCACTCCATGGCACTTATAGTTTGTTTTATATATATGTAACACCTTCACATAATTTTCTTTTACTCCTCACATTATTCACACATGCAGCAACAGCTGCTCCTACATCTTTAACCCTATATTTTTATCACTCCTGCGATGCCCTGGGGTTGTCTGGCTGGGTGGCTCTGGGGTGTCCTGCACCCCTATAGTTAGTGTTAGGGACTTACCCAATGAGAGGCTACCTTGATGCGGTGGGTAAGCTCATAGCCCTGGCCAGGAATATGCTAAGTGCCTCTGGTTACTACAGGTTGAGCTAGTGTGAGACAGTGCACCTGCTACCTTTTCCCTCTGTACACTTTACTAAGTCTCAAGCAGAGTAGCACCTCACCACCTAATTAAGGTGTGCAAATTAGGGCCCTTTTCCCACTACTTCCACTAAGCAATTGACTGTCCAACAGTCCTGTGTGAGGATTATGAAATATGAGAGCTATCATCCTGTTGCATAGCGGATAACTGAGGCCTTGACACTTATGTTGGTGTTAGACGTGCATCCGGTATCCGCCATTAGTGCAGTGGGATTTAGACAATTGATGGAGGTATTGTGTCCCCGGTACCAAATCCCACCTAGATTCCACTTCACTAGGCAGGCGATACCAAGAATGTACAGAAAAGTCAGAAAAAGAGTTGCCAGTGTCCTACAAAATGCGGTTGTATCCATTGTCCACTTAACCACAGACATGTGGACAAGTGGAACAGGGCAGACTAAGGACTATATGACTGTGACAGCCCACTGGGTATATGTATTGCCTCCCGCAGCAACAACGGTAGCAGCATCACCAGTAACACCATCTTGCAAATCCAAACTAATTTCTAGGCAGGCTACACTGTGTATCACCGCTTTCCGTAAGAGGCACACCACTGACAACCTGTTATGGAAACTGATGGACATCATCGCACATTGACTTACCCCACTTAGACTCTCCTGGAGATTTGTGATATAGGACAACGCCACCAATTTTGTGCGTGCATTACAACTGGGCAAATTCCAGCACGTCCCATGTTTTGCACATACAATTAGTTTGGTGGCGCAGACATTTTTGAAAAATTACAGGGGTGTACAGGAGATGTTGTCGGTGGCCTGAAAAACTGCGGGCCACTTTCGACATTCTGCAATTGCGTGCCGAAGACTGGAGCACCAGAAAGCAGTCCTGAACCGGCCCTGCCATCAACTGAAGCAAGAGGCTGTAACGAGGTGGAATTCAGCACTATATATTTCAGAGGATGGAGGAGCAGCAAAAGGCCATTAAAGCCTATACATCCACCTATGATATAGGCAAAGGAGGGGGAATGCACCTGACTCAAGCGCAGTGGAGGATGATTTCTGTCTTGTGCAAGGTTTTTCAAAACTTTGAACTTGCCACACTTGAAGTCAGTTCAGACACTTTCAGCTTGAGTCAGGTCATTCCCCTCATCAGGCTTTTGCTGAAGCTGCTAGAGAAATTAAAGGAGGAGCTAAGACGGAGCAATTCCGCTAAGTATGTGGGATTTGTGGATGGAGCCCTTGATTCGCTTTGACAAGATTCAAGGGTGGTCAATCTGTTGAAATCAGAGCACTACATTTTGGCCACCGTGCTCGATCCTAGGTTTAAAGCCTACGTTGTATCTCTTTACAGCAGACACAAGTGTGCAGAGGTGCAAAGACCTGCTGGTTAGTAAATTGTCAACTCAAGTGGAATCTGACCCGTCAACAGCTCCTCCTCCTTTTTCTCCCGCCACTGGGGCTGCAAGGAAAAGGATAACATTTCCTAGCCTACCTGCTGGCGGTGATGCAGGGCAGTAAGTAATGAAAGCTGACATCTGGTCCGGACTGATGGACCTGCCAACGATTACTGACATGTTTACTGTCACTGCATATGATTCTGTCACCATTGAAAGAATGGTGGAGGATTATATGAGTGACAGCATCCAAGTAGGCATGTCAGACAGTCCTATACTGGAAGGAAAAAGAGGCAATTTGGATGCCCTTGCAAAAACTGGCTTTATTTTACCAAAGTTGCCCTCCCTTCCTCCAGTGTGTACTCCGAAAGAGTGTTTAGTGTTGCCAGTAACCTTGTCAGCGATCGGTGTTGGAGGTTACTTCCAGAAAATGTGGAGAAGACGATGTTCATCAAAATGAATTAAAAATTCCTCTAGGAAGACCTTGACCAGCAATTGTCTCCAGAAAGTATACAGGGACCTGTGATGATGGATTCCAGTGGGGACGAATTAATACTCTGTGAGGAGCGGGATGTACACAGTGAAAGGGGTGAGGAATCGGAGGATGAGGATGAGGTCGACATCTTGCCTCTGTAGAGCCAGTTTGTGCAAGGAGAGATTGATTGCTTCTTTTTTGGTGGGGGCCCAAACAAACCGGTCTTTTCAGCCACAGTCGTGTGGCAGACCCTGTCGCTGAAATGATTGGTTTGTTAAAATGTGCATGTCCTGTTTATACAACAAAAGGGTGGGTGAGAGTGCCCAAGGATAATTCCATCATGCACCTCTTTTTCTTCTTTGCATCATGTGCTGTTTGGGGACTATTATTTTAAAGTGCCATCCTGTCTGACACTTCCGTATATATCCAGTGGTATTGCCATATAACTCCAGTGATATTGCCGTATAATTCCAGTGATATTGCTGTTTTTTTCCAGTGGGAATTGTTTGTGTCGCTTGGCTTAGTCATACAGCTACCTCATTGCACCTCTTCTACATCTTTGCATGAGGTGCTTTTTGGGGCCTTTTTTAATATCTGCCCTCCTGTCTGCCACTGCAGTGCCACTCCTAGATGGGCCAATTGTTTGAGTCGCTTGGCTTAGTCATACAGCTACCTCATTGCACCTCTTCTATATCTTTGCATGAGGTGCTGTTTGGAGCCTTTTTTTATATCTTCCCTCCTGTCTGCCACTGCAGTGCTACTCCTAGATGGGCCAATTGTTTGTGTCGCTTAGCTTAGTCAAACAGCTACCTCATTGCACCTCTTTTACATCTTTGCATGAGTTGCTATTTGGGGCCTAGTTTTTAAAAAGTGCCATCCTGTCTGCCACTGCAGTGCCACTCCTAGATCGGACAATTGTTTGTGTCGCTTGGCTTAGTCATACAGCTACCTCATTGCACCTCTTCTACATCTTTGCATGAGGTGCTATTTGGGGCCTTTTTTTATCTACCCTCCTGTCTGCCACTGCAGTGCCACTCCTAGATGGGCCAGGAGTTTGTGTTGTCAGCTTGTGTCGCTTAGATTAGTCATCTAGCAACCTCTGTGCAACCTTTTGGGCTAAAAACAATATTGTGAGGTGTGAGGTGTTCAGAATATACTGGAAATGAGTGGAAATTAATGTTTTGTTTTGTTTTTTAGTTTTTTATTGACAAGTGGAATAATGACAAGTCAAAATAAGAATGACATGCATTGTGTACAAAAGTCAGTAAATACATACAGTAATAGTATCGGTACTCCAAGTAAACCCTAAGCAAGATCAAGGCTGAACATTAGAGGAAATAAACAAACATCGTAGCAATAAAAGAACAAATTGGGGTATGTAAACAGCAAGGAGTCTTGTAATCAAAAGGGGGCCACAGTGTCAAGGGTCTCTAATATGTACCATTTAGTGTCTTTAAAACATTTTCGTAGGGCCTCTTTTATAACCGGGGGAAGTATTTGAACATAGGGTAGCCAAATTTGAAAGTATTTTTCAGTCAACTTATCCTTCTGTAACGCAGTATTGGTCCAGTCTAGGTGAAAGAGGTGTGAAATCCTAGGGTGTAGTAGTGAAATGGGAATGGGGTCAGTGGAGATCCATTGGGAGAGGATCGTCTTCTTAGTGGCGGCTGCCAGTTTAATTAATAAAATGCGTTGCCCTTTGGATAATCTGTTGGTCGTGGGTTTCGGGTATATACCCCAAAATTTCCATGTCTTAGTAATAGTGAATTGTAACTAGTGATGAGCGGGTTCGGATCCTCGGGATCTGAACCCGCCCGAACTTCACCCTTTTTTGCACGGGTCCGAGCAGACTCGGATTCTCCCGCCTTGCTCGGTTAACCCGAGCACGCCCGAACGTCATCATCCCGCGGTTGGATTCTCACGAGATTCGTATTCTATATAAGGAGCCGCGCGTTGCCGCCATTTTTCACTCGTGCATTGGAGATGATCGTGAGAGGACGTGGCTGGCGTCCTCTCAGTTTCTATGTTCAGTGGGCTGCAAATATCTGTGCTCAGTGTGCTGCAAATATCTGTGCTCTGTGTGCTGCAAATATCTGTGCTCAATGTGCTGCAAGTGCAAATATCTACGCTCTCTGCCTGAAAAACGCTCCATATCTGTGCTCAGTGTGCTGCAAATATCTGTGCTCAGTGTGCTAATTGCTTTATTGTGCGGACTGGGGACCAGCAGTATTATATAGTAGGAGGACAGTGCAGAGTTTTGCTGACCAGTGACCACCAGTATTATACGTTCTCTGCCTGAAAAATGCTCCATATCTGTGCTGCATTGTAGTAGGAGGACAGTGCAGAATTTTGCTGACCACCAGTATAACTATATATATAGCAGTACGGTATAGTAGTCCACTGCTCTACCCCTGTGTCGTCAAGTATACTATCCCATCCATACCTGTGGTGCATTTCAGTTTTGCACAGTTTGCTGACCACCAGTATATAATATATAGCAGTACGGTACAGTAGGCCACTGCTCTACCTACCTCTGTGTCGTCAAGTATACTATCCATCCATACCTGTGGTGCATTTCAGTTTTGCACAGTTTGATGACCATCAGTATATAATATATAGCAGTACGGTACAGAAGGCTACTGCTCTACCTACCTCTGTGTCGTCAAGTATACTATCCATCCATACCTGTGGTGCATTTAAATTTTGCACAGTTTGCTGACCACCAGTATATAATATATAGCAGTATGGTACAGTAGGCCACTGCTCTACCTCTGTGTCGTCAAGTATACTATCCCATCCATACCTGTGGTGCATTTCAGTTTTGCATAGTTTGCTTACCACCAGTATATAATATATAGCAGTACGGTACAGTAGGCCACTGCTCTACCTACCTCTGTGTCGTAAATTATACTATCCATCCATACCTGTGGTGTATTTCAGTTTTGCACAGTTTGCTGACCACCAGTATATAATATATAGCAGTACGGTATAGAAGGCCACTGCTCTACCTACCTCTGTGTCGTCAAGTATACTATCCATCCATACCTGTGGTGCATTTCAGTTTTGCACAGTTTGCTGACTACCAGTATATATAATATATAGCAGTACGGTACAGTAGGCCACTGCTCTACCTTTGTGTCGTCAAGTATACTATCCCATCCATACCTGTGGTGCGTTTCAGTTTTGCACAGTTTGCTGACCACCAGTATATAATATACAGCAGTACGGTACAGTAGGCCACTGCTCTACCTACCTTTGTGTTGTCAAGTATACTATCCATCCATACCTGTGGTGCATTTCAGTTTTGCACAGTTTGCTGACCACCAGTATATAATATATAGCAATACGGTACAGAAGGCCACTGCTCTACCTACCTCTGTGTCGTAAATTATACTATCCATACATACCTGTGGTGCATTTCAGTTTTGCACAGTTTGCTGACCACCAGTATATAATATATAGCAGTACGGTACAGTAGGCCACTGCTCTACCTCTGTGTCGTCAAGTATACTATCCCATCCATACCTGTGGTGCATTTCAGTTTTGCACAGTTTGCTGACCACCAGTATATAATATATAGCAGTACGGTACAGAAGGCCAATGCTATACCTACCTCTGTGTCGTCAAGTATACTATCCATCCATACCTGTGGTGCATTTCAGTTTCTGTGCGCAGTATATATAGTAGTATGCCATTGCTATTGATAAATATATTACTGAAATATAATTCCACACATTAAAAAATGGAGAACAAAAATGTGGAGGGTAAAATAGGGAAAGATCAAGATCCACTTCCACCTCATGCTGAAGCTGCTGCCACTAGTCATGGCCGAGACAATGAAATTCCATCAACGTCATCTGCCAAGGCCGATGCCCAATGTCATAGTAGAGAGCATGTAAAATCCAAAAAACAAAAGTTCAGTAAAATGACCCAAAAATCTAAATTGAAAGCGTCTGAGGAGAAGCGTAAACTTGCCAATATGCCATTTATGACACGGAGTGGCAAGGAACGGCTGAGGCCCTCTCCTATGTTCCTCATGACTAGTGGGTCAGCTTCACATGAGGATGGAAGCACTCATCCTCCCACTAGAAAAATTAAAAGACTTAAGCTGGCAAAAGCACAGCAAAGAACTGTGCATTCTTCTAAATCACAAATCCCCAAGGAGAGTCCAATTGTGTCGTTGCGATGCCTGATCTTCCCAACACTGGACGGGAAGAGGTGGCGCCTTCCACCATTTGCACGCCCCCTGCAAGTGCTGGAAGGAGCACCCACAGTCCAGTTACTGATAGTCAAATTGAAGATGTCACTGTTGAAGTACACCAGGATGAGGATATGGGTGTTGCTAGCGCTGAGGAGGAAATTGACAAGGAGGATTCTGATGGTGAGGTGGTTTGTTTAAGTCAGGCACATGGGGAGACACCTGTTGTCCATGGGATGAATATGGCAGTTGACATGCCTGGTCAAAAAACAAACAAAAAATCACCTCTTCGGTGTGGAATTATTTCAACAGAAATGCGGACAACTGGTGTCAAGCCGTGTGTTGCCTTTATCAAGCTGTAATAAGTAGGGGTAAGGACGTTAACCACCTAGGAACATCCTTCCTTATACGTCACCTGGAGCGCATTCATCAGAAATCATTGACAAGTTCAAAAACTTTGGGTGACAGCGGAAGCAGTCCACTGATAACTAAATCCCTTCCTCTTTTAACAAAGCTCCTGCAAACCACACCACCAACTCCCTCAGTGTCAATTTCCTCCTTAGACAGGAACGCCAATAGTCCTGCAGGCCATGTCACTGTCAAGTCTGACGAGTCCTCTCCTGTCTGGGATTCCTCCGATGCATCCTTGAGTGTAACGCCTACTGCTGCTGGCGCTGCTGTTGTTGCTGCTGGGAGTCGATCGTCATCCCAGAGGGGAAGTCGGAAGACCACTTGTACTTCTTCCAGTAAGCAATTGACTGTCCAACAGTCCTTTGCGAGGAAGATGAAATATCACAGCAGTCATCCTGCTGCAAAGCGGATAACTCAGGCCTTGGCAGCCTGGGCGGTGTTAAACGTGTTTCCGGTGTCCACAGTTAATTCACAGGAAACTAGAGATATGCTTGAGGTACTGTGTCCCCGGTACCAAATACCATCTAGGTTCCATTTCTCTAGCAGGCGATACCGAGAATGTACACAGACCTCAGAAAAAGAGTCACCAGTGTCCTAAAAAATGCAGTTGTACCCAATGTCCACTTAACCACGGACATGTGGAGCAGGGCCGACTCAGGACTATATGACTGTGACAGCCCACTGGGTAGATGTATTGCCTCCCGCAGCAAGAACAGCAGCGGTGGCACCAGTAGCAGCATCTCACAAACGCCAACTCATTCCTAGGCAGGCTACGCTTTGTATCACCGCTTTCCATAAGAGGCACACAGCTGATAACCTCTTACGGAAACTGAGGAACATCATCGCAGAATGGCTTACCCCAATTGGACTCTCCTGGGGATTTGTGACATCGGACAACGCCACCAATATTGTGCGGCATTACATGTGGGCAAATTCCAGCACGTCCCATGTTTTGTACATACATTGAATTTGGTGGTGCAGAATTCTTTAAAAAATGACAGGGGCGTGCAAGAGATGCTGTTGGTGGCCTGAAGAATTGCGGGCCACTTTCGGCATCAAGCCACCGCGTGCGGAAGACTGGAGCCCAAGCAAACACTCCTGAACCTGCCCCGCCATAATCTGAAGCAAGGGGCGGTAACGAGGTGGAATTCAACCCCCTATATGCTATAGAGGATGGAGGAGCAGCAAAATGCCATTCAAGCCTATACAGCTACCAACGATATAGGCAAAGGATGGTGAATGCACCTGACTCAAGCGCAGTGGAGAATGATTTCAACATTGTGCAAGGTTCTGCAACCCTTTAAACTTGCCACACGTGCAGTCAGTTCAGACACTGCCAGCCTGAGTCAGGTCATTCCCCTCATGAGGCTTTGCAGAAGAAGCTTGAGAGATTGAAGGAGGAGCTATAACAGAGCGATTCTGCTAGGCATGTGGGACTTGTGGATGGAGCCCTTAATTTGCTTAACCAGGATTCACGGGTGGTCAATCTGTTGAAATCAGAGCACTACATTTTGGCCACCGTGCTCGATCCTAGATTTAAAACCTACGTTGTATCTCTCTTTCCGGCAGACACAAGTCTGCAGAGGTTCAAAGACCTGCTGGTGAGAAAATTGTCAAGTCAAGCGGAACGTGACCCGTCAACAGCTCCTCCTTCACATTCTCCCGCAACTGGGGCTGCGAGGAAAAGGCTAAGAATTCCGAGCCCACCCGCTGGCGGTGATGCAGGGCAGTCTGGAGTGAGTGCTGATATCTGGTCCGGACTGAAGGACCTGCCAACGATTACTGACATGTCGTCTACTGTCACTGCATATGATTCTGTCACCATTGAAAGAATTGTGGAGGATTATATGAGTGACCGCATCCAAGTAGGCACGTCAGACAGTCCGTACGTATACTGGCAGGAAAAAGAGGCAATTTGGAGGCCCTTGCACAAACTGGCTTTATTTTACCTAAATTGCCCCCCCTCCAGTGTGTACTCCGAAAGAGTGTTTAGTGCAGCTGCTCACCTTGTCAGCAATAAGCGTACGAGGTTACTTCCAGAAAATGTGGAGAAGATGAAGTTCATCAAAATGAATTATAATCAATTCCTCCGTGGAGACATTCACCAGCAATTGCCTCCAGAAAGTACACAGGGACCTGAGATGGTGGATTCCAGTGGGGACGAATTAATAATCTGTGAGGAGGGGGATGTACACAGTGAAAGGGGTGAGGAATCGGAGAATGAGGAGGAGGTGGACATCTTGCCTCTGTAGAGCCAGTTTGTGCAAGGAGAGATTGATTGCTTCTTTTTTGGTGGGGGCCCAACCAACCAGTCATTTCAGTCACAGTCGTGTGGCAGACCCTGTCGCTGAAATGATGGGTTTGTTAAAGTGTGCATGTCCTGTTTATACAACATAAGGGTGGGTGGGAGGGCCCAAGGACAATTCCATCTTCCATCATTCCACCTCTTTTTTCTTTCAATTTTCTTTGCATCATGTGCTGTTTGGGGACTATTTTTTGAAGTGCCATCCTGTCTGACACTGCAGTGCCACTCCTAGATGGGCCAGTTGTTTGTGTCGGCCACTTGGGTCGCTTAGCTTAGCCATCCAGCGACCTTGGTGCACCTTTTTTTTCTTTGCATCATGTGCTGTTAAAGTGCCATCCTGTCTGACACTGCAGTGCCACTCCTAGATGGGCCAGGTGTTTGTGTCGGCCACTTGGGTCGCTTAGCTTAGTCATCCAGCGACCTTGGTGCACCTCTTTTTTTCTTTGCATCATGTGCTGTTTGTGGACAATTTTTTTAAGTGCCATCCTGTCTGACACTGAAGTGCCACTCCTAGATGGGCCAGGTGTTTGTGCCGGCCACTTTGGTTGCTTAGCTTAGTCATCCAGCGACCTTGGTGCAAATTTTAGGACTAAAAATAATATTGTGAGGTGTGAGGTGTTCAGAATAGACTGGAAATGAGTGGAAATTATGGTTATTGAGGTTAATAATACTATGTGATTATAATGACCCCCAAATTCTATGATTTAAGCTGTTTTTGAGGGTTTTTTGTAAAAAAAACACCCGAATCCGACAAAATATTTTCAGGAAGATTTTGCCAAAACGCATCCGAATCCAAAACATGGCCGCGGAACCGAATCCAAAACCAAAACACAAAACCCGAAAATCTCTATGTGGAAGTTTTAGTTTATAATATTCTGCCGACAGGCCATCAGGGCCTGGAGATTTCCCATTGGCTAAGGATTTGATGGTCAATTCCAATTCCGCTTCAGTAACGGCAGTAGTGAGAAATTCTCTATCATCTTCAGAGAGAGTAGGGAGATCAGCATGCGTCAGAAAGTCCATACCAACTGCAGGTTGGTCGGGTGGTGCAGTGTAAAGAGTCTCAAAGAAAATCAGAAAGGCGTTATTGATCTTTTCTTGTGTCAATGAGGGGGGACTGTGAGTGTCTCTAATTGTGGAAATATATTTAGGTGTTGCGTGAGCTTTTACCATGTTCGCCAATAATTTTCCGGGGCGTTTGCCCAACGGAAATATTTATTAGAACGATAGGAAAGGAATAATTTGGCCTGTTCAGCACAGAGAGTATCGTGAATCGATTTGGTGTCTTTATATAATATTCTGTTAGACTCGGATGGATCGGCCAATAATCGAGAATAAGCAGAGGCAACCTGGAGGGATGCCTCGGCCAACTTCTCTTGAATTTGCCTCTTCTTGGCCGTTACATATGAAATTAACTGTCATCTAAGAACAGGTTTAGATGCCTGCCAGAAAAAATGTATGTCATCGATATGTATGGCATTATCATGTGTGTAGTTAAGATATGATTGTGTCAAATAAAGTTTAAAGTCCTCTGAGAGGGATAGGTATTCCGGAAACCGCCATATGGAAGAGTAGGAGCGGGGTGTAGTCAGGGCAATTGTCAGGGTGATGGGGGCGTGGTCGGATAAGAGAATATTGGCTATGGTGGAATCCACTATTCTATGAATTAATGAGGCAGATATTAGCCAGTAGTCCAATCTGGAGAATATTTTATGTGGGTATGAGAAAAAGGAGTATTCTCTAGAGTCAGGGTGGAGAAATCTCCAGGGGTCCAGAAGCTGTAGGAAATCTAGCATTAGGGACAGTGGGGGTGGTGTGGATCTATTGAAACTCAACTGTCTAGGGCCACCTGAGACATCTAATAATGGGTCTAGAACAACATTGAGGTCTCCCCCTAAAATAAAAAACCCCTCCATCCAGCCATGTAAATAAACAAAGATATCTGAAAAGAAAGAAGCATTTCGCCCTGCGGGGGCGTAAATACATGCTAGCGTAAAATGTTCCCCTTCAACCTCTACCTTTAGGAACAAAAACCGACCCTCTGGGTCCACCCATTCATCCCTGATCTCGTAGTGTAGGGATTTACGAAATAGAAGAAGTACTCCCCTCGCTTTAGTAGTATAGGAGGCACTTCTAAAGTCCCTGACCCAAGTATCTCTAAGTCTATTAGGGTCAGTGAGACGCCAGTGTGTCTCCTGTAGAAACACTACATCAGGATGAAATTTGAGGTAAGTAAAAAAAAATTCCTCTTGATTGGTGTGTTCAAACCCTCCACGTTCCATGAGACTAGCCTAAGAGATGTCTTTGAGCCATCAGTGGAGGCCTCAGAGTGTCTAGGGCCTGGCATTATCCAATACCCTGTCTAATGGAACGCAAAGAAAGAAGCCACAATCGAGAGTCCAATCCCCGTCCCAGCACGCAAGGGGAGGACAAAAGGAGTATATTGGGCAAGCAAGTGGAGTTGAGACAAACATATAGTAATAACAATACTGCGTAATGCATGTAGAAATCAGCGGCCAGGGCAATATAGGCCACCAGCCAAAACTTTTTTGTATTTTTGAACCCAAGAAGACAGTAGCAATAACCATCTATATGTAACAGAATATTTGGTTAGATTAGAAAGAGGGGAAAAGAGGAGGGCTGACAGAAAAGACGGGATAAATGTCTCCCACCACCCCTGCATATGTGGTAGGTGAGGAGAATTTCTGTTTAACCGTAACTGCAAGAGCCAAATGTAAGTAATCAACAGTGTGTTAGCCATTAGAAAAGAAGAAAAGAGAAAACGAAATAAAGAGATACTTAATTCTAGAAGAGTCAATCAGCATCGTCCATTCGGGAGTCAGACTGCAATGAAGACAGAGACTTGAGAAAGTTCCGAGCAGATTCTCGAGTGTCGAAGTAGTGTGGTTTGCCAGCATGGAAGACTCTCAGTTTTGCAGGATGCAGGAGGGCAAATCTGACATTTTTAGTAGAGTTCCTTGCATATAGGAGAGAATTCCCTCCGTTGCGTCGAAACTTGAAAGGAAAAGTCCTGAAAAAGAAGAAGTTTGGATTCCTCGTAGCGTAGCTCAGAGCTTCTGCAGTAGGCCTCCATGATCTTCACTTTGTCAAGATAATTTAACATTTTAAAGATTACTGGCCTAGGGCGTGACTGGGAGGATTGTGAAGATTGTCTATCAGGGCCGATGAGATGGGCTTGTTCTACCAAATAGGAGGTGGGTGAGGGTGGTAGATCAAGGGCTGTAGGGAGCCAGTGAGTAACCAAGTCCAGTAGATCTTTTTGTCTGACGGATTCTGGAAGACCAATCAAACGCAAGTTGTTCCGACGATTCCGATTTTCCAGATCTTTGATCTTATCGGTCATGGCCACTAGAGTGTTGTCGTTCGTTTGCTGTTGTGATTGAATCGCTTGTTGGTCATCCTCCAATGTAGATATTTGATCCTCGGCCTCTGCCAGATGTTGAGTGTGTTGGGTTAGTTGAGCAGCTGCTGACGTAATAGCCTCCATCAGGGGTGCCAGTTTTGCATCCAGCAATGCTGAGATGATATCTGATATTTCTCTGGACCTCAGTATAGAGGATGGGCTGGCTCGGACGTCGGTGAGCACCATGTCGTCAGCATCCCGTCTGCCAGGAGAGGTGGAAGACCCCTGTTAAATAGGGCTATGCTCTTTTTCTTTGTCTGTTGATTTATTTTTGTTTTGGGAATTCTTATTCATGCGGAGCGTTTTGACCACGTATTTTTCCATGACTGGAAATGCGGTACAATCGCTGGTCAGCTAGGTAAAAGTAAAGTTCGTCACACGAGGAACACAATGAGTGTGGGTGTACAGCAAAAGATTACAGGGTCCTCAGGGGTATAGCAGGCAAGTCACGCTGGAGTGAAGAGGAAACTAAAGGAAAGGACACTGTGACAATCATATGCAGAGGTGCCAGTTTAAGGTGTAATTCAATGAGGCACACTAGTAGCAAGGAGTGAGGGGGGGTGGGGGAGAATCCACCTGTGACCGTTACTAGGTCTGGGGTCAGGCAGCAACCAGCGCGGTACTAGAGAGACCTTTTGCGTGGTGTGAAGTCATTGCTTGTACAGGCACAGCTGGGGAGGACAGGGCATCAGCGTCGCCACTAACGCCAGTCTGCCAGCGGCCCTGATCAGTGGAGCAGTGTGAGTGCTGTTGGAGCCCAGTGTATCCTCAGTGGGGTCAGGAGGCTTCAGATGCTCCGGAAATCCAAACCGTGGAGCAGGGAGTCGTGGCCGCTGCAGCGGTGAGGTGGGTCACACGCACCTGTTCCGGGGGGTCGCCTGACAGCGGTGTGGGATCCGAGGGGCCGGCGGGGAGGCACAGCTGGGCGCTGCGAGTGGCTAAGGATCCCTCAGGCGACCCGGTCTCCGTTTCCCATGAGACCTAAGATGGCCGCCATCATCTGCTGCACACAGCGTGTGCGGACTCCGGTGAGTGATACGGGGGGGGGGGGGGGGAGCGAGCCGGGACGCACTCCACTTTGCTCCCTCTTATCTTCGGGACCCACTGATGTAGTTGCGGGGTCTCTGGTCCAGTGGAAGCCGCTGGTTTGGGCCGACAGGGACGCCTGGAGGGAGAGCTCCCAGGGAAAGCTGCCGGGTCATTTGGCCCGCCCACCGGAAGTGGAAATTAATGTTATTGAGGTTACTAATACCATAGAATCAAAATTCCCCCCAAATTCTGTGATTTTAGCTGTTTTTATGTTTTTTTTCAAAAATCATCCAGATCCAAAACAAAAACCAAAATATGAAAAGGGTGGTTTTGGCAAAACCAAGCCAAAACCAAATCACGAAAGTGGAATTAGAACCAAAACCAAAACACAAAACACGAAAAGTGCCAGCCGCACATCTCTAATTAAAAGTCTTTTAATATAAATAAACACTTTCCAACAACACTTCTTTCTCCACTTTACTGTACTCCTACAGTACTGTAAATCCTAAGGTATGTTCTCAGATGTGTAACAGGGCAAGACTGCACCCTATGCCGCCCACTCACTCTGAGTGCATCATTATGTCAGAGGGGGCAGGGCTGCCAGCTGCCCCTCTGAAGTGCAGCACTATATAGGGTGCATGCCTGGAGCATCTAAGGACATTCTAGGAGACACTGTAGCAGCTATAATGGCTGCAAGATGCCAATACAGGAATCTGCTAGTCAGAATCAAGTGTCATGGGGCAGTGACAGTGCTGCCACCAGGTCCTTAAGCTCTGTATGATGGCACTACTTCCACACTCCTAGTTATGGCTCTGGAGTCATCATCTGAATAGTGCATATGGTTTTTTTTGAGTAGGCATTAGACACCCATGCTCAGGGGAAGCTACTTATCTGTTTTTTTTTTTTCTTCTTTTTTTTTCAAATTAGGGAGCCCAGGAGGCTACAGCAGTATAGCATAGCTTTTACGTAAATTTTACAATGAGGTTGTGTGATACATTTTTTGAGCTCCTGGATACACACCCCTAGCTTCAGTCTAGCACCACTCAGGTGACTAGCAGGTGGCCAGGTATAGCACCCTGTAATCAGTATTGTTGGCAATTACGGTCCTTGGGCTATTCTTACTCAACCTGCCTGCTTCCGCTATGACTTCAGCTGTAATGACACTCAAGTCAGTAATATGTTAATACTGTATACAGACAATGAGGTTGTGTGATACATTTTTTGAGCTCCTGGATACACACCCCTAGCTTCAGTCTAGCACCACTCAGGTAACTAGCAGGTGGCCAGGTATAGCACCCTGTAATCAGTATTGTTGGCAATTACGGTCCTTGGGCTATTCTTACTCAACCTGCCTGCTTCCGCTATGACTTCAGCTGTAATGACACTCAAGTCAGTAATATGTTAATACTGTATACAGACATACGCATACACATTTTATAAGCCCACTGCCACACTGGAAATGTGTATCTTACACAAAAAAACAGAAGTATGTCTCTCTCTAATTGAGCCCCAAACTGTTTTCAGTTATCACCAGAGATGCACAGTTGCACCTCACCCTGCTATATGTATAATGCATTTGCATGCATTTCTCTGCTTGCTAAATGAGAAAAAATATTGAATGGAGGCTTGGCCTACCTGCTAAGAGTCTTTTAAAAATAAATTGGTTCCATAATCACTTGGTCATTATCCCATGGCCCATCTGCAAACATCTGTGCACTGAAATTCTGATATGGATTTCCTTGTATTCCTTATATTCTTGTATGGATTTCCAGACACATTGAGAACAAATTTAATATAGGATATGCTTTCTATGTAACTGTGATGTTTTGGAATACATACAACTATTAGTCATTGTGCAGAAGGAGATAGTGTGATATACAGATCGATTTTGGATGATTATGGATGTTTTATGGTGATGGTACCTCATTATCATCCAGTCTATATTAGCAGCAGACACAGTACGGTAGTCCACGGCTGTAGCTACCTCTGTGTCGGCAGTTGCTCGTCCATCCATAATTGTATACCACCTACCCGTGGTTTTTTTTTTCTATCTTCTTGATACTAGTAGCTTACTTTAGGAGTCTGCAGTGCTGAGTCTGACAGACAGTGTCCAGCAGGTCCGTCATTACATAATATATACCTGTCCGGCTGCAGTACTAGTGTGATATATATATATATATTTTAATTTTATCTCATTATCATCCAGTCTATATTAGCAGCAGACACAGTACGGTAGTCCACGGCTGTAGCTACCTCTGTGTCGGCAGTCGCTCGTCATCCATAAGTATACTAGTATCCATCCATCTCCATTGTTTACCTGAGGTGCCTTTTAGTTGTGCCTATTAAAATATGGAGAACAAAAATGTTGAGGTTCCAAAAATAGGGAAAGATCAAGATCGACTTCCACCTCGTGCTGAAGCTGCTGCCACTAGTCATGGCCGAGACGATGAAATGCCTGCAACGTCGTCTGCCAAGGCCGATGCCCAATGTCATAGTACAGAGCATGTAAAATCCAAAACACCAAATATCAGTAAAAAAAGGACTCAAAAATCTAAAATAAAATTGTCGGAGGAGAAGCGTAAACTTGCCAATATGCCATTTACCACACGGAGTGGCAAGGAACGGCTGAGGCCCTGGCCTATGTTCATGGCTAGTGGTTCAGCTTCACATGAGGATGGAAGCACTCAGCCTCTCGCTAGAAAAATGAAAAGACTCAAGCTGGCAAAAGCACAGCAAAGAACTGTGCGTTCTTCGAAATCCCAAATCCACAAGGAGAGTCCAATTGTGTCGGTTGCGATGCCTGACATTCCCAACACTGGACATGAAGAGCATGCGCCTTCCACCATTTGCACGCCCCCTGCAAGTGCTGGAAGGAGCACCCGCAGTCCAGTTCCTGATAGTCAGATTGAAGATGTCAGTGTTGAAGTACACCAGGATGAGGAGGATATGGGTGTTGCTGGCGCTGGGGAGGAAATTGACAAGGAGGATTCTGATGGTGAGGTGGTTTGTTTAAGTCAGGCACCCGGGGAGACACCTGTTGTCCGTGGGAGGAATATGGCCATTGACATGCCTGGTGAAAATACCAAAAAAATCAGCTCTTCGGTGTGGAAGTATTTCAACAGAAATGCGGACAACATTTGTCAAGCCGTGTGTTGCCTTTGTCAAGCTGTAATAAGTAGGGGTAAGGACGTTAACCACCTCGGAACATCCTCCCTTATACGTCACCTGCAGCGCATTCATAATAAGTCAGTGACAAGTTCAAAAACTTTGGGCGACAGCGGAAGCAGTCCACTGACCAGTAAATCCCTTCCTCTTGTAACCAAGCTCACGCAAACCACCCCACCAACTCCCTCAGTGTCAATTTCCTCCTTCCCCAGGAATGCCAATAGTCCTGCAGGCCATGTCACTGGCAATTCTGACGAGTCCTCTCCTGCCTGGGATTCCTCCGATGCATCCTTGCGTGTAATGCCTACTGCTGCTGGCGCTGCTGTTGTTGCTGCTGGGAGTCGATGGTCATCCCAGAGGGGAAGTCGTAAGCCCACTTTTACTACTTCCACCAAGCAATTGACTGTCCAACAGTCCTTTGCGAGGAAGATGAAATATCACAGCAGTCATCCTGTTGCAAAGCGGATAACTGAGGCCTTGACAACTAAGTTGGTGTTAGACGTGCGTCCGGTATCCGCCGTTAGTTCACAGGGAACTAGACAATTTCTTGAGGTAGTGTGCCCCCGTTACCAAATACCATCTAGGTTCCACTTCTCTAGGCAGGCGATACCGAGAATGTACACGGACGTCAGAAAAAGACTCACCAGTGTCCTAAAAAATGCAGTTGTACCCAATGTCCACTTAACCACGGACATGTGGACAAGTGGAGCAGGGCAGGGTCAGGACTATATGACTGTGACAGCCCACTGGGTAGATGTATGGACTCCCGCCGCAAGAACAGCAGCGGCGGCACCAGTAGCAGCATCTCGCAAACGCCAACTCTTTCCTAGGCAGGCTACGCTTTGTATCACCGGTTTCCAGAATACGCACACAGCTGAAAACCTCTTACGGCAACTGAGGAAGATCATCGCGGAATGGCTTACCCCAATTGGACTCTCCTGTGGATTTGTGGCATCGGACAACGCCAGCAATATTGTGTGTGCATTAAATATGGGCAAATTCCAGCACGTCCCATGTTTTGCACATACCTTGAATTTGGTGGTGCAGAATTATTTAAAAAACGACAGGGGCGTGCAAGAGATGCTGTCGGTGGCCAGAAGAATTGCGGGACACTTTCGGCGTACAGGCACCACGTACAGAAGACTGGAGCACCACCAAAAACGCCTGAACCTGCCCTGCCATCATCTGAAGCAAGAAGTGGTAACGAGGTGGAATTCAACCCTATATATGCTTCAGAGGTTGGAGGAGCAGCAAAAGGCCATTCAAGCCTATACAATTGAGCACGAAATAGGAGGTGGAATGCACCTGTCTCAAGCGCAGTGGAGAATGATTTCAACGTTGTGCAAGGTTCTGCTGCCCTTTGAACTTGCCACACGTGAAGTCAGTTCAGACACTGCCAGCCTGAGTCAGGTCATTCCCCTCATCAGGCTTTTGCAGAAGAAGCTGGAGACATTGAAGGAGGAGCTAACACAGAGCGATTCCGCTAGGCATGTGGGACTTGTGGATGGAGCCCTTAATTCGCTTAACAAGGATTCACGGGTGGTCAATCTGTTGAAATCAGAGCACTACATTTTGGCCACCGTGCTCGATCCTAGATTTAAAACCTACCTTGGATCTCTCTTTCCGGCACACACAAGTCTGCTGGGGTTCAAAGACCTGCTGGTGAGAAAATTGTCAAGTCAAGCGGAACGCGACCTGTCAACATCTCCTCCTTCACATTCTCCCGCAACTGGGGGTGCGAGGAAAAGGCTCAGAATTCTGAGCCCACCCGCTGGCGGTGATGCAGGGCAGTCTGGAGTGAGAGCTGACATCTGGTCCGGACTGAAGGACCTGCCAACGATTACTGACATGTCGTCTACTGTCACTGCATATGATTCTGTCACCATTGAAAGAATGGTGGAGGATTATATGAGTGACCGCATCCAAGTAGGCACGTCAGACAGTCCGTACGTATACTGGCAGGAAAAAGAGGCAATTTGGAGGCCCTTGCACAAACTGGCTTTATTCTACCTAAGTTGCCCTCCCACAAGTGTGTACTCCGAAAGAGTGTTTAGTGCCGCCGCTCACCTTGTCAGCAATCGGCATACGAGGTTACTTCCAGAAAATGTGGAGAAGATGATGTTCATTAAAATGAATTATAATCAATTCCTCCGTGGAGACATTGACCAGCAGCAATTGCCTCCACAAAGTACACAGGGAGCTGAGATGGTGGATTCCAGTGGGGACGAATTGATAATCTGTGAGGAGGGGGATGTACACGGTGATATATCGGAGGATGATGATGAGGTGGACATCTTGCCTCTGTAGAGCCAGTTTGTGCAAGGAGAGATTAATTGCTTCTTTTTTGGTGGGGGTCCAAACCAACCCGTCATTTCAGTCACAGTCGTGTGGCAGACCCTGTCACTGAAATGATGGGTTGGTTAAAGTGTGCATGTCCTGTTTATACAACATAAGGGTGGGTGGGAGGGCCCAAGGACAATTCCATCTTGCACCTCTTTTTTCTTTAATTTTTCTTTGCGTCATGTGCTGTTTGGGGAGTATTTTTTTGAAGGGCCATCCTGCGTGACACTGCAGTGCCACTCCTAGATGGGCCAGGTGTTTGTGTCGGCCACTAGGGTCGCTTATCTTACTCACACAGCTACCTCATTGCGCCTCTTTTTTTCTTTGCGTCATGTGCTGTTTGAGGAGTGTTTTTTGGAAGGGCCATCCTGCGTGACACTGCAGTGCCACTCCTAGATGGACCAGGTGTTTGTGTCGGCCACTAGGGTCGCTTATCTTACTCACACAGCTACCTCATTGCGCCTCTTTTTTTCTTTGCGTCATGTGCTGTTTGGGGAGTGTTTTTTGGAAGGGCCATCCTGCGTGACACTGCAGTGCCACTCCTAGATGGGCCAGGTGTTTGTGTCGGCCACTAGGGTCGCTTAGCTTACTCACACAGCTACCTCATTGCGCCTCTTTTTTTCTTTGCGTCATGTGCTGTTTGGGGAGTGTTTTTTGGAAGGGCCATCCTGCGTGACACTGCAGTGCCACTACTAGATGGGCCAGGTGTTTGTGTCGGCCACTAGGGTCGCTTAGCTTAGTCATCCAGCGACCTCGGTGCAAATTTTAGGACTAAAAATAATATTGTGAGGTGTGAGGTGTTCAGAATAGACTGAAAATGAGTGGAAATTATGGTTTTTGAGGTTAATAATACTTTGGGATCAAAATGACCCCCAAATTCTATGATTTAAGCTGTTTTTTAGTGTTTTTTGAAAAAAACACCCGAATCCAAAACACACCCGAATCCGACAAAAAAAATTCGGTGAGGTTTTGCCAAAACGCGGTCGAACCCAAAACACGGCCGCGGAACCGTACCCAAAACCAAAACACAAAACCCTGAAAAATTTCAAGTGCACATCTCTAGTTTTAACTCCACTTCACCCATTTCTCAAAGCAAAAATAATTTTTGACACACTTACCAACATTTAGTTTATTTAATTAATTTATTTATAAGCAGTTTCTTATATAGGGGGTCCTTCCGACCCGTTCGCACGCAGCGGTTTGTTGCTGCGGTGCGAACGGGTCTGGAATGCACCTGCGCGGCGGTCACACTGCACATGCGCGATGTTGCTCTGTGACAGGGGTTGCCGGGTTAGGTCCAGGACAACGAAGAAAGCGGTCGAAGAGCCGACCGCAAGAAAATTGACAGAAAGAAGGCGTACCTGGGCATCACCGAAGCGTTGCTAGCCATTTTCGGGGAGTGGATGAGAAAACGCAGGCATGTCCAGGAGAACGGAGGGCGGATGTCTGACGTCAAAGCTGGCTCCAGCATCGCAGAGATCGTCGCACAGGGTAAGTATGTCCAGGGCTAGTCATGTTTTACTTGAAATTTTTTTAGCTTAGCAGGGCTGCACAAGCGATCGCAATACTGCTAAGCTAAAATACACTCCCCCGTAGGCGTGTACTAGTTGATTGCAGCAGCAGCAAAAAGTTGCTGGCTGCGATCAACTCAAAATGACCACCATAGTGCAGCATATTCCATTGCGCTTTACAATTAGAACAACAGTTATAGAACAAAACTGGGCAAAAACAGACAGACATAGAGGTAGGAAGGCCCTGCTTGCAAGCTTACAATCTATAGGGAAATAGGCATTGATACACAAGGATAGCTGCTACCTATTGCATAATGGTACACCAGATTGCTAGGTTCTTAATGGGTTGTATGATCTGATCACCCAGCAATGTTGTAAGACAAAATATGTGAGGTTATGTGGACTGTACAGAGAGGATGTAATTGGATAGGGAAGCATTGAAGGTTACGTGGGTGGGTCTGGAATTTGATAGGCTTGTCTGAAGAGGTGAGTTCTCAGGGAGCGTTTAAAGGTTTGTAGACTAGATGTGAGTGTTATTGTGCGTGGGAGGGCATTCCACAGAGTGGGTGAAGCCCGGATAAAGTCCTGTAATTTTGAGTGGGAACAAGTAATATGTGTGGATGAGAGATGCAGATCTTGTGCAGAGCAGAGAGGTCTGGTAGGGAAATATTTTGAGATGAGTGAGGAGATGTATGTTGGTGCAGTTTGGTTAATAGCCTTGTATGTAAGTAAAAGTATTTTATATTTAACACGGTAGAATACCGGTAACCCATGGAGAGACTGACAGAGTGGATCAGCAGATGAAGAACATCTACCGAGGAGGAAGATTAGCCTCGCAGCTGCACTTAAAATGGATTGTAGTGGTGAGAGTCTATGTTTGGGAAGACCAACAAGGAGACTATTACAATAATCAATGCAGGAGATGATGAGTGCATGGATTACAGTTTTTGCAGTGTCTTGTGTAAGATAAGGCCGTATTTTGGATATGTTTTTTAGGTGCATGTAACATGATTTAGATTGAATATGTGGAGCAAAGGACAGTTCAAGGATGACAACTAGGCAGCGAGCTTGTGGGGTAGGGTGGATAGTCGCATTGTCAACAGTAATGGAGATATCAGGTTGGTAACTACTCTTGGCTGGTGGGAAAATAATTAATTCTGTTTTAGAAATGTTGAGGGAAAGGGACACTGAGTAAGGACATCACATAGAGACAGTGGTTTAACCTCTATATTTGTAAAAGTTTTGATTCAATAATATTACACTTGCCACTTGTGCCTCAATATTGCCCAGGTCAGCCCTATTTTGCTTTTGGGCAATATTGTGAACCATAGAGCATGCATCTACAATGTATTTAACATAAGTGGGAGCATGTAGGTGTACACCACCAGATTTATCAAGACACCTGAACCTGTCTTTCAATAGCACAAAGGTATGCTTTATCATGTTCCTTTTGGAAAAAAAATAACCTTATTGTATTTATGCTTATCCAGCTCCAATGAGTTCTACAAAGGTGTCTTAAGCTAGGTTGTACACCCCTTTCCTGAAGTCCCTGAATTGAAAGAAGAAAAAAAGGTAACAATACAGTAGTTTCAGTATCAACTATTCTTAGAGTTTGCATAAATTAAAACATACCAGCATCTCAACAATCCCACATAGCTGACTGGCTCAGCATATAGGCAACATGGCAAGACATAAGCCTGATACCATACTCATTATTGGTAGGTTTGCATCACAGACCACCTGCATATTGAGGGAGAGGAAGTGATGGCTGTTGTGAATTGTTGTGAACACTAAAAAAAGTTCCACAGCATTCCCAACAACTGCCATCACTACAGCTATGGACAATGGAATTGACCCGTAGGCTAGATTATACACAATTTCCATCTGTTGTAATAGGTCACATGTGTGCTAACAGGATTCAGATGTCAAAATGAATCAATTTTGCTGCCCTGCAGCCCATCATTTGCTTTTCATAATGTTCTGGCACATTTCCTTTTGGCATTCCATGTCTTTGTTTCAACTACATATGGAGATTTCAACTTCAACATTAGAAAATCTGGAAGGTGAGTTTACCTGTGCTCTAATTCTGTTACATACAGCAACTTGGAACTCATTGAATATATATATATATATGCCAGAATTACACCAGTTTTGAAAAGCATAGTCCATTACATTACTCCCATACTGAAGTGAATATACACCCTTGCCACTAGTTCATATTGATATCAAGATAAGTATATTATCACACATTGAAGAACAGGCATTGTCAAGTCCAAACAAAGCCAATGATGTTAACCAAAAATGTTGCTGGCAGACATCTAGCATAGTTGGATCACACCATTGTCCTGAAATACTCATTGTGTATGGCCAAAGATGTACCTTAATAAAATTAATAAATGTGAAAGGCATGCATGGAGGGTACCACACATCAGCATCAGCTACCTGACAGCATTGCTGCTTTGCCTCTTGGAGGGTCCCCATGGGTCACTGCAATAGTCCATGACAATTGCACAGTACTTGTTTGTTGCTTTAATGTATGGTGCCTTTTAGAGATGAGCGGGTTCGGTTTCTCGGAAACCGAACCCCCCCGAACTTCAGCCTTTTTACACGGGTCCGAGGCAGACTCGGATCTTCCCGCCTTGCTCGGCTAACCCGAGCGCGCCCGAAAGTCATCATCCCGCTGTCGGATTCTCGCGAGACTCGGATTCTATATAAGGAGCCGCGCGTCGCCGCCATTTTTCACACGTGCATTGAGATTCATAGGGAGAGGACGTGGCTGGCGTCCTCTCCGTTTAGAGTAGAGTAGAGAGTAGAGAGTCTAGAGACACTTGATTTACTAATTTTGGGGAGCATATTAGGACGGAGTACTACTTGCTGATAGTGTGACCAGTGACCACCAGTTTAATGAATCCGTTCTCTGCCTGAAAAAAAACGATACACAGTGTGACACAGTCACATACCATATCTGTGCTCAGCCTCAGTGTGCCCTCAGTGTGCTGCATCATCTATGTAATACTGTATATCTGACTGCTGAGTGCTCACTGCTCACACAGCTTAATTGTGGGGGAGACTGGGGAGCAGTTAGCAGGAGTACATATTTTAACAGTGCACACTTTTGCTGCCAGAGTGCCACTGCCAGTGCCAGTGTGACTGACCAGTGACCACTACTACTTGCTGATAGTGTGACCAGTGACCACCAGTTTAATTAATCCGTTCTCTGCCTGAAAAAAAACGATACACAGTGTGACACAGTCACATACCATATCTGTGCTCAGCCTCAGTGTGCCCTCAGTGTTCTGCATCATCTATGTAATACTGTATATCTGACTGTGCTGAGTGCTCACTGCTCACACAGCTTAATTGTGGGGGAGACTGGGGAGCAGTTATAGCAGGAGTACATATTTTAACAGTGCACACTTTTGCTGCCAGAGTGCCACTACCAGTGCCAGTGTGACTGACCAGTGACCACTGACCACCAGTATATTGTGATCGTCGTGTGGTGTTTTTATTCTATAAACGCATTCTGCTGACAGTGTCCAGTATATACGTATATAATATATACCTGTCCGGCTGCAGTAGTGATATATATATATTTTTTATATCATTATCATCCAGTCTATATTAGCAGCAGACGCAGTACGGAAGTCCACGGCTGTAGCTACCTCTGTGTCGGCAGTCGCTAGACCATCCATAATTGTATACCACCTACCTGTGGTGTTTTTTTTTTTTTCTATCTTCTTGATACTTCTAGTAGCTTACTTTAGGAGTCTGCACTGCAGTGCTGAGCGGACAGTGTCCAGCAGGTCCGTCATTATATAATATATACCTGTCCGGCTGCAGTAGTGATATATATATATATATTTTTTATATCATTATCATCCAGTCTATATTAGCAGCAGACGCAGTACGGTAGTCCACGGCTGTAGCTACCTCTGTGTCGGCAGTCGCTAGTCCATCCATAATTGTATACCACCTACCTGTGGTGTTTTTTTTTTTCTATCTTCTTGATACTAGTAGCTTACTTTAGGAGTCTGCACTGCAGTGCTGAGCTGACAGTGTCCAGCAGGTCCGTCATTATATAATATATACCTGTCCGGCTGCAGTAGTGATATATATATATATATTTTTTATATCATTATCATCCAGTCTATATTAGCAGCAGACGCAGTACGGTAGTCCACGGCTGTAGCTACCTCTGTGTCGGCAGTCGCTAGTCCATCCATAATTGTATACCACCTACCTGTGGTGTTTTTTTTCTTCTATCTTCTTGATACTACTAGTAGCTTACTTTAGGAGTCTGCAGTGCTGAGCTGACAGTGTCCAGCAGGTCCGTCATTATATAATATATACCTGTCCTGCTGCAGTAGTGATATATATATATATATATATATATATTTTATATCATTATCATCCAGTCTATATTAGCAGCAGACGCAGTACGGTAGTCCACGGCTGTAGCTACCTCTGTGTCGGCAGTCGCTAGTCCATCCATAATTGTATACCACCTACCTGTGGTGTTTTTTTTTTTCTATCTTCTTGATACTACTAGTAGCTTACTTTAGGAGTCTGCAGTGCTGAGCTGACAGTGTCCAGCAGGTCCGTCATTATATAATATATACCTGTCCGGCTGCAGTAGTGATATATATATATATTTTTTATATCATTATCATCCAGTCTATATTAGCAGCAGACGCAGTACGGTAGTCCACGGCTGTAGCTACCTCTGTGTCGGCAGTCGCTAGTCCATCCATAATTGTATACCACCTACCTGTGGTGTTTTTTTTTTTTCTATCTTCTTGATACTACTAGTAGCTTACTTTAGGAGTCTGCAGTGCTGAGCTGACAGTGTCCAGCAGGTCCGTCATTATATAATATATACCTGTCCGGCTGCAGTAGTGATATATATATATATATATATTTTATATCATTATCATCCAGTCTATATTAGCAGCAGACGCAGTACGGTAGTCCACGGCTGTAGCTACCTCTGTGTCGGCAGTCGCTCGTCAATCCATAAGTATACTAGTATCCATCCATCTCCATTGTTTACCTGAGGTGCCTTTTAGTTGTGCCTATTAAAATATGGAGAACAAAAATGTTGACGTTCCAAAAATAGGGAAAGATCAAGATCGACTTCCACCTCGTGCTGAAGCTACTGCCACTAGTCATGGCCGAGACGATGAAATGCCAGCAACGTCGTCTGCCAAGGCCGATGCCCAATGTCATAGTACAGAGCATGTAAAATCCAAAACACCAAATATCAGTAAAAAAAGGACTCAAAAATCTAAAATAAAATTGTCGGAGGAGAAGCGTAAACTTGCCAATATGCCATTTACCACACGGAGTGGCAAGGAACGGCTGAGGCCCTGGCCTATGTTCATGGCTAGTGGTTCAGCTTCACACGAGGATGGAAGCACTCAGCCTCTCGCTAGAAAAATGAAAAGACTCAAGCTGGCAAAAGCACAGCAAAGAACTGGGCGTTCTTCGAAATCACAAATCCACAAGGAGAGTCCAATTGTGTCGTTTGCGATGCCTGACCTTCCCAACACTGGACGTGAAGAGCATGCGCCTTCCACCATTTGCACGCCCCCTGCAAGTGCTGGAAGGAGCACCCGCAGTCCAGTTCCTGATAGTCAGATTGAAGATGTCAGTGTTGAAGTACACCAGGATGAGGAGGATATGGGTGTTGCTGGCGCTGGGGAGGAAATTGACAAGGAGGATTCTGATGGTGAGGTGGTTTGTTTAAGTCAGGCACCCGGGGAGACACCTGTTGTCCGTGGGAGGAATAGGGCCATTGACATGCCTGGTGAAAATACCAAAAAAATCAGCTCTTCGGTGTGGAAGTATTTCAACAGAAATGCGGACAACATTTGTCAAGCCATGTGTTGCCTTTGTCAAGCTGTAATAAGTAGGGGTAAGGACATTAACCACCTCGGAACATCCTCCCTTATACGTCACCTGCAGCGCATTCATCATAAGTCAGTGACAAGTTCAAAAACTTTGGGCGACAGCGGAAGCAGTCCACTGACCAGTAAATCCCTTCCTCTTGTAACCAAGCTCACGCAAACCAACCCACCAACTCCCTCAGTGTCAATTTCCTCCTTCCCCAGGAATGCCAATAGTCCTGCAGGCCATGTCACTGGCAATTATGACGAGCCCTCTCCTGCCTGGGATTCCTCCGATGCATCCTTGCGTGTAACGCCTACTGCTGCTGGCGCTGCTGTTGTTGCTGCTGGGAGTCGATGGTCATCCCAGAGGGGAAGTCATACTCGTAAGCCCACTTTTACTACTTCCACCAAGCAATTGACTGTCCAACAGTCCTTTGCGAGGAAGATGAAATATCACAGCAGTCATCCTGCTGCAAAGCGGATAACTGAGGCCTTGGCATCCTGGGCGGTGAGAAACGTGGTTCCGGTATCCATCATTACTGCAGAGGCAACTAGAGACTTGTTGGAGGTACTGTGTCCCCGGTACCAAATACCATCTAGGTTCCATTTCTCTAAGCAGGCGATACCAAAAATGTACACAGACCTCAGAAAAAGACTCACCAGTGTCCTAAAAAATGCAGTTGTACCCAATGTCCACTTAACCACGGACATGTGGACAAGTGGAGCAGGGAAGGCTCAGGACTATATGACTGTGACAGCCCACTGGGTAGATGTATGGACTCCCGCCGCAAGAACAGCAGCGGCGGCACCAGTAGCAGCATCTCGCAAACGCCAACTCTTTCCTAGGCAGGCTACGCTTTGTATCACCGCTTTCCAGAATACGCACACAGCTAAAAACCTCTTACGGCAACTGAGGAAGATCATCGCAGAATAGCTTACCCCAATTGGACTCTCCTGTGGATTTGTGGCATCGGACAACGCCAGCAATATTGTGTGCGCATTAAATATGGGCAAATTCCAGCACGTCCCATGTTTTGCACATACCTTGAATTTGGTGGTGCAGAATTATTTAAAAAACGAGAGGGGCGTGCAAGAGATGCTGTCGGTGGCCAGAAGAATTGCGGGACACTTTCGGCGTACAGGCACCACGTACAGAAGACTGGAGCACCACCAAAAACGCCTGAACCTGCCCTGCCATCATCTGAAGCAAGAAGTGGTAACGAGGTGGAATTCAACCCTCTATATGCTTCAGAGGTTGGAGGAGCAGCAAAAGGCCATTCAAGCCTATACAACTGAGCAAGATATAGGAGGTGGAATGCACCTGTCTCAAGCGCAGTGGAGAATGATTTCAACATTGTGCAAGGTTCTGCAACCTTTTGAACTTGCCACACGTGAAGTCAGTTCAGACACTGCCAGCCTGAGTCAGGTCATTCCCCTCATCAGGCTTTTGCAGAAGAAGCTGGAGACATTGAAGGAGGAGCTAACACAGAGCGATTCCGCTAGGCATGTGGGACTTGTGGATGGAGCCCTTAATTCGCTTAACAAGGATTCACGGGTGGTCAATCTGTTGAAATCAGAGCACTACATTTTGGCCACCGTGCTCGATCCTAGATTTAAAACCTACCTTGGATCTCTCTTTCCGGCAGACACAAGTCTGCTGGGGTTCAAAGAACTGCTGGTGACAAAATTGTCAAGTCAAGCGGAACGCGACCTGTCAACATCTCCTCCTTCACATTCTCCCGCAACTGGGGGTGCGAGGAAAAGGCTCAGAATTCCGAGCCCACCCGCTGGCCGTGATGCAGGGCAGTCTGGAGCGACTGCTGATGCTCACATCTGGTCCGGACTGAAGGACCTGACAACGAATACGGACATGTCGTCTACCGTCACTGCATATGATTCTCTCCCCATTGAAAGAATGGTGGAGGATTATATGAGTGACCGCATCCAAGTAGGCACGTCAGACAGTCCGTACTTATACTGGCAGGAAAAAGAGGCAATTTGGAGGCCCTTGCACAAACTGGCTTTATTCTACCTAAGTTGCCCTCCCATAAGTGTGTACTCCGAAAGAGTGTTTAGTGCCGCCGCTCACCTTGTCAGCAATCGGCGTACGAGGTTACATCCAGAAAATGTGGAGAAGATGATGTTCATTAAAATGAATTATAATCAATTCCTCCGTGGAGACATTGACCAGCAGCAATTGCCTCCACAAAGTAGTACACAGGGAGCTGAGATGGTGGATTCCAGTGGGGACGAATTGATAATCTGTGAGGAGGAGGATGTACACGGTGATATATCGGAGGATGATGATGAGGTGGACATCTTGCCTCTGTAGAGCCAGTTTGTGCAAGGAGAGATTAATTGCTTCTTTTTCGGTGGGGGTCCAAACCAACCCGTCATTTCAGTCACAGTCGTGTGGCAGACCCTGTCACTGAAATGATGGGTTGGTTAAAGTGTGCATGTCCTGTTTATACAACATAAGGGTGGGTGGGAGGGCCCAAGGACAATTCCATCTTGCACCTCTTTTTTCTTTCATTTTTATTTGCGTCATGTGCTGTTTGGGGAGTGTTTTTTGGAAGGGCCATCCTGCGTGACACTGCAGTGCCACTCCTAGATGGGCCAGGTGTTTGTGTCGGCCACTAGGGTCGCTAAGCTTACTCACACAGCTACCTCATTGCGCCTCTTTTTTTCTTCTTTGCGTCATGTGCTGTTTGGGGAGTGTTTTTGGAAGGGCCATCCTGCGTGACACTGCAGTGCCACTCCTAGATGGGCCAGGTGTTTGTGTCGGCCACTAGGGTCGCTTATCTTACTCACACAGCTACCTCATTGCGCCTCTTTTTTTCTTCTTTGCGTCATGTGCTGTTTGGGGAGTGTTTTTTGGAAGGGCCATCCTGCGTGACACTGCAGTGCCACTCCTAGATGGGCCAGGTGTTTGTGTCGGCCACTAGGGTCGCTTAGCTTACTCACACAGCTACCTCATTGCGCCTCTTTTTTTCTTCTTTGCGTCATGTGCTGTTTGGGGAGTGTTTTTTGGAAGGGCCATCCTGCGTGACACTGCAGTGCCACTCCTAGATGGGCCAGATGTTTGTGTCGGCCACTAGGGTCGCTTATCTTACTCACACAGCTACCTCATTGCGCCTCTTTTTTTCTTCTTTGCGTCATGTGCTGTTTGGGGAGTGTTTTTTGGAAGGGCCATCCTGTGTGACACTGCAGTGCCACTCCTAGATGGGCCAGGTGTTTGTGTCGGCCACTAGGGTCGCTTAGCTTACTCACACAGCTACCTCATTGCGCCTCTTTTTTCTTCTTTGCGTCATGTGCTGTTTGGGGAGTGTTTTTTGGAAGGGCCATCCTGCGTGACACTGCAGTGCCACTCCTAGATGGGCCAGGTGTTTGTGTCGGCCACTAGGGTCGCTTAGCTTACTCACACAGCTACCTCATTGCGCCTCTTTTTTTCTTCTTTGCGTCATGTGCTGTTTGGGGAGTGTTTTTTGGAAGGGCCATCCTGCGTGACACTGCAGTGCCACTCCTAGATGGGCCAGGTGTTTGTGTCGGCCACTAGGGTCGCTTAGCTTAGTCATCCAGCGACCTCGGTGCAAATTTTAAGACTAAAAATAATATTGTGAGGTGTGAGGTATTCAGAATAGACTGAAAATGAGTGGAAATTATGGTTTTTGAGGTTAATAATACTTTGGGATCAAAATGACCCCCAAATTCTATGATTTAAGCTGTTTTTTAGTGTTTTTTGAAAAAAACACCCGAATCCAAAACACACCCGAATCCGACAAAAAAAATTCGGTGAGGTTTTGCCAAAACGCGGTCGAACCCAAAACACGGCCGCGGAACCGAACCCAAAACCAAAACACAAAACCCGAAAAATTTCAAGTGCACATCCCTAGTTTCCAGTACTACTCAGTTCACTGCAAGCCTCAGTAATCTATATGCTGAGCGCTCTCTCTTGGGAACACCTGTGTACCTGAGCAGCAATCAGCAACATCAGCAAGTTTATTTTTAGTGTACTCTCTCCAAAAGAACACCAGTTTTCTGTTCAGTATTCAGCAAGTGTCTGCATTTCACCAGTGTTGGGAACACCATTGCACCTGTGCAGCAAACAACAAACAGCAATTCATCCATATCTTTGTATCTCTAAAAGAACCCCAGATCTTCTGTGCTGTATTTAGCAAGTGCACTCACTACTAAGCACACTAGTACTATTGTGCAGCATCTAGCTAACACAATTGTTACCTGCTGTCAGTTCACCAACTTCAATGTGCACCTCTCTGCTGTCCCAACAGGTGTCAGTTATCCTTCTGCAGTACATCTCTTCAACTGCTATTGTTCCTGTACCAATGTGATTTTACAGTTCAGTTCCTTATTGTTCCCCTGAATGAGGAGGAACATGATTAGACAACCTAACTTCATACACTCCAGCTCCAGCCAGACCAGCCCAGTGGCTCCTCACCACTGTTTAAACAAGATCCAGATCGTGACAGTGTGTTAGCCATTCATGACAGCTGAGAACTGTTTAATTGGGAAAATACACAGAAGGTAAGCAGGGACACACTTAGGAGGGTTTTCAGTTACTCACAATTCCTTCCCTTCAATTACTTGTTCAGATGGCTTCTATGAAACGCTCAGCATTAAATTGACAATAACACTTTGGGGCTGTCTAAAGGTTCGATACATGTAGATCACATTTGCAGTGCTAAAAACAGGGTCTTCTTAACAGCATTGAAGTCCCTGGACAAAGCATTTCACCCACCCATTCATGGGAATTTTAAAAAAAATCATACCTTACCTCTCCTGCAGCCCTGTGCCTTTTCTTCACATGCTTCTGTACAGTGAATGTCTGTCAACACTCTGATTGCTGGATAGCTCCAGTCATCCAGCAATTTAATAACCATTCACTGTGTGGCTGGAGGCAAATAAAGAATGCTGCACTCTGATTGGTGGTTAGCTCCAGTCATTCACCACTCATTGGGTGTAATTCACAATCAGACCAGCCAAGTAGCATTCACTACATGCCACCCAAGAAGCTCTGGGAAGTTTTGGACACACCAGACCAAGAGGCAGATGCTCTCAGTCAAAGCCCACCCTAGAATTGTGGAGACCTGGGCAGTGTGCCTATATGGTAAAATGTAAAAGGTCCCTGGGCATAAAATCATACATGGGGTTTAGTCACTAATAATCAATCAGTGTGGCATTCTAAACCTGCACCTGAAAATCCAATTTTAGGCTTTCTGTACAGTGAGCACGTGTGACCTGGCAAGGCTGGTCAATGGATGCGCAGGAGACCCCTTAGTCTCTACAGTTACATGGGAGGAATCTTTTTCTTTTTAGTTACATCCAGGCCAGCCATCAGAGAGGTGGGCCCACCTCTGACTCCTACCGCCAATACCTATAGACAGTGCCAGATTAAGGTCCTTATGGGCCTGGAGCTGAAATTTATAAAGGGCCTATTGTGGGCTGCTGTAGGGGGTGTAACTACTGATATGGGGGTGTGGTCTGTGCCGTGAGGTGCAACTAGCACTAAGGAGTCCATAGCTGCCCACCTTCCTTTACCCACTTCAATCTCCTTCTCCTCTTTTCTTAAATTAAGCATATACCTGTCTAAAGAAAAACAACACAAAAAACAAGCATATACCTGTCTAAAGAAAAACAACACAAAAAACACAAACTATGGTTTATTAATAAAATAAAATTAATGTTATTGAGGGTAGTAATACTCTGGGAACAAAAAAAGGCCCAAATTATGTGATTCTAATTTTTTGTCAATTTTTGGAAAAGTTACAAAACCAAAACCAGTCACAGTAATTTCGGCACACCTCAATATTTTAGCAACATTCTCTGGTGCCCATCCAATGAATCATACAGCATAAGGAAGTGGTGGTGTCACTCAGTCTTTCAATCAGGCAGAAGTAAAAACAGACACAGGGCCTGATTCACAGTTGCAAGCAAAGGCAAAAAGAACACAACTGGGCAAAACCATGTGGGGCTGATACAACATGTGCCGAGAGATTTAGATTTGGGTGGTTTGTATCCCACTAATACTGGACAGCTTCATATTTACACTGCAATTTAGATTATAGTGATAAATGTATTACCCTCCGTTATGGAGGAGAAGCAGTATCAGCGCACGTTATGGCTCAGATAGAGCCCCTATCTAACTATCTAACACTGCTATCTAACAGTTTCGACAGCTGCAGGTGGCGATGCCCATACACAGCAGCAGGGATAGAGCTGTCCCTGGCTGTGGCGGGTGCCGGCTCCGGACTGAGTAGAGGATCCCGTGTGAGTATGAGATACCGCGCATGCACAGTGGAGCCGGCCGGACAGGGAGACACAGCGCATCAGCACTGAGCTGATGCGCTGTGTGCTCAGGGGAACATCGCCAGAGGAGGGAGCACTAGGCAGACAAGATGTTAATACATCTTGTTGATGTCACTTTCTACTTCACCTCGGTAATACGGCGAAGCAGAAAGTGTTAGAGTGGCATGTATAATACATTTAACCATCAGTTTGGACTAGAGATGAGCGGATTCGGTTCATCGAGATCCGAACCCCCCCGAACTTCACGTGTTTTACACGGGTCCGAGGCAGCCTTGCTCGGTTAACCCAAACGAGGCCGAACGTCAGTACAGTACAGTAGGCCATTGTTGTATCTTGCAGCTCCGTGTCAGACTCAGTTCTAGACAGTATCCTGATCAGTGCTCAATATCTGCTGCATTGTTGTGTGACCAGTATATACTATATAGTAGTACAGTGCAGCATTTTGGTGACCACCTATATAGTAGGACAGTACAGTAGGTCATTGCTGTATCTTGCAGCTCTGTGTCACTTCTAGTATCCATATCTGTGCTGTATTGTTGTGAGCAGTATATAGTAGTACAGTGCAGCATTTTGGTGACCACCAGTATATAGTAGTACAGTACAATAGGCCATTGCTGTATCTTGCAGCTCTGTGTCACTTCAAGTATCCATATATGTGCTGCATTGTTGTGAGCAGTATAGTAGTACAGTGCAGCATTTTGGTGACCACCAGTATATAGTAGTACAGTACAGTAGGCCATTGCTGTATCTTGCAGCTCCGTGTCACTTCTAGTATCAATATCTGTGCTGGATTGTTGTGAGCAGTATATAGTAGTACAGTGCAGCATTTTGGTGACCACCAGTATATAGTAGTACAGTACAGTAGGCCATTGCTGTATCTTACAGCTCCCTGTCACTTCAAGTATCCATATCTGTGCTGCATTGTTGTGAGCAGTATATAGTAGTACAGTGCAGCATTTTGGTGACCACCAATATATAGTAGTACAGTACAGTAGGCCATTGCTATTGATATATTATTGGCATATAATTCAATACATTAAAAAATGAAGAACAAAAATGTGGAGAGTAAAATAGGGAAAGATCAAGATCCACTTCCACCTTGTGCTGAAGCTGCTGCCACTAGTCATGGCAGAGACGATTCAATGCCATCAACGTCGTCTGCCAAGGCCGATGCCCAATGTCATAGTAGAGAGCATGTAAAATCCAAAAAACGAAAGTTCAGTACAATGACCCAAAAATCTAAATTAAAAGCGTCTGAGGAGAAGCGTAAACTTGCCAAAATGCCATTTACAACACGGAGTGGCAAGGAACGGCTGAGTTCCTGGCCTATGTTCATGGCTAGTGGTTCAGCTTCACATGAGGATAGAAGCACTCATTTTCACGCTAGAAAAATAAAAAGAGTTAAGCTGGCAAAAGCACAGCAAAGAACTGTGCGTTCTTCTAAATCACAAATCCCCAAAGAGAGTCCAATTGCGTCGGTTGCGATGCCTGACCTTCCCAACACTGGACAGGAAGAGGTGGCTCCTTCCACCATTTGCACGCCCCCTCTAAGTGCTGGAAGGAGCACCCACAGTCCAGTTCATGATAGTCAAATTGAAGATGTCACTGTTGAAGTACACCAGGATGAGGATATTGGTGTTGCTGACGCTGAGGAGGAAATTGACAAGGAGTATTCTGATGGTGAGGTGGTTTGTTTAAGTCAGGCAACTGTGAAGACACCTGTTGTCCATGGGATGAATATGGCCATTGACATGCCTGGTGAAAATACAAAACAAATCACCTCTTCGGTGTGGAATTATTTGAACAGAAATGCGGACAACAGGTGTTAAGCTGTGTGTTGCCTTTGTCAAGCTGCTATAAGTAGGGGTAAGGACGTTAACCACCTAGGAACATCCTCCCTTATACGTCACCTGGAGCGCATTCATCATAAGTCATTGACAAGTTCAAAAACTTTGGGTGACAGCGGAATCAGTCAACTGACAACTAAATCCCTTCTTCCTCTTGTACCTAAGCTCCTGCAAACCACACCACCAACTCCCTCAGTGTCAATTTCCTCCTTAGACAGGAACGCCAATAGTCCTGCAGGCCATGTCACTGGCAAGTCTGATGAGTCCTCTACTGACTGGGATTCCTCCGCTGGATCCTTGAGTGTAATGTTGCTGCTGGGAGTCGATCGTCATCCCAGAGGGGAAGTCGAAAGACCACTTGTACTACTTCCAGTAAGCAATTGACTGTCCAACAGTCCTTTGTGAGGAAGATGAAATATCACAGCAGTCATCCTGTTGCAAAGCGGATAACTCAGGCCTTGGCAGCTATGTTGGTGTTAGACGTGCGTCCGGAATCCGCCGTTAGATCACAGGGACTAAGAGAATTTCTTGAGGTAGTGTGTCCCCGGTGCCAAATGCCATCTAGGTTCCACTTCTCAAGGCAGGCGATACCGAGAATGTACACATACGTCAGAAAAAGAGTCACCAGTGTCCTAAAAAATGCAGCTGTACCCAATGTCCACTTAACCACGGACATGTGGACAAGTGGAGCAGGGCAGACTCAGGACTATATGACTGTGACAGCCCACTGGGTAGATGTATTACCTCCCGCAGCAAGAACAGCAGCGGTGGCACCAGTAGCAGCATCTCGCAAACGCCAACTCATTCCTAGGCAGGCTACGCTTTGTATCAACGCTTTCCATAAGAGGCACACAGCTGACAACCTCTTACGGAAACTGAGGAACATCATCGCACATTGGCTTACCCCAATTGGACTCTCCTGGGGATTTGTGACATCGGACAACGCCACCAATTTTGTGCGTGCTTTACATGTGGGCAAATTCCAGCACGTCCCATGTTTTGCACATACATTGAATTTGGAGGTGCAGAATTTAAAAAAAAACGACAGGGGCGTGCAAGAGATGCTGTCGGTGGCTCGAAGAATTGCGGGCCACTTTCGACATTCAGCCACCACGTGCCGAAGACTGAAGCACCAGCAAACTCTCCTGAACCTGCCCCGACTTCAGCTGAAGCAAGAGGTGGTAACGAGGTGGAATTCAACCCTCTATATGCATCAGAGGATGGAGGAGCAGCAAAAGGCCATTCAAGCCTATACATCTGCCTATGATATAGGCAAAGGAGGGAGAATGCCTCCTGACTCAATCACAGTGGAGAATGAATTCAACGTTGAGCAAGGTTCTGCAACCCTTTGAACTTGCCACATGTGATGTCAGTTCAGACACTGCCAGTCTGAGTCAGGTCATTCCCCTCATCAGGCTTTTGCAGAAACAGCTGGAGAGATTGAAGGAGGCGCTAAAATGGAGCGATTCCGCTAGGCATGTGGGACTTGTGCATGGAGCCCTTCATTCGCTTAACCAGGATTCATGGGTGGTCAATCTGTTAAAATCAGAGCACTACATTTTGGCCACCGTGCTCGATCCTAGGTTTAAAGCCTATGTTGTATCTCTCTCTCCGGCAGACACAAGTCTGCAGATGTTCAAAGACCTGCTGGTGAGACACTTGTCAAGTCAAGTGGAACGTGACCCGCCAACTGCTCCTCCTTAATTTTCTCCCACCACTGGAGCTGCCAGGAAAAGGATCAGATTTCCAAAACCACCCGCTGGCGGTGATGCAGGGCAGTCAGGAGCGAAAACTGACATCTGGTCCGGACTGAAGGACCTGCCAACGATTACTGACATGTCGTCTACTGTCACTGCATATGATTCTGTCACCATTGAAAGAATGGTGGAGGATTATATGAGTGACAGCATCCAAGTAGGATGCAAAAAAATGGTGAACTGCTCAATCAGATAGTGATGTCACTCAGGTGCTAAAAGGGAGGGGTAATTCTGTGAAGGAAAAAACAATGGTTCCCTAATGCACACTGAGTGAATAGTAAGTAAGCTGGCTCTCAGATGCTGTAGGAGCCATTACCATGTGGCCTTACACTGGGAATTCAACCCAGACATATTTGGAATTATTTATGGGGTGGGTGTGGGGTGTGGTGGCCCCTGTGTCGGTATCGCTGGGCTGCTTCAGGTCGGCACACCCTAACACTTTATTAACACTTATGAGTTTCCCTATCACTTTGTATATATTTTTGTATTATTTTAATCACACCACTCACATAGCACTTCTGTGCTTCTTATTAACCCTATTAACTCTCACCTGTGTGCTGACCTGGGGTAGCCGACCTGTGCCGACATTATGGGGTCCTGCACCCCGGACCCATACCTAATATTAGGGACCCCAGTGACGGAGAGGCCTTGTCGATCGGCCTGGGGGCTTAACCCTATATCTGCAGATATACGCAATCAAGATCTCCGTATTATCTGACTATTATGTAGGAATATTATTCACTCAGTGTGCATTAGGGAACCATTGTTTTTTCCTTCACAGAATTACCCCTCCCTTTTAGCACCTGAGTGACATCACTATCTGATTGAGCAGTTCACCATTTTTTTGCATTGTATTGAGAGGCATGAACGGGTCAGCATTAGGAGGGATTGCTGACTCTAGACTGCCATAGGGGGAAGTCAGGGGTATCCCCAGGTAAGCTGGCTCTCAGATGCTGTAGGAGCCATTACCATGTGGCCTTACACTGGGAATTCAACCCAGACATATTTGGAATTATTTATGGGGTGGGTGTGGGGTGTGGTGGCCCCTGTGTCGGTATCGCTGGGCTGCTTCAGGTCGGCACACCCTAACACTTTATTAACACTTATGAGTTTCCCTATCACTTTGTATATATTTTTGTATTATTTTAATCACACCACTCACATAGCACTTCTGTGCTTCTTATTAACCCTATTAACTCTCACCTGTGTGCTGACCTGGGGTAGCCGACCTGTGCCGACATTATGGGGTCCTGCACCCCGGACCCATACCTAATATTAGGGACCCCCAGTGACGGAGAGGCCTTGTCGATCGGCCTGGGGGCTTAACCCTATATCTGCAGATATACGCAACCAAGATCTCCGTATTATCTGACTATTATGTAGGAATATTATTCACTCAGTGTGCATTAGGGAACCATTGTTTTTTCCTTCACAGAATTACCCCTCCCTTTTAGCACCTGAGTGACATCACTATCTGATTGAGCAGTTCACCATTTTTTTGCATTGTATTGAGAGGCATGAACGGGTCAGCATTAGGAGGGATTGCTGACTCTAGACTGCCATAGGGGGAAGTCAGGGGTATCCCCAGGTAAGCTGGCTCTCAGATGCTGTAGGAGCCATTACCATGTGGCCTTACACTGGGAATTCAACCCAGACATATTTGGAATTATTTATGGGGTGGGTGTGGGGTGTGGTGGCCCCTGTGTCGGTATCGCTGGGCTGCGTCAGGTCGGCACACCCTAACACTTTATTAACACTTATGAGTTTCCCTATCACTTTGTATATATTTTTGTATTATTTTAATCACACCACTCACATAGCACTTCTGTGCTTCTTATTAACCCTATTAACTCTCACCTGTGTGCTGACCTGGGGTAGCCGACCTGTGCCGACATTATGGGGTCCTGCACCCCGGACCCATACCTAATATTAGGGACCCCCAGTGACGGAGAGGCCTTGTCGATCGGCCTGGGGGCTTAACCCTATATCTGCAGATATACGCAACCAAGATCTCCGTATTATCTGACTATTATGTAGGAATATTATTCACTCAGTGTGCATTAGGGAACCATTGTTTTTTCCTTCACAGAATTACCCCTCCCTTTTAGCACCTGAGTGACATCACTATCTGATTGAGCAGTTCACCATTTTTTTGCATTGTATTGAGAGGCATGAACGGGTCAGCATTAGGAGGGATTGCTGACTCTAGACTGCCATAGGGGGAAGTCAGGGGTATCCCCAGGTAAGCTGGCTCTCAGATGCTGTAGGAGCCATTACCATGTGGCCTTACACTGGGAATTCAACCCAGACATATTTGGAATTATTTATGGGGTGGGTGTGGGGTGTGGTGGCCCCTGTGTCGGTATCGCTGGGCTGCTTCAGGTCGGCACACCCTAACACTTTATTAACACTTATGAGTTTCCCTATCACTTTGTATATATTTTTGTATTATTTTAATCACACCACTCACATAGCACTTCTGTGCTTCTTATTAACCCTATTAACTCTCACCTGTGTGCTGACCTGGGGTAGCCGACCTGTGCCGACATTATGGGGTCCTGCACCCCGGACCCATACCTAATATTAGGGACCCCCAGTGACGGAGAGGCCTTGTCGATCGGCCTGGGGGCTTAACCCTATATCTGCAGATATACGCAACCAAGATCTCCGTATTATCTGACTATTATGTAGGAATATTATTCACTCAGTGTGCATTAGGGAACCATTGTTTTTTCCTTCACAGAATTACCCCTCCCTTTTAGCACCTGAGTGACATCACTATCTGATTGAGCAGTTCACCATTTTTTTGCATTGTATTGAGAGGCATGAACGGGTCAGCATTAGGAGGGATTGCTGACTCTAGACTGCCATAGGGGGAAGTCAGGGGTATCCCCAGGTAAGCTGGCTCTCAGATGCTGTAGGAGCCATTACCATGTGGCCTTACACTGGGAATTCAACCCAGACATATTTGGAATTATTTATGGGGTGGGTGTGGGGTGTGGTGGCCCCTGTGTCGGTATCGCTGGGCTGCTTCAGGTCGGCACACCCTAACACTTGATTAACACTTATGAGTTTCCCTATCACTTTGTATATATTTTTGTATTATTTTAATCACACCACTCACATAGCACTTCTGTGCTTCTTATTAACCCTATTAACTCTCACCTGTGTGCTGACCTGGGGTAGCCGACCTGTGCCGACATTATGGGGTCCTGCACCCCGGACCCATACCTAATATTAGGGACCCCCAGTGACGGAGAGGCCTTGTCGATCGGCCTGGGGGCTTAACCCTATATCTGCAGATATACGCAACCAAGATCTCCGTATTATCTGACTATTATGTAGGAATATTATTCACTCAGTGTGCATTAGGGAACCATTGTTTTTTCCTTCACAGAATTACCCCTCCCTTTTAGCACCTGAGTGACATCACTATCTGATTGAGCAGTTCACCATTTTTTTGCATTGTATTGAGAGGCATGAACGGGTCAGCATTAGGAGGGATTGCTGACTCTAGACTGCCATAGGGGGAAGTCAGGGGTATCCCCAGGTAAGCTGGCTCTCAGATGCTGTAGGAGCCATTACCATGTGGCCTTACACTGGGAATTCAACCCAGACATATTTGGAATTATTTATGGGGTGGGTGTGGGGTGTGGTGGCCCCTGTGTCGGTATCGCTGGGCTGCTTCAGGTCGGCACACCCTAACACTTTATTAACACTTATGAGTTTCCCTATCACTTTGTATATATTTTTGTATTATTTTAATCACACCACTCACATAGCACTTCTGTGCTTCTTATTAACCCTATTAACTCTCACCTGTGTGCTGACCTGGGGTAGCCGACCTGTGCCGACATTATGGGGTCCTGCACCCCGGACCCATACCTAATATTAGGGACCCCCAGTGACGGAGAGGCCTTGTCGATCGGCCTGGGGGCTTAACCCTATATCTGCAGATATACGCAACCAAGATCTCCGTATTATCTGACTATTATGTAGGAATATTATTCACTCAGTGTGCATTAGGGAACCATTGTTTTTAGCATCCAAGTAGGCACATCAGACAGTCCGTACGTATACTGGCAGGAAAAAGAGGCAATTTGGAGGCCCTTGCACAAACTGGCTTTATTTTACCTAAGTTGCCCCCCCTCCAGTGTGTACTCCGAAAGAGTGTTTAGTGCAGCCGGTCACCTTGTCAGCGATCGGCGTACGAGGTTACTTCCACAAAATGTGGAGAAGATGATGTTCATCAAAATGAATTATAATCAATTCCTCCGTGGAGACATTTACCAGCAATTGCCTCCAGAAAGTACACAGGGATCTGTGATGGTGGATTCCAGTGGGGACGAATTAATACTCTGTGAGGAGGGGGATGTACACAGTGAAAGGGGTGAGGAATCGGAGGATGATGATGAGATCGACATCTTGCCTCTGTAGAGCCAGTTTGAGCAAGGAGAAATTGATTGCTTCTTTTTTTGGTGGGGGCCCAAGCCAACCAGTCATATCAGCCACAGTCGTGTGGCAGACCCTGTGGCTGAAATGATGGGTTTGTTAAAGTGTGCATGTCCTGTTTATACAACATAAGGGTGGGTGGGAGGGCCCAAGGACAATTCCATCTTGCACCTCTTTTTTTCTTTAATTTATCTTTGCATCATGTGCTGTTTGGGGCCAAGTTTTTTAAGTGCCATCCTGTTTGACACTGCAGGCCAGGTGTTTGTGCCGGCCACTTGGGTCGCTTAGCTTAGTCATCCTGCGACCTTCGTGCAAATTTTAGGACTAAAAATAATATTGTGAGGTGTGAGGTGCTCAGAATAGACTGGAAATGAGTGGAAATTATGGTTATTGAGGTTAATAATACTATAGAATCAAAACTACCAGCTCCTAACTATCATTTCTCAATCCCAGCCTGTAACATGGCAGTTAGGAGCTGATTGGCTGGTACTTTATAACCGTGAAATTGATCCATTTTCAAGGCTTAGTACATCTCCCCCATCCCTGTGTGTAGATAGATCTATGACAGCGCCCAGCGGCATCTGTTTCTCACAGTACACCGCGGGCGGGGGTGACATGGGTGTGTGTGTGTGTGTGTGTGTGTGTGTGGGGGGGGGGGGTGATAGATCTGTTCTATCACAATAGTACTTACTCACAAATCCTGCTGAATCCACCACTGCCGCACCGTCTCTTCCTCCGAGGTCCATGCGATGATGTCAGTGGAGTTTGGCGTGCAGACCTCCTCCTCTTCCTGACAGCCGGGTGGTGTGGGGGCAGAACCTCTTCTCCTGTTAGCGGACGGTGGCCGCAGCGCAAAAGGCAAAGTGCATTAAGTTAGTGATGCGTGGGTGGGGTAGACGAGGCCACAGATGACAGGCGGCCCCACACACCAATCAGCCCACTAGTCCTCTCCTTGGGAGAAGTAGGATGAAAATACAGAGCCACAATTCATTTGCAGTACTGATCAGTAGAGTTCCTGTACTGGCACTAGGGCTATTGCTGGCAAGCCTGGTGATAATGCTCCTTCAGTCATGGCTAAAAAAAATGTTTTGCCCCTTCTCCCTTCCTGCCATTGGAATACCTGCCAGCAGCGGGACTCCCCTTCCCACAGGCTAGCAGATCACGGGCATAATGCCATGAGGGGGCGGAGCTACGGCCTTGGGCTGCGAACATGAAAAGAACTTGGTTTATTAGGTAACAGGTTCCCCCCGTGGGTGCCACTGATTGGCGCCGCGGCTGGGGGTGAGTGGGTTCCAGCTGATGTTGTTGATGCCGGAGGGGGCGGGCCCTAGGGTGCGCTGCAGTAACAGGGGAAAAAATTATTGTCTACAGCAGCAAAAACATTTGCAGATTCCGTGGGCCTATTTTGAGGGTGGGCCTGGAGCTGCAGCTCCATCAGCCCCATTGTTAATCCCGCCCTGCCTATAGAGCTATCAACATCACACTGATGCGCAGGGAGGACTTTTTAAAAAAACCTTATCTGTGCATCAGCTATCACTCTCCTGATTGGCTGTGCGCGTCTGAGCTGTCAGGCAGCGCACTCGAGATACAATGTAGCGCATCGGCGCTCCATTATATGCAATGGTGGGAACTTTGCGGTCAGCGGTTGACCGCGAGGTTATGTGGGATCACTCTTGCGGTCAACTGCTAACCGTAAAGTTCCCACCATTGTATATAATGGAGCACCTATGCGCTACATTGTATCTCGAGTGCGCCTCCTGACAGCTCAGACGCGCACAGCCAATCAGGAGAGTGCCACGACGTGGCGCTCCCTGATTGGCTGAAGGGACCATCTTTGACAGCAGTCATGGGGGGGGGGGTCCCGGCAGTCGGGGAAAGGTGTCCCATGTGTAAACATGGGACCCCTTTCAGTGCGTGGATCGTGTTTGTCGTTTTTTTATTTTGCCAAGTACGTGGATTTCAAACAAAGAAGAGGACCGATCTACCCCAGATTGTTGTGAGTATAATTTTATGTACAGGTACCCCGTGGATTCTACATGGAGAAGGGGACCGATTCTTCGTGTCAACATAGGTAAGTATGTGTGTATGTTGGTGTGCATGTATGTAATAAAGTTATACTGTCACGGTGTGTGTGTACTGTTTTTATTTGGGTATTTTTTTTGTAGTCGAACTACAGGTACCAGCGGGCCCGTTTCCCCCGCATGCTGGTACTTGTGGTTCTCCAAGTACCAGCGTGCGGGGGAGGCTTGCTGGGACCTGTAGTTCTGCTACAAAAAACATTTTTTTTTAATACAAGGCTATCAGCCCCCCATCCGCCGCACTTGGATGGGGGGACAGCCTCGGGCTTCACCCCTGGCCCTTGGGTGGCTGGGGGGGGGACCCCTTGATTTAAGGGGTTCCCACTCCCCCAGGGTACCCCGGCCAGGGGTGACTAGTTAGTGATTTAATGCCAGGGCTGCAGAAACCTATATAAAAGTGTCCCCTGGCTGTAGCATTATCTCTCTGACTAGTGGAGCCCAGGACCAGACGCAGAGCCCGGTGCTGGTTGTTAAAATACGGGGGATCCCCTGTCATTTTTTTCCACGTATTTTTACAACCAGGACTGGCTCAAAGAGACAGAGGCTGGTTATGCTTAGGACGGGGGACCCCACATATTTTTTTTCTGAAATTTGAACCCATTCCCACCCCTTCCCACTGAAAAACATGCACTGATCTCTCCATATTATTTTAATCAGTAAAAAAAAAAATCTTCTTTTAAAAAATCTATTAAATAATACCTGTGGCTCATAAATAGACAAGCCAAGTAGATAATTCCTTCTAATATAAATAGATATGCTATTAGCAATAAAAAAAAAACACAAAAAAATATGTTTTAAATTTTTTTTATTAGATCACGACAGCAAAATGAGGCGGAATGAAATTGACGAAATGACTGTCAAAAAGCACTGTTGTCGAATCAACATTCTTCAATTGAATATACTTTTGTCGAAAAGCCGCATTTTTACCATTGCAGACACGTCGAATTTGACAAATGTCGAATTGCAAAAAGTCGAATCTGAAACGGCAGTTTTTTTGTCGAAAAGTACTGTATTGCATTGTCGAATCCAATTCGACAGGTTTTTTTTTGTCGAAAATGCCCCGTTTTTCGACATTTGCGGCAATTCGATCGCAATTGCACATACCCCTTAGTCTCTATAGTTACACCTACTGTAATAGGAATGGTCAGATAAATTCAAAAATCAGCAGTGTATCTATCTATAATCATAGGCAAATAGTTTGTCATTGAAACTTTAATCGTTGACTTTTATAATGTACTAAGCACTAGTTAGATTAAGAACTATAAATAATTTGTATATTCTATTACTTAATCATTTGCCCAAGCTGACAGAAGTGAATATTATGACTGGTTTTAACTGTTATGTAATATAGTTTTTCCATGTTAATTGTAACATACAAGTACTGCACGCACTAGAGATGAGCGGGTTCGGTTCCTCGGAATCCGAACCCGCCCGAACTTCAGCTTTTTTTACACGGATCCGAGCGACTCGGATCTTCCCGCCTTGCTCGGTTAGCCCGAGCGCGCCCGAACGTCATCATGACGCTGTCGGATTCTCGCGAGGCTCGGATTCTATCGCGAGACTCGGATTCTATATAAGGAGCCGCGCGTCGCCGCCATTTTCACACGTGCATTGAGATTGATAGGGAGAGGACGTGGCTGGCGTCCTCTCCATTTAGATTATAAGAGAGAGAGATTTACTGGAGCTTAGGACTAGGAGGAGTACTGTAGAAGTGTAGAGAGTGCAGAGAGTTTACTAGTGAGTGACCACCAGACAGTGCAGTTTATTTAATATATCCGTTCTCTGCCTGAAAAAAGCGATACACACAGTGACTCAGTCACATACCATATCTGTGTGCACTGCTCAGGCTCAGCCCAGTGTGCTGCATCATCTATATATATTATATATCTGTCTGACTGCTCAGCTCACACAGCTTATAATTGTGGGGGAGACTGGGGAGCACTGCAGTGCCAGTTATAGGTTATAGCAGGAGCCAGGAGTACATAATATTATATAGTGAGTGACCACCAGACAGTGCAGTTTATTTAATATATCCGTTCTCTGCCTGAAAAAAGCGATACACACAGTGACTCAGTCACATACCATATCTGTGTGCACTGCTCAGGCTCAGCCCAGTGTGCTGCATCATCTATATATATTATATATCTGTCTGACTGCTCAGCTCACACAGCTTATAATTGTGGGGGAGACTGGGGAGCACTGCAGTGCCAGTTATAGGTTATAGCAGGAGCCAGGAGTACATAATATTATATTAAAATTAAACAGTGCACACTTTTGCTGCAGGAGTGCCACTGCCAGTGTGACTGACCAGTGACCTGACCACACTGACCACCAGTATAGTTAGTAGTATACTTATATTGTGATTGCCTGAAAAAGTTAAACACTCGTCGTGTGACTTCACTTGTGTGTTGTTGTTTTTTTTATTCTATAAAAATAAAACTCATTCTGCTGACAGACAGTGTCCAGCAGGTCCGTCATTATATAATATATAATATATACCTGTCCGGCTGCAGTAGTGATATATATATATTTTTTATATCATTTATCATCCAGTCGCAGCAGACACAGTACGGTAGTTCACGGCTGTGGCTACCTCTGTGTCTGCACTCGGCAGGCAGTCCATCCATAATTGTATACCACCTAACCGTGGTTTTTTTTTCTTCTTTATACATACATACTACTACGACATCTCTTTATCAACCAGTCTATATTAGCAGCAGACACAGTACAGTACGGTAGTTCACGGCTGTGGCTACCTCTGTGTCTGCACTCGGCAGGCAGTCCGTCCATAATTGTATACCACCTAACCGTGGTTTTTTTTTCTTTCTTCTTTATACATACATAGTTACATAGACATCTCTTTATCAACCAGTCTATATTAGCAGCAGACACAGTACAGTACGGTAGTTCACGGCTGTGGCTACCTCTGTGTCTGCACTCGGCAGGCAGTCCGTCCATAATTGTATACCACCTAACCGTGGTTTTTTTTTCTTTCTTCTTTATACATACATAGTTACATAGACATCTCTTTATCAACCAGTCTATATTAGCAGCAGACACAGTACAGTACGGTAGTTCACGGCTGTGGCTACCTCTGTGTCTGCACTCGGCAGGCAGTCCGTCCATAATTGTATACCACCTAACCGTGGTTTTTTTTTCTTTCTTCTTTATACATACATAGTTACATAGACATCTCTTTATCAACCAGTCTATATTAGCAGCAGACACAGTACAGTACGGTAGTTCACGGCTGTGGCTACCTTTGTGTCTGCACTCGGCAGGCAGTCCATAATTGTATACTAGTATCCATCTCCATTGTTTACCTGAGGTGCCTTTTAGTTGTGCCTATTAAAATATGGAGAACAAAAATGTTGAGGTTCCAAAATTAGGGAAAGATCAAGATCCACTTCCACCTCGTGCTGAAGCTGCTGCCACTAGTCATGGCCGAGACGATGAAATGCCAGCAACGTCGTCTGCCAAGGCCGATGCCCAATGTCATAGTACAGAGCATGTCAAATCCAAAACACCAAATATCAGAAAAAAAAGGACTCCAAAACCTAAAATAAAATTGTCGGAGGAGAAGCGTAAACTTGCCAATATGCCATTTACGACACGGAGTGGCAAGGAACGGCTGAGGCCCTGGCCTATGTTCATGGCTAGTGGTTCAGCTTCACATGAGGATGGAAGCACTCAGCCTCTCGCTAGAATAATGAAAAGACTCAAGCTGGCAAAAGCAGCACAGCAAAGAACTGTGCATTCTTCGAAATCCCAAATCCACAAGGAGAGTCCAATTGTGTCGGTTGCGATGCCTGACCTTCCCAACACTGGACGTGAAGAGCATGCGCCTTCCACCATTTGCACGCCCCCTGCAAGTGCTGGAAGGAGCACCCGCAGTCCAGTTCCTGATAGTCAGATTGAAGATGTCAGTGTTGAAGTACACCAGGATGAGGAGGATATGGGTGTTGCTGGCGCTGGGGAGGAAATTGACCAGGAGGATTCTGATGGTGAGGTGGTTTGTTTAAGTCAGGCACCCGGGGAGACACCTGTTGTCCGTGGGAGGAATATGGCCGTTGACATGCCAGGTGAAAATACCAAAAAAATCAGCTCTTCGGTGTGGAGGTATTTCACCAGAAATGCGGACAACAGGTGTCAAGCCGTGTGTTCCCTTTGTCAAGCTGTAATAAGTAGGGGTAAGGACGTTAACCACCTCGGAACATCCTCCCTTATACGTCACCTGCAGCGCATTCATAATAAGTCAGTGACAAGTTCAAAAACTTTGGGTGACAGCGGAAGCAGTCCACTGACCAGTAAATCCCTTCCTCTTGTAACCAAGCTCACGCAAACCACCCCACCAACTCCCTCAGTGTCAATTTCCTCCTTCCCCAGGAATGCCAATAGTCCTGCAGGCCATGTCACTGGCAATTCTGACGATTCCTCTCCTGCCTGGGATTCCTCCGATGCATCCTTGCGTGTAACGCCTACTGCTGCTGGCGCTGCTGTTGTTGCTGCTGGGAGTCGATGGTCATCCCAGAGGGGAAGTCGTAAGCCCACTTGTACTACTTCCAGTAAGCAATTGACTGTTCAACAGTCCTTTGCGAGGAAGATGAAATATCACAGCAGTCATCCTGCTGCAAAGCGGATAACTGAGGCCTTGACAACTATGTTGGTGTTAGACGTGCGTCCGGTATCCGCCGTTAGTTCACAGGGATCTAGACAATTTATTGAGGCAGTGTGCCCCCGTTACCAAATACCATCTAGGTTCCACTTCTCTAGGCAGGCGATACCGAGAATGTACACGGACGTCAGAAAAAGACTCACCAGTGTCCTAAAAAATGCAGTTGTACCCAATGTCCACTTAACCACGGACATGTGGACAAGTGGAGCAGGGCAGGGTCAGGACTATATGACTGTGACAGCCCACTGGGTAGATGTATGGACTCCCGCCGCAAGAACAGCAGCGGCGGCACCAGTAGCAGCATCTCGCAAACGCCAACTCTTTCCTAGGCAGGCTACGCTTTGTATCACCGCTTTCCAGAATACGCACACAGCTGAAAACCTCTTACGGCAACTGAGGAAGATCATCGCGGAATGGCTTACCCCAATTGGACTCTCCTGTGGATTTGTGGCATCGGACAACGCCAGCAATATTGTGTGTGCATTAAATATGGGCAAATTCCAGCACGTCCCATGTTTTGCACATACCTTGAATTTGGTGGTGCAGAATTTTTTAAAAAACGACAGGGGCGTGCAAGAGATGCTGTCGGTGGCCAGAAGAATTGCGGGACACTTTCGGCGTACAGGCACCACGTACAGAAGACTGGAGCACCACCAAAAACTACTGAACCTGCCCTGCCATCATCTGAAGCAAGAAGTGGTAACGAGGTGGAATTCAACCCTCTATATGCTTCAGAGGTTGGAGGAGCAGCAAAAGGCCATTCAAGCCTATACAATTGAGCACGATATAGTAGGTGGAATGCACCTGTCTCAAGCGCAGTGGAGAATGATTTCAACGTTGTGCAAGGTTCTGATGCCCTTTGAACTTGCCACACGTGAAGTCAGTTCAGACACTGCCAGCCTGAGTCAGGTCATTCCCCTCATCAGGCTTTTGCAGAAGAAGCTGGAGACATTGAAGGAGGAGCTAACACGGAGCGATTCCGCTAGGCATGTGGGACTTGTGGATGGAGCCCTTAATTCGCTTAACAAGGATTCACGGGTGGTCAATCTGTTGAAATCAGAGCACTACATTTTGGCCACCGTGCTCGATCCTAGATTTAAAGCCTACCTTGGATCTCTCTTTCCGGCAGACACAAGTCTGCTGGGGTTGAAAGACCTGCTGGTGACAAAATTGTCAAGTCAAGCGGAACGCGACCTATCAACATCTCCTCCTTCACATTCTCCCGCAACTGGGGGTGCGAGGAAAAGGCTCAGAATTCCGAGCCCACCCGCTGGCGGTGATGCAGGGCAGTCTGGAGCGACTGCTGATGCTGACATCTGGTCCGGACTGAAGGACCTGACAACGATTACGGACATGTCGTCTACTGTCACTGCATATGATTCTCTCAACATTGATAGAATGGTGGAGGATTATATGAGTGACCGCATCCAAGTAGGCACGTCACACAGTCCGTACTTATACTGGCAGGAAAAAGAGGCAATTTGGAGGCCCTTGCACAAACTGGCTTTATTCTACCTAAGTTGCCCTCCCACAAGTGTGTACTCCGAAAGAGTGTTTAGTGCCGCCGCTCACCTTGTCAGCAATCGGCGTACGAGGTTACATCCAGAAAATGTGGAGAAGATGATGTTCATTAAAATGAATTATAATCAATTCCTCCGCGGAGACATTGACCAGCAGCAATTGCCTCCACAAAGTACACAGGGAGCTGAGATGGTGGATTCCAGTGGGGACGAATTGATAATCTGTGAGGAGGGGGATGTACACGGTGATATATCGGAGGGTGATGATGAGGTGGACATCTTGCCTCTGTAGAGCCAGTTTGTGCAAGGAGAGATTAATTGCTTCTTTTTTGGGGGGGGTCCAAACCAACCCGTCATATCAGTCACAGTCGTGTGGCAGACCCTGTCACTGAAATGATGGGTTGGTTAAAGTGTGCATGTCCTGTTTTGTTTATACAACATAAGGGTGGGTGGGAGGGCCCAAGGACAATTCCATCTTGCACCTCTTTTTTCTTTTCTTTTTCTTTGCATCATGTGCTGATTGGGGAGGGTTTTTTGGAAGGGACATCCTGCGTGACACTGCAGTGCCACTCCTAAATGGGCCCGGTGTTTGTGTCGGCCACTAGGGTCGCTAATCTTACTCACACAGTCAGCTACCTCATTGCGCCTCTTTTTTTCTTTGCGTCATGTGCTGTTTGGGGAGGGTTTTTTGGAAGGGACATCCTGCGTGACACTGCAGTTCCACTCCTAGATGGGCCCGGTGTTTGTGTCGGCCACTAGGGTCGCTAATCTTACTCACACAGCTACCTCATTGCGCCTCTTTTTTTCTTTGCGTCATGTGCTGTTTGGGGAGGGTTTTTTGGAAGGGACATCCTGCGTGACACTGCAGTGCCACTCCTAGATGGGCCCGGTGTTTGTGTCGGCCACTAGGGTCGCTAATCTTACTCACACAGCTACCTCATTGCGCCTCTTTTTTTCTTTGCGTCATGTGCTGTTTGGGGAGGGTTTTTTGGAAGGGCCATCCTGCGTGACACTGCAGTGCCACTCCTAGATGGGCCCGGTGTTTGTGTCGGCCACTAGGGTCGCTAATCTTACTCACACAGCTACATCATTGCGCCTCTTTTTTTCTTTGCGTCATGTGCTGTTTGGGGAGGGTTTTTTGGAAGGGACATCCTGCGTGACACTGCAGTGCCACTCCTAGATGGGCGCGGTGTTTGTGTCGGCCACTAGGGTCGCTTATCTTACTCACACAGCGACCTCGGTGCAAATTTTAGGACTAAAAATAATATTGTGAGGTGTGAGGTATTCAGAATAGACTGAAAATGAGTGTAAATTATGGTTTTTGAGGTTAATAATACTTTGGGATCAAAATGACCCCCAAATTCTATGATTTAAGCTGTTTTTTAGTGTTTTTTGAAAAAAACACCCGAATCCAAAACACACCCGAATCCGACAAAAAAAATTCGGTGAGGTTTTGCCAAAACGCGTTCGAACCCAAAACACGGCCGCGGAACCGAACCCAAAACCAAAACACAAAACCCGAAAAATTTCAGGCGCTCATCTCTAGCACGCACATTAATCATTATCATCAAAGGCATGTAAGGACTTTGTATATGCTTAGACTGCCACTGTAACAGAAGGATGTAACTGGCGAGAAGAAAATAAATATATGCAATCCTCTAGCATTTGAATAAAAACACTGTGTTTGTGAATATTGGATCTTTGGAAAATATTTTGTCAACTGGATTAGTACATACTGAGATGAATAAGTAAATTATTCCAAAAGGGGGGAGTAGCATGTAAGCAAAGAAGAAAATGTCAAGCTACATACAGCAGAGAGAAATTAATATTCAAAAGGTTAAGGTGTCTGTGAAATGTATGTAATGAGTAACACTCATAGTTTGTTACTATAGGTTCATTGCTTCTAATGTTGAGGATGGCACATGGATAATTTACGATTCCCATTGTCCCCTCTGCAGGGATTAATTCTAAATTATTTATGTACCTATATGCTCACAGAACTGAAACATTTTAGTTAAAGTCAGTCGTTCACATCTAGCCCTGAAATTATTCAGCCCTTCTTGCTAAATCTGATGTTAGCCTCTTGTGATTTAAGTCATAACATTTTATTTTCAATCCCACTGAGAAAGCATACAGCACAATAATAAAATACATATGCTTAGCTTTGAAATCTAAAAATATGTTTATTTTTACTCAGAATTGCAAATATGTATTTGTTGATTCAAACATTATCAGACTGTAAACAGTAGTAATAATGTCAATTTTTTTTTTATCTTTTAGGATTATTTGGCTAGATGGAAAAAGTTGTAAAATTCAACATTAAATGCCATTTTACAGCACACCAGTTAAATATGTACCTCATAACCCTGAAATTGAATCTGATTAGAATATCCAATCAACTGTTGTGGCTGCCTCGCAATTTACAGGCATATTTAACTGTTGTGCTGTAAAATGGCATTTTAGGTTCTATTTACTAAGCATTCAACGGAGATAAAGTCACTGGAGGTAAAGTACCAGCCAATCGGCTCCTAACTATCATTTTCCAAACTCAGCCTGTGGCATTGCAGTTAGAGCAGATTGGCTGGTACTTTATCTCCAGCGACTTTATCTCCATCAAAGGCTTAGTAAATAGACCCCTTAATGTTGAATTCAAACGTCTCACATTCACAAAGCCCTCACCCACTCCTCTTCCATTTACATCTCTGACCTTATCTACCTTTACACTCCCACCCATCCTCTTCGCTCGGCTATTACACGCTGCCTGTCCTGCCTACTTATTACTTCCTCCAACTTTTAACTTCAATATTTCTCACGTGCTGCTCCCTTTCTCTGGAATTCTCTACCTCTCCTCCTCCAACTTTCCACCTCTTTACAAAACTTCACACGGGCTCTGAAGATCCACTTCTTTACCGAACCTAGCCTATTCTCATCCTAACCCACTATTCCACACTCACTGTCTACCTCATCTGTGTCACTTCTGTCTGTCTGTCTGCCTCTCCCCATTAGAATGTAAGCTCCAGAGCAGGATTAAGGCCAGGCCAAGAGGGGGGGGGCTGTCCCGAGGCCCCCACACATTAGGGCCCCACCACCAGTAGCGTAATTACCATAGCTGCAGGGGATGCGGCTGCTATGGGATGTCACAGGGGCCCAGGACCTGCTGCTACCCCTACACCAAGTTAGTCACAATGCTGTTGCTGCTGTACAGGCAGCCTTCGTGGCCGTGTACCGTGCTGTAGATCCCCGCGCCGCCCCTCTCTCCCTGCCAGGCCGACAGGGATGCGTTACTTAGCGACATTACTATGGGCAGCAGTAAAAGCTTGTGACAGTCCTCATGGAGGAAGAGGCTGAGCTTGCTCTTCAGCAATCAAAATGCCCTTCTCTCCTCCGCTGCAAGTGAGCTCCTCAGTGCCGCGCGTTACATCATCATGCCCATCCAGGGGACATCTTTAGAGTGTTCAACAATGGCCATGGGGAGCTGCAGCTGCAGGAGAACCGGCTGCGAATGGCACTGTACAGCAGTCACTATCTGAACCATTGCTGCCCTATAAAAGGTCAGTCACCAGGGACCACCCCATATACATGGCCTCATCCCAGCCAGAGATCCATCTCCCTCATGTTACACCCTATTCCTCTATGTTGTGGAGCTGCAAGTACCAGCAGTATATATGGAACATACTGGTTATTGTAGTTTCACAGCAGTACATAATGAAAACTAACATCACAGCCTGGATCCTGGCTGTCACCTGGAGGTTCTACCTATGTAGGGAAGGGACCCACAGCCCCCCCTACCCAGGGGCAGCCCTATTAATTACCTATGTTACGTAGCATTGTAAAACACCGCACATGGAGAGCTCTCTAGCTGCAACATGCAAGTCAGTTCAGCCGGCAGCTTGTGTCACCTTGAAAACACTGCCAGCCTGCTCATTCATTACCTCTGCTAGGCGGATGTCAGTGGCGTAACTACTGCCCCCGCAGCCCTTGCGGTGGCTTGGGGGCGAGGGGCTGCATAGCCGCCACCACTGCTTTAGCGCAGATTGACATGCTGACGAGCGTCCACATGTCAATCTGCTCTCACTAACCCTCCGCTGCTGTAAGGAGGGACACGGAGGGCACAGCGTGCGCCTCTCCTGTGTCCTTCCTGCGTCTCCGGTGGGTCTAATAAAGGAAGTGCCGTTCGTGAGCTCTGATTGGCTCACGAACCGGCACTTCCTTTAACAGACCCGCCGTGAGCATATGCAGCACAGGGGGAGGTGGCTTATGTGGCACTGAGGGGGCATATGTGGCACTGGGGGGGTATATGTGTACCTGGAACAATGGGGTGACTATATTTGGTACTGGGGCATGTGAGTACTTGGCACTGTGGGTAAATATCTGGCACTGGGGGCATATGTGGCACTGGGGGGTATATGTGTTACTGGTACATGGGGGGATATATTTGGCACTGGGGGCATGTGAGTACTTGGCACTGTGGGGGAATATCTGGCACTGGGGGCATATGTGGCACTGGGGGGTATATGTGTACCTGGCACATGGAGGGGGCTATATTTGGCACTGTGGGGGAATATCTGGCACTGGGGGCATATGTGGCACTGGGAGCACAGCCCTAGCAGCAAACACTACCCCCTAGCAATGAGCATGACACCCAGTGCATGAAACCCCTGGCAACGAGCGTGACACCCAGTGCATGAAACCCTTGGCAACGAGCATGACACCCTGAGCATGAAAACCCCTGGCACCGTGCATGGAACCAAGAGCATGAAACCCCTGGCAACGAGCAGGTAATTTAAAAGTAATTAGAAGCCTTACTGTAATACTTAATGTGTAATGGGCATTACGGTGTGGCATAATGTATCACAGACATTGCGGTGTGTGTCATAATGTGTCACAGGCATTACGGTGTGTGGTATACTATATCATGGGCATTGTGGTATGTGGTATAATGTCTCAGGGGCATTGCAGTGTGGCATAATGTATAACGGGCATTGCAGTGTGTGGCATAGGGTATAACGGGCATTGCGGTATGTGTCACAGTCATTACGGTGTATGGTATACTATATCACGGGCATTGTGATATGTGGTATAATGTCTCAGGGTCATTGCAGTGTGTGGCATAATGTATCACGGACATTGCGGTGTGTGTCATAATGTGTCAGGCATTACGGTGTGTTGTATACTATATCACGGGCATTGTGGTATGTGGCATAATGTATCACGGACATTGCGGTGTGTGTCATAATGTGTCACAGACATTGTATGTGCTATAATGTATCAGGGGCATTGTAGTGTGTAGCATAATGTATAACGGGCATTGCGATTCCTGCCATAATGTGTCACAGGCATTACGGTGTGTGGCATAATGTGTCGGGGGCATTACGGTGTGTGCATATTGTGTCATGTGCATTATTGTGTGCGGCATAATGTCTAAGGGCCATTGCAGTATGTGGCATAATGTATACTGGGTATTACTATAAGGAGGAAAAATGACAAATAATGTTAGGGGCATGAATCAGGATTATTTTTCTTTCCTGTGGTGGCTAACGTCTGGGCGTGCAGGTTGCAAAACTGGGGTATAAGGTAGTACTTTTCCTGCAATGCCACGCCCCTTTATGCAAAGCCATGCCCGTTTCAACGAAGTCACACCCTCTTTTCTGCGGCGCGCGCCTTCGCCGCGCGCATGTTTGTCCCTTTACTAGTGCCAATTATGAGGGATGGGGGGGGGGGAGGCGCCGAACAATTTTTTGGCTTGGGGGAGAAAAATTTCTAGTTACGCCACTGGCGGATGTGGCTCCTCCCAATGCAATCGCATGTAAATTGCGATGCGGCGTCATGACGTCATGCTGCACATTACAATAAGTGCAAACTGTTCTTAGGCCAGAAACCACCACCTCGTGGATTAGACATGTTTGAGCAGGGATGGGAACCCATGCATCAACACCCATGCATCAGCACACACCACCACCGCAGGGTAGAAACCGATAGAGACTTATTGCAACCCCCGTGTGGGCCTCTCACCTGCTCTCTCCCTATCTCTCCCCCTGTGTGCTTCTCACCTGCTCTCTCCGTAGCCCTCACCATGTGCCTCTCACCTGCTCTCTCCCTAGCTCTTCCCCCATGTGCCTCTCCCCTCCTCTCTCCCCCTGTGTGCTGCTCATCTGCTCTCTCCCTAGCCCTCCCCCATGTGCCTCTCACCTTCTCTCTCCCTAGTACTCCCGTGTGCCTCCCACCTCCTCTCTCCCCCTGTGTGCTTCTCACCTGTTCTCTCCCTAGCACTCCCTCGTGTACCTCTCACTGCTCTCTCCCTAGTTCTCTCCCATGTGACTATCACCAGCTCACTACCTAGCCCTCCCCATGTGTCTCTCACCTGCTCTCTCCCTAGCCCTAACCTATGTGCCTCTCACCTCCTCTCTCCCCATGTGCATCTCACCTGTCCTATCCCTTGCCCTCCCCCATGTGCTTATCACCTGCTCTCTCCCTAGCCCTCCCCCATGTTCCGCTCACCTGCTCTCTCCATAGCTCTCCCCTAGTGTCCCTCTCACCTCCTCTCTCCCCTGAGTGCTTCTCACCTGTTCTCTCCCTAGCCCTCCCCATGTGTCTCTCACCTGCTCTTTACCTAGCCCTCCCCCATGTGCCTATCACCTGCTCCACCCCTATCTACTCTGTCAGACCCCTCCTCCTCTGCTTTTCTGACCCCAAACCCCACACCCTACGTTTTGTAGGAGTTTTCCTTCGGTGGCTCAGCTGTTCAGTAACAGTGGCTGCCGAGGAGCTCCTGCACAGTCAGTCTCGTGGGACAGGGAAATCCCGTGAGTCAGGGACTGCAAGCTGCCAGACAGCCTGTGCTCCCTGCTGCAATGTAAGTGAAGGTGTGTGTATATGTGTGTGTGTGTATATGTATGTGTGTGTGCGCGCACACACGGCCCTGGGAGGGGGGGGCGAGGACTTTGCCAGAAATCATAGGTGGGGGCCCCCACAATCTACGATGCCCTGGGCCCCCACCACCCTTAATCCTGCCCTGGTAAGCTCTCACGTGCAGGGCCCTCAACCCTCATGTTCTTATATTTCTCTTACTTAAACCATCTTTGATGGCACCAAATCCTGTGGTTTTCTCCCAGCCTGATACTTACAGTATGTCAGTGTCGTCTGCTGCAGAGGCTATGTTTATAAACCCTGTAATTGTCCTATATTGTCTTCAACTGTAAATCACTATTTTCCTGTTTTATTTTGTTTATGTACTCTGTAATTGGGTGCTACAGATCCCTTGTGGTTCCAAATAAATAACAGATAATAATAATAATAATAATAATAATAATAATAATAATAATAACAATAATAATAATAATAATAATAATAAATATTTTTCCACCTTTGGAAGAATTTTTTATTTTTTTCCCTAGGTACATTGATTGGTCCATCTACCAGAGCATCTAACATGTGGACAGTGCAATAAATGGACATTCTAATCTGCTTGGCTGTAGTGGGCTATTATTTGTGTGTGCTAACAAAACGGTGTACACAGAGGCACCGCTAGCTCTGCTGGGCCCTGGTAATTGGAGGGTCATGGACAATGGGTGTGTTGTGGTCAGGCCCCTTCCATACAAAATAAGAAAAAATATTCTTGATGTGCCTGCACACTGTCTGCAATGGGGAAGGGGGGGTGGGACCCGGGACCCTGTCGGGCCCCTCCAACAGGCACGGGTAAAGAGAACCCGCCGCGCACCCCTCGGCACCATTGGGTGTACAATAACTAATCAGAGTGAAAAATAATTTGTTGATGCTTATCATTTCATTAACATGGAGTGCTATTTGCTCTCTTGATGTATTTAGTGGTAAAGAGCCAGAGTGTTATAAGCCGCTATCATGGCTCATTCCTGCAGCAGGTCCTGGCCATTACTAGGTGACCAGGACACAGTATAGTCCTGGCCGCAGGGGTTGCTGGTCGCAGCCAAGCAATGGGGACTTTGGGCAGTCACCCTACTTGCTGGTTGCTGCGGTGAGTCTTGGTAAACCAGTGTCTACATGTAGTCCTCAGCTGCATTAAGATGTTAAGTTAGGGGTTAGTCTGTCTGTACTCTACTATCGGTTCCTTCTCCTGGTAAAAGGCAGACAGCCCTGCTCCTCCCTGCCAGTGATGGTTTCATTCCGCAACTAGTTGCTGTGGTGCTTGCTTCCTGGCTCCGTCCTGTGTCCTGAAACCCTGGTCCTGGCTTTCTTTAAAGCTCCAGACTATTCCTGTTAATTTCTGCCTGTGCCCTGTCCTTGTACTTTAACTGGAATTGGGAACCCATTTATCCCTGAATAATCCAGAGTCTCAGTTGGATCAAGTATTACAACCTATTCACTATATTTTGCACCACCAGTGGCTTTGTATCAGAAACCTGCATGGTTTTCCCCCATTCCATTCCAGTACCTAGTTCCACCTCCATCCACTCCTGCTGCTACCTGGTGACCACCCAGTGGTTGTATAAGCCTCCACTGTTACGAGTGTAAGTCCAGGCTGCATCCTAAGTAGTGTTGAGGATATTGCCCTGATGAAGAGCATCTGCTCGATACACGTTGGCCTATGACAGGTGGATTGGTAGCAGGAGTGGATACAGCGCTGCAGTTAGAATTCAACAAAAGAGCTGAGGTCCAGTACCCTGAACCTGGTGCTTCTATTTAAGATCTATGTGCTCGTGTTGATCTTTGATCTGGTAAAGCCTCCAATCATTACTCTACTGGTTTTATGTTCATGTAACTAGTGTATGTGTAATAAATTGTGTAAATGGAATTGCACAATGTAGGGCATTATTTATTTTTCCCACATATACGAGTGATACTGAAAACCTTTGAAGACAGCACTCGGGACCCGTGTATCAATTACGTGTCTGGAATTTATATCCGTCTGGTAAAAAAACTCCAACTTATTCCGAACATATCATAGTATCCATAGCGCGTCTGTTTCATTGTTGCACAAAATTTTATAAGTTGAAACAATACTATGCTATGTCGGAAACTCTATCTTTCATTACATATTCGCTCATATAGGTGTGTGAACACCTTTACTGTGAACCAAAATCGTGCTCGAGATAAGTACATTATTAATACATATGGTGTTGCATGTTCACATCCACTTCATTAGAACCTTAGCGCACATGTTCTTTGTCACCCCCACACTCTTTTCTAGTTTAAATTTTTGGTTATAGAGTATAACCACAATAGAGAACGGCTGCTGCTCTGTTAGCGCCATTAGGATAGCTCTACACACCATTATTTATACAAGATCAAGGCAGTGGCCATACTGATAAGTAGAGGAGTCAGTCAACTGGGAGAGGCTGAGAGAGAAGTCAGTGACAATAGTTTAGAGGCACAAGGAGAGTGTGTACTATCAATACAGATATTGAAATCACCCATGATGATGATGGGGATGTCAGAGGAAAAGAGGTGTGGGAGCCGGGCAGAAAACATTTCAAGGAATTGTTGGTGTGGTCTATGTGGATGTTAGATCACAGCATGAATGGGGTAACAATCTCAATAGAATGTATTTTAAATTATGTAACTGTGAGTAAAGGAACCTGTGGTAGAACTGTGAATGTGTAGTATTGGTACAGTAAAGGGTATATTTCCTAAGGTGCGGGTTTTTAGTGGAAATGTCACCCATAGCAACCAATCATATTCTAGCCATTCTCTTCTAGAAGGGATTAGATAAATGATAAGTAGAATCTGAATGGTTGCTATGTGCAACAACTTCACTTCTGATCGTAGATGTGCGAGAAAATGTGCATCTACGATGTCCACCCTGCATGCCAGATTCAGCCCCTCCCAGACATGCGAGATTATCACACGGCGGTGGTGCTTTCGCAGGTTTAGAGTAGCCCTCTGCCTGCGCAGTCTAGCTGCGAAGGCAGATGGGTACCCGCCATATTAAGAGCCGCAGAGGCTCATCCTGCAAACGGACATGCCTGCATTGTCTGGACCATGTCCCTAAAATGGAGCATCGATCCCCACAAAATGCGGTGTCAACGCCTCCAGGTCTTAAACTGCATTCTGAAGAGAACGCAGTTTACCACATTGCACGTGCGTGTACTGGCGTACCCTGCATAGCAATTTTTGCATGTCAGCATCAGGGTCTGAATCACCCCCTATACCCCTAAACAGGCCTTGCCAACCTGTGGCTCTCCAGCTGTTGTGAAACTGCAAGTCCCAGCATGCCCCTGCCACAGTTTTAGAATCCCCTAGTAGCAAAACTGTGGCAGGTCATGCTGGGACTTGTAGTTTCTGTATCTGAAAAAAGGGTGCTCTGTCTGTTGTATCTGAAAGGGGTGCTCTGCTGTATCAGTCCAGAAGGGGTGCTTTGTCTGATTTATCTAAAAGGGGTGCTCTGTCTACTCTATCAGTCCAGGGGTGCTCTGTCTGCTGTATCTGAAAGGGGTGCTCTGCTGTTTCAGTCAAGGTGGGGTGCTCTGTCTGCTGTATCTGAAAGTGGTGATCTGTGCATCCATCCAGGGGCACCACCCCAGTATAAAATGAAAATAATAAAAGCTAAAAACAAAAACCCTAAAAATATAATTATAACAATTTTTTGGGCTGTTTGTGCTGTACCCCAGTGTACTATACAAATGTTATTTAATTTTCATAAGTACTGTGACACTGCTGGTCAGACCGCAGTATATTATTTTCTGACACTGTTGGTGAAGGTCAACCGCAGTGTTTGATCACTATTTCTGATGCACACATGTATTGTGTGATGCTGTGGGTGAAGATGGAACAACAGTAATGTTTTATTTCCAACTGATACACGTATTGTGTGCACTGTTGGTGAAATTAAACCGCAGTGTTAAATTACTGTTCCTAGTGGGTGGGAGTGCCCAAGAACAATTTCATCTTGCAACTTTTTTATTTGCTGTTTGGAGCATTGCCGACTGTCTACTTGTGTAGATGATAAACATTGGTATAGTTTATTAAACTGCCATCCTGTCTGCCAGTGCCACTCACTGGAGGCGGTCATGGGGCGGGAAGGGTGTGCCAACTGCGTTAGAATGCCACTGGGGGGCACGGTCCGGACAGCACAGGCGTGTTCGGACCATTGCTGGGGTGGGCCGCAGCAGCTGCTTGATGTCACACACAGCCGCCTTGACCCAAAATATGGCGGGTAGCATGCAGGGAGGGAGCTACTCGGCGGGTGCGAAAGCATCGCCACCGTGCGGGCCTGACATGTGGGGCGTACTAGCTCTGTGCTGGGAGTCCCCCTGTATGTGAGTTGTGAGGTGGTCAAAATTTACTGGAAATAAGTGGAAATTAATGTTGTTGAGGTTAATAATACTGTAGGAATGAAAAGAGGCCCAAATTCAGCAAAAGATGAAAAAAAAAATACAGATCTAACTCTCAAGGGACGTTTTGGCAAAACAAATACAGATCCAAAACACGAAGGAGATACAGATCCAAAACAAGAACCCAAAACCCAAGATTTGGGCAGGCGCACATCCCTAATATCTATTAATATTTCTCCTGAATGGGCTCTTTGGCATATATATTCAAAATATCTCTGAAAAAAATTAGCAAGTTGTAAACTAATGCTGACCTACAGTATGGATCCCGACAGCTGGGATATCATACTGATCCCGCAATTTCATCTCATAATACCGATTTATGTGCCAGTGTGCAGGGCCTGTTCTGCACATGCACGAGCCAGGCAGTGATGGGAATGCGATGATTGACAGGCAGAGGTGTTCGCGGAGCATTCAGGGGTGGAGATGCATCATTGCGGGGTGATGATGCGGCATTGCGGGGCGTGGCGCTGAAAACGTGGGCAGGTCCGAGCCATTTTCCATTTTCAGGGTGGCCGTGGGCCGTCACACATGGCGGCTGTGAAACAAAACAAGGCAGCGGTGTGCCTGCCTTCGCAGCCAGGCTGCGCCAACAGGGGTTGGCCCTAATTTGTTGTGATCGCGATCTAATTGCGATGCGATGCTGAACACCCTTGCCCTGTGCTGAATGGCCCCCAGCATGCGATCGTATGCAGTTTTGCTAAATTTTCAAAACTACAACTGAAGCTGAATAAGGTCCAATGGAGCAGATGTATTAAGCCTGGAGAAGTGATAAAGCAGTGATAAGTGTAAAGTGATAATGCACCAGCCAATCAGCTCCTAACTGTTGATTTACATATTGGAGCTGATTGGCTTGTGCGTTATCACCTTGCACTTATCACTGCTTTATCACTTCTCCAGGCTTAATACATCTGTCCCAATGTTCCTACTGTACACTGGCGATTTTGTGATTGGTTTGCAAGTTACTGGTTTTGACCACTGATCGACATTTATTCTCAGTGAGCAAGTGAGTGTTTCTATAAGTATTCTATGTTTTCCATTTGGAAAATAAAAGCTGAGTGCATAATGGGGCTATTTCAGTAAGGATAGCAAATTAATCAGCAGAATTTACTATCCTTTGGATCGCATGCAGGGGGCCACCCATTGCTGGGCAAGGCCATCCAGCATGCTGACTGGCGCCTCCCCCTTTGAAGAAGCAGAAATTGCGATCGCCTCGCAATTTCTGCTTTATCCTAAAAATTATTGATGCCTCCTGCTGGCGCAGCTTAGCTGCGGCCGCAGGAGACCTGACGCCATCTTACCCATCGTGGCGGCTGCGTGTGAGATCACACAGCTGCCGCGATCACGCCCCCGACAAGCTCCCATTCACACTGCGCCGCCCACTATTTGCATCGCTCCACCACCTTGAAATGGAGCGTTGCCAACCCCTGCAACCGCCTCTGCCTGACGACAGGCAGAGGCAATCGCAATTTCTGTGGCCCCCAGCAGAAAGTGCGGGTGCATGCACAGTACGGGCGCTGCGCACGCGCCCGCAGGGCCGACCGTAAAAATTCCGGTTGGATCGTGATTTGCGATCCAACCTGAATTAGCCCCAATATCAGCTAAAAGTTGCGACAGATGAGGTGCCTAAGATTACATTTTAACACTTGGAAAACATCTTTAACCTTTTTATAAATTTTTTAAAGATATATAATGTGAATTTTTGATCTCTTTTATTCCAGACAGAGACTTTTTGGACATTCATGGATACTAATAAATTCTAACTGGTTCCACAGCAGTGAGCAACAAGTTATAATAATAATAACAATAATAATAATAATAATAATTTTATTTATATAGCGCTCTTTCTCCAGTAGGACTCAAGGCGCTTAACAGATACATAGCAAAATATAGTACAGAAAATAATGAAGTACAGAACAGTTTTTCATAAAATACAGAAGCATGTAGATGCTAAAGGGACAATTATGGGAATGCTTGAGTAAAAAGGAAAGTCTTGAGTCTACTTTTGAAGGATTCTAGAGTTGGGACCTCTCGCACTGTGCGGGGAAGTGAGTTCCATAGAGTCGGAGCCGCATGACTAAAAGCTCGACCCCCAGATGAATTACGGGAGATTCTAGGTACTGCTAAAAGTCCTTCATCTACAGATCGCAGTAATCGAGTGGGGCAGTATGGGGTCAGAAGCTGCTTCAGGTACCTTGGGCCCTGGTCATGTAGTGCTTTGAAACTCAGTGCTCCAATCTTGAAGATGATTCGGCATCTTACAGGCAGCCAGTGAAGGGAGTAGAGTATGGGTGTTATGTGGCTAGAACGGGGCTGGTTGGTTAACAGCCTGGCAGCTGTGTTTTGCACCAGCTGTAAGCGGTGCAATTCTTTTACTGGGAGACCAAGGTAGAGGGCATTACAGTAGTCTAATCGAGATGATACAAATGCATGGATGACTTTTGGCAGGTCATCTGAGGGAATTAAGCGCTTGATTCTGGCTATGTACCTCAGGTGAAAGAATGAGGTTTTGATTGTGGCTGATATCTGATGTTTAAGTGTCAAGCCACCATCCAGGACAATGCCAAGATTCCGCACACGATCAGTGGTTTGTAATTCTGAATCCCCGAGTGTAAGTCCAGTTGGTTGGCTATGCTGCAGTCTTGTCCTTTGATATTGCGGTCCTATCATAAGGACCTCTGTTTTATCTGGGTTCAGTCGCAGCCAACTGGCACTCATCCACTCCTGGAATTCAGCTAGACAGCCATTTAGGGTTGCTATTGGTTTATCAGTGCCCGGAGTGTTGCCATATAGGTAATTGTCCGCACTCAATATAATATTAGGGCAATGGATGTTGTCTGAATCAAAATATAATTCATTATAAATAGGCAATGTAACCATAGTATAGTGGATATATATAGTAAGGAATAGATATGAAATAAGTTTGAATGTATGAGGTAATGTTTAGCTGATTTAAGAGATTAGGTTTGTGTATGTGTTTATATAGATATACTGTATATTTGTGTTTTACTGCAAGATGGTAAAACAGTGTAGGGAACAGGTTTATTCTGCTCTAGCCATAAATAAGGCTAGAGAGGTCACATTAAGATCAAGAGTCATTGTAGAGAAAATGTATTAGGCCATAAATGATAATAGGTGTGTGACAGAGCTCTGTTGGTCATTGGAATTCACAGGTGTGCTTACAGTAGATCAGAATCAATGTGTGCAATACCTATCGCAATTATAAAACTGGTTTGTCTATTGTCCAGTAAAGGTTAAAGCTAGGGAGCATAAATTAACTACTATGAAAGAGATCACATCCATTGATAAAACATGGTGTAACCCACCCCAGGAAAACTTGTCAATACAACAGAACTTTGGATGAAAAGACATTCCAGATTTTACAATACTATACTTGCTTAAGGCAGTGTGGACACCACACTTTTATGACACCATGCCTCTGTGAACAGGACACGACAGCCCAGTTCAATGTTTGTTTTATTACACCTTGGAATCTGACAAACCTATAATTATATTTTGCACTGAGAACTATGAGAATATGATAGTTTGAATTGGTAAAATATAGGATAAAAAGAGGTAGGTCTGATAGTTAGGGGTTAGAAGAAGGAGAAGGAAGGAAGTCAGTCAGGAGGAGAAGAAGTCATGGAGAAGATGCAGGAGCAAAGGATCTGTAACTTGCAAGTATAAATATGATAGTAATTGAAACTGTTTGTGAAACTTATGTCATGTTGTTTTATGTTATGTAACGAAGGAAGCATAGCATAGCTTAATATAATAATTAGTATATATATCCCTACTGTGTATATCTTATTCTGTACGATTTGATCTGCCTGTAAATAAATAATCATATAAAAAGAGCGGTAATATTCAAGCTTGAACTCTCTTTAAGGAATCTTAATTTCATAATTTCATAAGTCATATATATATATATATATAAGGACTGCATATATTTATCAGCCACTTAGTAAGCCTGACATAATATACTTGCAGATATATATGATAAATGCATATTAATTGAAATATATCCATATATTAAATACCATATATGATATATTAAATATTAATATTCATAAATATGATTCCATAAATCAATATTGGCGACCATGAAGGGACTTGTTATTACTGAATCTGATTATCTGATTTATAATATTTATGAGGAGTAGCAAATGCTATAAGCTGGCTACCAAATCTGCAGAATCACGGTGGGGATGTATCTATGAAAATTTATTACCATTGTGTAATGTCAATTTTGTATTCTGTATAACCTAGGATAAATGTGTTAGTGCAATATACGTTATTTTAACTAACATAATATCTATTAGGAAGCAGCACCAATGGCTGTAAGCCTGCTGGCAAAGTACAAGATCACAGTGGAAAAGGTTACAAATGAGAATAAAGAATTTAAAGGCCTAGAATAGAAAATGTGCACAGTGGAAATGAGTATTTCCAAATAAATGTATAAATGTACCAGGTATTAGAGTTTAACCTTAAGACACCGGTCAATCTTAAGGAGAGGATACCTTCAGTACTAAAAACAAAGAATATAAAAATTTAGCATTGTAAATGATTGCAATGTTAAAAATGCAAAAGTTTTCTGTAGCATTAAGAAAAATGCGCAGAACTGCGGCTTTAGAAGCCAAACAGAAATGTTAAGAAGAATCAGGTTCAAGTCTTCGTAAGGCGTGCCTGACCATTAATGCAAAAATGCATTCATTATTTAAGTCCCTTAAACAGAAAAATAAACAGAAAAAGTTTGGGGCAGAAGCAAAAAGTCTGGCAGTTTGTAATCAAATTGTCAAGATCTCTCATGAAGAGATAACATCCAGCAAGCAAGCTGAGGTTATGGAAACACCTAACAGAAATAGTGTAGTATGTGAGACACTGTCTACAGGATTCAGAAATGACTTAATCAGTCAAGATCCTAAAATGAATAAAAGTTACATGTTGCAGGACTGCATCAATGTGCAGTGCATGGAGTCTGTTATGGTCACACAGACCACAAGCAGAACAGCCTCTGTGGTAAATGAAGAAAGTAGCAATGTGCCGGATGTGTCTATCATCAGACAGCACATTAATGTAAAGGAGGTAGCAGCAATAGGAGATGTCCCCTATACTGTTTCTACTAAAGGGGAAGATTATTGTAACTCAGATTATGAGTATTCTGCTGAATACACTCTCAGAGTTCCCAATGTAAATGAAGAATTTGTTATGCCCTTAGGCAAAGGTGAATTGTCAGCAGATTTAAACACTGATAGCTGCAGTACAGTGCACACAGGGGTGGAGAAGTTCCCCATGGTGAAAACTCCCATGGCAACCAGAGTTGCAAACCTTGAAATGTATTCACCTGGAAACATGTTTAAAGGGAAAATACATGAAATTAATTCAGGAATGCATGTTTACAAACAAAGTTCCCAAACTTATGTAACCCCCACCGAGCACTCAGAGACATCTAGTGATGGTGCAAATGTTTGCATGCTCTCAGAGAGACCACATGCAGAGTGTCATTCTGCAAACCACACACCAATTAACAATGACACAAAGTATCACCAGGATGAGAATCTTTTTATGCCCTGGTGCCATAACCATTTTATTACAGGTGTGGAAAGACAGAAAGCCCTGGGACCTGCAATACATATTTGGCAAAGTCTAACAAGTTTCTCTCCCCACAAGAATATTTTTCAGGAAATACAAGATGCTTCAAGACCAAGAAGCCATGCCAAGCAGCAAACGCTATGGTTGAAGACAGTCTGGGCCCAGGCTGCGTCACAAGGGAGTATGGTCACAAGTGAATACGGTAGTATCATTCCTTTACTTGTTAGATCCAATGTAGCCATTGTTTGCTTTGATGTTCCAACAGCCACAGTTTCCAAATTAAACCTGCATCATATCTGCAGCGACAATTGTGCTGTCATTGACACACAATGTGACAGGAAAGATTGGCACAGGCCAGAAACAATTGTTTGTTTGTTATTCAATCTTTAAAGACACATTTGTAAATTCTGTACCTGATAACATGCAGCAGATAGGACAGAATGCATAGCACGGTATGTTAAATCACTGTATAAATATCTGTGATATTCATTGTATGTATTTTTGTTTGATTCATAGTAATCCTGGCAACCTGTATACAGAATGGTGCAAGACTCCAAAAAGACTCCAATTTACAAGGGAAAAGGTCTTCATTAACCCTTTCATCGCTGCTATCCAGCAAAATTTACATAGCATCCCTAAAGACTGATATATGGACAAATCCTCAAGGAGTTTTCCAGTTTCACAAGAAAGGGGAAGGTTTTCATTAACCCTTTCATCACAAGTAATCATTACTTGTCTTTCAAACTACATGTACACCCCCACAACAGTGTACAGCACATCTCATCACTGTGATTATACAGAACTGTCTCATCCCTTCATATACCTTAATCAAATATATATGTAAACATTTGTCTGATAGATAGATATATATATATATATATATATATATATATATATATATATATATATATATGATATCATTGTATTATATACCTTGTAAATATTTTATGGTTTTTTTTATATTACACAGTAGATACTACCTATGCTTCCTTCATAAAAGCTTCAAAAGTAATTAAATATCTAATACTGGATGGAATTAGATTTAGTCAAAGCCATTCCTAAATGATATTTAATATCTGTTTGAAGCAAAATTGTATTCATTTATTGTATTGATAGGATGTTACTATATACACATCAAAAGCATTTTAAATAATTATTAGTCAAAATATAGGTAGGATAGAAAACGCCTTTATATGGGTTAAACTGGTATAGGGTTATTTAAGATTGAGATGTATAAATAGGTTCAAGGTAGAATAAGGAGACTTAAGACTGCATGGTAATTTTTTCAGTGAGGAAATACAGAACAGAGTAGGTGTACTACTCACAGCCATTTGTGGTACTATTGCCCGAAGACAATTAAGACCTACTATTAACAAGGAAAGAAAGAAAGAAAGAAAGAAAGAAAGAAAGAAAGAAAGAAAGAAAGAAAGAAAGAAAGAAAGAAAGAAAGAAAGAAAGAAAGAAAGAAAAAGACTGTTTCATATATGCCTTTTCTATTCAAAATCACAACCTGTTTGCGCAAAAGCAATATGGACACATGTCACAACTGCGGCATTGGAAAAACATTTAAAGGACGCACAAGGCTAAAGACCATTACTGAGGGTCGTCACAAGTACTGAATGTTCAAGACACAGCACTCGACGTACACAGCCCTCTGCCTCAAACAGCGAAATGGCAAGCAAAGGAGCAGCTGCTATGAAGAATTCTACTTCAACTGCCTCCATGATGCAAACGTAATACGTCTCCAATGGCAAGCAAACCACGCAGATGACATTACTCTCCCAGTAAATTGCTACAGCCAAGAACAGCAAAAATGTCCAAACGTACTGATCCAGATACAGAAAAAAGGTCTACAATTGGGCTATGGTATTCCAAATGTCTGTAGAAATTAGTTTTCCTCATGAATACTGAATAAAAACCTCAGTCTTGTCTGCTTTAGTTAAAAAGTAAAAGTAGAATAAGGTTAGGTAAGCTAAGAATTTTTAGAGATTTTTAAAATCATAATGGTTATTATTATTACACTTATGGTATATATTATGGTTACAACGAAAGTTATGTTTGAAGTAATATTTTGAAATGTATTTGGAAGCAATTACGCTAGTTCAATGTGTGGCCAATCAAAATAATTTCTCATGGCCACAAGGGGGCGACTGTTGCCATATAGGTAATTGTCCGCACTCAATATAATATTAGGGCAATGGATGTTGTCTGAATCAAAATATAATTCATTATAAATAGGCAATGTAACCATAGTATAGTGGATATATATAGTAAGGAATAGATATGAAATAAGTTTGAATGTATGAGGTAATGTTTAGCTGATTTAAGAGATTAGGTTTGTGTATGTGTTTATATAGATATACTGTATATTTGTGTTTTACTGCAAGATGGTAAAACAGTGTAGGGAACAGGTTTATTCTGCTCTAGCCATAAATAAGGCTAGAGAGGTCACATTAAGATCAAGAGTCATTGTAGAGAAAATGTATTAGGCCATAAATGATAATAGGTGTGTGACAGAGCTCTGTTGGTCATTGGAATTCACAGGTGTGCTTACAGTAGATCAGAATCAAGGTGTGCAATACCTATCGCAATTATAAAACTGGTTTGTCTATTGTCCAGTAAAGGTTAAAGCTAGGGAGCATAAATTAACTACTATGAAAAGAGATCACATCCATTGATAAAACATGGTGTAACCCACCCCCGGAAAACTTGTCAATACAACAGAACTTTGGATGAAAAGACATTCCAGATTTTACAATACTATACTTGCTTAAGGCAGTGTGGACACCACACTTTTATGACACCATGCCTCTGTGAACAGGACACGACAGCCCAGTTCAATGTTTGTTTTATTACACCTTGGAATCTGACAAACCTATAATTATATTTTGCACTGAGAACTATGAGAATATGATAGTTTGAATTGGTAAAATATAGGATAAAAAGAGGTAGGTCTGATAGTTAGGGGTTAGAAGAAGGAGAAGGAGGAGAAGGAAGGAAGTCAGTCAGGAGGAGAAGAAGTCATGGAGAAGATGCAGGAGCAAAGGATCTGTAACTTGCAAGCATAAATATGATAGTAATTGAAACTGTTTGTGAAACTTATGTCATGTTGTTTTATGTTATGTAACGAAGGAAGCATAGCATAGCATAGCTTAATATAATAATTAGTATATATATCCCTACTGTGTATATCTTATTCTGTACGATTTGATCTGCCTGTAAATAAATAATCATATAAAAAGAGCGGTAATATTCAAGCTTGAACTCTCTTTAAGGAATCTTAATTTCATAATTTCATAAGTCATATATATATATATAAGGACTACATATATATATCAGCCACTTAGTAAGCCTGACATAATATACTTGCAGATATATATGATAAATGCATATTAATTGAAATATATCCATATATTAAATACCATATATGATATATTAAATATTAATATTCATAAATATGATTCCATAAATCAATAGGAGCAAAGGACAAGTACCGTTGTGTATCATCTGCATGGCAGTGGTAGACTAGCCCATGGCGCCTGATTATTTCACCCAGTGGGAGAATGTATACTGCAAAAAGCATGGGGGATAGTATAGAACCTTGTGGGACACCACATGGCAATGGCACTGGTGGTGATGAGTATAATCCAGACGATACTCTCTGTGACCTGCCTGTGAGAAATTATTTGAACCAGCTTAGGACTGTGCCATCCAGTCCACAAAAATGTGTCAGTCGCTCAAGTTCAGACCTTTGCCAGAGAGGACGAGGACCTGCTGGTAACAGGGTATGTATACAGACGTGGGAGCTGGAGGGCAGTATGGAAAGATGGCCATATTCTGGGTCTCGTCATATTAGTTGTTACATAGTTTATTGCCACAGAAATATAGTCGAAAAAATGAATCACTCTCTCTTTTATACATATGTCCAGAGGAGAACACCCAGGGGTACAGTAATGCTGGGTACACACTGGTAGATATTATATCTGCAGATGGACCGGGCAGTGTATTGAGCATACACACTGCCTGATGCGTTGGGACTGACGTCACTAACTGTGCAGCCATTTACATGCACCCGCCCAGTTCAGCTGTCTTTCACCGCTGGCGTCTTCAGCAAGTGTACGGACTGTCGGCTGACCACCCGTACACACAGCACGATGCGCCAATATATTGTTAGATATATTGTTCGTCGGCTGTGCTTCAGGGCCAACGCGATATGTCTGTGAACGACAGCGTTCATAGACATATAGTTGGTACACACTGGCCGATGGACCCGAGGTATATCAGCCATTCAAAAGAATGGCCGACATATCGGCCAGTGTGTATATGTACCTTAAGTTGCGGGAGGCATGATAATACAATTTGCTTCCTTGAATATTTATTAAGACCTCAGTGGCTTATCATTAATGCCAAAGTGCATTTGGTAAACCATGTCATTACTTTCAAGCAACAATAATGTCATGTTTATCTAGTTACTTGCTTATCACTGGTATCAGAAGTGCGCAGGAACTTATTGAGTCCTTCGTGATCACATCACATTAAGATGTATTGTAGATAGTGAATATTAATGTTAAAAATTCTGTCTTACACCTGCTATTCTGGTTTTAAAAGACCCAGTCAGCACACACCCATATAATTCAAGACCTAGATGGGTATATGTAAATTTTTTTCAGTAAATATAAAGATTAATCTATTAAGCGACAAGCAGAATATATTAGCATGCAACTTGAATGTGTAATATGAAGGGAAGGTAGTTAGCAGAAACGGCAGCAGTAATGAACAGTATTTTAAGTCAGCGTTTTAACCTTAGTGTCTGTCAGCTCTGACCTTTTACCAACCTCAGCAAAAGCATGATTTCTCAGTACTGGTACTGGCTGCTACATAAATGAATGTTGGATTTGACAGCAGAAGATTTTACATAAAAAAGGAAAGTAGTTAAGAATCGTGTTTTGTGATGTTGGAGTAGTTTTATACAGTGTCCGTTCCAGTCTAGGCACCAACAGCAGTTGTGGGATTAATTGTGTATGAGCAGCTTGTATGCTATAAAAAGAAAAAAAAGCTGGAGTGACCTAATCATGACCTCCCATTCACCTGAAATTGACCTTGAAAACAACCTAGATTTCACCCCACGTGTAATAAAAAAGTGTTGTTGTACAATGTGATTATTAGATCTGACATATTGCTCATTTTTGTTCTTGACTTCCTTTAAAGAGATGTGCGCTTGGGGGTAGAACCAGTTTTAGAATTGTTGTGTTTGCAGCTGCGATGTATGGTTCTTTTCTCAGATTTATAGGGGGATTTAAAACTCACTAGTCTGGTGCTAACTGTTTGCAATCCATCATTGTGGTCTTGCTTCTTTTTCTTTTTGTTAATACCCAGTCTTGTTTTAGTGTTATGTGTTGTACAACTCTATGGAGTATGCTGGTGCTATATAAATAAATGTTGTAGAATAACACTTGCCTCATGCAACAGTCTAATCTATATTAAGACAACAGTCATTTCTGTTGCTGTTAATGGGTCACAGGGATCTATTTACTAAGCCTTGGATGGAGATAAAGTGGCCGGAGATAAAGTACCAGCCAACCAGCTCCTATCTGTCATTTTTCAAACACAGCCTGTGACATGGCAGTTAGGAGCTGATTGGCTGGTACTTTATCTCCATTCAAGGCTTAGTAAATAGACCCCATATAGAGAGGATTTAGGTGACAATACAGGTGATCAGTAACTGCATATGAACAATCCATGAGTTTTACACAAGTGTACAACTACTCAGGGAATTTAGACCTCTTGGAGCCCTGGGCAAGATACCAGTTTGGGGCCCCCCTCTCTCAAACAATCCATAGCAGTATATTTTCCCTAATACCCTAACCCCTAAACTAACCATATCCCAAGCCTCTACACCAACTCTAATATCAAATCTGTAACACAGTAACACAAACCCCTAAACTAATGCTAATACCTTAACCCAAACTGCTCCACCAATCCTAATACCCTATGCCTAATATACTAACCCCACGTATTCCACAAAGATGACAAATGTATAGTATTACAATATTTTTACCTGGGCCCAGAACTGCAGCGCAGGGACTGGCAACTCCTCCTTGGATTTAACAATGGGGACGGTCACAAGATCGTGACATCAGATCCCCGATGCTAGCGGCAAGGACAGTTTGGGTGGGAGCAATTCAGAGGAGAGTAGATCACAGCCTCTTCTCCCCCTCCAGTCAAACTGCATTCAGACAGGCAGCAGCTTCCAGCTCAGTCTCAGTCAGCTGCGGCATGGACCAGAGATGGCTGGCAGTACAGCAATCTAAAACAGAAGCTAGTAAAAAGTGCAGTCGCACCTAAAAAATCTAGCAGAATAAAAACAAAAGGGTTTCATAGATGCGGCTTGTGCGTAATGTGTAAGAACCACACCAACCAACCCAGCAAGACGGAAGAATTTAGGTCCAATACCACTGGCAATGTATACAACATCTCTGAATTCATTACGTGCAACACTAGAAATTGTATTTACCTGATGGAGTGCAGTTGTAAATTACAGTATATTGGCCGGACGAGTAGACCCTTAAAGGAAAGATGGGCCGAACACACTCGGAACATAAAAAAGGGCTTCGAGAACCATTCAGTTTCAAATCATTTCAAGTCAACCCATAATAAAAACTGTCATGCTTTGGAGAAAGTAGTAGGCATCAAAATGGTGCAGAATCACTGGAGAAATGGAAATCTGGAAGAAAGTCTCGCACAAACAGAAATGCGGTGGATCTACAATATGGGAACTTTAGCACCTAAGGGCCTGAATCTGGACTTTGAACTAAAATGGTTCTTATGATAATTTATTATAATGAATTGATTATCCGTTTTTATTTGCGATATCATAATGTATTGATTTTTATCGTTTATTTTTTATCTGCGATACCATAATGCACTGATTCTTAGCGTATATATTAATCTGTATTTTATAAGTACACGTAAATTATAACCAATTACTCCCACAAGTACATTAAGAATCCTCCCCCTTATGAATTTGCTGCTGTCCACTTTTTGATTTTTTCCCAATTATAAGTTCATTACATATACTTAATACTTATTATCTTTTTTATGGAGATTTTACAAATGTTTTAAAAATGTATTTAAATTGATATAAGATGAAGGAAGAATATTCTCTATTACTAATTCCAGTGTAAATACTGGAGTAGAACTTTGTCTTTCCGCTTATTTTCTTACTCTGCTTCCCACAAAGGTATCCCTATAGCTTTTGCGGTATGTTAAGATCGTGGAACGCATATAACTCAATGCGTTCCACGGCGACATGTCCGAAACCGGAAGTCTGTATCTCCGGCTATTAGAGCTCCAGCTGGAAACGGAAATACCATGCGTTTCAATATATGGAACGCATGCGTAGCGGCAGGAGCAAAGTGCCGCGATCATAACAGAAGGGACGGCGGCCGGAACCGGAAATAGGGTGTGCGTTCCACGAAGTGGAACGCACGCCGAATCTCGGCATTTCCAGCAGGTTAATTATTAAACATAAGGGACGGCGGCCGGAACCGGAAATAGGTTGTGCGTTCCACGAGGTGGAACGCACGCCGAATCTCGGCATTTTTTAGCCATTTAAGTATTAAATTGTGCAACCTGAAGCTTTTAAAATAAAAGGGGGACAATTAATATCACGTGCCAAGCCACCAGAATATAAAGGTTTATAACAATTTATGAAAGAAATGTTAATTTAACGGACATCCAGTCTGAGCCAATCACATCACACTACTGGGCATAAATTCTCCCAGTCCCCATTCCACCACACACCTTGAGAAAGGCTCCCAGAGAGCAGAAACGCGTTGGTGCTGTGGGACAGACTGCGATTGATCCAGTAAGAGGGGGAATACCCAGGAATACCACGGCTAGAGGAGGAACAGTACTGAGATCCCGGGAGGTATCTGTTTAACACCTCACAAGCGTTATAGGGTAACCTTTGGTGGGAACCCCACATATTCTGGTACGCACATTTGCCCCACTATAAGTTGGTGGAATTATTACTTTTGTTTTTGTTCATGTTATTTACACTATAAATAAAACTGTACTTCACTATATATTCCCTTAATTCTGCTTTTTTGAGGGAAAAAGGAGGAATTCTGTTCTTACTCTAAAAGGGAAGGATTTGAACATCTCAACATCGAACGTTCTCCACAAAATATATACTTATCCCACAATACCCCAGGGTGCGCATATCTGCATTTTGCACATTGTCTAACAGTAAAATGAGTCAGTGTGACTCCTTGTAATGCTGTGGGCCCCTTCACTACAGCGGACCCTGGTGCAGTGCATCTGCTGCACCGCCACTAGTTCCGCCTCTAGGAATGGGACAAGTGGGGAGGGGGTACAGATGGGAAAAGGGTGGAGGAACCAAAGAGGAAGGTTGCAGAGGTATAGATGGGAAGAGGGCACAGGTATATTTGGGGAGAATACAGTGGGAGAGACTGCAAGGGATAAGGAGATGGTGGGTGAGACTGCTGGGTAAAGAGAGTACCTCTGTGGTATGTACTGCATCTACAGAGCCAGCCTTCATCTGTGCATACAGTGCCAAAGGATGCAGAAAAGAGAAGAGAAGTGTTGGGACAGGGCTACTGAAGAGCCAAGGAAGGAAACTTGCCTGTGGAGGGGCTTGAAGGGGAAACATGTCTGAGAGGGGTTTCCCAAGGCAGGTTTCTTCACATAATCTGGCTCTGCAGCAGGCACTAATGATTTCAGCCACTTTGCAGTCCAGATCATTGGAGCCACTCGGCCCCCTCGATCTGCCCAGGCAGCATACAGGTGTACCACATGAAACCCCCTGATGGTGGCCCTTTCTATACATGCTGGGCCAGACCCTTCTCATGCTTTTTTCAGACACAGCACAACAGCCTAACAGTGTCATTTAAGGCTTAGAGCAGGCTGCGGAACCTTCCTGGCTATCAGGTATATGTATAGATCATGTCCCAGCAGTCTTATCATACCCTGCCCCCCAGGCACAGCCCACCACTCACCACTCAAAGGCCCCTTGGGACTGCTGGGCTCTAGGCACGCACCTAGGTTGCCTTGCGGTAAATCCAGTTCTGCTTCTAATCCAACCATGGTAATTCCATTAGCCACAAGAAAAAGAAATGAGGGGAAAAAAATCACAGCTTTACTAAAAAAAAAAATGTTTTATTGATTTTACATCGACCTAAATCTACCTAAATCAATGTTGTGTTTCAGGGGCTAAAACACACATTTACAGTGCTGGGCATACATTGTCAAATAAAATGCATCTTAGTCCGACAGGCATTTTCTCTGACCCTGCCGATATACATGACATACACTGTTAGATATATCACAGGTGCATGTCACCTGATATTAGTGCTCCGCCTCTGGGGAGGAGACATTTCCCCATTCCTTCCCATGTGAAGGAACAGGGCAATGTTCAGCGGTGGTTGGTCGTGGTAGGGCATACACTGCCCGTTGCAGCTGACATGACACTTTGCAAATATTGTATCGGAGGGGCACGATGGACGATCAGGGATGCCTGACCAATCAATATTTTTGGGTTAGTCGGCCACAAATATACTGCAATTAATTGTAACGTGTATGCCCCGCATAACATTTAAAATTCAGTATCAAAAATTATCTGTAAGCAAATTTAACCCTTGAAATTCACCATCAATTTAGATTAATTTTTAAATCAATTAAAAATTTATTAGAATTTACATTTTAGTAAATATACCCATAAGAGTCTTTCTAATATTGCTTCAGGAATTTACTGTTGAATTTTTTTAAATCTTTCAAATTCATCAAATATATAGTATTGCAATTGTACAGAAATATTACGTTATTATGTTAACCTTTTCTTATTTACAAATTCATTGAAATGTACAGTACTGTGCAAAACATTTTAGGCAGGTGTGAAAAAAATGCTGCAAAGTAAGAATTGATCACCCATTGCCTTCAAAACAGCATCAATTATTTCAGGCACATTTGCCAACAGTGTTTGAAGGAACTCGGCAGGAAGGTTGTTCCAAACATCTCAGAGAACTAGCCACAGATCTTCTGTGGATGTAGACTTGCTCAAATCCTTCTGTAATCCTAGACAGACTCAGTGATGTTGAGATCAGGGCTCTGTGGGGACCATGGGGGTCATTCAAACTCGATCGCATGCTAGCTTTTTTTTTGCAGTGGTATGATCGGGTCTGAACTGCACATGCATATGGACAGTGACGGAATCTACGAAGAAAGCGATCGCACCGGTGAATGCAAGAAGATTGACAGGAAGAGGCCATTTGTGGGTGTCAACTGACTGTTTCTTGGGAGTGTCCGGAAAAATGCGGGCGTGCCCAGCCGTTTGGAGGGAGGGTTCCTGACGTCAGCTCCTGACCTTATCATCTCAGTGGCTGAGTAAGTCCTGAGCTGCGCAGAGACTGCACAAACTTTTGCACAAGCGATCGTACCCCTGCACAGCATTTACCCCCTCCCCCTGTAGGCAGCAACTACTTGATCGCAGCACCGCAAAAAAACGCCTGCGTGCGATAAGGTCTGAATCACCCCCTATATCGTCACTTCCAGGACTCCTTGTTCTTCTTTATACTGAAAATAGTTTTAATGACATTGGCTGTATGTTAGGGGTAGTTGTCCTGCTTCAGAATACAGTTGGAGGCAATCAGACGCCTCCCTGATGGTATTGCATGATGAATAAGTACCTGCCTGTATTTTTCAGCATTGAGGACTGCATTAATCCTGACCAAATCCCCAACTCCCTCCGAACAGTAGATCAGTGTACCTGGTTCCCACTGGTTTCTGCCAGTTCTGAGCTGATGGCACTGCTGGACATATTATTATTATTATTATTATTATTATTATTATTATTATTATTATTATTATTATTATTATCCTTTATTTTTATGGCGCAACAAGGGTTCCGCAGCGCCCAATTATAGAGTACATATGCACATAATCAAAACAGGAAGACAGTGACTTACAGTTGAAGACAATATAGGACAAGTACAGGGTAACTAAGCATAACTACACTAGTAAACGACAGAGATAAGGTCCAAGGTGGCCACAAAACTGCGGGATTTGGGCAGTTGAGGATTATTAAAGTAAGAATAAGCATAAGCACATGAGGGAAGAGGGCCCTACTCATGAGAACTTACATTCTAAGGGGAGGGGTGGACAGACAGGGGTGACACAGATGGGGTACATAGAGAGCATGGGACAGAGGGTTAGGATGAGATTTGGCTGGGTTTGGTAAAGAAGTGGGTCTTAAGAGCCCATTTGAAGTTTTGTAGAGAGGTGGAGTGGTAAAGAATTCCAGAGAAAGGGAGCAGCACGTGAAAAATCTTGGAGATAGGAGTGGGAGTTAGTAATCAGAAGACAGGAGAGTCGGCGTGCATTAGCAGAGCGAAGAGGATTTATTATTATGATTTCAAAGAGAGGTAAGCATGATGTGTCTTTCATCTGATGCACTAAGTTTCCTTGGCTGGCCACTGCATCGACAGTCCTCAACATTGTACATTTGCAAAGAGCTTGATCTTGACACCCCAGTCTGCTTTGAAATCTTTGCCTGGGAGAGACCTTGCTGATTGAGTATAACTACCTTTTGTCTTGTTGCTGTCCTCAGTCTTACCATGGTTTATGACCTATAACATGAAACTGTCTTCCACAACCTCACCTTTGTAGCAGAGTGTGACATTTAAACACAGAAACAGGTATCAGAAATTGTATTTCACGTAAAGTGTATGTAACAACATGTCTGCTAAGATGTGTCCTGTAGTTGACCTAACTTTAACCAGGAAAAATGGAGGAGAATTTATGTTCAGGGAACAAATTACAGTCCCTTATCTTGTATCAGTCATAAACATTTGGGGGTGGAAAACTGCATCTTTCACTTTCAAAACAACCAGAGCTGGTCAAGCTAGGTCAGGAAAAATAAATTCTAGTAGAATTTCACCTCTAAAGAAGAAAGGACATTCTGTGTCCAGCTGGGCTTGCCAACCCCCCCCCCCCCCCCCCCTTCATGTACTGAGTGACTGATTCATGAATGTCCAGTGCCCAGCAACAAAATAGTTAAAACAAGAGGGTGGGGGCTGTGCAGTTGCAATGGAATAACTAGGATCTTCCCTGAGTCTTAAGTGTGCATTTGCATAAGGAGAGTCAGAATGACTGGTGATGTGCCCGATGCTCTCTAACTTAAGTGATGTTTTTTGACTCTGGTTTTCTTACGCTCATCCTTTTTAAGTTTCTGAGACTGTTTCCTGTATAACCTGTTGTACATGTTTGTAATATTATCATTTTTGTGATCAAACCTTGGAAATATTTTTGGGATTAAAATAAGTTAACCTTGCATGTTCTCCATGTCTCCTGGTGAAGTTGTGAGCCAGTGAGATCACAGCTATGTACCTAGGGGGTCAATCCCAGTTGATCGCTCGCTGCTGTTTTTCGCAGCATAGCGATCAGGCTAAAAACCGGCTGTTCTGCGCATGCGTATGGGCCGCAGTGCGCACGCGCCAAGTAAAGTCACACAAAACTAAGCAAATTTACACAGGGGCGAGCGACGCTTTTCAGTCGCTCTGCTGATCGGTGTGTGATTGACAGGAAGTGGGTGTTTCTGGGCGGAAACTGACCGTTTTCCGGGAGTGTGCTAAAAAACGCAGGCGTGTCAGGTTAAAACGCAGGCGTGGCTGGGGAAACGGGGGAGTGGCTGGCCGAACGCAGGGTGTGTTTGTGACGTCAAAGCAGGAACTAAACGGACTGAGGTGATCGCAATCTAGGAGTAGGTCTGGAGCTACTCAGAAACTGCAGGAAAAGATTTTCGAGCAGTTCTGCTAATCTTTCGTTCACACTTCTGCTAAGCTAAGATACACTCTCAGAGGGCGGCGGCCTAGCGTGTGCACTGCTGCTAAAAGCAGCTAGTGAGCGATCAACTCGGAATGAGGGCCCTAAGTGTAAGTGAGTGTGCAATTAATATGCAGGAAGCAGCAAAGGACTACCTGGCATCATTACATTGATTCTTTACTATACTGGTGGCAGTTACCATCTTTGATTAACCACATGTGCTGAGGTAACCATAAATCAGTGGTGGTGATTTTCAGATTGAGGTATCCGGAGAATCAGCCAGCCAGTCATGACAATGTCTGCAAAAAATTATATAAATTCCCATGTGGATTGTCTGAGTACCTTGCATTTCAATTATAGATAGTTCCTGTAGTCTTCACTTTATACTTATAAGAATGGGTAACCCTGCATTGCCTGCCAATCAAGAATTTGTTGTTATAGAGGATGTTAGTTGTCTTTGAGCAACCTGATTGGCCCTACTTCACTACCCCTAGGGATTCCCTCTCACTGTCGGTAGCCGTCTTTTACTGGCTCCTCTCACTGAGTTGCGGGTAACTCGCTAACACCGCCAGTCTCCAACATTTGTAAAAGTAACTGGTGGTCACTCGTGGCGTCTCTGCCACTCTTTGCCAGAGACTATACCCACTATTCAGCCCCGCATCAGCACTACACCCGGATTGATATGTTACACATCTCGTCTTCCATTGCCTCTAGAATTACTGATGCGGGAATAACCCCTTTCACTTGGACTGACCATTCCGGTGTTTATATTTTCAATAGATCTGTATCATTCCGCACACACTGTTCGCAAATGGCGATTCGATGAATCCCTGTTGCTTAACCCGTCAGTTTCCGCAGAAATACAACTGGCGATAGAACATTATTTTACTGAGAAAATCACACCTGACGTCTCTTCTGGTGTTATTTGGGAGGCTCATAAGGCCACCTTGAGGGTTCTTCTTTTGGCACGGACCTCCTCGCTTCGCAAAAAAGTGATGCAGGGTATACATTTGCTAGAATCGCAAATTGCTAACCTAGCCATCCAGCATAAACTAAATCCCTGCCCTGCTTTACTCACGCAACTGACTAACTTACAAGGCCAATTGAACGCGCTTTTGTCTCGTCGTGCGGCTCTCATTCTTCGAAAATTAAACCAGAAGTTCTATGACAAAGCGGACAAATTAGATTCCCTACTGGCGAATAAACTGTGACGTACGCAAGTTTACAAACTGTATTCCCGAATTCTGGGTGAACTCACTTACGACCCTAAACAAATGGTCGAAGAATTTAAGGACTACTATAGTTCTCTTTATAACTTGCCGACCCCAACGTACTCCCCTTCCCTCGACCCAGGGAGACTATGCTCCTACCTGTCCTCGACCCCTCTGCCAAGCATTTCCACAGCCCAATTAGACATACTGAATCAGGATATCTCAGTAGAGGAGACGTTAACAGCCATGAAATCCATGCGGTCCTCAGCTGCCCCTGGCCCTGACGGTTTCACGGCACGTTACTACTAACACTTTTCTAAAGTATTAGCCCCTCACCTTACCGCCTTCTTCAACCAGATCTTGGGGGGCACATCCTTTGCTCTGGCAACTACTCAAGCTGATTTTGTTGTGATCCCTAAACCTGACAGAGACCTCACCCAGTGCGGCAATTATAGGCCTGTCTCATTGCTCAATGTCGATCTGAAAATGTATGCAAAAATTCTAGCTTTGAGATTGGCCCCCCTTCTTTCTGTATTGGTTCATCCCGATCAGGTTGGATTTATCCCAGGCCGACAGGCCTCTGATAACACCAGAAGGGCCACTGATATTATCCACCCTATTCATCGGATAAAGTGCCCCTCCCTGTTACTAGCCCTGGACGCAGAGAAGGCGTTTGATCACATTTCGTGGCCTTTCGCCTTCTCTGTTCTTCAACGCATGGGCTTTTCCGGTAACTTTTATGATGGTATCTCGGCATTGTATCGTAACTCCTCAGCGCCGGTCTCTGTCAATGGGGTCACTTCTTCATGTTTTGAGATATCTAATGGAACCAGGCAAGGATTCCGGCTCTCGCCCTTGATTTTTGCCCTTGTCATGGAGCCTTTAGCGGCTGGGGTTCGTCTCAACTCGAATATCAAAGGGGTCCAAATAGGCCATGCAGAACACAAAATTGCACTTTTTGCTGACGATGTATTAGTTTCTCTTACAGACCCAACATCATCACTCTCTCCTCTCCTCTCTGAGATAGACCTATATTCGCAATTCTCGGGTTATAAGATTAATGCTACTAAAACGGAAGTACTCGATTTTTACATTACCCCTGCGTCTAGGACACAACTTAAATCAACATTCCCATTTTCCTGGCATAACCATAAACTCAAATACCTAGGAATTTACCTAACCCACAGACACCATCAACTTTTTCAAGCGAACTTCCCACGACTTTTGGACCAAATTCGCTCGAATCTCCAAACCTGGTCCTCCTATTTCATTTCATGGATTGGACGTGCCAATTCTGTAAAGATGAATATTCTCCCTAGGATTATATATCTTTTCCAAACGCTCCCGATCTATATTCCCTCCTACGTTTTTAAATTCTTGCAACATCAAACTTCCCATTTCGTTTGGGCCAATAAACACCCTAGAATTAAACTCTCGTTGTTACAACGGCCTTCTTGGTGCGGAGGCTTATGCATCCCAATTTTAAATACTATTACTATGCAGCTCAGATGGCTTCCTGTGTTCAGTGGTGTGGTTCTGGGATGGACAAGGTTTGGATAACTATCGAAGCCAGTGAGCTAGGACTCTCCACACTTTCTTCCCTCTTATGGTTTCCGAGATCTGCCCGTCCTCGTGCCACCTCACTTCACCCAGTGGTGGCCCGCTCTCTATGTATTTGGGATCTTGTGGTGAGGAAACTACAATTGGCTCCTAACCCATCCCCCATTATACCTCTGTTCCATAACCCTGCCTTCCCTCCGGGAATGGTTAAATCTGCTTTCTTACTCTGGAAACAGGGGAACATTTACTTTTTCAACGACATCACTTCTAGTACGCCTTTTCCTTTGTTTACCCAAATTCAGACAGAATACTCTCTCCCTCATAGTGAATTTTTTCGATACCTCCAACTTAGACACTTTCAATCCAGGGTTCATACCTCTCTCTCTTCTAGGCCTCTCACCACTCTTTAAAATATATGTATGAGATACTCTTCTACGAAAGGTCTTATCTCTGACCTCTATGCTTTGCTATTGCAGGGCTCTGCCACTCCCAGAGACAACAGAGAGTTGGCCTGGGAGAGAGATCTGGGTGTCACTTTGGATGAGGAGGAATGGGGAGAAATATGGAGTAATGCATCCTTCAGTTCTATCTGTGTTCGGATAAAGGAAAATGTGTATAAACTTTTATACCGTTGGTATTATGTACCTTCTCGTTTAAAGGCGATGTACCCTGATGTTACAGACGGCTGTTGGAGGGGTTGCGCTGCTGAAGGGACATACATGCATATTTGGTGGAACTGTCCAAAATTAGTATCTTTATGGAAAGATGTTGCTCGACTCCTCTCGCGCCTATTCGCTATCCCTATCCCCCTGGGCCCTAAATACTTCCTACTGCCTCTAGACCTCCCGACCCTAACTAAACATCAGAACAAGCTATTGCATCATGTGGCTACCGCTACGACATGCCAAATAGCAAAAGCCTGGAGATTGCCCTCTCCACCATCCCTACAATCCGTCATCACTTACATTTGGTCCGTTTATAAGATGGAATATATGACCAGTATCATTAGGCAATCTCCTGGGGCATTTGATAAAGTCTGGACACCTTGGTTAGCTTCTCAAAATACCCCCTCCCCATTCTGCACCTAAGTAAGTTATCTACTCTTCTTTTTGTGTTGACTGCCCGGTTCCCGCCACTCAGACCATCCCCCTCCTCTTCTCTCTATCTCTCTTTTTGTTCTCAATCTAGTTCTTTTCTCTTCCTGTCTCTTTTCTTCCCGTTCTCTTACTCCCCAAGGATGGTTGGCCACACCATAGGCCTAGTGGACTCTCTCCTCTCTCGCACTATGGGGGTAATTCCAAGTTGATCGCAGCAGGATTTTTGATAGCAATTGGGCAAAACCATGTGTCCTGCAGGGGAGGCAGATATAACATGTGCAGAGAGAGTTAGATTTGGGTGGGTTATTGTATTTCTGTGCAGGGTATATACTGGCTGCTTTATTTTTACACTGCAAATTAGATTGCAGATTGAACACACCCCACCCAAATCTAACTCTCTCTGCAACTGTTATATCTGCCCCCCCCTGCAGTGCACATGGTTTTGCCCAATTGCTAACAAAAATCCTGCTGCGATCAACTTGGAATTACCCCCTATTTCTGTCATCTTACTTTAAAAAAAAAAAAGATTTAGTCACTTGTTTGCTATATTATCTCTTTTTGGGGTATATAGGTATACCATAATTTTTACTGTTTTTGTACAACATATCGATTTTGTGTAGTACTGTAAATTGACTAATAAAACTTAAAAAAAAAGTAACTGGGGGTCCATCCAGGGTCCTACACTTGCACCTGTAACTGCTTCTCCCTGTATCCTACAATTGGCCTCTTGAACCGCTTTCTTCTGGATATGTGTGGTCACTCTGCTACAACATCTCCTGGCTGGCGCCTGCTCTTCCCACTTAATCACTCACTTTGGAAGAGTGTGCACTTTGTAGCTGTCAGAAGGAGGTCCTCAGCTTGGAAACACTGGGCTTAACCCTAAACAGATTCTGGTGGTCACAGGTCACGCATACATTTTCTTGAAATCATAAAAATGTCTATTGTTTAAATTATATATCTTTACAAAGACAATTACTCCACAGCATACAAGATGATACAGAAGTACACTCCTCTTAAGATGGTCCAAGTATTTATCTTTTAGAGCTCACAATCCCATAGAGTCCCTTCTTATTCAATTTCAAAACAATACCACAGGGGGGAAGACCACCCTGATATCTTTAGCCAATCAAGCTATGTGCATGTGCAGGATTACAGACTTGGGGGGTCATTCTGACCCGATCGCATGCTGCAGTTTATCGCAGCGGTGCGATCGGGTCAGAACTGCGCATGCGCCGGTGCCACAGTGCGCCGGTGCCGCAGTACGCCGGCGCATGCCAGACGGCCTAAGGCCATCGGGCCGCTAAGATTGCCACTGCCTGATTGACAGGCAGAGGCAGTCGCTGGGCGGGGTGGGGCGGAACGGCGGTGTTTGGCCGCCGTTTTGTGGGCGCAGTCTGGCCAATGCAGGCGTGGCTGGACCGAATGGGGGGTGGGCTGCAGCGGCTGCATGATGTCACATGCAGCCACTGCGGGCCGGGGAGCGATGAGTAGCTCCCGGCCAGCACGCTAAAGCTGCGCTGGTCGGGAGCTACTCTGGATGTGCAAAGGCATCGCCGCTGCACCCCGCATGTCAGTGTGAATGATCGTAGCTGTGCTAAATTTAGCACAGCTATGATCAGCTCGGAATGACCCCCTTGGCTTGGACATTTAACATTGTCCCTTATGGACAGTAGGGAGTGATTGCTCCTCAGTGCATGAAAGCACCTGGGAAGTTGGCCAATCCTCTGGGCCTCAGAAGTCTTGAAAGGTGGAAGGATTCCCCTCTAATGCCTATTTCCAGAGGGACCTAATCATCTTCTCTGGCCAAATTTAGGATCCATAGGCAGAGTGACCAGATCCCCAAACAGTCTTCTGTTATCAACAGAGGCGTAACAAGGGTGGGGTGAGTGGGGCACGTGCCCTGGGCGCCTTGGCAGGCCCAGGAGAGGGGGTGCCACCGGCGGCCAGGGCATCATGCCCCACTCGCCCCTGTCACGCCAAAATGTGAGGGGAGGAGAGCGCAGCGTCTCTCCCTCCCCTCATCGCCGCTGCCAGCACTAGCAGTGCTGCCAGCAGCGCTGCTGTGTCCGGTCTCCGGCGGCATTAGCCAATCAGAGCTTGCGGACCGGCTCCTGATTGGCTGCCGGTCCGCGAGCTCTGATTGGCTAGCAAACCGGCGCCAGACAGCCTCCGAAAATCTGGAGCGGTGAGGGGAAGGAGAGGCACTGCGCTGCGCTCTCCTCTCCTCACATAGATAACAACAAGCGGTGAGTGATCGGGGGGGCACAATGGGGCATGTATCTGGCACTGAGTGGGGCATGTATCTGGCACTGTGTGGGGCATGTATCTGGCACTGAGTGGGGCATGTATCTGGCACTGAGTGGGGCATGTAACTGGCACTGAGTGGGGCATGTATCTGGCACTGAGCGGGGCATGTAACTGGCACAGTGGGTCATGTATCTGGCACTGTGGGGCATGTAACTGGCACTGTGGGGCAATGTAACTAGCACTGTGGGGCAATGTAACTGGCACTGTGGGGCATGTATCTGGCACTGTGGGGCATGTAACTGGAACTGTGGGGCAATGTAACTGGCACTGTGGGGCATGTATCTGGCACTGTGGGGCATGTAACTGGCACTGTGGGGCAATGTAACTGGCACTGTGGGGCATGTATCTGGCACTGTGGGGCATGTAACTGGCACTGTGGGGCAATGTATCTGGCACTGTGGGGCAATGTATCTGGCACTGTGGGGCATGTATCCGGCACTGTGGGGCATGTATCCGGCACTGTGGGGCATTGTATCTGGCACTGTGGGGCAATGTAACTGGCACTGTGGGCCATTTTCAGTGGCCACACCCCTTCTGGTGCGTGGCCACACCCCTTATGGTGCGTGACCACACCCATTTTTCGGCGTGCGTGCACATGCTTCTTTTGGTGTTTTTTTTTTTTGTTTTGTTTTTTTTTGTTTTTTTGGGGGGGGCTCCATTTTCCATCTTGCCCTGGGCTCCGAAAACCCTAGCTACGCCTCTGGTTATCAAACATATTCCTTTTAGAGCTTTAGAGTAACATTTTTTTTACAGTGATGGCCAGTTTTCTTTGCACCTATTTAGGAGGCTGCAGGGAAGACATTCTGGTTCCTTGTAATGAGAACTGGTTGAACCAGCATCACACACAGAGCTTCAGATCCTGCTAGACCACCAGGAAAAACATACATTAAGTTCAGATTATCTTTTTAATTAAACAAATGAATCGCCACATCCATTGTGCAGTTTTCTGTCCCCTATTAACACCAGGAGGGGACTAGGAGCTGGCTCTCCTTGTCACTCAACTTTCAGCAACTCTATGGTCCCTGCTCCAGCAGCTCTTTATATACAACCCACATAAAGTAGTTTTGTACTGAGTGCTGTATACAGTGCCTGGCTTCAATGTGGGACACTCAGACATCTCAGCTCAGGACTAAGGGACTAAGGCTCTCATTCTGAGTTGTTCGCTCGCTAGCTGCTTTTAGCAGCAGTGCAAGCGCTAGGCCGCCGCCCTCTGGGAGTGTATCTTAGCTTAGCAGAAGTGCAAACGAAAGGTTCGCAGAACTGCTTGAAAAAAAGATTGTGCAGTTTCTGAGCAGCTTGAAACTTACTCCTAGCTAGCGATGACTTCAGACTGTTCAGTTCCTGTTTTGATGTCACAAACACGCCCTGCGTTCGGCCAGCCACTCCCCCGTTTCCCCAGCCACTCCTGCGTTTGTCTTGGGCACGCCTGCGTTTTTACACACACTCCCCGAAAACGCTCAGTTTCCGCCCTGAAACACCCACTTCCTGTCAATCACTCACCGATCAGCAGTGCGATTGAAAAGCGACGTAAGACCTTGTGTGAAACTGCATAGTTTTGTGTGAAAGTACGTCGCGCGTGCACACTGCGCACCATACGCATGCGCAGAAATGCTGCTTTCTCACCTAATCGCCGTGCTGCGACCGAAAGCAGATAGCGATCAACTCGGAATGACCCCCTAATTCAGATCTGATTGCAGCAGCAAATTTGGTAGCTAATGGGCAAAACCATGTGCACTGCATAGGGGCAGATATAACATGTGCAGAGAGAGTTAGATTTGGGTGGGTTATTTTGTTTTTATGCAGAATAAATACAGGCTGCTTCATTTTTACACTGCAATTTAAATTTTAGGTTGAACACACCCCACCCAAATCTAACTCTCTCTGCACCTGTTACAGCTAACCCCCCTGCAGTACACATGCTTTTGCCCATTAGCTAACAAATTTGCTGCTGCGATCAGATCTGAATTAAGCCCTATGTGCTTTCAGGTGCAATGGTCAATACCACTATGCAGTGCTTGGTGCCGAAGCCACCAGTGTCGATTCGGGGCTGCAGACAAAAGAAAATAATGCTTTTTTTAACAATGGAATGGCACCTATCACCGGTCGACAGCCACAAATGCATACAATGAATTAAAGTGATTTGGGTCTGAGTTGTTTTTGAATATGTTTTTTTCTTATTTATGAACATTTGCCTCTAAACATTATTTTAAAGTTGTAAGTAAAAATATTTTCTCCCCAGTGCATATTGTAGTGAACATATGCTCGAGAATAGTTCAAGCATGTTTAGTAATATCCTTTAAGTGGCTGCCCAGTATTTTAATAAGTCAAGTCTGTTTTTCTTTACTTATTTTTCTTAAATAAATAATAATAATAATAATAATAATAATAATAATGTTATAGCTTTACTTATTTGTTTATTATTAAATAATAACAACAATAATAGTTCTGGTTTATAGTTCCTCCTACATTAAATTATGATTTAAAAAATAAAATAAATGCAAATTGTGAAAACGAAATAAAGAATGTTGTTTCACTTACATATTAAAATACACCATAGAAGTATCAGATTGCAGGTGATGGGCTATATTAGACAAGAATGGTTTTCCTGTAGCAAAATCCATGCGTAGATATAACATAATCTTCACCTGACCTTGAGTCTCGTGTCAGATCAGATTATATGGTTGCTTTTGTCATTTAAAGCCTTTGGATCTAACACTTATTTCCTAGATCCCGCAGAACATCAGACCAAACAGGCATCTGTCAGAAAGAGTTCCCACAGGTTCTTTACTTCTCTTATTTTAAGTTAGGCTGAAAATAATTTCCCAAGTGCTATTTAAAGGAGTAGGAAACTACTAGTCACATCACTACATGTATCAACATGCAGAGAGGTGCCTAAAAAACCAAAGGAGGTACCTGACCAAAGATGTTACTGTGTTCCCTGAATTCATCATGATAAATGATAATTGCAGTTTTCATTATCTTTAAGCTTACTTCACAGAGAAAACATTATTATTTACTTATGTATGATTTCATTATATAAAGTCTAAAAATGGTATCCATGCAAGTTGGATCTACATTTAGGACCTAATTTAAAGTTTAGCATGTATCAATTTTATGGTATAAATATATCCATTTCCATAGTATCCTTAGTAGCCTTGTTCATCATAATGTTTCTGTATTAAGATTTGTGTGTACCTTTGGCCTATACTTCTTGCAGAGAATGAACATGGTAAGGCAATTGTTAGAATCTGCATATTATAGTAGATGATCGTTAGCAATAAAAGTTTATTTCAGAATTTCTTTTGATTTCTCTGTTTTTTTTTCTTTTCTGTCAGAGACCATGGGCTGGATGTAATGAGTCCGAGTTGGCCAGAGGTACACGTTCCTGGTCGAACTCTGACTTTTTTTAAAGTGGCAAGGCAAAACCATGTCTTGTAAATGATTGGCGCTTTAACAAAACATTAGAGTTTGGCCAGGAACATAGAGGATTCTATGCTGCACCATAATAGACTGGTATCGAAGTTCTTCAGTGTCTGTGTTTATAGTGGAGACTTATGACCAGCATTCCATTCATTGCCCACCACCCATAAGTAATAAAACCATGAGGGGAAAGGTGTTGATTTAACTGGTACTTATGACATTTTATCTGCTTTAATTTTGTGGTGCAAAAGCCCAGATCTACTTCTTTAGAAAAGTACAAAGCAATTTCTGTATGAGTTGGAATTGCAGCAGTGTAAGTACAAATGTATTGAGCCTAAGTATTGACTATCTGCATTCCCTTTTTTCAGATTATTGCTGGATAAAGAGAAGTTTTAGGCCTTCAATGCTAACCCTTCCTATCCAAAGTAGAAGACTCTCTTTTACAGCTGTAACAATTTTTTCTCTGGGATCCATAGTCTGAGAGAGTGGCAAAACTGAGGGGATTCAGAAGGTATGGGAGACCTGTACTACTTTTCTCATTAGTATTGTAAATCTTTTGGTTTTTGTTTCACCAGCGCTAGTCATTCATCACATATCAACTTCCTTGACATTGCCCTCCTGATTAGGGACAATCCGTAATATACATACAGCAACTTTCAAGAAGTAAGTGGATTGTAATAGCTCAATAAATTATTCTAGTTTGCACAATATATGTGGATTAACAATATTCCTAATGGGCAATATTAGATGCAATTGTTCTAGCAAATGCAGTATCAGGAGCAATCGGTAGAACTTGTGACACTCTGTCACAATATTATCCCGGTTCCTTCTATCATGTCTACTGGGTCATCTTTCTTCACCTTTGTTTTATCGATCTCTCAGATCGAATTTATGCAAAACAAAAAGGTGGCAGACCATAGTGCATACTGTATCAAATGTATTGTTTAAAATGATAAACGAATACCAAAACATGGTACCAAAATAACCTTCTATGGAAGGCACATATAAAGCATATAGGGGATTTTAGAAGCTTCCCCTACTAATCTGTACCTCCTTCAAGTCCCTGGTAGCTATGGCAGTCAAACACCAACACGTTTCAACTTTAATGTGGTCTTTTTCAAGGTGTCCACCCCAGAGCCGAATTAAGACCATGGGGGGCCCCGGGCAGTTAAGACAGTGGGGCCCCTAATAAAGAGAAGGCAGATGAATATATATATATATATATATATATATATATATATATATATATATATATATATATATAAAACAAAAAATCAACCCTAATATCTTGCGCTATACCTCTAGTCTCAAACCAACAAGAAATACCCTCTGTCAGATAAGGTATTAAAAGTAGATTACAAATAGAAATGGATTCTCGTGGGAGCCAATATGCCTTTTGTATGACAATAATTAAAAGTTTTTATTGTACAGAAACAAACGATATTTATCCTAAACGTTCGTTATTGACACAACCTTCTAAAAATTCATATAAAACAATATTACAATCTTATACATAAATTACAGTTGGATGTGAGGATTTTACAGCCAGGTGATCACAGTCAGAACTCGAAATGGATGTATCTCCAACCAGATGTTTGTGATAAGGACTTTGTTAACCAGACGTTGCAAAACCCAACGCGTTTCGTCCGTTAGGACTTCATCAGGGGTTTGGAATCTGGATAGTTACAAATGGAAATATATAAATCATATAGTCTTCATTAATAAGACATATTATTATCCAGGTAAGTATTCCATTGAAATCTATTGTGGATTAACATACATACCAGTTCTTATAGTAGGAGTGATTACCATTGATTAGAAAGGTTTAGAATATCCAATGATTACATCCAATCACATATTCAATTCGATAAATATAATATCTGAAACATTATCGTTATAATAATCAATAAACATTATCCTTATACAAATGATAAAAGGAAGAGGGAGGGAGAGTCAAAAGAAGAGAAAAGGGAGGGAAAGTCGAAAGAATATTATGAATGTCAATATAAATCAAATAGCTCCGTATTTATCCACATAATCAACATCAATTCAGCTGATGGAAATGATACAAAGGGCAGGGTCTACAAGTATCAGAAACCACCAATAGTTATAGAACACTCCAATTAAAGTCCACATAAAACTTCAAATTCACAATATACACACAATTATATCCACATTACAACTCATTGTACAATACATACCTAGATAGACTTCAAAAAAATATATATAAATTTGGTTGAAATTAGATGATGTTACGTTCCCTAAAAGGGATAAAGATAAAATAGTTTTTTGTCACTCAAATGATTGTTAATAGGAAATGTTCCTGTAACATCCTGTTTACCATTAAAATAACATAGATGCTACCAACAAATCAGAGAAGATATAACAACTTCCTCAATTGATTATAAGAAACCATGCTGATGTCAGTATTTAATGTAAGGTATTTAAGGTGATTCAAATAGAAGAACTTTTTTATCCAAAACTAATTAATAAATGATGTCTTTAATCTAACATGCAATGGGGAGTGGTATATTCAATCAATCATTAGAGAGCCAATTAAGTTCACAGCTGTAATTTATAACCAGCAAGAAGAACTTTTTAACATCTGAAATACTAATCTTAACATCATATGGTATTTAATATTTGCACTAAATTAGTCTGGTTCTTACCTATTTTCAATCAAGAATGGTGGAACCTTATAGTCTACCTCTGTTTATACATGTCACCAAACAGAGAACTTAGGAAAATTTCAAATCCTGAACGAAACTATTCCCTGTGGACAAGTAAATCTAAATCAGTATATTACAATCATACTAAAATTAAGTAGTTACTCTTAAATTAAGGAATCCATTCATCTAATAAATTTTCAAAAAGACCATCCAATAACTAAGTTCCAAATATACAATTATAATACTCAAACTTACTTTTTACAGGAACAAGTGCAACCTCACTGAATCCCAACTACAGAATGAGAGGCAATATAAGGACATCCCTTTATAGCTCCCTTGATATTACATCACTTCCTGCTGGCTGATTAATTAATTTATTATTAGTTAGTGATGTGTTAGGACCTCATAGTACTATGTGGAATGCCATTCTTACTGGTTACCTAACAGATCCCCTAAATGATGTCTTTAATCTAACATGCAATGGGGAGTGGTATATTCAATCAATCATTAGAGAGCCAATTAAGTTCACAGCTGTAATTAATAACCAGCAAGAAGAACTTTTTAACATCTGAAATACTTAACCTCATATGGTATTCAATGATTGCATTAAATTAGTCTGGTTTTTACCTATTTTCAATCAAGAATGGTGGAACCTTATAGTCTACCTCTGTTTATACATGTCACCAAAAAGAGGACTTAGGAAAAATTTCAAATCCTGAATGATACTATTCCCTGTGGACAAGTAAAACTAAATTAGTATATTACAATCATATTAAAATTAAGTAGTTACTCTTCAATTAAGGAATCCATTCATCTAATACATTTTCAAAAAGACCATCCAATAACTAAGTTCCAAAAATACCAATATAGTACTCAAACTTACTTTTTACAGGAACAAGTGCAACCTCATTGAATACCAACTACAGAATGAGAGGCAATATAGGGGCATCCCTTTATAGCTCCCTTGATATTACATCACTTCCTGCTGGCTGATTAATTAATTTATTATTAGTTAGTAATGTGTTAAGACCTCATGGTACTATGTGGAATGCCATTCTTACTGGTTAACTAACATCAATTCTGCTTCCTGACATTATAAAAAATAAGAGGGGACAAAATCTGAACGCTACATGCGTTCCACTCTCACGTGCGTGTCAACGCACCGCACTTCCGGTTCCGGCGGAAGTACGCACCGCGTGCGTGTCACAGTCACGCACTTCCGGCGGATGTACATCACATGCGAGTCACGATCGCTGTTTGCGTGCCATGGTCCCGTAGTTCGATGGAGATGTGTCAGCGGATGTTAAATTTTGTGGTTAGCTTTAGGGATTCTTTCTGTGATGAATAAAGATTAAACAAAATACCAAACGAATACCAAAACATGGTACCAAAATAACCTTCTATGGAAGGCACATATAAAGCATATAGGGGATTTTAGAAGCTTCCCCTACTAATCTGTACCTCCTTCAAGTCCCTGGTAGCTATGGCAGTCAAACACCAACACGTTTCAACTTTAATGTGGTCTTTTTCAAGGTGTCCACCCCAGAGCCGAATTAAGACCATGGGGGGCCCCGGGCAGTTAAGACAGTGGGGCCCCTAATAAAGAGAAGGCAGATGAATATATATATATATATATATATATATATATAGCAGCAGCTTAGTAAAACTTGCCTCCCCAAGCAGCACACGGTGGACCTCCTGCCCTCAACTCCCGTCCCCGCTGCAGCAGCGGCCACACAGACAGGACAGCTGAGCTGAGCGACGGCTCAGCTGTCCAATAATGTATGAATGAAGCAGCCTGCCACTCAGTCATTGGCTGGGCACGCAGTCTGCTTCATTCATACATTATTGGACAGCTAAGCTGTCGCTCAGCTCAGCTGTCCTGTCTGTGCGGCCACCGCTGCAGTGGGGTCGGGAGCCGGGGAGCTCAGCACCGCAGATCGGATCGGAAGAGAGATCCGATCTGTGGTCCTTTTGGAAAGGGGGGCCCGGGGGGTACATACCCCCCGGGCCCCCCCCCTTAATCCGGCTCTGGTCCACCCCTATATGCTTATATGACTTGTATTATTGATCGACTGGACAATTATTCCTTGAAGAAAGACTTGTTCATGAACACAACAAACAAGTCGTTTGAACTGTGTATTTGCATATTGCTTTAATAGATGCACTAATGTTATTGCAAAATTGTGCCATGCAGACTGAATGATAATTATAACCATCTGACTCCATTTATGAACTACGTTTTACATTTACAAAGTATAGAAACAATTGGAGCTGTGTCTTTTCTTTATATGTGTTTGAAGTGAACCATTGTACAGGAGGACAATGAAGAATACAGTTTTACAGGGGAGTAAGATGTCCTTTATAACATATTTATCCATAACGCCGTCTTTTATCCAATCATTAGAGATATTTTACGTTTTACATTTACCTCTTTGAAAAGTGTCCAGGAATCACTGTCTTGTTTTATACATTATTTCCCCATGGTCTAAATGAAAATATCAAAATGAGCAGCATTTAATTCTTTTTCAGGATCTTTATGGCGTTAGATGTTATATTGTTATATTTTCATTGTCTTAGTTGTTAATTTTAGTGTTAGCCAGGCCTGGATTTCCCACAAGGCAACCTAGGCAACCAAATTAATATTTTTGAAAGTGACTGCCAGAAAGAAAAAAACTTTTGTCTTTTTTCATTTATTATTGCCAGTAGCATTTATTGCCCTGCAACATACTTGAGGATCCAGAACTACTTTTATATACTGCTTAGGAGCAGTCCATACTCACAACTGAATTTACACATCTCAAGTGACGCATGAGCTGGTTGCTGTATACAGTATATTGCTATTATCTATCTGCTGGAGGTATTCTTGCATCATCATATACTGCATTTGATGATATTTTATTATTTTTGATTTGCTGTACATTGTTTTATTATTGGTGCTGTGCTGGTTAACTGGTAACTTTTTATGTCAGTTTATTGTGCTTATTATGTATGTTAATGAATACAATTATTTGTTTTTCACTCTAACCTGTCACAACTGAGGGTTTAAGCTGACGAGAGGAAGCCTCAGTTGTAGGGCTGAGATGAAATTAAACCTGGGAGGTTTAATCAGACCCCTGGACATGTAAGTGCAGAATGATTACCCGAAGGTGTGACCATGACAACCAGTTTAAAATTCAAAATAAAAGTTTATTAACAGACTCCGTGTGATAACAAGCAGTATTCAAGTTTAGCAAAGACAGTGGCAAATAACACAGTTCCTGGAATACATAACCATAGAAGGTTTCTCAGAGCACTGGTAGGTTTAGAACAGATGTAAAAGTCCTTTGATGGAATCACCTTACCAGGCCTGGTTGTAGTTGTAGAAATAGCCAAGGAACATGCCAGTAGTTGTAGCAGGTGAATCTGTAACTTGAGTATGCTGCTGTATCAGCTGGATGGAACCAGCCAGGTGGTAAGACACGGAGTGGATGCTGAGTGGAATCAGCCAGGTGATGAAATGCAGAGTGGATGCTGAATGGAATCAGCCAGGTGATAAAACACAGAGTGAATGATGTGAGATGCTAGGGAGCGTAGAAACAGAATAGCTGAAAGATGGTTACCGGTGGTAGTGGATACTGCTGGTAAGATAGGATCCGCTGGATCAGCACCGGTGTTTGGTAGAAGCTGGAATCAGTAGAAAGCTGGCTGCTTGGAAGCAGACAGTAGATAGCTGGAAACTGGACAGCCACGGAAGGCTGTAGAGTCAGGCTGCACTGCAAGATGGAAAGCAGGTGCGGGTCTCTTTGTGGATGCTGGAGACAGGAACTGGAACCTGGAAAAAACAAGCCACAGGAGAGAGAGACTGGAACAAGGTATGACATTCAAAGCACTGACATCTATCTGGCCCAGACACAGGATACTTATACCTGCTGCTATGCAGGCATTGGCTGGGCAATTATGCAGATTCCCGGGACGGTGGATTGGAGGAATTGGAGCATGTGATCAAATCCAACATGGCTGCGCCCATGCTGGAACCTGGAGGGAAAATTGGTTTGAAATGAAATGTGCAAACATAATGATAATGGCGGCGCCGGCCGCGGAGGACAGGAGACGCCAGATGACAATTATATGCTGAGACACTTGGAGGGCAGCAGAGGCCGCGTCAGGCATGATACATGATTCTGAGAACCTGCAGCAATAACACAGTAACGGCGGCGGAGGCCGCGGAGGACGGGAGACGCCATGTTGGATTCAAACATGGCGCCGCTGTGGTAGTGTCTCAGAATGACAGGAGGGATGTGCAGAGTGTTGACACAGATGAGATCCGGATTTGGAACGCTGGGCCAGTCTCAGAAGACACCTAAACGGCAGGTAATGGCGTCCAGATACCCGGATCGTGACAGCACCCCCCCCCCCTTTAGGAGTGGCCCCAGGACACTTCTTAGGCTTTAAAGGAAACTTTGAGTGGAAATTTCGGACCAAGGCAGGAGCATGGACGTCTGAGGCATTGGTCCAAGAGCGTTCTTCAGGACTATAGCCCTTCCAGTCAATGTGATACTGTAACTGACCGTAACGGAAACGTGAGTCCAAAATCTTGGCCACCTCGTACTCGACTCCCCGTTGAGTCTGAACTTTGGGAGCTGGAGGAAGTGCGGAATGAAACCGATTCAGGATCAGCGGTTTCAACAAGGAAACATGAAATGTCCTGGGTATTTTCAAGAAGGGTGGTAACTGTAATCTGTAGGCAACAGGATTGATGACTTGTTCAATCTTGAAGGGACCGATGTAGCGAGGTGCAAATTTCATGCTGGGAACTCTCAACCTCAAATTCTTCGTGGACAACCACACACGATCACCCACCTTGAGAGCAGGAACCGCTCTACGCTTCCTATCGGCAAACTTCTTATACCTGGATGAGGCTTTAAGCAGGGCTGCGCGGACATTCTTCCAGTTATTTGAAAACTGACGCAAGGTGACATCCACTGCTGGAACAGAAGTTGCGGGAAGCGGTTGAAATTCTGGGACTTTAGGGTGGAATCCATAATTAATGGAGAATGGTGTCGAAGAAGATGAGGAATGGTATTGATTGTTGTGGCTGAACTCGGCCCAAGGAAGGAGTTGAACCCAGTCATCTTGAGAGGAAGACACATATATACGGAGGAAGGCCTCCAAGTCCTGATTCACCCTCTCGGTTTGACCATTGGTCTGAGGATGGTAAGCTGTGGAAAACTTTAACTTGACTTGGAGGGCTTGACACAAACTTCGCCAAAATTTGGCTACAAATTGTACTCCACGATCCGAGATAATCTCTTCAGGAAGACCGTGAAGTCGGAAGATTTCTTGTATAAACACTTGAGCCAACTTGGAAGCTGACGGAAGACCGGTGAGAGGGATGAAATGTGCCATCTTGGTGAACCGGTCAACTACCACCCAGATGGTATTAAACTTGTTGCAGATAGGTAGATCGGTAACAAAGTCCATCGACAAATGGGTCCATGGTCGACGGGGAACAGATAATGGAACCAGTTGCCCCGCAGGTGACTGGCGGGAGACTTTGTGTTGGGCACACTTTGGGCAGGAGGCAATAAATTCCATAATGTCCTTCTTCAGAGTTGGCCACCAGTAGGACCTAGAGATAAACTCCAAGGTTTTCTGAATGCCTGTATGTCCAGCAAAGCAGGAAGCGTGGGCCCAATGCATGAGCTTCTTCCTTAGAACTGGCTTAACAAAACTTTTCCCTGGCGGGGGCGTAGAGTCCATCCCTACCGTGGAGAATGCCAACGGATTAATAATAGGATGCTTGTCTGCAGACTCGGACTCATTTTCTTGCTCCCATGAGCGGGAAAGGGCATCGGCCTTACGATTCTGAGAACCCGGACAGAACTGGAGTTTAAAGTCAAACCTAGAGAAGAAAAGTGCCCATCTGGCCTGACGAGGGTTCAGACATTGTGTGCCTTTGAGATATAAAAGATTTTTGTGGTCGGTAAGTATGGTGATTGAATGAGAAGCTCCCTCCAACAGGTATCTCCACTCCTCCAGAGCGAGCTTGATGGCTAGCAACTCCTGATCGCCAATGGCATAGTTGCGCTCAGCTGGGGAGAACTTCCGGGAGAAGAAACTGCAAGGATGTAGATGTCCATCTTTGGCCCTCTGGGATAACACCGCTCCTACTCCAACGGAGGAGGCATCTACCTCTAAGATAAAAGGAGAGTCGGTGTCGGGCTGTTTCAGAACTGGTGCAGAGATGAACCGTTCCTTCAGAAGGTGAAAGGCCTGCGTAGCTTCTTCGGACCACTTGGACGGATTAGCACATTTCTTGGTAAATGCAGTGATAGGCGCCACAATGGTGGAAAAGTCTCGTATAAACTTTCTATAATAATTGGCGAACCCTAAGAACCTCTGGACCCCTTTGAGGGTTAAGGGTATAGGCCAATTCTGGATTGCTTGGAGTTTCTCAGGATCCATCTCTAGTCCGGAACCGGACACAATGTAACCTAGAAACGGAATGGTTTTAACTTCAAACATACACTTCTCCAATTTACAATAGAGGTGGTTGACACGGAGACGGGAAAGGACCTCCTTTACCCAGAAACGATGATCTTCTAGATTATTAGCAAAGATGAGGATGTCATCTAGATAAACCACGACATGGCGGTATAAGATGTCCCTGAAGATCTCATTCACGAAGTGCTGGAAGACTGCTGGAGCGTTGCTCAATCCGAAGGGCATGACGAGGTACTCATAATGTCCGTCACGGGTGTTAAAGGCGGTCTTCCACTCGTCACCCTCACGGATTCGGATGAGATTGTAGGCACCCCTCAAGTCCAGCTTTGTGAAAATGGTTGCACCACTAACTCTATCAAAGAGCTCTGTAATCAGGGGTAAAGGGTATCGGTTCTTGACAGTAATGTCGTTCAGACCTCTGTAGTCGATGCACGGACGCAGACCACCGTCTTTCTTCTTAACGAAGAAGAAGCCTGCGCCGGCTGGAGAAGAAGATGGTCGGATGAAACCCTTCGCCAGGTTCTCTTTGATGTACTCTTCCATGGAGTGTGTCTCAGGCAGAGACAACGGATAAGTTCGGCCTCGCGGTGGAACCTTCCCTGGAATGAGGTCGATTGGGCAGTCCCATTCTCTATGAGGAGGAAGGATATCAGCAGAGGCTTTACTGAACACGTCCGTGAAGTCTTGATATGGAGGAGGTGGAACATCAGATGACCTGGGGAAGGAAGAACAAACAGGAAGAACTTTGGCTAAACAAGTCTCAGCACAGGAGGGACCCCATGCCAGTATTTGCGTAGTCGTCCAGTCAATCGATGGGTTGTGGAGACGGAGCCATGGAAGGCCTAAAACCACTGGATGTGTGGCTCTTGGAATCACTAGAAAAGAAATATACTCAGAATGAAGAACTCCCACTCTCAGATGAACTGGAAGAGTTCTTAAGGAAATGACTGCGTCAAAAATCTTGCTGCCATCCACGGCAGTCAAAGAGATGGACGAGGACAGTCTCTCGGTGGGTAGGGACCACCGTTTAACATAAGCTTCGGTTATGAAATTCCCAGCTGCTCCGGAATCAAGGAGGGCAATGACGTTCCTGTAACGTTGAGCAATTTGGAGCGACACTGGGAGGTTACAATCATGAGGAGATGGAGAGGAGATCATTACTCCTAGCCGGCCCTCTCCTTGGCGAGCTAGAATCTGGAGTCCCGAACGTTTGGGACAGGCGTTGATAGTGTGCGACGGAGCTGCACAGTAGAGACATAGAGACTCGGAGAGGCGTCTTCGGCGCTCAGCGGGAGATAGACGGGAACGACCAATTTGCATAGGCTCATCCTTGGATGGAGATGGTTGACGAGGAGGAGGAGCAGAAGATTTAGGAACGGATGATCTTCCTCGCTCGGTTGCTCTCTCTCTGAACTGTAGATCAACCTTCGTGCATAGTGAAATTAGCTCATCCAACTTAGAAGGTAAGTCTCTGGTAGCTAACTCATCTTTAATGCATTCTGACAAGCAATGCCAGAATGCAGCATACAGGGCCTCGTCGTTCCAGGCCTGTTCAGATGCCAGGATTTTGAACTGTATAAGATACTGTCCCACAGTACGTGTTCCCTGGCATAGACGGAGAATCTCAGATGAAGCAGAGGAAACCCGGCACGGCTCGTCGAAGATGCGCCTGAAGGATGCTATAAAGTCAGTATAGGAGGACAGCAGGGGATCAGACTTCTCCCATAACGGTGAAGCCCAATCAAGGGCTGAGCCACTGAGGAGAGAAATAATATAAGCAACTTTGGTACGGTCACTGGGGAAGTTGCCAGGTTGAAGCTCAAAATGGATTCCGCATTGGTTGAGAAAACCCCTGCAGAACTTTGGAGATCCGTCAAATTTTGCTGGCGTTGGAAGATGAAGACGTGGTATGGAAATGGGTAAGGTGGGTGGAGTTACAGCTGGAGTCACTGTGGTGGACGCATCAGACGTGTCAGGTCCACGGAAGGTCGTCTGAATCCCATCCAGCCGAGTAGAGAAATCCTGGAGACAGCGGATGATGTGACCTTGTGCAGCCTCCTGATGTTCGAGTCTGGCTGCCAGTTCTTGCATAGGTCTAGCCGCTTGATCCTGGTCTCCGGCTGGATTCATATGGTCAGTGCTTACTGTCACAACTGAGGGTTTAAGCTGACGAGAGGAAGCCTCAGTTGTAGGGCTGAGATGAAATTAAACCTGGGAGGTTTAATCAGACCCCTGGACATGTAAGTGCAGAATGATTACCCGAAGGTGTGACCATGACAACCAGTTTAAAATTCAAAATAAAAGTTTATTAACAGACTCCGTGTGATAACAAGCAGTATTCAAGTTTAGCAAAGACAGTGGCAAATAACACAGTTCCTGGAATACATAACCATAGAAGGTTTCTCAGAGCACTGGTAGGTTTAGAACAGATGTAAAAGTCCTTTGATGGAATCACCTTACCAGGCCTGGTTGTAGTTGTAGAAATAGCCAAGGAACATGCCAGTAGTTGTAGCAGGTGAATCTGTAACTTGAGTATGCTGCTGTATCAGCTGGATGGAACCAGCCAGGTGGTAAGACACGGAGTGGATGCTGAGTGGAATCAGCCAGGTGATGAAATGCAGAGTGGATGCTGAATGGAATCAGCCAGGTGATAAAACACAGAGTGAATGATGTGAGATGCTAGGGAGCGTAGAAACAGAATAGCTGAAAGATGGTTACCGGTGGTAGTGGATACTGCTGGTAAGATAGGATCCGCTGGATCAGCACCGGTGTTTGGTAGAAGCTGGAATCAGTAGAAAGCTGGCTGCTTGGAAGCAGACAGTAGATAGCTGGAAACTGGACAGCCACGGAAGGCTGTAGAGTCAGGCTGCACTGCAAGATGGAAAGCAGGTGCGGGTCTCTTTGTGGATGCTGGAGACAGGAACTGGAACCTGGAAAAAACAAGCCACAGCAGAGAGAGACTGGAACAAGGTATGACATTCAAAGCACTGACATCTATCTGGCCCAGACACAGGATACTTATACCTGCTGCTATGCAGGCATTGGCTGGGCAATTATGCAGATTCCCGGGACGGTGGATTGGAGGAATTGGAGCATGTGATCAAATCCAACATGGCTGCGCCCATGCTGGAACCTGGAGGGAAAACTGGTTTGAAATGAAATGTGCAAACATAATGATAATGGCGGCGCCGGCCGCGGAGGACAGGAGACGCCAGATGACAATTATATGCTGAGACACTTGGAGGGCAGCAGAGGCCGCGTCAGGCATGATACATGATTCTGAGAACCTGCAGCAATAACACAGTAACGGCGGCGGAGGCCGCGGAGGACGGGAGACGCCATGTTGGATTCAAACATGGCGCCGCTGTGGTAGTGTCTCAGAATGACAGGAGGGATGTGCAGAGTGTTGACACAGATGAGATCCGGATTTGGAACGCTGGGCCAGTCTCAGAAGACACCTAAACGGCAGGTAATGGCGTCCAGATACCCGGATCGTGACATAACCAAAGTGAGTTGATTTGTGCTTCTATTGATGGTTAATCATATAACCATTACCTGTTTATCTTATTTTCAGTAATTTTATACAACTAATTAACAAGGAGCAGCTAGTATTTGATATAGTGTCGTAATTTTGTTTTTCATTTTTGCAACTAGTCTTTTACCTTTCTTTTTATATTTAATGATGGCATGAAGGGCTGGTCTGATGGCATTGAAAGGGCATGTGGGAATGTCTGATGAGCATGTGGCAGTCTGATGGAAATGTGAGAGGGGCTCTAGTCAGTATGAGAGGGGTCTGATGACATTTGAGTAGAAGTGAGGCACATGTGGAGGTATCTGACATGTGAGGGGTCTGATGGAATTATTGTATTATTAGATTGAGTACAAAAAGGCTAATATCACATTTATTACACAAACTTTCAATGAACATCCCTACAATATTTTAAGTTAAATATCCACATGTTATGTCTGGTGTGTGCCTATCCAAGAATTACATGAATTTTGTAACTGCATGTTACTAGGGAACTTTGCAACCCAACGTACCCACATACCGTACAAACTGTACTATTTTAGCAAAATAATATTTATGTGTATGTTTGGAGTTTAAAATGCATCAAGTTGTGATAAAGGCTCTTCTAGGTAAAACATACACATTAGAGCATGCATGTGAAAATCATATTCCTGGGTCTCTATGTGGCCACTAAGGGCATGATTCAGAGGTGGACATTTTGTAGTAGAAGCTGCAACTTTTGTCACAGCGCTATTGCAAATTTATGTTAATACCTCTATAAGATCTCTACTGAGACGCCAACCGGCTGCATTTCTTTTCTTTTCTTTTTTTTATTACGTTTTATTTTATTGTTTTCTAATACATAAAAAAAGACATATAACATTTAAAGTCCCCCAACATTTAATTTATCGATTACATATACATATTTTATATTGAATACTCCCATACATTACACAGTCTTTTCACCTTGGCTTTAATACCTAACTTTTTGTTTCCAACTTTCCATCCTAAATTATCCAACTCTATACACTTTGATATAATTTATGTTTCACATATTTATCATCACAGACATTGTGGCTAACCCTTTACATTTTCATATTAATCAATCAATCAATATTTATAATTATATTCCTCTTCTGTGTCTATTCAAGTATTTAAAATCTTCTATTATTCCCTTCTGTGCATTTGTTTTGTCACCTACCCACAACTCATATACAGTATGTATCATTTTCAACATTTATCATCTTATATTAATATCAAACATCCTATTACACACATCAATCCTGTGAAATTCGGATTAGAATTATATGTGTACTTTTCTATATATATTTATTTATTGCCCTTACCTTTTCCTTATTCCTCCTTGTTTCTTGTTTCGTACCCATCTCCCTATTTCGTGTACCTATTTACTTTCTACTGTATCTACTTAATCTACTTTCTATCACCTATAGGGGTGAGTAATATTAATCACTTGTCCATTTCCTAGTCTATGCACTTTCTATCATATGTTTTTAATGTCCATTATTATTTATCTTTATCTTACTCTCATTTCCTTTTTCTTTTATTGCATATGTATTATTTTTTTCCTTCCATCCTACCTCTGTTTCCTCCTTTTCCTTTCTTCCCATAATCATATATTTTCCTGTGTGTGTATATATATATATATATATATATATATATATATATATATACAGTATATATATTTTTATATATATATATATATATATATATATACAATATATATATATGAGATTTCTATATATAGTATCAACACTAACAATAACAAAAAAGAAAACATAAAATGCCATCAAAATTCAGTTTTAATACACCAGCACATGCACATGTATGTTTTCTAGTGTTGGTTTTCCAATCTCTATCAATTTATACTGCATACATGAAGATATTATGCTGTTGCCATGAACTAAGGAGGTAATTCAGACCTGATCACTAGGGTGCGTTTTTTGCATCCCTGCGATCAGTTAGTTGCCGCCTACAGGGGCAGGGGGTAATCGTGTGTATGTGTGCATTCGGATGTGTTGGAGAGACTGCACAAACTAATTTTGTGCAGTATCCATGCAGCTCAGGACTTACTCTACCAGTGCGATGATCGGGTCCGGAGCTGATGTCAGAAACCCTCCCTTCAAACGCCTGGTCCCTCCTGCATTTTTCCGGACACTCGTTAAAAACGGTCAGTTGCCACCCACAAATGCCCTCTTCTTGTCAATCTCCTTGCATTTGCTGGTGTGATGCGATTTTTCACACCATCCTGTCGCTGCCCGGCGCTCCCTGTCACTGCGGATCGGTGTGCCTGCGCATTACGGTGCATACGCATGCGGAGTTCAAACCTGATCACCCACTGTGCGAAAATGCACAGCAGCGATCAGGTCTGAATTTGCCCCTAAGTCTGGACCCAAACCTACTCCCACAGACATACTGTATATACCTTGTTTGATATTATTATATAATCATTATTGTGGACCCCTGTTTTCTGCCCAGCCTTGAGCAACACCACCTATCCCACTTCTCATGAAAAGTGGGCTCAGAATTGAGTGTTTTAAACATATTCTTTTTGTGTCTAGCCACTTCATCAACCAACGCTCTCCACTTATGAACACTGGGGGAGACCGCCAAGAGCCAACCTCTTGCTATAGTAACCTTAGCTAGTATTTTAAGGCACAGAACATACCTATATAATACCACTGAATGTGTCTCTTCTAAATCTAATCCAAATAGAACAATTTTCGAATTTAGATCAGGAAGAGAAGGGGCTGTAAACAGTATATCTCTCCAAACTTCCAACCAAAATGAAAAAAAACTAGCAAACAATCTCATATCATATGTAAAAATCCAGCATTCTTCACCTGACACTTAAGACAAAGGGAACAATCTCTAAGGCCGGCTCGTTGTAAAGAAATGGTCATATGGTAAACCCTATGCAAAACATAAAAGAACACTTGCTGATATCTAATATAGGGGGCAGTATATATAATAGATCCCAATATTTGGATCCATTGCTCATCAGACATAGATCCCAAATCGGCTTCCCATTTTAATTTAAGTATATCAAATTGATCTGGCATTGATTTATCATTAACAGCGGCATATATATAGTAGAGATGAGCGCCTGAAATTTTTCGGGTTTTGTGTTTTGGTTTTGGGTTCGGTTCCGCGGCCGTGTTTTGGGTTCGAACGCGTTTTGGCAAAACCTCACCGAATTATTTTTGTCGGATTCGGGTGTGTTTTGGATTCGGGTGTTTTTTTCAAAAAACACTAAAAAACAGCTTAAATCATAGAATTTGGGGGTCATTTTGATCCCAAAGTATTATTAACCTCAAAAACCATAATTTACACTCATTTTCAGTCTATTCTGAATACCTCACACCTCACAATATTATTTTTAGTCCTAAAATTTGCACAGAGGTCGCTGAATGACTAAGCTAAGCGACCCTAGTGGCCGACACAAACACCTGGCCCATCTAGGAGTGGCACTGCAGTGTCACGCAGGATGGCCCTTCCAAAAAACACTCCCCAAACAGCACATGACGCAAAGAAGAAAAAAAGAGGCGCAATGAGGTAGCTGTGTGAGTAAGCTAAGCGACCCTAGTGGCCGACACAAACACCTGGCCCATCTTGGAGTGGCACTGCAGTGTCACGCAGGATGGCCCTTCCAAAAAACACTCCCCAAACAGCACATGACGCAAAGAAGAAAAAAAGAGGCGCAATGAGGTAGCTGTGTGAGTAAGATAAGCGACCCTAGTGGCCGACACAAACACCTGGCCCATCTAGGAGTGGCACTGCAGTGTCACGCAGGATGGCCCTTCCAAAAAACCCTCCCCAAACAGCACATGACGCAAAGAAAAAAAGAGGCGCAATGAGGTAGCTGACTGTGTGAGTAAGATTAGCGACCCTAGTGGCCGACACAAACACCGGGCCCATCTAGGAGTGGCACTGCAGTATGTATGTATAAAGAAAGAAAAAAAAACCACGGTTAGGTGGTATATACAATTATGGACGGGCTGCCGAGTGCCGACACAGAGGTAGCCACAGCCGTGAACTACCGCACTGTACTGTGTCTGCTGCTAATATATAGACTGGTTGATAAAGAGATAGTATACTCGTAACTAGTATGTATGTATAAAGAATGAAAAAAAAACCACGGTTAGGTCACTGGTATATACAATTATGGACGGGCTGCCGAGTGCCGACACAGAGGTAGCCACAGCCGTGAACTACCGCACTGTACACTGGTTGATAAAGAGATAGTAGTATACTCGTAACAACTAGTATGACGACGGTATAAAGAATGAAAAAAAAACCACGGTTAGGTGGTATATAATACAATTATGGTTGGACGGACTGCCTGCCGAGTGCCGACACAGAGGTAGCCACAGCCGTGAACTACCGCACTGTACACTGGTTGATAAAGAGATAGTAGTATACTCGTAACAACTAGTATGACGACGGTATAAAGAATGAAAAAAAAACCACGGTTAGGTGGTATATAATACAATTATGGTTGGACGGACTGCCTGCCGAGTGCCGACACAGAGGTAGCCACAGCCGTGAACTACCGCACTGTACACTGGTTGATAAAGAGATAGTAGTATACTCGTAACAACTAGTATGACGACGGTATAAAGAACGAAAAAAAAACCACGGTTAGGTGGTATATATTATAATACAATTATGGATGGACGGACTGCCTGCCGAGTTCCGACACAGAGGTAGCCACAGCCGTGAACTACCGCACTGTACACTGGTTGATAAAGAGATAGTAGTATACTCGTAACAACTAGTATGACGACGGTATAAAGAACGAAAAAAAAAACACGGTTAGGTGGTATATATTATAATACAATTATGGATGGACGGACTGCCTGCCGAGTTCCGACACAGAGGTAGCCACAGCCGTGAACTACCGCACTGTACACTGGTTGATAAAGAGATAGTAGTATACTCGTAACAACTAGTATGACTGACTATGACGGTATAAAGAATGAAAAAAAAACCACGGTTAGGTGGTATATATTATAATAATACAATTATGGATGGACGGACTGCCTGCCGAGTTCCGACACAGAGGTAGCCACAGCCGTGAACTACCGCACTGTACACTGGTTGATAAAGAGATAGTAGTATACTCGTAACAACTAGTATGACTGACTATGACGGTATAAAGAATGAAAAAAAAACCACGGTTAGGTGGTATATATTATAATACAATTATGGATGGACGGACTGCCTGCCGACTGCCGACACAGAGGTAGCCACAGCCGTGAACTACCGCACTGTACACTGGTTGATAAAGAGATAGTAGTATACTCGTAACAACTAGTATGACACTATGACGGTATAAAGAATGAAAAAAAAACCACGGTTAGGTGGTATATATTATAATACAATTATGGATGGACGGACTGCCTGCCGACTGCCGACACAGAGGTAGCCACAGCCGTGAACTACCGCACTGTACACTGGTTGATAAAGAGATAGTAGTATACTCGTAACAATTAGGATGACACTATGACGGTATAAAGAATGAAAAAAAAACCACGGTTAGGTGGTAGGTATATAATAATAAATAATACAATTCTGGTCGGACGGACTGCCTGCCGTGTGCCGACACAGAGGTAGCCACAGCCGTGAACTACCGCACTGTACACTGGTTGATAAAGAGATAGTAGTATACTCGTAACAATTAGGATGACACTATGACGGTATAAAGAATGAAAAAAAAACCACGGTTAGGTGGTAGGTATATAATAATAAATAATACAATTCTGGTCGGACGGACTGCCTGCCGTGTGCCGACACAGAGGTAGCCACAGCCGTGAACTACCGCACTGTACTGTGTCTGCTGCTAATATAGACTGGTTGATATTTAAAGAGATATTAGTAGTATACAACAATACTATACTGGTGGTCAGGCACTGGTCACCACTCCTGCAGCAAAAGTGTGCACTGTTAATTAATATAATTGTTATATTGTTATAACTCCTGCTAACAACCTGCAGTGCTCCCCAGTCTCCCCCACAATTAATTATAAGCTTTTAATTTATACATTGATGACTGTGCAGCACACTGGGCCGAGCTGAGTGCACACAGACTGAGTCACACTGTGTGACTGACTGTGCTGTGTATCGTTTTTTTTATAGGCAGAGAACGGATATAGCAGAGAGAAGTGAACGGATATATTATATTAAATAAAAGTTAACTAGCAACTGCACTGGTCACTGACTGTGGTAAACTAACTCTGTCTGCGACTCTGCACAATCTCTCTCTATCTAATCTATCTATCTCTATTCTAATGGAGAGGACGCCAGACACGTCCTCTCCCTATCAATCTCAATGCACGAGTGAAAATGGCGGCGACGCGCGGCTCCTTATATAGAATCCGAGTCTCGCGATAGAATCCGAGCCTCGCGAGAATCCGACAGCGTCATGATGACGTTCGGGCGCGCTCGGGTTAACCGAGCAAGGCGGGAAGATCCGAGTCGCTCGGACCCGTGGAAAAAAAAGTGAAGTTCGTGCGGGTTCGGATTCAAAGAAACCGAACCCGCTCATCTCTAATATATAGTAGATTATATTTTCCCCTTGGAACCCAAATTACTCAATAGCTTTTTAACAGGTGAAACTGATATTTTTGGGTTACCTTGAGAAAACTGAGCATGAATTGCATGCCGCAATTGCAGATATCGAAATAGAGCCACGTTGGGAATGTTAAATTCATCTTTTAGCTGTTGGAAAGACTTAAATACTCCACCACTGTATAACTGACCCATCGATATTATACCGTTTATAAGCCACTTATTATCTAAGGATATCTTATATAATTCTGGGTATAATTTATTAAACCATAATGGGGAACTATCATCATGACCTGTCCAATCATAGTGTACATGAGAAAAATGCCAGACCAATAAACACATAGAATATTGTGAATAGCGCTCCCAAGATAGGGCATACAGTATATCACCAAATCCAGTGTCTGTCCAATCGGTGCGAGATGATTTTGTCTTTTATGGTATCCTTTTCCATAAGATACCTCAAAGGAAATTAGAAAGATGTGCCTCTCATTCTGTAAAACAGTTTTTTACATTTAATTGTACACATCAAAACAAATAAAAAATACATAAAATCTCCTAAAAACTTGTCGCCACCATAAGAAGTGGCTGCGTACCAGAGTGGGCCTATTCAAGGTATGTATATCAAATGAAAGGGTTAATCCCGGGTATAACTCATCCACGGTCCAGTTGTTAAGCCCTTTAAAGTTCCACAAGGTGTCAGTCACTGCTTGTCTCCACCAACGCGTTTTGACATCATAGTGTCTACCCACGTGGCAGGGTAGTATGAGGTGATATGTCTGCAATATCACCTCCCGGACTCCAGGGACCATATAGCAGCCCCACCACCATCCAAGGGAGCACAGGCCAGTCCATAGCACAGATCAAAGCAGCCAGGTCCAGCCATGGCCACCGCGGCCAGGAATACAGAGGCGCGCGGCACATACACTAATGGCGGGGCTGACCGCGAGGTCCCGGCTGCACGCGTCATTGCACACCAACAACACAGCACTAGTGTCCTCAGTTCTGGAGCTCCGCCTCACACACCGGAGATCTCGATGACTGTCCCCTCAGCTGCACACTAGCCGGTGGTCAGATAACTGCCGGGGAGCCGGATATTTTACAGGATCTGTATAGGGAGCTGCAGCAACCAGCTGCTACTGCATGATGATCCAAGCCTCGCACTCCCCCCGGCAGCATTTCTAATCACTGTGATGCACAAATAGTAGCTCAGAATTTCAGTACATGGCCACAAGTGACAGTGGAACTATGTCTTCTGACATATAACATAGTAACATAGTAACATAGTTAATGAGGTTGAAAAAAGACAAAATGTCCTTCGAGTTCAACCTGTACTATAATTATTACACTAATCTGTATGTAACTATAGTTTAATCATAGTGACCCAGATGAAGTTATGTTTTTAAGTCTAAATAGCAACTATAATTTCTGCTCTTTCTAAAATTATCTTCCTTTAAATGCTAAATCCTTGGATATTTCTTTCAGTTAGGATTTTATCTAATCCATTTTTAAATATATTGACTGAGTCCACCATTACTACCGTCTTCTTAGAGAGTGTACAAAGAAGGGCAAATTGGTGCATGGCCTACATCGCAAAACTTACCTGGAAAGGCTAAAAGATCTTAATATGTATAGTTTGGAGGAGAGAAGGGAAAGGGGGGACATGATAGAAACTTTCCAATATACCAATGGTTTTAACAAAGTTCAGGAGGGAAACATTGTTCAAAGGAAGAGGAGTATTAGAACTCAAGGACATACACTGAAACTGGAGGGAGGCAGGTTCAGGGGCAGTTTAAGGAAAAATTACTTCACAGAAAGGGTAGTGGACAAGTGGAATAGCCTCCCATCAGAGGTGGTAGAGACCAAGACTGTAGAGCAATTTAAACATGCTTGGGATAGGCATATGAATATCTTTACAAATAATTAAGATTCAAAAAGAGTTGAGATTATCTAAAGAATAAAAAAAGGGCAGACTAGATGGGCCAAGTGGTTCTTATCTGCCATCAAATTCTATGTTTCTATGTTTCTCTGGCAGAGAATTCCACATTTTTACTGCCCTTACTGTGAAGAACCCTTTTTCTTCGTTGCATATGAAATTTTCTCTCTTCTAACCTCAGAGGGTGTCCACATGTCCTGTGTAGCGGTTTTTCGATAAATATTAATAATGTCCTCTCTCAGCCACCTTTTTTTGAGTGTAAACATATCTAACCTAGTAAGCCTTTCCTCATAATCCAGTGCCTCTAACCCCTTGATCAGTTTGGTGGCTCTCCTCTGAACCCTTTCAAGTTCCAGGATATCTTTTTTATATTGGGGTGCCCAGAACTGTACACAATATTTCAGGTGTCATCGTACTAATGACTTGTTCAGTAGCAGGATTACACTCTCATCCCTTGTCTCAATTCCCCGTTTTATGCATGCCAGCACCTTATTTGCTTTTGTTGCTGCACTTTGACATTGAGAATTGTTACTAAGTCTATTACCAATGTGCACCCCAAATCTTTTTCAACTATCGATTCCCCTACATTTTCCACTTTTAATTTATAGGCTGCCCGATTGTTCTTAGTCCCAAGGTGCATAGCTTTACATTTTTCTATATTGAACCTCATTCTCCATTTGTCTGCCCAAACCAATGCATAATGTAATAATGCATAATGTAGAGACTTAACATCCTTGTCTGAATGAATTACTCAACACAGTTTAGTATCATCTGCGAAAATTTACACTATGCTTTCCAGTCCCACTCCTAGGTCATTAATAAAAATGTTAAACAGTAATAACCCGAGAACTGAACCTTGCGATATTCCACTAAGCACTGTGGCCCAGTCAGATAACAACCCATTAACCACCACTCGCTGTTCCATGTTATCCACCAATTACTTACCCAAGTACAGATAGTGTTTCCTAAACCACGCTCTCTTAAAACTACTTAACCAACGATTTTTCCCTTCAAAAGCTTTAACAATATTGTTTTTTTAAAATTGATTTTATTTAATAAAGTTGAAAAAGTATTTTTTTAAAATATTTAAACATTATATTATGCACATCTGCAGAACGGCTCTCCTCGTCAAAAACGGGGGGACAGGGTGGGACGATGCAGTTGCATAAAATCTGACCATGCCAGTTAAGTGGTTAATTTTAAAATCTAAATAGACCACATCCACTGTTTAACCCTGATCAATATTATCGCTCACTGTCTCATAGAAGGTAATTAAGTTAGTTTGACATGACCTGTCCCTCACAAAACCATGCTGATTCCTATTAATAACCTTGGAGGTATCCAAGTACTCTTGTATGCTATTCTTTATTACCTTCCAATTTTCCCCACTATATATAGTTTATATATATATATATATATATATAGAATAACAAGATAAGCAGGCGGCACTCGTCAGGCTGGATAAACGTGATGACTTTATTGGCTAAAGGCCGACATGTTTCGGAGATAACTTCTCCGTCCTCAGGGCCAGACAAACAAATAACAAGTGTGCAAGTGGCTTATAAAACATGGAAAACCCCCCCAAATTAACAAACCTAACCGTACTCGCCTGCTCCACGGCGCACCCGCCCGTCGACCGCTACGAGGCACTTCCGCGTCTCACTGCCGCGACGTCACAGATGCGCCGCGTCGCAGGGGAGCTCCATGGCAACCGGAGCGTAAGCTAATCACGTCCCCGGCAACATGTGGTATAACAAAACATGTGAATATAAAATTAGTAAGTGCATAACAGACAGTATACTATCCGTGAATTAAAAGTTAAAAACACATAAACACATAAAACGAGAGCTGGGAAAAACAACAAGGAGTACGTCATAAATATTGAATATTGAATATTAAATGTTAAATAGTAAATAGTAAAGATAAATATACAACCCGCTGATAGTTAAGCAATCAATACTTAGGTTATGTTATTATGACAACCACTGTTTGTTAAAGGCATCCCCTCAGTCCTACTGTAACATTATAGTCTTAGTCACATAAGGGTATTAGAATCTTAGAACTCTGGGGTAATATAACCTACCGAAGTAATATTATTTAAGGCTTGAAGGGCATGAGGCGTTACCAAAATAGCGATATAGCGATGAAGGGAACTTACTAAAAGGACTGACAAATTTTCTGAAGTGTGTAAGTATTTAAATATTATAAAATATTATAAAAAGCACTGGAGTCCCAGGTTCTCATTTAAGCCCTTGGGAAAAATAGTGCCCAGGGAGTATATCCACCTGGACTCCTTTTGTAGTAAGAGCCTATCCCTGTTGCCACCCCTTAAGGACTTGGGGACATGGTCAATAAGGATGGCCCTAATGCTTGACACTCCATGTTTGGCTTTTTATAATATTTTATAATATTTAAAAATTATTACTTCGGTAGGTTATATTACCCCAGAGTTCTAAGATTCTAATACCCTTATGTGACTAAGACTATAATGTTACAGTAGGACTGAGGGGATGCCTTTAACAAACAGTGGTTGTCATAATAACATAACCTAAGTATTGATTGCTTAACTATCAGCGGGTTGTATATTTATCTTTACTATTTACTATTTAACATTTAATATTCAATATTCAATATTTATGACGTACTCCTTGTTGTTTTTCCCAGCTCTCGTTTTATGTGTTTATGTGTTTTTAACTTTTAATTCACGGATAGTATACTGTCTGTTATGCACTTACTAATTTTATATTCACATGTTTTGTTATACCACAGGTTGCCGGGGACGTGATTAGCTTACGCTCCGGTTGCCATGGAGCTCCCCTGCGACGCGGCGCATCTGTGACGTCGCGGCAGTGAGACGCGGAAGTGCCTCGTAGCGGTCGACGGGCGGGTGCACCGTGGAGCAGGTGAGTACGGTTAGGTTTGTTAATTTGGGGGGGTTTTCCATGTCTTATAAGCCACTTGCACACTTGTTATTTGTTTGTCTGGCCCTGAGGACGGAGAAGTTATCTCCGAAACATGTCGGCCTTTAGCCAATAAAGTCATCACGTTTATCCAGCCTGACGAGTGCCGCCTGCTTATCTTGTTATTCTATCTGATGGGATTCATTTCCTCATGAGGAAGGCACCGCAGCAAATTATCATCTTATATGAGAGTGCCGGACACCACACTGGACATTATATATATATATATATATATATATATATATATATGTCAAACTAACCAGTCTATAGTTACCAGGATGAGTTTTAATTCCCTTTTTAAATATTAGGACTACCTCTGCTATACACCAGTCCTTTGTTATCATGCCTGATGTAATTGAATCATAGAAAATCAAATATAAGGGCCTTGCTAGCTCTGAGTAAAGCTCCATAAAGAACCCTTGGGTGAATTCCATCCAGACTGCTGGTGCCAATGGAATTGTGTCTTCTGACATAGTCCGTGATACTGTCATGCCCCAAACATGACTGGAGACATGCCTGCTAATGAAAGCTACACCTCAGCCAATGCTGATGCCAGAATCCGAACAGCTGTCAGACTGCCAACGCCAGAATCCTGACAGCCAGAATCTGAAAAGTAAGTATGTCGGGGATGGTTATGGTTAGGCTGCAGGGGGAGGTTTAGGTGTAGGCTGCGGGGGAAGGGTTAGGTGTAGGCTGTGGGGGGGGAGGGCTAGGCTTAGGCTGCATGAAGGGAGGGTTATTGTTAGACTGGGAGGAGGGAGGTTAGGCAGTGGAGAGGAAGAGTTAGAGTTAGGCTTAGGGTTAGAAGGAGGGTAGGATTTGGGTTACCTTCCTACAATGACCCTGTCAGGATTTCAAGCTGTTGGGATGCCAGTGCCAGTTTTCTGACCGCCTGAATCCTGATTGCGGTATTACATACCCAACACTTTCGATCTGTGTACCCTGGTGGTTACTGTCTAAAAGCATCTGCAGTGTGTCCTTGATACATGCACATAGGAAAAATATCTTCTCTTCTGTCCAGGCCTGAATCAGGCCCTTAGCTTCTTAATGGTTGTCAGGGCCATTCTAAGTTATTCAGTTCATCATCTACTTTTTTGTCTATACTATGTTTTTAGATATAGGGGGTTATATAACCACGGCGGCAGCGCTAGTGCACACATGCAGGTCCATCCTACATCTGCACAACCAGCCAATGTGATCTGATCGCATTGGCTGCGAATGCCTCTGCCTGACTGACAGGCAGAGGCGTTCGTGGGATGGGCGGGAGAGGGGTCAGGGATGGAGCATTGTGGGGGTGGTGTAACAAGGTGTCCTGTGCCAGCCCCAGCCCTTAAACATGTGACATCATCACATCACACTGGCCATTGGACACTTCAACTCTGCAGTAGTGCTACTGAATGCAGGGTGCAGGATGAAGTTCCAAGCACCCTGCAAGGAAAATGCAGATAAGGTGGGGTAGTGACAATGCCTCCCACAGGGCCCTGTGCAACAGCACCACTTCACGTCCATAGTTGAGGTCCTGGTAACACATGACGTATTTTTTATTTTTTAATCACAATAAGCAGTGGCACAAAATCAAACTTTTTACTGATCAATGGACACTGTAAATTGCTTTCCTGCCACACATCGAAACTTGAGGATACCTTTCAAAAACACATTCAAGGCTTCTGTCCAGAAAGAATGAACAAACACATAGTTGTAAGCAAAAAACAAACATTTATTATTAAAATAATTACATACAGTGAAAAAGACATTATATATATATATATATATATATATATATATAGAGAGAGAGAGAGAGAGAGAGAGCTGTCTTTTTCACTGTATGTACAGTAATTATTTTATGTGAAACTTCATTAAAAATGTTTTTAATCTTTTCTATACAATAAGCATTTTGACTTTGCTTGTTATATTAAACTTCAATTAATAATATTCTGTCTTTGTGTTTCTAATGGATCCTCATACCAGTTAAGCTTGACTACTATACATGCTATATAATACCCCCTTCACACAAAAATCCCAGGTCTGACCTGGGATTTGGAACATGGTTCCAATCTGGGTCAGACTCAGGAGAGACCCCTTTCTGAACCTTGTTTTTCCTTTTACACTGGTTGTTCTTGTGTCCAACCCAGATCACTACCAAGGTTGGATTGCCAGGTCACTCAACCCGGTTTTTTGGGGGGTGACCCTATCACACTGAGCAGCGACCTGGGTTAACTCCCCAATATCCCGGGTCAAAGCGGTGGTGTGAAAGGGTTATAATTAAATACATGGAATTTACTGTACAGTATTACAATAACGCTGATTAATTTAATTAGTATTTTGGATTTGTATTGTGAGATAAATATTGTGACTAACCAAACATCCTCAAAATATTAGCTGAGTATCCAAATTTTGCTTTTGGCAGAACTGTAGAAAATAGATAGCATGAGATGTAATTTTGGGCGTAAGTTTACCAGTTTCTTAACAAACCATGTGGTTTTGTATGAGTCAGTATTTTCATATACACATCATGCAGGATTAAGCTATTGCTACAGCTGTAAAACAACACTGTGGTTCAAATGTAAATCCAGATTGTGCCTTCTTACGTTTTGTTTTTTTCTTGAAATGTAAACCATATCCAAAATGATCTGGCTGGAAGTTTGTCTTTGAGGTTCTTTAGTTCCCTGGGACACTTGGAGATCAATCACTGAATTTAATCGTTCTAGCATGTAGGAATCATAAAAAGATAGATGGATCCTGTGCACACCAAATGGTGTTCAGAAAGTATCTTCAGACCTAGGGGGCATATGTACTAAGCCTTGTAGAGAGATAAAGTCGGCAGAGATAAACTACCGTACCAACCAATCAGCTCCTAACTGTTCTTTTCAAACCCGGGGGGTCATTCAGATCTGATCGCTGCTGTGCGTTTTTACACAGCGGGCGGTCAGGTACTAACTGCGCAAGCGTATGCACCAAAATGTGCACGCACTTCGGACAGCAACAAATGGCATCGCTGGTCAGCAACGGGATGGTGCGAAAAATCCATTTGCACAGGAATTCGCAAGGTGATTGACAGGAGGAAGCCGTTTGTGGGTGGTAACTGACCGTTTACTGGGAGTGTCCGGAAAAATGCAGGAGTACCCAAGCATTTTCAGGGTGGGTGTCTGATGTCAGCTCCGATCCGCTTCTTTTCATTGCACTGTAGGAGTATGTCCTGGGCTGCAGAGAGTCTGCACACAGTGGATTTTAGCAGCCCGGCGTACACATAGGATCGTACACTTGCATGACGAATATACACTCCCCTGGAGGCGGTGACTATCTGAACGCAAGACAGCAAAATTAGCAGCCCAGCACTCAGATCTGAATGACCCCCCAGTGAAATGGCAGTTAGAAGCTGATTGACTGGTACTTTTTTATCTATCCACTTTATTAAGCTCCAAGTCTTAGTACCGCTCCCAACTAGTCTATTGTGGAATAAGAGGAGTTTCAGTAAAGCTATTTGAAAACGTTTTGTGTGTGTTTTTCAATCGGCAGCAAAATTGGTCAAATATACAATTACCTAATTGTAAAACTAGTGTTCTAAAATTAAGAAGGTTTATGTTATATTGCATGTAACAATCACTTATAAAAACCTTTGCTTCCTAATTGTCCCTGTTTACCTGTTAATGAAGAATCCTAAGGCAGTATTCTGCACAATATTATAGAGTCACACTAGTGCAATAATGATTGTATGCTTTATCAATTACAATAGTGTTACAAAAAAGGTATGTCCCAAAATAATTTCAGTAACCATGAGTTAAATTAGGTGTTTTAGGCCATTAATGAATGCCAATAAATAATTATATTACACTTCTTACGTGGTCTGCACATTGTGTACATTTTGTTTCATTGGGGATTACTCAAAATAACACAAATACAACAAAATAAAGATCATAGTCTAATAAATTAGCATTAAAAATATTTTCTAAACTATAATAAATAACATGATTCTATCACTTTGGATAGCTAGAAGAGGACGCAGTCCAACAAAAATATATTTACGAATTTCCTACATTAATCCAGATGTACTTGGGAAAGTTTTGTTTTGATTTCATAGTTCATTTGATGGTTATCATACATAAATAGTAACAAAGGCAGACACAGGACATATACAATGACAGTAGGCCCTAAACATGATTTGCACTTACTGTAGGTTCTTTAGCTATAAAACATAGTTTGTGTTTGTTTATCAAGAAACCATATCATTCACCAAGGAGTGTTGCCTAAAAACACAGACTGGAGCCAAAACATTTTATTTTTACAAGAATGCAACTTATATAAAATATAACAGAGGAGAATACTAGCCCATGTGTCTTCTCTTTCACTCAAAGGTTGGTTAATAAAGCAAAACTATAATTTAGATTTCTTGTCTATTTTTTTTATTATTTTTTTTTATAAATGTCAACTATTCTCTACTCATCCCTCAAATTTTAATTGTTCAAGACCAAGTGCTGCACTCCACTATGCTATACTGATATACTGTATATGGGCAAAATATAGGCATTGCTAATCACTGTGAAGGAAAAGTCTGTGAAATGTTTAAAGAAGCAACTATGCAAAACGGGAAGTAATTTTATTACTAGGGATGTATTCATGCACTGCACTACAAATTGCTATATATTAGTGATGTGCACCGGAAATTTTTCAGGTTTTGTGTTTTGGTTTTGGGTTCGGTTCCGCGGCCGTGTTTTGGGTTCGGACGCGTTTTGGCAAAACCTCACCGGAAATTTTTTGTCGGATTCGGGTGTGTTTTGGATTCGGGTGTTTTTTTCAAAAAACACTAAAAAACAGCTTAAATCATAGAATTTGGGGGTCATTTTGATCCCATAGTATTATTAACCTCAATAACCATAATTTCCACTCATTTTCAGTCTATTCTGAACACCTCACACCTCACAATATTATTTTTAGTCCTACAATTTGCACCGAGGTCGCTGGATGGCTAAGCTAAGCGACACAAGTGGCCGACACAAACACCTGGCCCATCTAGGAGTGGCACTGCAGTGTCAGACAGGATGGCACTTGAAAAAAATAGTCCCCAAACAGCACATGATGCAAAGAAAAAAAGAGGCGCAATGAGGAAGCTGTGTGACTAAGCTCAGCGACCCAAGTGGCCGACACAAACACCTGGCCCATCTAGGAGTGGCACTGCAGTGTCAGACAGGATGGCACTTGAAAAAAATAGTCCCCAAACAGCACATGATGCAAAGAAAAAAAGAGGGGCAATGAGGTAGCTGTGTGACTAAGCTAAGCGACCCTAGTGGCCGACACAAACACCTGGCCCATCTAGGAGTGGCACTGCAGTGTCAGACAGGATGGCACTTGAAAAAAATAGTCCCCAAACAGCACATGATGCAAAAAAAAAAAGAGGCGCAATGAGGTAGCTGTGTGACTAAGCTAAGCGACCCTAGTGGCCGACACAAACACCTGGCCCATCTAGGAGTGGCACTGCAGTGTCAGACAGGATGGCACTTGAAAAAAATAGTCCCCAAACAGCACATGATACAAAGAAAAATGAAAGAAAAAAGAGGTGCAAGATGGAATTGTCCTTGGGCCCTCCCACCCACCCTTATGTTGTATAAACAGGACATGCACACTTTAACGAACCCATCATTTCAGCGACAGGGTCTGCCACACGACAGTGACTGAAATGACTGGTTGGTTTGGGCCCCCACCAAAAAAGAAGCAATCAATCTCTCCTTGCACAAACTGGCTCTACAGAGGCAAGATGTCCACCTCATCATCATCGTCCGATTCATCACCCCTTTCACTGTGTACATCCCCCTCCTCACAGATTATTAATTCGTCCCCACTGGAATCCACCATCTCAGGTCCCCGTGTACTTTCTGGAGGCAATTGCTGCTGGTGAATGTCTCCACGGAGGAATTGATTATAATTCATTTTAATGAACATCATCTTCTCCACATTTTTTGGAAGTAACCTCGTACACCGATTGCTGACAAGGTGAGCGGCTGCACTAAACACTCTTTCGGAGTACACACTGGAGGGAGGGCAACTTAGGTAGAATAAAGCCAGTTTATGCAAGGGCCTCCAAATTGCCTCTTTTTCCTGCCAGTATACGTACGGACTGTCTGACGTGCCTACTTGGATGCGGTCACTCATATAATCCTCCACCATTCTTTCAATGGTGAGAGAATCATATGCAGTGACAGTAGACGACATGTCAGTAATCGTTGGCAGGTCCTTCAGTCCGGACCAGATGTCAGCACTCGCTCCAGACTGCCCTGCATCACTGCCAGCGGGTGGGCTCGGAATTCTTAGCCTTTTCCTCGCACCCCCAGTGCGGGAGAATGTGAAGGAGGAGCTGTTGACGGGTCACGTTCCGCTTGACTTGACAATTTCCTCACCAGCAGGTCTTTGAACCCCTGCAGACTTGTGTCTGCCGGAAAGAGAGATACAACGTAGGTTTTAAATCTAGGCTCGAGCACGGTGGCCAAAATGTAGTGCTCTGATTTCAACAGATTGACCACCCGTGAATCCTGGTTAAGCGACTGAAGGGCTCCATCCACAAGTCCCACATGCCTAGCGGAATCGCTCTGTTTTAGCTCCTCCTTCAATGTCTCCAGCTTCTTCTGCAAAAGCCTGATGAGGGGAATGACCTGACTCAGGCTGGCAGTGTCTGAAATGACTTCACGTGTGGCAAGTTCAAAGGGTTGCAGAACCTTGCACAACGTTGAAATCATTCTCCACTGCGCTTGAGACAGGTGCATTTCACCTCCTTTGCCTATATCGTGGCCAGATGTATAGGCTTGAATGGCCTTTTGCTGCTCCTCCATCCTCTGAAGCATATAGAGGGTTGAATTCCACCTCGTTACCACCTCTTGCTTCAGATGATGGCAGGGCAGGTTCAGGTATTTTTGGTGGTGCTCCAGTCTTCTGTACGCGGTGCCTGAACGTCGAAAGTGGCCCGCAATTCTTCGGGCCACTGACAGCATCTCTTGTACGCCCCTGTCGTTTTTTAAATAATTCTGCACCACCAAATTCAAGGTATGTGCAAAACATGGGACGTGCTGGAATTTGCCCAGATGTAATGCACGCACAATATTGCTGGCGTTGTCCGATGTCACAAATCTCCAGGAGAGTCCAATTGGGGTAAGCCATTCTGCGATGATCTTCCTCAGTTGCCGTAAGAGGTTTTCAGCTGTGTGCGTATTCTGGAAAGCGGTGATACAAAGCGTAGCCTGCCTAGGAACGAGTTGGCGTTTGCGAGATGCTGCTACTGGTGCCGCCGCTGCTGTTCTTGCTGCGGGAGGCAATACATCTACCCAGTGGGCTGTCACAGTCATATAGTCCTGAGTCTGCCCTGCTCCACTTGTCCACATGTCCGTGGTTAAGTGGACATTGGGTACAACTGCATTTTTTAGGACACTGGTGAGTCTTTTTCTGAGGTCTGTGTACATTTTCGGTATCGCCTGCCTAGAGAAATGGAACCTAGATGGTATTTGGTACCGGGGACACAGTACCTCAATCAAGTCTATAGTTGGCTCTGAATTAACGATGGATACCGGAACCACGTTTCTCACCGCCCAGGCTGCCAAGGCCTCAGTTATCCGCTTTGCAGCAGGATGACTGCTGTGATATTTCATCTTCCTCGCAAAGGACTGTTGGACAGTCAATTGCTTACTGGAAGTAGTACAAGTGGTCTTCCGACTTCCCCTCTGGGATGACGATCGACTCCCAGCAGCAACAACAGCAGCGCCAGCAGCAGTAGGCGTTACACTCAAGGATGCATCGGAGGAATCCCAGGCAGGAGAGGACTCGTCAGACTTGCCAGTGACATGGCCTGCTGGACTATTGGCTTTTCTGGGTAAGGAGGAAATTGACACAGAGGGAGTTGGTGGTGTGGTTTGCAGGAGCTTGGTTACAAGAGGAAGGGATTTAGTGGTCAGTGGACTGCTTCCGCTGTCACCCAAAGTTTTTGAACTTGTCACTGACTTATGATGAATGCGCTGCAGGTGACGTATAAGGGAGGATGTTCCAAGGTGGTTAACGTCCTTACCCCTACTTATTACAGCTTGACAAAGGCAACACACGGCTTGACACCTGTTGTCCGCATTTGTGTTGAAATAATTCCACACCGAAGAGCTGATTTTTTTTGTATTTTGACCAGGCATGTCAAGGGCCATATTCCTCCCACGGACAACTGGTGTCTCCCCGGGTGCCTGACTTAAACAAACCACCTCACCATCAGAATCCTCCTTGTCAATTTCCTCCCCAGCGCCAGCAACACCCATATCCTCATCCTGGTGTACTTCAACAGTGACATCTTCAATTTGACTATCAGGAACTGGACTGCGGGTGCTCCTTCCAGCACTTGCAGGGGGCGTGCAAATGGTGGAAGGCGCAAGCTCTTCCCGTCCAGTGTCGGGAAGGTCAGGCATCGCAACCGACACAATTGGACTCTCCTTGGGGATTTGTGATTTTGAAGAACGCACAGTTCTTTGCTGTGCTTTTGCCAGCTTAAGTCTTTTCTTTTTTCTAGCGAGAGGATGAGTGCTTCCATCCTCATTTGAAGCTGAACCACTAGCCATGAACATAGGCCAGGGCCTCAGCCGTTCCTTGCCACTCCGTGTCGTAAATGGCATATTGGCAAGTTTACGCTTCTCCTCAGACGCTTTTAATTTTGATTTTTGGGTAATTTTACTGAACTTTTGTTTTTTGGATTTTACATGCTCTCTACTATGACATTGGGCATCGGCCTTGGCAGACGACGTTGATGGCATTTCATCGTCTCGGCCATGACTAGTGGCAGCAGCTTCAGCACGAGGTGGAAGTGGATCTTGATCTTTCCCTTTAACCTCCACATTTTTGTTCTCCATTTTTTAATGTGTGGAATTATATGCCAGTATCAATAGCAATGGCCTACTACTATATTTACTGCGCACAACTAAAAGGCACCACAGGTATACAATGTAGATGGATGGATATTAGTATACTTAATGGATGACGAGTGACGACACAGAGGTAGGTACAGCAGTGGCCTACCGTACTGCTATATACAGTATAATGGACCTGGTGGACACTGTCAGCAGACTGCTAAACTACTAGTATAAAAAAAAGCCACCACAGGTATACAATGTAGATGGATGGATAGTATACTTAATGGATGACGAGTGACGACACAGAGGTAGGTACAGCAGTGGCCTACCGTACTGCTATATACAGCATAATGGACCTGGTGGACACTGTCAGCAGACTGCTAAACTACTAGTATAAAAAAAAAGCCACCACAGGTATACAATGTAGATGGATGGATAGTATACTTAATGGATGACGAGTGACGACACAGAGGTAGGTACAGCAGTGGCCTACCGTACTGCTATATACAGTATAATGGAGCTGGTGGACACTGTCAGCAAACTGCTAAAAAACTACTAGTATAAAAAAAAAGCCACAGGAGTGTTTTTCAGGCAGACAAACGTATACTGGTGGTCACTGTCAGCAAAACTCTGCACTGTACTCCTGCTATAGCTGCTCCCCAGTCCCCACAATTAAGCAGTGTGAGCAGTGCACTCAGCACAGATATATCATGCAGCACACTGAGCACAGATATGGTATGGAGCGTTTTTTTCAGGCAGAGAAGAGAACGGATAAAAAACTGGTGGTCACTATCAGCAAAACTCTGCACTGTAGTGTACTCCTCCTAACAGCTGCTCCCCAATCCTCCCCACAATAGTAAAATAAACAAGCAAAAAAGCAATCAGATCAACTGTCTCCTCTCGTATATAAACGGAGAGGACGCCAGCCACATCCTCTCCCTATCAATCTCAATGCACGTGTGAAAATGGCGGCGACGCGCGGCTGCTTATGTAGAATCCGAATCTCGCGAGAATCCGACAGCGGGATGATGACGTTCGGGCGCGCTCGGGTTAGCCGAGCAAGGCGGGAGGATCTGAGTCTGCTCGGACCCGTGTAAAAAAAGGTAAAGCTCGGGTGGGTTCGGTTTCTCGGAAACCGAACCCGCTCATCACTACTATATATACTGTAGGGCTCGATTCAATTGCATGCAATGCCACGATGTGCTGTTGCAATGGCCAGTAACACCAGTAACGACATATCAAATAGTCCCCATTATGCCCCCAATTTTGCACCTGGAACTGCAGATTTTTGTACGCAGACCTACTGTATGAGGCTGTGAACAAAAATCTGCACTCTTGATGCCACAGTAAGTGTATGCATTTATCCATGAACAGTGGCAGATTTCCTACTAGGCACTAAGGGCGGCACAGCAGTCTGACTCTCCTCCCCTGTATCATCCACCGCAGCTGGTCCTTTTTATCCGGAGGGCGGAAGACTTGCTGCTGCAGTGTCAGGGCCTGGAGGGGGAGAACGCTGGCCACAGAGAGGAAGCAGGGGGTAATGGCTGGAGAACAGATTCAGGACATTGGCCGACAACCACCAGGACATGATCCGCTTCAAGGAAGATTACAAGTGGCAGAACGAGGTGCTGCAAGCGGAGTGTCAGAGCCTTCGGATGGGCTTGTACTCCGAGCTGCTGGAGAGGGACCGGGACATGATACAGGAGTTGCATTCCCAGTTCCAGGCCACAGTCACTGGGCTGGAGACCCTGCAGGTTACAGTGGAGCAGCTGCTGGGGTGGGAGAAGAACAGGAGCTGAGAGCTGCACCCTAACCCTTTACACATTATACCACACAGTAGAAATCCCCCTATTACACATTATTTCACACAGTAGAAATTCTATCTCCTTCCCTCCCCTCAGTATCTCTCCTAAATGCTACACTTACCCATATTACACCGCTCCTCAGTACATCACTGTGGGAGCTGGGAAAAGCCATAGGGGTAATGCAATCCCGGGCGAATCGCGCCTTTTTTCCGCCCGTTTAAAAATTCGCCAGCACTCGACAGCCGCAGCCCTGCCGCCGGGACCATGAATTCACCATATGCAATGCATAAAGGATTCGACACCCCCCTTGGCGGATAACGGCCCAATCGGCGAGTAGTGGGCGTCCCGAATTCGACTTCCCGCCGAAAGCAGCCCTTTATTAGGGCTTGTTTGCTGCGTGCTCTGCAGCCATTTTGTGAACCTGCAGAGAGGTGTGAGGAGGTGCAGAGCTAGCAAATTGGTTGTTTGCTGTGGTATCGTTTGGACACCCCAGCAGGCTTTATTCCAGGACAGACAGGAGGATACCTGTTACCCCGGAGGAGAGCCATTTTCGGAGCTTTTACAGCATTTGTAGGTAAGTACCACATGTGGGTCTGGTCTTGCATGTATGTGTTTGTGTAGTGGGGGTTGCCATGAGGTGTACATGGGGTGTTTGGGTATGTGTATAGCTCCTGCTTGTTTTGCTGCATTTTTTTGTGGATTTTTGTGCTTTAGGGTAGTTTTTCATGTTTTTTTTTTCTTAAAATGACTTTTTGGGTCTTGCTTTTACATTGGTGTACCTCCAGCATGTGCAGATTGATTTTTGGCTAGTTTTGGCTGATTTTAGTGTGTGTCGGTAGCAATGCGGTTGACATGTGGTGGTGTTTGTTTGACAAACATGTTTCTTCCCTCCTCTTTTAGCTCTGGTGTACCTCCTGAGTGTGCAGGGATGCTTTTCGGTTAGTTTGGGGTGATTTGGAGCAAGTTTGGTCGGCCATGCGGCCGCCATGTGGTGTCGGTTGTATGCCAAACATGTTTTTTTCCTCCTCTTTTCGCTCTGGTGTACCTCCTGAGTGTGCAGGGATGCTTTTCGGTTAGTTTGGGGTGATTTGGAGCAAGTTTGGTCGGCCATGCGGCTGACATGTGGTGTCGGTTGTATGCCAAACATGTTTTTTTCTTCCTCTTTTCGCTCTGGTGTACCTCCTGAGTGTGCAGGGATGCTTTTCGGTTAGTTTGGGGTGATGTGGAGCAAGTTTGGTCGGCCATGCGGCCGACATGTGGTGTCGGTTGTATGCCAAACATGTTTTTTTCCTCCTCTTTTCGCTCTGGTGTACCTCCTGAGTGTGCAGGGATGCTTTTCGGTTAGTTTGGGGTGATTTGGAGCAAGTTTGGTCGGCCATGCGGCCGACATGTGGTGTCGGTTGTATGCCAAACATGTTTTTTTACTCATCTTTTAGCTCTGGTGTACCTCCTGAGTGTGCAGGGATGCTTTTTGGCTACGGTGTGTCAGCCATTTTGGGTGTGTCAGCCATTTTGGGTGTGTCAGCCATTTTGGGTGTGTCAGCCATTTTGTGTGTCAGCCATGGTTGATTTCCAGTATGTGCAGGGATGCTTGTACAGGGTTTTTTTTTTATATTTTTTTTTTTGTTTTGTGCTTTGGTCCTGCTTGAGAACTGGGGTCCCAGCAGCATGATGTGATTGCATTTAATTATGTAATGTGTTACATTTTTAATTATATATATATTTTTTTTTTTGTCTTTTTAAAACAGAGATGTCAAGGGAGAAGCAGCCCCGATCCCCCCCTTCCCCCACCCACTCGGATCTATCCCTGCATAGCAACGAGGAGTGGGAGCCGACCCAGGAGGGGGATACGACCGACCAGGCATGCAGTGACCAGCCGCGGTCGTCAAGGGCCCATGAGAAGACTAAGAAAAAGCCTAGTAGAAAGGTACTGACAACACCTGCAGACACAAATAGCATCCAACTTGACCCACCTTAGTTTGCGCACTGCCATGCACACCTACAGGTATATGTGCGCAATGCCAGGGATACTGACACTCACAGGTACATACCGATCTTATTAAATGCATGTTTTTTTTATTTTCAATCCCTAAAGGCAAGAAGCCAGCCAGAGGAGCAGTCGGAGGAGGAAGCCTCTGGTGAAGATGCAGGACCGAAAAAGCCGCGTGGCCCCAGATACACTGAGGCGGAAAACTGTGCTCTAGTGGATGGCGTCGACAGGTCCTACGACGTTCTGTATGGACCAAGGGCACAGACCACAGCAGCTAGGACAAAGCGAAACATCTGGGATGCCATCGCAAGCCAAGTCACTGCAGTATCTGGAAACCGCCGGAGCAACAGAAACTGCAAGAATCGGTACAGTGATTGCCGCAGACAGACCAAAAAGAAGATGGGGATTTAGCGCCGACATGAGACCGCTACGGGAGGTGGACCGGCTCTCAACCTGAAGTGGCTACCCTGGGAGAATGTTATTAGAAGGCGCATGAACCCTGCCATGGTCGAAGGAGTTCGCGGAGGTGTGGACTCTAGCCGTCCTGCTGGCTTTCCCAAGGAGGAAGAACCGCCCAGAAAACGGTAGAAGGCGGGAGATAAGTAGTCCAAAAGGAGGCCTGATGGTAAGAATAAATTCAGATGAGCTGTATTAACGAAAAAATTGTTTTGTACTTGCTAATGTGATTATTTTTTTTTCAGACAGGCCTGCCCAGAGGACATCACCTGCGCGCAGGACATCGCCAGCGCGCGGACCGACACCTGCGCAGCAGGCATCGACAGCAGCGCGCGGGCCGACACCTGCGCAGCAAGCATCAGGAGCGCGCAGATCTTCACCTGTGCGCCACAGATCGTCATCGCACAGTTTGTCACCTGTGCACCAGACGACGTCGGCGCTCAGAATATCACCTGTGCGCCAGACATCAGCGCACAGAACTTCACCTGTGCGCCATACACCGTCGGCGACCACACCACAAGATGGGCGCCAAACTACAGCTCGTCGTATCTCCAGGAGCTCTGGGACTGTGACTGAAGAGCCTCAAGACACAACCCTTGTGGACCCATCACCCGATCTGTTTGAGTCTACAGGGTTAACAGACGAGACTTTTCTTGGGTTTGAGGACAGCCGTGCAGACGTATCCAGCCAGACCCTTAAAAAAGTCTTCAGATACGAGGACAAGTGAAGCTCCTGGAGCAGCGGCACCACAGGATGGAGAAGGTTTGTATTTAATTTTTGGGGGCGGGGGGGGGGGGGGGTGCAGCAGTTTTGTATAGTTTATTAACTTAAACAAAAAAAATTTTTGCAAACAGTGGTGCCACGGACCAGCAGCGGACTAGCTTCGGGAATTGGTTCCTACTTCAGGCCGGATCTCCTCCTACAGGAGTCGTCAGAGGATGACGAGGTGGAAGTGCAGCAGGCTGCAGTTGCTACATCCCTGTGTGAGTAAATAGAATTGTGAGCCTTCAAACAAATGTATGATGAATGTGTATAATATTTTATAATTTTCTTTTCAGCTGCCCAAATGCAAGTGGTGGCAGACGTCCAGGAAGGGCAGACTCCCTCAACTGTTCAGAGGGTTCACACCCTGGCATCGGAGATTACTTCCCGCCAGGATACGTACACAAATGTCGTTGGAGCAGACTGGACAACATTGAGAGGACAATGGAGAAGATGTCAAACAGTCTGCTTGAAATGCAGAAGGCTCTTACCGACAGCACGGCCACAATGCTACAGGTCAGAATGCAAGATCATAAGGAGAATATGGACGTCCTTCACATTCTGGCCGAATCCATGAGCCGGCTCGTGGAGAACACAACATGTCTGGCACACAGCAATACCAACATGTCGGAGAGCCATCGACAATCTTCATCCAGCCAACAGCTCATCGCAACCACACTGCAGATGATCTATGACAAGCTCCCAGAACCAGCTCATCAACACGCTGGTGATCCACCATTTCCGCCGTCACAAGCCACAAGGACGCCTCGTACCCTTCCTCAACTACCATCCCAGTACAGACAGTCACAGATGTACCAGGGATATACAGGGATGTACCCCACCCACCAGATGCCTCTACCACCGGCCGCCACATCTACAGCCGCATGGGCACAGAGGCCCAGTCAACGTACTACCCAGCCTCCCAGGACATCGACACCCCACACTCAGGAGGAACACCAGGATCCGGACAGACTTCCACCATAAGCCCGGTCGTATTGTTTTATTTACTTCATGTTTTTCATGTATCCCTTTCTTCCCCTCCCATTAGTTTTTTTTTTTTCTTACCATTGTTTTTTCTTTGTTGGGCTTCCCCACCCGTGACCGGGTACTACCAAGGAGCTTTGTGTAGGCATACATGCGCGGGCATGTATGTGGGCGCGTGTGGTAACGGATGAAAGCTCCTTGTGGCTACATGTATGATGGGCCAAAGAGCAATTCTGATACCACTCTTTTACCCAAAAAATCCTTTTTGTAATGGTGTACAATAGGCTTTCACTGTTGTGTGAATTTACTATTCACTAGTGTGTGTTTTTGGCTTATTCATAGGATTGGGTGGAAAATTGAAGTGGACGGCATAGTTCGTGTTGTGCGTACCAAGGTGAGTAGAGCAATGTTTCAATGTATATATTCTAGAAACTTTGGACCGCCTGCCTTTGTGGAACCACACAGCCCAGCAATGGGTCATGCTGGGCTGTGTGGTTCCACAAATGTTAGCGTGTCAAAGTGCTGACCACTGACGCCACTATTCCACTTTGGACCGCCTGCCTTTGTGGATCCACACAGCCCAGCAATGGGTCATGCTGGACTGTGTGGTTCCACAAATGTTAGCGTGTCAAAGTGCTGACCACTGACGCCACTATTCCACTTTGGACCGCCTGCCTTTGTTGAACCACACAGCCCAGCAATGGGTCATGCTGGGCTGTGTGGTTCCACAAATGTTAGCGTGTCAAAGTGCATACCACTGACGCCACTATTCCACTTTGGACCGCCTGCCTTTGTGGAACCACACAGCCCAGCAATGGGTCATGCTGGGCTGTGTGGTTCCACAAATGTTAGCGTGTCAAAGTGCTGACCACTGACGCCACTAGTCCACTTTGGACCGCCTGCCTTTGTGGAACCACACAGCCCAGCAATGGGTCATGCTGGGCTGTGTGGTTCCACAAATGTTCTTGGGAAAGAAATGAACATGACTTTAGTGTCTTTACTTAATATACTTTTTTTCTTTTCCCCACAGATATCTATCTACACAAGAAAAGAATATAAAGAATAACAAACTACTTTTTTGTTTTATTACCTTTTAATTTTTATTTCAATAATCAAATACAATTTTTCTTCAATAAATTTTTAAAAAGAGAAGTTTTCTGTGGTTTTTATTAAAAAATATTTGATATGAAGTTGAATTGTACAGAAGTAGGTCGCACATGGAACATCAGGGGAACTGTGTTGTCTATTCACATCCACGCCACTTGGGAAGGAAACACCGCAAGACCTGTGGAAGAGAACAGTATGAGGTTCCAGCTAATGGTAAAGTGTCACCCTGGTACTGAAAAGAAGAGGTACAATCAACACGACACAAGCAGGTTACAGTGGGCCCAAATGCAATCCCCCAGCACTTGCGTCACTACACATCCAAACATTCCCATGACCAGTATTGGTGTATCAGGGCATGATTGGATGTGCAGTTTTGCTAATGCCGGAGGGCTGCACTTTGGACATGTCGGGGTGACTTGGACAAGAGGGAGTTTAGGGAAATACATCTCACCTGAGGGGGGGGTTGTCTGCTACATGGCGGAGGGTCAGGTCCACATCACAAGTTGGTCGCCCATGGAACATCAGGGGAACTGTGTGTCTCTTCACATCCACGCCACTTGGGAAGGAAACACCGCAAGACCTGTGGAAGAGAACAGTATGAGGTTCCAGCTAATGGTAAAGTGTCACCCTGGTACTGAAAAGAAGAGGTACAATCAACACGACACAAGCAGGTTACAGTGGGCCCAAATGCAATCCTCCGGCACTTGCGTCACTACACATCCAAACATTCCCGAACAAGCATTGCTGTATCAGGGCATGATTGAATGTGCAGTTTTGCAAATGCCGGAGGGCTGCACTTTGGACATGCCGGGGTGATTTTGGACAAGAGGGAGTTTAGGGAAATACATCTCACCTGAGGGGGGTTGTCTGCTACATGGCGGAGGGTCAGGTCCACATCACAAGTAGGTCACCCATGGAACATCAGGGGAACTGTGTGTCTCTTCACATCCACGCCACTTGGGAAGGAAACACCGCAAGACCTGTGGAAGAGAACAGTATGAGGTTCCAGCTAATGGTAAAGTGTCACCCTGGTACTGAAAAGAAGAGGTACAATCAACACGACACAAGCAGGTTACAGTGGGCCCAAATGCAATCCCCCGGCACTTGCGTCACTACACATCCAAACATTCCCTTGACCAGTATTGGTGTATCAGGGCATGATTGGATGTGCAGTTTTGCTAATGCCGGAGGGCTGCACTTTGGACATGTCGGGGTGACTTGGACAAGAGGGAGTTTAGGGAAATACATCTCACCTGAGGGGGGGGTTGTCTGCTACATGGCGGAGGGTCAGGTCCACATCACAAGTTGGTCGCACATGGAACATCAGGGGAACTGTGTGTCTCTTCACATCCACGCCACTTGGGAAGGAAACACCGCAAGACCTGTGGAAGAGAACAGTATGAGGTTCCAGCTAATGGTAAAGTGTCACCCTGGTACTGAAAAGAAGAGGTACAATCAACACGACACAAGCAGGTTACAGTGGGCCCAAATGCAATCCCCCGGCACTTGCGTCACTACACATCCAAACATTCCCTTGACCAGTATTGGTGTATCAGGGCATGATTGGATGTGCAGTTTTGCTAATGCCGGAGGGCTGCACTTTGGACATGTCTGGGTGACTTGGACAAGAGGGAGTTTAGGGAAATACATCTCACCTGAGGGGGGGGTTGTCTGCTACATGGCGGAGGGTCAGGTCCACATCACAAGTTGGTCGCCCATGGAACATCAGGGGAACTGTGTGTCTTCACATCCACGCCACTTGGGAAGGAAACACCGCAAGACCTGTGGAAGAGAACAGTATGAGGTTCCAGCTAATGGTAAAGTGTCACCCTGGTACTGAAAATAAGAGGTACAATCAGCACGACACAAGCAGGTTACAGTGGGCCCAAATGCAATCCTCCGGCACTTGCGTCACTACACATCCAAACATTCCCGGACAAGCATTGCTGTATCAGGGCATGATTGGATGTGCAGTTTTGCAAATGCCGGAGGGCTGCACTTTGGACATGCCGGGGTGATTTTGGACAAGAGGGAGTTTAGGGAAATACATCTCACCTGAGGGGGGTTGTCTGCTACATGGCGGAGGGTCAGGTCCACATCACAAGTAGGTCACCCATGGAACATCAGGGGAACTGTGTGTCTTCACATCCACGCCACTTGGGAAGGAAACACCGCAAGACCTGTGGAAGAGAACAGTATGAGGTTCCAGCTAATGGTAAAGTGTCACCCTGGTACTGAAAAGAAGAGGTACAATCAGCACGACACAAGCAGGTTACAGTGGGCACAAATGCAATCCTCCGGCACTTGCGTCACTACACATCCAAACATTCCCGGACAAGCATTGCTGTATCAGGGCATGATTGGATGTGCAGTTTTGCAAATGCCGGAGGGCTGCACTTTGGACATGCCGGGGTGATTTTGGAAAAGAGGGAGTTTAGGGAAATACATCTCATCTGAGGGGGGTTGTCTGCTACATGGCGGAGGGTCAGGTCCACATCACAAGTAGGTCACCCATGGTAGAGTTGGATAAAATGGTCCAAAATTTGCAGCAAACCAACAACAGGAGAAAACAGGGGGTAATGATTCGTCAACAGGAGAAAACAGGGGGTAACGATTCGTCAACATGACAAAACAGGCCTGGGAATGCACATCAACAGGACGTAAAACTCTGAAATACATAAATAAAGAAGTTTTTTTAGAATATTACAATGTCAGTTTACACAATAATACAAATGTTATAAGTATACTCACAGGCAACCGAAAAAAAGTTTTGTATCACTGTCCGCCGGGAATCATCTCCTTCATCCATACCCACCGGTACAGCAGAAGAACGGTTCCCGCGTCGGAAAGCACTGCGACGAAGAGTCACCGGCAAACGGTTTGCGACACATATGTTGTGTAAAATACAACATGCATTTACCATGCCGCAAACCTTCGCCGGTGAGTACAAAAGAGCACCGCCGGAAGTGTCTAAACATCGAAACCGGCTTTTAAGTACACCAAAGGCACGTTCAATTATTTGCCTCGATGCAATGTGTGTCTCTTGGTAACGTTTTTCTGCTCTACCAACAGGATTAGACAATGGGGTCAAGAGCCACGATTTGTTTGGATAACCCGCATCACCTATATAGAAAAGGAAAAAAATGGTAGTTAATCTAAAAAATAATAAAATAATAATAAAATAATATAAAATAAAAACAATTTAAATACATACCTAACAGCCTGCCACCAGGCATGTTTCCTGTTTCGAACTTGTCAAACAGCGATGACTGGCTTAGGATGAAGGAGTCGTGAGACGATCCAGGAAATCCCACAAAAATGTTCAAAAATCTCATGTTGACATCACAGACCGCCTGTACATTCAGGGAATGGAAATGTTTTCGGTTCCGAAAACATTCCTCTGAATTCCGTGGCGGTCTGATCTGCACGTGGGTACAGTCAATCGCGCCCAGCACCTTGGGAAATTTGTATTTGGTGAAAAAGCCTAATTTGATCTCACGACATTCGCTGTCCGTCTCTGGAAATGTGATGTACTGGATCGTCAATTTGCGGAAAGCCCTAATGACCTGGGTTATACAGCGCGACAGTGTCGACTGTGAAAAACCGCATGTTTGAGACAGTGTAGGCTGGAATGTGCCTGATGCCAAAAAATGTAACGTACCCAGCAGTTTCTGGAAACCGCTGACTGCACGGTTGGACCGTGCCCAAGGTTCCAGGTCGGCCTCCAACAGAGCGTACAGCGAATATATGTCGCGAGTTGATAAGCGATAATTTTGTATCACCTCGAACTCGCTGAGATCCTCCAGTTCACGCCTAGTGCGATACTGGCGTGGACGTGGAAATGAAACCCGCAATACTGGCTCACCCAATGCAGACATTTGCTGATCTTGATCCTGATGTTCACCAGCACTCTCTTCCTCCATGCTTGCAGCCAGCATGAACATCACAATCTGGTCAGAGAATGGCTCCATTATTGTAGTCAGTACAAAAATAGGAATGTGTTTTAAAACGCAGGAATTTTCCTAAAAAAACGATTCCACAATAGAGCTGACTGTAATGGCTCCTTCTCCCTGAATGTCTCACACCGGGAGTGAGGAGATGGGAGGTGCTTTGCAGAAGTGTATCCTGGGTAAAACTGTGGAATCATGGGTACATTTCCCTCAGGAGAGTGAAGAAAAAAATATTCTTTTAAAAAATCAATTAAATAATACTTGTGCCTCCAAAAAAGACAAACCAAGTACCTAATCCCTCCTAATATAAATAGATATGCTATTACCAAAAAAAAAAACACCCAAAAAAAAGTATTTTAATTTTTTTTTATTAGTTTCACCCACCAAAGTGTGGCGAATTGAAAATGTCGAATTTGCTGTCTAAAAGCACTGTTGTCGAATTTCCAAACTTCCATTGAATAGACTTTGGTCGAATTGCAGCATTTGTACCATTGCAAAAAAAGTTGAATTTGACAAAAGTCGAATTTCAAAAAGTCGAATTTTGAATGTCCGTTTTTTGGCGTAAAGTACTGGATTGCATTGGCAAATTTTTTTTTTTGGCGAAAAAGTCCCGAAATTCGACAATTTCAGGAATTCGACCGCAATTGCATATACCCCATAGTCTCCATCTCTGCCAGTGCCTCCTCTTTTGCGACCCAATGCCGATGGAATGGCTCCTCAACGGGGCACTGTGGGACTGGACAGGGAGAGATGTCTTGAGGAGCAGAGCACATGGGGAAGGCAGTTGCAGCACTGCCTGCTGTATTGTGTATTAGTAGCGATGCGCCCAGCAGAGAAGGAGCCAGATGCACCGCTACTATTATACATTACAGCGAGCAGTAGAAGACAGCTAGTGGTGGTGGTGCATACTTAACCAGAGATCACGGGTGGAAGGGACCGGTTCCACCCACAAGGCATGTGTGCTCTCTGCGGGTGCACCAGCCACCCCACCCTAGTTTCAGCCCTAGTCCTGCATGGGCTACATGCTAAAGCAGCCAGTATTTACCCTGCATGCAAAACCAATAACTGTATTGCTTCACCAACATTGCAACATGGTTTGTTCCAGATACAAAGTTCCTTGCTTTTTTTATACTTTGCTCCCAACTCAGAAGCATCCCCTACAAATTTAAATAAAGGGAGCAATCTCATAGCTTTCATTTTATAATAATAATAATAATAATAATAATAATAATAATAATAATTATTATTATTATTATTATTATCCTTTATTTATGGCGCCACATGGGTTCCGCAGTGTCCAATTACAGAGTACATAAGCAAATAATCAAAACAGGAAAACAGAGACTTACAGTTGAAGACAATATAGGACAAGTACAGGCAGGGGCTGGCTGGCAACTTTTAGCCCGGGGGGCAAGTCCAGAGCACTGGCCCATAAGTAATGGCGCCATCTTAAATGGGAGTTTTTTTTGTTTAAAAAATATTTATCAATTAAAAAAAAATTAGGCCTGGTGTAAATTATCCCAAAGATACTTTATTATAAATTTATCAGTGCGACCGCGGCTTCAGCAGAGCTGTGTAGTGCAGGGGTGGCTAACCAGTCAGTGGCAAAGAGCCACTGTATTCAAGGGCAAGGGCCATATCATGCATAGTTGTCACAAAGCCACACCTCATTTTTATGCACTCACCTTTCGGTTTGACGTTTGTAGGAGTATGACCTTGTGTCATAACCCCATTTTTAGTCATGTTGTAGTGCCACATACAAATAAAGCCCCTGTACAGTGCCACATACATATAAAAACACCAAAAAACGTGTGCCTCCACAGTGCCAAATACATATATGCCCCCACAGTGCCAGATACATATATGTCCCCACAGTGGCAGATACATATATGTCTCCACAGTGCCAGATACATATATTATTCCTCCACAGTGCCAGATACATATAGGCGCCCACAGTGCCAGATACATATATGTCCCCATAGTGCCAGATATGCCCCCACTGCCAGATACACATCTCCCCATTGCCAGATATGCCCCCAGTGCCAGATACACTTCCCCCCAAGTGCCAGATATGCCCCCAGTGCTAGAAACACATGTCCCCCCAGTGCGAGATATGCCCCCAGTGCCAGAAACACATGTCCTCCCAGTACCAGATATGCCCTCAGTGCTAGATATGCCCCCAGTTCCAGATACACGTCTCCCCAGTGCCAGATATGCCCCCAGTGTAAGATACACATGTCCCCACACTGCCCCCCCCCAAGTGCTGCTCACTGCTGCGCTGCTGCTCTACTCAGTCTGCTGCTTGTGAGGGGAGGAGAGTGCAGCATGCATCTCTCCTGCCCCTCAGTCTCCACTCTCCGGCGGCGTTGTTTCTCTCTAATTAGGCGCTGGTCCGTGAGCCAATCAGAGTTCGTGGACCGGCAGCTAAGACTCCTGATTGGGTGCAGGTACACAAGCTCTGAATGGCTCACAGGCCGGTGCCGGGAACTGCACACCAGGGCAGCGGGAGGCGTTGCAGGAGCTTCCGAGCCGCATGTGGAGATAGTGGAGATAGAAAGAGCCGCATGCGGCTTGAGTGCCGCCGGTTGGCCACCGCTGGTGTAGTGGAAGGTGGCGGCCGGCCCATGACCCTTGGCAGTAATGTGGCCCGGGGGGCACATGGCACCCTGCCCCCCGGGCCAGTCCACCTCTGAGTACAGGGTAACTAAACGTAACTACATCAGCAAATGACACTGACCTTCTTATTGTTTCTTTCATTTTTCTGTATCCATAATTTTAGTTTTTGTTTGGCCTTACCTACAGATTGTAGCCTGCGTGTGCATTCATGTAGATATATCTACAGTATTTAAGCTAAGTAGTTCATAATACGCTTACTCTGGAAAGTATTGAAAACAGATTTGTATTCATGCTGACAAATTTGGAGATGTAATAGCATACCTCCCAAATATCCCAATTTTCGTGGGACAGTCCCATTTTTTTGGGCATTGTCCTGCCTTCCCAGCTACTAGCTGCAGTGTCCTGTGGTGATGGTGGGGCAGTTGGGAGGACATTGGGGCATATGCATTAAGCCTGGAGAAGTGATAAAGCAATGATAAGTGCAAGGTGATAATGTGCCAGCCAATCAGCTCCAATATGTAAATTGACAGTTAGGAGCTAATTGGTTGGTGCATTAACACTTTACATTTATCACTGCTTTATCATTGTTTTATCACTTCTCCAGGCTTAATACATCTGCCCCCATGTCACTTACTGCCCTGCTTAGCAGAGCAGTGGTGAATAGATGCTGTGCTCATGGCGTCTATTCATGGTTGACAGAGGGGCTTGGGGCATGGCCCCACAGTGATGAAAATGGGGGCATAGATCATGAACATAACATTCTCACAAAGCCACACCCCTTTTTACAGAGGCCATGCCCCTTTTTCAGGTAGGTCCCTACTTTACTGTGGGGAATGTTGGGAGGTATGTAATAGTGATTACACTGTTTCAGCATGCTGGGGGCTTGCAAACCTTTAAGGTTACTGACATTTTGTTTTAAATGTTGTTTGTTTTTTTGCTTACAAATTTGTGTTTGTTCGTTCTTTCTGTGTTAGGTACAGAAGCCTTCAGTGTGTTTCTGAAAGGTATTCTCAAGTTTTGATGTGTGGCAGGAAAGTATTTTACAGTGTCTATAGATCAGTAAAAAGTTGAATTTTGTGCCACTGCTTATTGTGATTAAAAAATAAAAAATACTTCTTGTGTTACCAGGATCGTAACTGGGGGCTTGAAGTGGCACTATAGCATAGGGCACTGTGGATGGCATCGTCACTGCCCCACCTTATCTGCATTTTCCATGTAAGGTGCTTGGAACTTCACCTTGCACCCTACATCTAGTAGCACTACTGCAGAGTTGAAGTGTCCAAGGGCCAGTGTGATGTGATGATGTCACATGTTTAAGGGGTGGGGCCGGCACAAAGCACCCTGTTACAACACTGAGTGTTACCTTTCCCAGCGATACTGGCTCAATCTCTTGTACGATGTACCAGTCTCTCCAAATATGCACATGAAAGCTGTATTAACTGTAGTAAGGAAAACAGGTGCTAGGCAGTATGAGCTCATGTGTTGCTTATGACCATGGGGGTCATTCCGACCCGATTGCTCGCTGCAGTTTGTCGCAGCGCAGCGATCGGGTCGGAACTGCACATGCGCCGGCGCCGCAGTGTGCCGGCGCATGGCAGCTTTCGTTACCTAGCGATCGCCTCTGAGACAGAGGCGGTCGCTGGGCGGGAGGGGGCTGAACGGCGGCGTTAAGCCACCATTTAGGGGGAGCAGACTGGCCAACGCAGGCGTGGCCGGACCATTGGGGGGCAGGCCGCGGTGGCTGCGTGACGTCTCGGGACGTGACGTCAGCGGGAGCGACGAACAACTCCCGGCCAACCGCAGGAGCTGCGCTGGCCGGGAGTTACTCCTCAAATATAAAGGCATCGCCACTATGCGATGCATTTGTATTTGTGCGCGCGAGGGGGGGGGGGGGGACTGACATGCGGGGTGAACTAGCCCTGTGCTGGGCGTCCCCCCGCATGTCAGGGAACATGATCGTAGCTGTGCTGAATTTAGCACAGCTACGATCAACTCGGAATGACCCCCCATGTTCTGTTTATCCCGTGTATGGTGAGTACAATTAATGGTCTGTCCTCCTCTTTTCCCATTTGCAAAGAACCTGATCTTACAGATCGGTGTTCTGACGCAGATTAAATAGAAATATATTCATGGTATAAACAGTACTACAGGTTGGGTTTGGGTGACTGGCGGTAGTGAGACCACCAGTCACCATACCAACATGGGGATCCTGGCTTTTAGATGGCCGGTGGGGGTAGGGGGAGCAAGCACAATTAAGCCCCTTGCAGGCTCGCTGCGCTCACCATGCTGTGGGCTTGGACACCCACAAGTGGGAATAGTCCCTGTTGGTCGACATGTTGACTGGCAGGCTCTTCAGCATTCAAGATCTCAACGTCGGTATTGTGACCAGCGGTCTCCCGACCGCCAGTCACATAACCGTTTCCACAGTACTACCTGTTTATTATTGACAATGGTGTAGACATAGTTTGCTTACATCATGATATAACACAAGCCATCATTGTATATAATTCATCTAAACCTTCTTGAAAATACTAAGTAAAGGAAAACAACATTTACATGAACTCTTTATTTTATCTACTGTATGTATGAGTTATTTCTGAGTTTTCCCAGCTACACTACATCACAGACTATATTGCAAATATATTTTATATTATGCACCATGTGCTTGAAAAAGATGTTCATATTATGCAAAATTCTGATATTGGTTGGAATAACTTTCTTTAACATGAATGAAATAAATTCCACATACTGTAGTTTTTTTTAAGCTATACTCTTTACTATGAAGAACTCTTGAGATTAATTTAGCTGATCCTTTATCACTGAGAATGGTCAGCATAACCTGAAAAAAGCTTTTCTTCCTCTGAATATCAAATGAAACAGCTTAAGATAAGTGTAGTTAGCTACAAATAATGATAGGGTTTTCTTGACCCACAAATTGGGAATGAAACCTAAGGTTTTACTTTCAACATACTAAATTTCAAATCCTAAGAGACCCAATTACAAAAAAAAAAGTACTGCAGCACTTGAGATAGGATTTAATCTCTCCATTCGCTAATATGAAAAATATTTCAAAATATTTGTCAAGCAAAGCGGTGAATAAAATATACCACAAGTACCGGACCACCTATGCAATAAAATTGTGTTTGGAATATATTTTTAAGTTGGTCTGTTATCTACCCAGCAAGGTGGAGTAATGGTTAACTTTGTTGCCCCACAATACTGGGGTTATTGGTTTGATTCCAACCAGGGCCCTATCTGTGTGGAGTTTGTATGTCTTCCCCATGTTTGTCATTTTTCTCTGGGAATTCTGGCTTCCTCCCACAACCCACAAAATGTGTCCTCTTACATCTTTGCTGCAGTCACATCAAACAGCCACTCATGCAGGGCTGCCATCAGGGGGGTACTGGGGACACAACTGTTCCTGGCCTAGCCGCTCTGACAGAGAGTGGAGGGCCCGAGCCACATGCCGCCGCTGCCCACTACTGAGGGTCCCACTCTAAGTATTGAAAATGTCCCTCCCAAAATGGCCACGCCTCACAGGAGACAGTTATTTTAAATGCTAGAGGAGGATGGCAGCACTTTTGGATAGGACATTTTCAATAGCTTGAAAGGGGGCCCTTGCCAGGACAACGGACCCATGATGGCAGCCGCAGCGACCGTTACGCTGACAATGATCAGAACACCTGACAACAAGCAAAACCCCTGAGAGCAGGTTTTGGGACAGTGGGACATAATATGGTGGCAGAGGCATAACTGTGGGGCATAGTATGGTGACAGGGGCATTACTATTCGGACATAATATGGTGTCAGGTGCATTACTGTGTGGGGCATATATCTTGCATTACAAGTGTCATATATGACGTTAATCAGCACAGTCTCCTTGTGCGTCCTAGCTGCATTCCGTTGTGATTAATAGAGATGAGCGGGTTCGGTTCCTCGGAATCCGAACCCCCCCGAACTTCATCCTTTTTACACGGGTCCGAGGCAGACTCGGATCTTCCCGCCTTGCTCGGCTAACCCGAGCGCGCCCGAACGTCATCATCCCGCTGTCGGATTCTCGCGAGGCTCGTATTCTATCGCGAGACTCGGATTCTATATAAGGAGCCGCGCGTCGCCGCCATTTTCACATGTGCATTGAGATTGATAGGGAGAGGACGTGGCTGGCGTCCTCTCCGTTAGAATAGATAGAGACACTTGAGTTGATTACTTAGTAATTTTGGGGAGCATTAGGAGTACTCAGAGTGCAGAGTTTTGCTGATAGTTAGTTACTAGTGACTGACCACCACCAGTTTTATTTATTATTTAATATAATCCGCTCACTGCCTGAAAAAAAACGATACACAGTCACATACCATATCTGTGCTCAGCCTCAGTGTGCTGCATGATAATATCATCTATGTATATCTGACTGTGCTGAGTGCTCACTGCTCACACAGCTGAATTGTGGGGGAGACTGGGGTGCAGTTATAGCAGAAGTACAGTGCACACTTTTGCTGCCAGTGTGACTGACCAGTGACCACCAGTATATTGTCTGCCTGAAAAAGTTAAACACTCCTGTGGTGTTTTTTTTTTTAATTCTATAAACGCATTCTGCTGACAGTGTCCAGCAGGTCCGTCATTCATTATATTATATAAATATTTACCTGCAGTAGTGTTATATTTTTTTTGTTCATCTCTATCATCTTTATCATCTCTATATTAGCAGACGCAGTACGGTAGTCCACGGCTGTGGCTACCTCTGTGTCGTCAGTGCTCGTCCATAATTGTATACCTACCTGTGGTGGGGTTTTTTTTTCTATCTTCTTCATACTAGTAGTTTAGGAGTCTGCTGACAGTGTCCAGCAGGTCCGTCATTATATTATATATACCTGCAGTAGTGATATATATATATTTTTTATATCATTATCATCTCTATACTAGCAGACGCAGTACGGTAGTCCACGGCTGTAGCTACCTCTGTGTCGTCAGTGCTCGTCCATAATTGTATACCTACCTGTGGTGGGGTTTTTTTTTCTATCTTCTTCATACTAGTAGTTTAGGAGTCTGCTGACAGTGTCCAGCAGGTCCGTCATTATATTATATATACCTGCAGTAGTGATATATATATATTTTTTATATCATTATCATCTCTATACTAGCAGACGCAGTACGGTAGTCCACGGCTGTAGCTACCTCTGTGTCGTCAGTGCTCGTCCATAATTGTATACCTACCTGTGGTGGGGTTTTTTTTTCTATCTTCTTCATACTAGTAGTTTAGGAGTCTGCTGACAGTGTCCAGCAGGTCCGTCATTATATTATATATACCTGCAGTAGTGATATATATATATTTTTTAAATCATTATCATCTCTATACTAGCAGACGCAGTACGGTAGTCCACGGCTGTAGCTACCTCTGTGTCGTCAGTGCTCGTCCATAATTGTATACCTACCTGTGGTGGGTTTTTTTTTTCAATCTTCTTCATACTAGTAGTTTAGGAGTCTGCTGACAGTGTCCAGCAGGTCCGTCATTATATTATATATACCTGCAGTAGTGATATATATATATTTTTTATATCATTATCATCTCTATACTAGCAGACGCAGTACGGTAGTCCACGGCTGTGGCTACCTCTGTGTCGTCAGTGCTCGTCCATAATTGTATACCTACCTGTGGTGGGGTTTTTTTTCTATCTTCTTCATACTAGTAGTTTAGGAGTCTGCTGACAGTGTCCAGCAGGTCTGTCATTATATTATATATACCTGCAGTAGTGATATATATATATTTTTTCTATCATCATCTCTATACTAGCAGACGCAGTACGGTAGTCCACGGCTGTAGCTACCTCTGTGTCGTCAGTGCTCGTCCATAATTGTATACCTACCTGTGGTGGGGTTTTTTTTTCTATCTTCTTCATGCTAGTAGTTTAGGAGTCTGCTGACAGTGTCCAGCAGGTCCGTCATTATATTATATATACCTGCAGTAGTGATATATATATATTTTTTATATCATTATCATCTCTATACTAGCAGACGCAGTACGGTAGTCCACGGCTGTGGCTAACTCTGTGTCGTCAGTGCTCGTCCATAATTGTATACCTACCTGTGGTGGGGTTTTTTTTTCTATCTTCTTCATACTAGTAGTTTAGGAGTCTGCTGACAGTGTCCAGCAGGTCCGTCATTATATTATATATACCTGCAGTAGTGATATATATATATTTTTTATATCATTATCATCTCTATACTAGCAGACGCAGTACGGTAGTCCACGGCTGTAGCTACCTCTGTGTCGTCAGTCACTCGTCATCCATAAGTATACTAGTATCCATCCATCTCCATTGTTTACCTGAGGTGCCTTTTAGTTGTGCCTATTAAAATATGGAGAACAAAAATGTTGAGGTTCCAAAAATAGGGAAAGATCAAGATCCACTTCCACCTCGTGCTGAAGCTGCTGCCACTAGTCATGGCCGAGACGATGAAATTCCATCAACGTCGTCTGCCAAGGCCGATGCCCAATGTCATAGTACAGAGCATGTAAAATCCAAAACACAAAATATCAGTAAAAAAAGGACTCAAAAATCTAAATTCAAATCGTCGGAGGAGAAGCGTAAACTTGCCAATATGCCATTTACCACACGGAGTGGCAAGGAACGGCTGAGGCCCTGGCCTATGTTCATGGCTAGTGGTTCAGCTTCACATGAGGATGGAAGCACTCAGCCTCTCGCTAGAAAAATGAAAAGACTTAAGCTGGCAAAAGCACAGCAAAGAACTGTGCGTTCTTCGAAATCACAAATCCACAAGGAGAGTCCAATTGTGTCGGTTGCGATGCCTGACCTTCCCAACACTGGACGTGAAGAGCATGCGCCTTCCACCATTTGCACGCCCCCTGCAAGTGCTGGAAGGAGCACCCGCAGTCCAGTTCCTGATAGTCAGATTGAAGATGTCAGTGTTGAAGTACACCAGGATGAGGAGGATATGGGTGTTGCTGGCGCTGGGGAGGAAATTGACAAGGAGGATTCTGATGGTGAGGTGGTTTGTTTAAGTCAGGCACCCGGGCAGACACCTGTTGTCCGTGGGAGGAATATGGCCATTGACATGCCTGGTGAAAATACCAAAAAAATCAGCTCTTCGGTGTGGAAGTATTTCAACAGAAATGCGGACAACAGGTGTCAAGCCGTGTGTTGCCTTTGTCAAGCTGTAATAAGTAGGGGTAAGGACATTAACCACCTCGGAACATCCTCCCTTATACGTCACCTGCAGCGCATTCATCATAAGTCAGTGACAAGTTCAAAAACTTTGGGCGACAGCGGAAGCAGTCCACTGACCAGTAAATCCCTTCCTCTTGTAACCAAGCTCACGCAAACCACCCCACTAACTCCCTCAGTGTCAATTTCCTCCTTCCCCAGGAATGCCAATAGTCCTGCAGGCCATGTCACTGGCAATTCTGACGAGTCCTCTCCTGCCTGGGATTCCTCCGATGCATCCTTGAGTGTAACGCCTACTGCTGCTGGCGCTGCTGTTGTTGCTGCTGGGAGTCGATGGTCATCCCAGAGGGGAAGTCGTAAGACCACTTTTACTACTTCCACCAAGCAATTGACTGTCCAACAGTCCTTTGCGAGGAAGATGAAATATCACAGCAGTCATCCTGCTGCAAAGCGGATAACTGAGGCCTTGGCATCCTGGGCGGTGAGAAACGTGGTTCCGGTATCCATCATTACTGCAGAGCCAACTATAGACTTGATTGAGGTACTGTGTCCCCGGTACCAAATACCATCTAGGTTCCATTTCTCTAGGCAGGCGATACCGAAAATGTACACAGACCTCAGAAAAAGACTCACCAGTGTCCTAAAAAATGCAGTTGTACCCAATGTCCACTTAACCACGGACATGTGGACAAGTGGAGCAGGGCAGACTGAGGACTATATGACTGTGACAGCCCACTGGGTAGATGTATTGACTCCCGCCGCAAGAACAGCAGCGGCGGCACCAGTAGCAGCATCTCGCAAACGCCAACTCTTTCCTAGGCAGGCTACGCTTTGTATCACCGCTTTCCATAATACGCACACAGCTAAAAACCTCTTACGGCAACTGAGGAAGATCATCGCAGAATGGCTTACCCCAATTGGACTCTCCTGTGGATTTGTGGCATCGGACAACACCAGCAATATTGTGTGTGCATTAAATATGGGCAAATTCCAGCACGTCCCATGTTTTGCACATACCTTGAATTTGGTGGTGCAGAATTATTTAAAAAACGAGAGGGGCGTGCAAGAGATGCTGTCGGTGGCCAGAAGAATTGCGGGACACTTTCGGCGTACAGGCACCACGTACAGAAGACTGGAGCAACACCAAAAACGCCTGAACCTGCCCTGCCATCATCTGAAGCAAGAAGTGGTAACGAGGTGGAATTCAACCCTCTATATGCTTCAGAGGTTGGAGGAGCAGCAAAAGGCCATTCAAGCCTATACAACTGACCACGATATAGGAGGTGGAATGCACCTGTCTCAAGCGCAGTGGAGAATGATTTCAACATTGTGCAAGGTTCTGCAACCTTTTGAACTTGCCACACGTGAAGTCAGTTCAGACACTGCCAGCCTGAGTCAGGTCATTCCCCTCATCAGGCTTTTGCAGAAGAAGCTGGAGACATTGAAGGAGGAGCTAACACTGAGCGATTCCGCTAGGCATGTGGGACTTGTGGATGGAGCCCTTAATTCGCTTAACAAGGATTCACGGGTGGTCAATCTGTTGAAATCAGAGCACTACATTTTGGCCACCGTGCTCGATCCTAGATTTAAAACCTACGTTGTATCTCTCTTTCCGGCAGACACAAGTCTGCAGGGGTTCAAAGAACTGCTGGTGAGAAAATTGTCAAGTCAAGCGGAATGCGACCTGTCAACATCTCCTCCTTCACATTCTCCCGCAACTGGGGGTGCGAGGAAAAGGCTCAGAATTCCGAGCCCACCCGCTGGCGGTGATGCAGGGCAGTCTGGAGCGACTGCTGATGCTGACATCTGGTCCGGACTGAAGGACCTGACAACGATTACGGACATGTCGTCTACTGTCACTGCATATGATTCTCTCACCATTGAAAGAATGGTGGAGGATTATATGAGTGACCGCATCCAAGTAGGCACGTCAGACAGTCCGTACGTATACTGGCAGGAAAAAGAGGCAATTTGGAGGCCCTTGCACAAACTGGCTTTATTCTACCTAAGTTGCCCTCCCACAAGTGTTTACTCCGAAAGAGTGTTTAGTGCCACCGCTCACCTTGTCAGCAATCGGCGTACGAGGTTACTTCCAGAAAATGTGGAGAAGATGATGTTCATTAAAATGAATTATAATCAATTCCTCCATGGAGACATTCACCAGCAGCAATTGCCTCCACAAAGTACACAGGGAGCTGTGATGGTGGATTCCAGTGGGGACGAATTGATAATCTGTGAGGAGGGGGATGTACACGGTGATGAATCGGAGGATGATGATGAGGTGGACATCTTGCCTCTGTAGAGCCAGTTTGTGCAAGGAGAGATTAATTGCTTCTTTTTTGGTGGGGGTCCAAACGAACCCGTCATTTCAGTCACAGTCGTGTGGCAGACCCTGTCACTGAAATGATGGGTTGGTTAAAGTGTGCATGTCCTGTTTATACAACATAAGGGTGGGTGGGAGGGCCCAAGGACAATTCCATCTTGCACCTCTTTTTTCTTTCATTTTTCTTTGCGTCATGTGCTGTTTGGGGAGTGTTTTTTGGAAGGGCCATCCTGCGTGACACTGCAGTGCCACTCCTAGATGGGCCAGGTGTTTGTGTCGGCCACTAGGGTCGCTTATCTTAGTCACACAGCTACCTCATTGCGCCTCTTTTTTTTCTTCTTTGCGTCATGTGCTGTTTGGGGAGTGTTTTTTGGAAGGGCCATCCTGCGTGACACTGCAGTGCCACTCCTAGATGGGCCAGGTGTTTGTGTCGGCCACTAGGGTCGCTTATCTTAGTCACACAGCTACCTCATTGCGCCTCTTTTTTTTCTTCTTTGCGTCATGTGCTGTTTGGGGAGTATTTTTTGGAAGGGCCTTCCGGCCTGACACTGCAGTGCCACTCCTAGATGGGCCAGGTGTTTGTGTCGGCCACTAGGGTCGCTTAGCTTACTCACACAGCTACCTCATTGCGCCTCTTTTTTTCTTTGCGTCATGTGCTGTTTGGGGAGTGTTTTTTGGAAGGGCCATCCTGCGTGACACTGCAGTGCCACTCCTAGATGGGCCAGGTGTTTGTTTCGGCCACTTGGGTCGCTGAGCTTAGTCATCCAGCGACCTCGGTGCAAATTTTAGGACTAAAAATAATATTGTGAGGTGTGAGGTGTTCAGAATAGACTGAAAATGAGTGGAAATTATGGTTATTGAGGTTAATAATACTTTGGGATCAAAATGACCCCCAAATTCTATGATTTAAGCTGTTTTTTAGGGTTTTTTGAAAAAAACACCCGAATCCAAAACACACCCGAATCCGACAAAAAAAATTCGGTGAGGTTTTGCCAAAACGCGTTCGAACCCAAAACACGGCCACGGAACCGAACCCAAAACCAAAACACAAAACCCGAAAAATTTCCGGTGCACATCTCTAGTGATTAAGACGCATTTTAAGGGAAAAAGACGCCCGACCTTAGGAGTGCTGCACCTGACCTGATGGTTCACTCACACCAGGCATCTCGCACTACATGGCGTATTGAGGCTAGATGTACGAGGACACATCTGTACATGTGGTAGAAAATATTAATAAACTTTTAATAAATAAGTATACCCACAGTGGAAGTATGATTTTGTGATCTGAACAACCCCATCCCTCAGCGAGGTCACTGTTATTAAGGAGGTGTTCTCATACACCTACAGAACAGTATCCTGTTTGCTCTCTGTGATGCAAGATACATCGGGTGGTATTCAAATGATATATCACGCCCAGTCGCCTTTCTAAAGTGATCCCCGTTATTTCACATATTGCGCCCATTGTAATCAGGTTTAGCTGCGTAAAGGGTTGGGTGCCTCTCCACCCCGGGGGTAGCAAGCTGAAGTGATGATACCACGCGCATCAGCAGAACGGGTGTGGAAGGGGGTAAAAAGAATTGAATACCGCCCATGGTATGACTTACGGGTCTACATACTAAGCCTTGGGTGGAGATAAAGTACCAGCCAATCAGGTCCTAACTGCCATGCCACAGGCTGTGTTTGAAAAATTACAGTTAGGAGTTGATTGGCTGGTACTTTATCTCCGTGCACTTTCTCTCCATCCAAGGCTTAGTAAATAGACCCCTTAGACATTCCACCATGGATAGCGATACCCTGGCTTTTGTACTTTCTCCTAAAATTTGAATCTTAATAGTTTCGTCGTAGCCACATACAAAGCTGCTTATAGCTGCTTATGTGCTAGGCACACTACATACACTGGTATAATTTGAAGACTAGGCACATCCATACATGGTGCGACACTTGGCATTGCTCGTTCGTCTGGGACCTCCATCTTTTGCCTTTTTACACATTCTAGCATCTGAGTCGCACTCAGCAGCTGTATGCCATGCAGTGCAGCACCAGTGTCCAGAGTACATTTGCATGGTCATTATGTATCAGTAGCAATAAGATGCATATTTTGAGATAAATCTATGTGAGATGCAGGGCTCAGGACCGTAACTAGGTGTGTGCCAGCGGTACCTGACACGCGGCGCATATGCACTGTGGGCGCAGCACCGCCTGGCAACACCATAGTTCCGTGCTGCAATACGTGTTTGTCTGCGGGGTGCAGCTGGGCAGTGCTGTCTTGAGAGTGCACTCTGTGCTCCTCTTCCCAGTTCCCACTCCTTTCCTCTACTCATCTACTGCCTGTCCAGCGGAGTTTACAGTGCATCACTCCCACCCCAGCAGCCAGCGCTTAGAGTGAGCCTGGCCCTGACCACCTGCTGTTATGTGTAAAAGGGGACTAGACTATGCCTGCCATAATGGTAAAAAGGGGACTCTACCTGCCATAATGTGTAAAAAGAGGGATTCTGCCTGCTGTAATGTGTAAAATGGGGAATATACCTGCCGATATGTGGAAAACGGGGACTCTACCTGCCATAGTGTGTAAAAGGGAGCTCTAACTGCCGTAATGTATAAAAGGGGACTCTACCTGGCATAATGTGTAAAAGTGGCTCTACCTGGCATAATGTGTGATAGGGGCTCTACCTGGTGTAATGTGTGTAATTGGTGCTACTGTACGGCGTCATTTGAATAATGGAGACTACTATGCAGTGTAATATGAATTGGTATTATTTTGTGGCCACGCCCCTTCCCCATAAGCCAAACCCCTAAATGTTTGTTGCGCGCCGTAGGCATGCACTGGCCCATGTTTAAATATGGGGGGCGCCGATGCTGTTTTTTGCACACAGTGCTAAAATGACTAGTTACAGCACTGACAGGACGTGGCATAGTCGCAAAGTCTGTGTTGCACCAAATAAGGCTATTTGGTGCTATCTGAGTAAAGGTTTATGTGGACACATATCTGTCAATGATGTTTAGGGATCTACAGTGTTAGACAATGGAAAAACAGGACACGCAGGTGTCAGGTAGATCTAACAGGGTGAGTTAGAAAGTATATTGAAATGAAATGCTAGATGTATGAAGGGATGGTATTGTAGACAGGGCCGGCTCTTCCATTAGGCAGCTTTAGGCGGCTGCCTAGGGGCACCGGCCCATGGAGGGCGCCACTGAATTCACCAAGCAATAAAGTAAAGGGTGTCTCTGTACGAGACATCCTCCTTTTACACTGCACCGACAGCGGCTGCAGGTCTAAACAGGTACAGCTGCCACTATCAGGCTGCACTGCATAGTGCCTCAGCGCTTCATCCGTGCCAACATGTATATCATCAAGTTATGTGAAGGCACATAGGAGGCAGATATAACTATTGCTCCTGAGGGGCGCCCCAACGGTCGCTCCTCATAGCCCTGATTCCCCTCCACCAGGGCCCTGGATCCCGGCTCTCCAGCAGCAAGCAGCACCTGACTACATGTCTGCACCCAGCAGCGTCGCTATAATGCTGCAGCTGACTAGGAAGAACCCTGCCAATAATGAGGGAAAACAGTAGCCCATGGGGTTTCTGCGGGACCACAGAGGGTGGGGGGAGGGGGCGTTTGCCCAGCACATTGAAAAAACTGGCCTCAGTGTCCTATCGATTCCTAATATGCCGCCTAACATTTATACATATTACAATATATATTTTCATTTTAAAATTCCTTGAGTGTCATCCCTTCTCTCTGTCTATGTATAATGATACCTCCGGGAGGTGGGGGGTGTTGCAGATTAGGGGGCGCTAGGCAGAAACTTTGCCTAGGGTGCAGAGATACCTTGCACCGGCCCTGATTGTAGAGGGCTTTGCAGGTAAGTTATCTTAATTGGATTCTGGATGATGCCGGAAGCCAATGAAGGGTTTTGAAGAGCGGTATGGCAGAAAAGGATGTTGAACAGTGTTGCTGCAGCATTTAAAATGCTTCAAAGTTGGAATATATGGGTGAGAGGAATGCCAGATATATAGATCAATAGATGGAGTTGCATTGAAGAAGTCTTGCAGTCATGCATGAGATAAGATTGTATAACATAAAAAAGGTCATGGGACATAAAGGAGGTCAACAGGGGATGTAGTAGACAGTCCATGCAGAATAATAACAAGGCTGAGAGTAAAGGTTATGGATATGAACTGTATTGTTTCTTTTTATGCTTCCATTAATCTTTCAGTCCAGCTGTTCTTTGGTGACATCAAAAGTATTTGTTTAACCAATACGTTATGAAATACTTTGATTATTGTTGATTAACTTTTTTCATATATTTAACGTTATGAAATACTTTGATTATTGTTGATTAACTTTTTTCATATATTTAACTTTAAAGTAGCACTGCATGACATTGTATTTCACAATTTGCTTATATGTGTTCGACTGATATTTAGGTATAACAATTTTAATGGCCTTAATATTATTACATAAGAACACAGAATACAACTAGGTATAAAAACACCACTTTACCTAATGAAAAACAATCAGAGCAATGAATGTCCGGCATAGGATTAGGATATATGACACTACAGGAAACTCAGATGTTGGTTTAATGTATCCCTTCCCACACACTGATGCCATATATATTTCCAACACTTGGTATATTAATTGTCATCCTTGGTTAGACAACATATGGTTTGTTAATCTTTCATAATTTTTTTTAAACTCTATTAGAGAAACACATCTGTTAGAGTACTTGAAAGTAAAATCTGAAAAAGAAGGGGGAAAAAAGATGCCCTTTAAATGGTGCTCTTATGGCACTGTGTTGAAAAATCCTCCAAACTAAAGAAAAAAATGGGCTAGATGCATTGCTTGGAAAGGTATTTTATATATATATATATATATATATATATATATATATATATGGAAAGCTGGAGAGATAGGGTTCGGCGGTCAGTGTTGCTAAACAATGGTAAATTTAAAAGCCAAAAAATATATATATGTATAAAATTTATTTTATATAAACAATTTTTTTAATATATATGAGAGTAAAAAAAGTTTTTACAAAGTACATAAAAACATAAAAGTATGGACCAAGTAAGTATTACAAGGATAAGGAGATCAACTTAACTTAAAAAACAGCAGGGGATTAGTGCAGGAAACCCAACGCGTTTCGTCTCATCAGACTTCTTCAAAGGGTAGGGACATAATGAGCTTCCCTGTCTATTTATAGCCAGAGTACCTGGTAAAGGGGTTGTGACATCACTGGTTGTCACATGATGCAATTAAATATTGCACGCTTTTAAAATACTTTTTAGTGCAATGAAATTACATGAGCTAGACATTCAGAGCAAAGTTAGTGGTTATAGAGATCAAAAAAAGGGTTTTAAATACTCTACAGTCCATAAATACAGTAAATACGATATGTTAGTGGCATTTCCGCCACACTTCCGGTGACGGGTGCCGAGTCTTCGTCACTTCCGCCCCACTTCCGGTCCGCGATTGCGCATGCGCCCACAGCGTCTTCCGGCTTTTAGGTTGTTCTCTACGCTTGTGTCCACGGCTGTCCCCGGCAGGCGTCAGAGTGTACAGGAGGGTTCTGTCTCTAAGGACCTATGCAGCGGCGGCCATCTTTGCTGGGATTTAGTCCATTTGATTTCTATAATGTGGCGGCCATCTTTTGGTAGTTCTTTTGGATCCAGATAGTTTCCAGTTATATCCGTGTCCATGACAACGATACCATAAATAGAAAGAGAATAGATGGTAATATCCTGGCAACAGATGTTATTTTGCAAAACATTCAAGACGATTCTTTACATATATTTTTTATGGGATCCGGTCTGAAAGATCGACAGTGTTTAGGTCGACAATGTTTAGGTCGACCACTATAGGTCGACAGTCACTAGGTCGACATGGATGGAAGGTCGAAAGGGTTTCTAGGTCGACATGTGCCAGGTCGACAGGTCTAAAGGTCGACATGAGTTTTTCACATTTTTTTTCTTTTTTTGAATTTTTTCATACTTACCGATCCACGTGGACTACGATTGGAACGGTAAAGTGTGCCGAGCGAAGCGGTAGTGGAGCGAAGGCACCATGCCCGAAGCATGGTGAGCGAAGCGAGCCATGCGAGGGGACGCGATGCACTAATTTGGGATCCCGGTCACTCTACGAAGAAAACGACACCAAAAAAAAAAAATCCTCATGTCGACCTTTAGACCTGTCGACCTAGCACATGTTGACCTAGAAACCCTGTCGACCTTCCATCCATGTCGACCTAGTGACTGTCGACCTATAGTGGTCGACCTAAACATTGTCGACCTAGACACTGTCGATTTGATGAACCACACCCATTTTTTATGTATATATGATCATCAGCAAGAACAATGAGAATAGTAATATATAACATATATATCTCCCGTTTTTTTAACAATAAATAAATAAATAAATAAAGTGCTGGTGCAATGTTAAATATAAGGCACTGTGTAAAAAGACCTCAGGGTAGAAAGTTTAAGAATATTAGTAGGTTAAAAAAAAAATATATATATTAAATAGGAGTGCAAAGTGCAACATGGTAAGATATAAATAGCAGTGGGTTTTGAAATAATATATTTCATTATTATATTTAAGAATAGTATAGGTGACATATGATAACAGTGCAAAGTGCGGATTGGATTAAAATGGTGGAAAGTGCAGAGTTTTTCGTGGCCTATGGCGTTATTTTAAGGAGTGTTAATATTACAAACATTATAAGTTGGTATTAAACTGACGTAATTTATTAGACATTACAGTACCCAATCTTCCCAGGTAGTCCCCTTCCCTGGTACTGATCAGGCCCAAACACTGCTTAGCTTCCAAGATCGGACGAGATTGGGCGTACCAGTGTGGTTTGACTGTACGCGAAAAAGATTAGACATCATAATACCACGTGATTTATTGCTTTATTCTTAAATGTTTGGTGGGCAGTAATTAACTGAATCGTGAAGTGAGGAAAGTAAAAGGGAGAACAATAAAAGAATAAAAGAAACAATGGAGTATTTCTGGGATACTGCACCTCATAGAAAGGGTGCAATTTTGTATCCCTCATTCAGGCCAACTGGATGTAGAGTCTGCAACTGGAAAATCCAATACATTTCCTGTCTTGAAAGTTTGTTTCCAAGGTCTCCTCCTCTCTCGCCCAAGCAAACGTGTTCAATTGCCTTAAATGTAAGGTCCTCTGGATTGGAGTTATGTTTACATGCAAAATGTCGAGAGACTGCGTGGCTGACAACCTTGTTCTTGATATTTCTTATATGTTCTTGGATCAGTATTTTAAGGGGGTCTCTTCGTCTTTCCTACATACTTCATTTTGCAGGTGCACTCCAAGAGGTAAATCACGGATGATGTGTTACAGTTCATAAAGTCCTTTATAGTGTATTCCTTCTTATCCTCTGTATCGCTAAAAGTTTTCCTGTTCCGGTGTAAGTATTTACATATATTGCACTTTCCACATTTATAAGACCCCGTACGTTTCAGCATCGGGGTGTTCCGGGTGGATTTTTCCTTCAGCATGCTAGGTGCAAGGAGGTCTTTGAGGTTTTTAGATTTTTAAAAAATTAGTTCTGGTTTGGGCAGTAAGATTTCTTTGAGCACTGGGTCCATTAAAAGAATTCCCCAATGAGATCTAAGGGAGTTTCTAATCACTTTTTCATGTTGACTATACGTAGTGATGAAGGCGATTCTTTCCTTCATTTCAACCTTGGTTTTATATGTTAGTAGCTTTTCCCTATCCAAAACTCTCATTTTTTCCAGTGCTTCATCTAAAAGGGGCTTCGGGTATCTTTTCTCTTCAAACCTCTTCCTGTAGATCTCCAATTGGTCTTCAAAGTCCTTCGTACTTGTGCAGTTCCGTTTAATTCTTGAGAACTGGGAGGCCGGAATGTTATTCTTCCACCTTTCCAGATGATTACTTTGGTAGTGTAGGTAACTGTTCATATCTACATTCTTAATGAAATTCTTGGTGGTGACTCTTCCCTTTTCTCCAGTTAAAATTAGATCCAAGTACTCAATGGATCTATCATTTGTTGTTGAGGTGAAGGCAAGGTTCAAATCATTGTCTCCCAAAGTCCTTAAAAATTCATTAAAAGCTTCAGGTGTGCCGTCCCAGATGATTAAAATGTCGTCGATGTAACGTTTATAAAATACCACATTTTCCTTAAAAGCACTTAGGGTGTAGACCTGTGTTCTCTCCCAACATCCCATAAAAAGATTTGCAAAACTCGGGGCAAATGTCGTCCCCATCGCTGTACCGCAGCATTGTAGATAAAACTGGTTTAAGAATTTAAAATAGTTATGGCTCAGGATAAAATACATAATATCACATATAAAATTTCTGTATGTGCTGGTCAAAAATGGATCACTGTCTAAAAATTCCCTGCATGCAGCTATGCCTTTAGAGTGTTCGATGCATGTATACAGGGATTGAACGTCCACTGTTGCCCAAATGTAAGTATCCTTCCATTCTATTGTTTTCAATAGGTTGAGTACTGATGTCGCATCTTTCAAGAAGGATGGGAGATCTTTCACATAATTCTTCAGGAAGATATCGACATATTCCGATAAATTTGCAGTTAGTGAGCTTATACCTGCCACTATTGGATGGCCAGGTGGGTTGGTCAAAGATTTATGTATTTTTGGCAGAAAGTAAAAAATGGGGGTAATTGGATTAGACTGCATAAGATATTGGTATTCTTCTTTGGTTACCACGTCATTTCTTAGTCCCTGTACAACTAACATCCTCAGTTCTTCCACAAAGACTTCTTTTGGGTCGCTTTGAAGCATTGTGTATGATTTTGTTTCTCCCAATAGCCTTACTGCCTCCTTCGTATAAGCATCATGGTCCATGATAACTAATCCACCCCCTTTGTCAGCCTGTTTTATAACCAGGTTGTTACTCTTCTGTAGTTTTTTCAAGGCTTCACATTCACGATTTTTCATGTTCTTTTCCTTTACCGGTTTTAGTTCTGTGTCGCATAAATCTTTCTTCACCAGTTCATAGAACATGCTGATATTGTTACCCTTTGATTCCAAAGGGTAGTACAGGTTGAGTATCCCTTATCCAAAATGCTTGGGACCAGAGGTATTTTGGATATGGGATTTTTCCGTATTTTGGAATAATTGCATACCATAATGAGATATCATGGTGATGGGACCTAAATCTAAGCACAGAATGCATTTATGTTACATATACACCTCATACACACAGCATGAAGGTAATTTTAGCCAATATTTTTTATAACTTTGTGCATTAAACAAAGTGTGTCTACATTCACACAATTCATTTATGTTTCATATACACCTTATATACACAGCCTGAAGGTCATTTAATACAATATTATTAATAACTTTGTGTATTAAACAAAGTTTGTGTACATTGAGCCATCAAAAAACAAAGGTTTCACTATCTCACTCTCACTCAAAAAAGTCCGTATTTCGGAATATTCCGTATTTCGGAATATTTGGATATGGGATACTCAACCTGTACTTGGATGTTGGTTTTAAACCGGATCTTGAACGGTCTACATAATTGCTTATGACTGCATCATCTTTCCTTATGAAGTGTCTTTTGAGAGTAAGTTTTCTTATGAATTTGTTCAGGTCGATAAAGGTCTCAAATTTATTGTATCACTTGTAGGTGCGAATGATAGTCCTCTGCTTAGTAGTGTTACCTCTGGCTTCGTTAGTGTATGTTTGGATAGGTTGAAGATGCCTTTACTTTTTGGTTCGGCTAATGTAGATTCCTTCTCTTCTGTTCTCTTCCTCCTACCGCCCCGTTTGCCTCTTCTTCTAAAAACCTTCTCTTCATGGGTGATGCTTGTTTGCTGTCCTCTGTCACCATGTTTCTTACCATGTCTTTTGTTCGTGCTCCCGTTCTTAATGATAAAAAATCCTGGTCACCTGTTGAATCCCTTCTTTGTAGAGCTGAAAATCTGTTGGTCGTTCTTATATATGTATTTGTTGGAAAGTCCGTACTCGTATTACTGGATATTCTTCCTCTATTGGGGACCGTTCTCCATTTATATCTTCCCGTTCCACTGTGCTGATGATCTGGTCCCTTAAATCTGCTCCAATTCTTTGTTAGGCCTTTGTCATAATCATTCTTGTCCCGTATAAACTTCTTTTCTTTTCCTTTAATGACTTCCCCTTCAACATGTTCCAGTTTCTTGTTAAGGACTTTTTCGTTGATTACATAATCCTCCTTATCCTTAAAGCTAAGCATTTCGGATTCTTTTGCTTTAATCTCAGTCTCTAGTTCCACCAGGACGTTCTTTTGCTTCCTGATGAGCAGTCTCATTAAGTCAATAGAGCATTTATGTAAAATGGAGTCCCACTCCTCTGTAAACTGTGTATCTATATTCCCAAAGGTGGGTTGTTTTAAAAGTCTCAAACCTCTAGGTACCTTGTTAACTGTCACGTAATGTTCTAGTCCCTTTATGTCCCACTAGGTTTTTACTTCTTTAACGAGGAGTTTCTCAATTCCCCAAAATAGATCATCTAAGTCTCGTGTAGGTGTGGGATCATTAACTGTTTTACTCTCAATAAAGATTCTTTGGCATAGATCTTTCTTTTTGTTGTGCGATCATTATTTCCAAATATTCTAGTTTGATACTGGATACTATGTTCACCAGGCTGCTATACCAATATACCAAAAAATGCGTAGAGAAAGAGGGGGAGAGGTACAGCGCCACTTGTGAAGTATGATCTCAGTAAAAAGTATTATAGTAAATAATCTAAAATGAGATTAAGATTACATAAAAATTACCATAAGAAAACACACATAACCTCATTAAAGGTGTCTGCCGGGCCCTAAGGATGCAGTGCCGGTACCGCACTGCTGGACGTATGGAAAGCTGGAGAGATAGGGTTCGGCGCTCAGTGTTGCTAAAAAATGGTAAATTTAAAAGCCAAAAAATATATATATGTATAAAATTTATTTTATATAAACATTTTTTTGATATATATGAGAGTAAGAAAAGTTTAAAAAAAGGACATAAAAACATAAAAGTATGGACCAAGTAAGTATTACAAGGATAAGGAGATCAACTTAACTTAAAAAACTGCAGGGGATTTGTGCAGGAAACCAACGCGTTTCGTCTCATAAGACTTTTTCAAAGGGTAGGGACATAATGAGCTTCCCTGTCTATTTATAGCCAGAGTACCTGGTAAAGGGGTTGTGACATCACTGGTGGTCACATGATGCAATTAAATATTGCACGCTTTTAAAATACTTTTTAGTGCAATGAAATTACATGAGCTAGACATTCAGAGCAGAGTTAGTGGTTATAGAGATCAAAAAATGGGTTTTAAATACTCTACAGTCCATAAATACAGTAAATACGATATGTTAGTGGCATTTCCGCCACACTTCTGGTGACGGGTGCCGAGTCTTCGTCACTTCCGCCCAACTTCCGGTCCACGATTGCGCATGCGCCCACGGCGTCTCCCGGCTTTCAGGATGTTCTCTACGCTTGTGTCCACGGCTGTCCCCGGCAGGCGTCAGAGTGTACAGGAGGGTTTTGTCTCTAAGGACCTATGCGGCGGCGGCCATCTTTGCTGGGATTTAGTCCATTTGATTTCTATAATGTGGCGGCCATCTTTTGGTAGTTCTTTTGGATCCAGATAGTTTTCAGTTATACCCGTGTCCATGACAACGATACAATAAATAGAAAGAGAATAGATGGTAATATCCTGGCAACAGATGTTATTTTGCAAAACATTCAAGACGATTCTTTACATATATTTTTTATGTATATATGATCATCAGCAAGAACCATGAGAATAGTAATATATAACATATATATCTCCCGTTTTTTTAACAATAAATAAATAAATAAATAAATAAAGTGCTGGTGCAATGTTAAATATAAGGCACTGTGTAAAAGGACCTCAGGGTAGAAAGTTTAAGAATATTAGTAGGTTAAAAAAAAAATATATTAAATAGGAGTGCAAAGTGCAACATGGTAAGATATAAATAGCAGTGGGTTTTGAAATAATATATTTCATTATTATGTTTAAGAATAGTATAGGTGACATATGATAACAGTGCAAAGTGCGGATTGGATTAAAATGGTGGAAAGTGCAGAGTTTTTCGTGGCCTATGGCGTTATTTTAAGGAGTGTATATATATATATATATATATATTAGTGATGAGCGGGTTCGGATCCTCGGGATTCGAACCCACCCGAACTTCACCTTTTTTTTCACGGGTCCGAGCGACTCGGATCCTCCCGCCTTGCTCGGTTAACCCGAGCGCTCCCGAACATCATCATCCCGCTGTCGGATTCTCGCGAGATTTGGATTCTATATAAGGAGCCGCGCGTCGCCGCCATTTTTCAATCGTGCACCAGTATTATATAGGAGGAGTACAGTGCAGAGTTTTGCTGACCAGTGACCAGTGACCACCAGTATTATACGTTCTCTGCCTGAAAAACGCTCCATATCTGTGCTCAGTGTGCTGCATATATCTGTGCTCACACTGCTTTATTGTGGGGACTGGGGACCACCAGTATATTATATAGGAGGAGTACAGTGCAGAGTTTTGCTGACCAGTGACCACCAGTATTATACGTTCTCTGCCTGAAAAACGCTCCATATCTGTGCTCAGTGTGATGCATATATCTGTGCTCACACTGCTTTATTGTGGGGACTGGGGACCACCAGTATTATATAGGAGGAGTACAGTGCAGAGTTTTGCTGACCAGTGACCAGTGACCACCAGTATTATACGTTCTCTGCCTGAAAAACGCTCCATATCTGTGCTCAGTGTGCTGCATATATCTGTGCTGACACTGCTTTATTGTGGGGACTGTGGACCACCAGTATTAAATAGGAGGAGTACAGTGCAGAGTTTTGCTGACCAGTGACCACCAGTATTATACGTTGATCTATTACTGGCATATAATTCCACACATTAAAAAATTGAGAACAAAAATGTGGAGGGTAAAATAGGGAAAGATCAAGATCCACTTCCACCTCGTGCTGAAGCTGCTGCCACTAGTCATGGCCGAGACGATGAAATGCCATCAACGTCGCCTGCCAAGGCCGATGCACAATGTCATAGTAGACAGCATGTAAAATCCCAAAAAATAAAGCTCAGTAAAATGACCCAAAAATCTAAATCAAAATCGTCTGAGGAGAAGCGTAAACTTGCCAATGTGCCATTTACGACACGGAGTGGCAAGGAACGGCTGAGGCCCTGGCCTATGTTCAAGGCTAGTGGTTCAGCTTCACCTGAGGATGGAAGCAGTCATCTTCCTGCTAGAAAACTTAAAAGAGTTAAGATGGCAAAAGCACAGCAAAGAACTGTGCGTTCTTCTAAATCACAAATCCCCAAGGAGAGTCCAATTGTGTCGGTTGCGATGCCTGACCTTCCCAACACTGGACGGGAAGAGGTTGCGCCTTCCACCATTTGCACGTCCCCTGCAAGTGCTGGAAGGAGCACCCGCAGTCCAGTTCCTGATGGTCAAATCGAAGATGTCACTGTTGAAGTACACCAGGATGAGGATATGGGTGTTGCTGGCGCTGGGGAGTAAATTGACAAGGAGGATTCTGATGGTGAGGTGGTTTGTTTAAGTCAGGCACCCGGAGAGACACCTGTTGTCCGTGGGACGAATATGGCCTTTGACATGCCTGGTCAAAATACAAAAAAAAATCACCTCTTCGGTGTGGAATTATTTCAACAGAAATGCGGACAACTGGTGTCAAGCTGTGTGTTGCCTTTGTCAAGCTGTAATAAGTAGGGGTAAGGACGTTAACCACCTAGGAACTAGTGATGAGCGGGTTCGGTTTCTCGGAAACCGAACCCCCCCGAACTTCATCCTTTTTACACGGGTCCGAGCCATACTCGGATTCTCCCGTATGGCTCGGGTAACCCAAGCGCGCCCAAACGTTATAATCCCGCTGTCGGATTCTCGCGAGATTCGGATTCTATATAAGCAGCCGCGCGTCACCGCCATTTTCACTCGTGCATTTGAAATGTTAGGGAGAGGACGTGGCTGGCATCCTCTCCGTTATTGTTGAACTTGATTGTGCACTATTGCTTAATTGTGGGGAGGGCTGGGGAGCAGCTGTATAATATAGGAGGAGTACAGTGCAGAGTTTTGCTGATCAGTGACCACCAGTTATCCGTTCTCTGACTCAAAAAAACGCTCCATATCTGTGCTCAGTGTGCTGCATATATCTGTGCTCACACTACTTAATTGTGGGGACTGGGGAGCAGCTGTATTATATAGCAGGAGTACAGTGCAGAGTTTTGCTGACAGTGACCACCAGTATACGTTGTCTGCCTGAAAAACACTCCATATCTGTGCTCAGTGTGCTGCTTTATTGTGGGGACTGGGGACCACCAGTATAATATTATATGGGAGGATTACAGTGCAGAGTTTTGCTGACCAGTGACCACCATTATATAATATATAGCATTACGGTACAGTAGGCCACTGCTGTACCTACCTCTGTGTCGTTATTAAGTATACTATCCATCTACATTCTATACCTGTGGTGCATTTTAGTTTTGCAGTTTGCTGACACAGTGACCACCAGTATACTATATATAATAGCAGTACGGTACGGAAGGCCACTGCTGTACCTACCTCTGTGTCGTCATTAAGTATACTATCCATCTACATTCTATACCTGTGGTGCATTTTAGTTTTGCAGTTTGCTGACACAGTGACCACCAGTATACTATATATAGCAGTACGGAAGGCCACTGCTGTACCTACCTCTGTGTCGTCATTAAGTATACTATCCATCTACATTCTATACCTGTGGTGCATTTTAGTTTTGCAGTTTGCTGACACAGTGACCACCAGTATACTATATATAATAGCAGTACGGTACGGAAGGCCACTGCTGTACCTACCTCTGTGTCGTCATTAAGTATACTATCCATCTACATTCTATACCTGTGGTGCATTTTAGTTTTGCAGTTTGCTGACACAGTGACCACCAGTATACTATATATAGCAGTATGGAAGGCCACTGCTGTACCTACCTCTGTGTCGTCATTAAGTATACTATCCATCTACATTCTATACCTGTGGTGCATTTTAGTTTTGCAGTTTGCTGACACAGTGACCACCAGTATACTATATATAATAGCAGTACGGTACGGAAGGCCACTGCTGTACCTACCACTGTGTCATCATTAAGTATACTATCCATCTACATTCTATACCTGTGGTGCATTTTAGTTTTGCAGTTTGCTGACACAGTGACCACCAGTATACTATATATAGCAGTACGGAAGGCCACTGCTGTACCTACCTCTGTGTCATCATTAAGTATACTATCCATCTACATTCTATACCTGTAGTGCCTTTTAGTTTTGCAGTTTGCTGACACAGTGATCACCAGTATACTATATATAATAGCAGTACGGTACGGAAGGCCACTGCTGTACCTACCTCTGTGTCGTCATTAAGTATACTATCCATCTACATTCTATACCTGTGGTGCATTTTAGTTTTGCAGTTTGCTGACACAGTGACCACCAGTATACTATATATAGCAGTACGGAAGGCCACTGCTGTACCTACCTCTGTGTCGTCATTAAGTATACTATCCATCTACATTCTATACCTGTAGTGCCTTTTAGTTTTGCAGTTTGCTGACACAGTGATCACCAGTATACTATATATAATAGCAGTACGGTACGGAAGGCCACTGCTGTACCTACCTCTGTGTCGTCATTAAGTATACTATCCATCTACATTCTATACCTGTGGTGCATTTTAGTTTTGCAGTTTGCTGACACAGTGACCACCAGTATACTATATATAGCAGTACGGAAGGCCACTGGTGTACCTACCTCTGTGTCGTCATTAAGTATACTATCCATCTACATTCTATACCTGGGGTGCATTTTAGTTTTGCAGTTTGCTGACACAGTGACCACCAGTATACTATATATAGCAGTACGGAAGGCCACTGCTGTACCTACCTCTGTGTCGTCATTAAGTATACTATCCATCTACATTCTATACCTGTGGTGCGCCTCTTTTTTTCTTTGCATCATGTGCTGTTTGGGGACTATTTTTGTGAAGTGACATCCTGTCTGACACTGCAGTGCCACTCCTAGATGGGCCAGGTGTTTGTGTCGGCCACTTGTGTCGCTTAGCTTAGTCACACAGCGACCTTGGTGCGCCTCTTTTTTTCTTTGCATCATGTGCTGTTTGGGGACAATTTTTTTGAAGTGTCATCCTGCTTGACACTGCAGTGCCACTCCTAGATGGGCCAGGTGTTTGTGTCGGCCACTTGTGTCGTTTAGCTTAGTCACACAGCGACCTTGGTGCGCCTCTTTTTTTCTTTGCATCATGAGCTGTTTGGGTACTATTTTTTTGAAGTGCCATCCTGCCTGACACTGCAGTGCCACTCCTAGATGGGCCAGGTGTTTGTGTCGGCCACTTGGGTCGCTTAGCTTAGTCACACAGCGACCTTGGTGCGCCTATTTTTTTCTTTGCATCTTGTGCTGTTTGGGAACAATTTTTTTGAAGTGCCATCCTGTCTGACACTGCAGTGCCACTCCTAGATGGGCCAGGTGTTTGTGTCGGCCACTTGTGTCGCTTAGCTTAGTCACACAACGACCTTGGTGCGCCTCTTTTTTTCTTTGCATCATGTGCTGTTTGGGGACTATTTTTTTGAAGTGCCATCCTGCCTGACACTGCAGTGCCACTCCTAGATGGGCCAGGTGTTTGTTTCGGCCACTTGTGTTGCTTAGCTTAGTCACACAGCGACCTTGGTGCGCCTCTTTTTTTCTTTGCATCATGTGCTGTTTGGGGACTATTTTTTTGAAGTGCCATCCTGCCTGACACTGCAGTGCCACTCCTAGATGGGCCAGGTGTTTGTGTCGGCCACTTGTGTCGCTTAGCTTAGCCATCCAGCGACCTCGGTGCAAATTTTAGGACTAAAAATAATAGTGTGAGGTGTTCAGAATAGACTGGAAATGAGTGGAAATTATGGTTATTGAGGTTAATAAAACTATGGGATCAAAATGACCCCCAAATTCTATGATTTAAGCTGTTTTTTAGGGTTTTTTGTAAAAAACACCCGAATCAGAATAAAAATTTTCGGTGAGGTTTTGCCAAAACGCGTCCGAATCCAAAACACGGCCGCGGAACCGAATCCAAAACCAAAACACAAAACCCGAAAAATGTCCGGTGCACATCACTACTAGGAACATCCTCCCTTATACGTCACCTGCAGCGCATTCATCAGAAGTCAGTGACAAGTTCAAAAACTTTGGATGACAGCGGAAGCAGTCCACTGACCACTAAATCCCTTCCTCTTGTAACCAAGCTCCTGCAAACCACACCACCAACTCCCTCAGTGTCAATTTCCTCCTTACACAGGAAAGCCAATAGTCCTGCAGGCCATGTCACTGTCAAGTTTGACGAGTCCTCTCCTGCCTGGGATTCCTCCGATGCATCCTTGAGTGTAACGCCTACTGCTGCTGGCGATGCTGTTGTTGCTGCTGGGAGTCGATCGGCATCCCAGAGGGGAAGTCGGAAGACCACTTGTACTACTTCCAGTAAGCAATTGACTGTCCAACAGTCCTTTGCGAGGAAGATTAAATATCACAGCAGTCATCCTGCTGCAAAGCGGATAACTCAGGCCTTGGCAGCCTGGGCGGTGAGAAACGTGTGTCCGGTATCCAACGTTAATTTACAGGCAACTAGAGACTTGATTGAGGTACTGTGTCCCCGGTACCAAATACCATCTAGGTTCCATTTCTCTAGGCAGGCGATACCGAAAATGTACACAGACGTCAGAAAAAGAGTCACCAGTGTTCTAAAAAATGCAGTTGTACCCAATGTCCACTTAACCACGGAGATGTGGACAAGTGGAGCAGGGCAGACTCAGGACTATATGACTGTGACAGCCCACTGGGTAGATGTATTGCCTCCCGCAGAAAGAACAGCAGCGGCGGCACCAGTAGCAGCATCTCGCAAATGCCAACTCGTTCCTAGGCAGGCTACGCTTTGTATCACCACTTTCCAGAAGAGGCACACAGCTGACAACCTCTTATGGAAACTGAGGAAGATCATCGCAGAATGGCTTACCCCAATTGGACTCTCCTGGGGATTTGTGACATCGGACAACGCCACCAATATTGTGCGTGCATTACATCTGGGCAAATTCCAGCACGTCCCATGTTTTGCACATACATTGAATTTGGTGGTGCAGAATTATTTAAAAAACGACAGGGGAGTGCAAGAGATGCTGTCGGTGGCCCGAAGAATTGCGGGCCAATTTCGGCATTCAGCCACCGCGTGCCGAAGACTGGAGCACCAGCAAACAGTCCTGAACCTGCCCTGCCATCATCTGAAGCAAGAGGTGGTAACGACGTGGAATTCAACCCTCTATATGCTTCAGAGGATGGAGGAGCAGTAAAAGGCCATTCAAGCCTATACATCTGCCTACGATATAGCCAAAGGAGGGGGAATGCACCTGACTCAAGCGCAGTGGAGAATGATTTCAACGTTGTGCAAGGTTCTGCAACCCTTTGAACTTGCCACACGTGAAGTCAGTTCAGACACTGCCAGCCAGAGTCAGGTCATTCCCCTCATCAGGCTTTTGCAGAAGAATCTGGAGACATTGAAGGAGGAGCTAAAACAGAGCGATTCTGCTAGGCATGTGGGACTTGTGGATGGAGCCCTTAATTCGCTTAACCAGGATTCACGGGTGGTCAATCTGTTGAAATCAGAGCACTACATTTTGGCCACCGTGCTCGATCCTAGATTTAAAACCTACGTTGTATCTCTCTTTCCGGCAGACACAAGTCTGCAGATGTTCAAAGACCTGCTGGTGAGAAAATTGTCAAGTCAAGCGGAACGTGACCCGTCAACATCTCCTCCTTCACATTCTCCCACAACTGGGGGTGCGAGGAAAAGGCTAAGAATTCCGAGCCCACCCGCTGGCGGTGATGCAGGGCAGTCTGGAGTGAGTGCTGACATCTGGTCCGGACTGAAGGACCTGCCAACGATTACTGACATGTCGTCTACTGTCACTGCATATGATTCTGTCACCATTGAAAAAATGGTGGAGGATTATATGAGTGACCGCATCCAAGTAGGCACGTCAGACAGTCCGTACGTATACTGGCAGGAAAAAGAGGCAATTTGGAGGCCCTTGCAGAAACTGGCTTTATTTTACCTAAGTTGCCCCCCCTCCAGTGTGTACTCCAAAAGAGTGTTTAGTGCAGCCGCTCACCTTGTTAGCAATCGGCGTACGAGGTTACTTACAGAAAATGTGTAGAAGATGATGTTCATCAAAATGAATTAAAATCAATTCCTCCGTGGAGACATTCACCAGCAATTGCCTCCAGGAAGTACACAGGGACCTGAGATGGTGGATTCCAGTGGGGACAAATTAATAATCTGTGAGGAGGGGGATGTACACAGTGAAAGAAGTGAGGAATCGGACGATGAGGAGGAGGTGGACATCTTGCCTCTGTAGAGCCAGTTTGTGCAAGGAGAGATTGATTGCTTCTTGTTTGGTGGGGGCCCAAACAAACCAGTCATTTGAGTCACAGTTGTGTGGCAGACTCTGTCGCTGAAATGATGGGTTTGTTAAAGTGTGCATGTCCTGTTTATACAACATAAGGGTGGGTGGGAGGGCCCAAGGACAATTCCATCTTGCACCTCTTTTTCCTTTAATTTTTCTTTGCATCTTGTGCTGTTTGGGGACTATTTTTTTGAAGTGCCATCTTGCCTGACACTGCAGTGCCACTCCTAGATGGGCCAGGTGTTTGTGTCGGCCACTTGGGTCGCTTAGCTTAGTCACACAGCTACCTCATTGCGCCTCTATTTTTCTTTGCATTATGTGCTGTTTGGGGACCATTTTTTTAATTTGCCATCCTGTCTGACACTGCAGTGCCACTCCTAGATGGGCCAGGTGTTTGTGTCGGCCACTTGGGTCGCTTAGCTTAGTCACACAGCTACCTCATTGCGCCTCTATTTTTCTTTGCATTATGTGCTGTTTGGGGCCCATTTTTTTAATTTGCCATCCTGTCTGACACTGCAGAGCCACTCCTAGATGGGCCAGGTGTTTGTGTCGGCCACTTGGGTCGCTTAGCTTAGTCACACAGCTACCTCATTGCGCCTCTATTTTTTTTTTTTGCATTATGTGCTGTTTGGGGACCATTTTTTTAATTTGCCATCCTGTCTGACACTGCAGTGCCACTCCTAGATGGGCCAGGTGTTTGTGTCGGCCACTTGGGTCACTTAGCTTAGTCACACAGCTGCCTCATTGCTCCTCTTTTTTTCTTTGCATCATGTGCTGTTTGGGGACTATTTTTTTAATCTGCCATCCTGTCTGACACTGCAGTGCCACTCCTAGATGGGCCAGGTGTTTGTGTCGGCCACTTGGGTCGCTTAGCTTAGTCACACAGCTACCTCATTGCGCCTCTTTTTTTCTTTGCATCATGTGCTGTTTGGGGACTATTTTTTTAATCTGCCATCCTTTCTGACACTGCAGTGCCACTCCTAGATGGGCCAGGTGTTTGTGTCGGCCACTTGGGTCGCTTAGCTTAGTCACACAACTACCTCATTGCGCCTCTTTTTTTCTTTGCATCATGTGCTGTTTAGGGACAATTTTTTTAATCTGCCATCCTGTCTGACACTGCAGTGCCACTCCTAGATGGGCCAGGTTTTTGTGTCGGCCACATGGGTCGCTTAGCTTAGTCACACAGCTACCTCATTGCACCTCTTTTTTTCTTTGCATCATGTGCTGTTTGGGGACTATTTTTTTGAAGTGCCATCCTGTCTGACACTGCAGTGCCACTCCTAGATGGGCCAGGTGTTTGTGTCGGCCACTTGGGTCGCTTAGCGTAGTCATCCAGGGACCTTGGTGCAAATTTTAGGACTAAAAATAATATTGTGAGGTGTGAGGTGTTCAGAATAGGCTGGAAATGAGTGGAAATTATGGTTATTGAGGTTAATAATACTGTGGGATCAAAATGACCCCCAAATTCTATGATTTAAGCTGTTTTTGAGGGTTTTTTTAAAAAACACCCGAATCCAAAACACACCCGAATCCGGCAAAAAAATTTCAGGGAGGTGTTGCCAAAACGCGTCCGAATCCAAAACACGGCCGCGGAACTGAATCCAAAACCAAAACCCGAAAAATGTCCGGTGCACATCACTAAATATATATATATATATATATATATATATATATATATAGAGAGAGAGATAGAGAGAGAGAAAGTGCCAGCCAGTCAGCTCTTAATTGTAATTTCTCGTACATCCTAGAGGATGCTGGGGACTCCGTAAGGACCATGGGGATAGACGGGCTCCGCAAAAGACATGGGCACTTTAAGAAAGACTTTAGGTATGGGTGTGCACTGGCTTCTCCCTCTATGCCCCTCCTCCAGACCTCAGTTTGATACTGTGCCCAGAGGAGACTGGGTGCATTACAGGGAGCTCTCCTGAGCTTCCTGTCAGAAAGTATATTTGTTAGGTTTTTTATTTTCAGGGAGCCTGCTGGCAACAGACTCCTTGCATTGAGGGACTGAGGAGAGAGAAACAGACCTACTTCTGTGAGTTTAAAGCCCCTATTTCTTAGGCTACTGGACACCATTAGCTCCAGAGGGATTGGTACGCAGGTCTCACCCTCGCCGTCCGTCCCAGAGCCGCGCCGCCGTCCTCCTCGCAGAGCCGGAAGATTGAAGCCGGGTGAGTATGAGAAGAAAAGAAGTCTTCAGAGGGGGCAGAAGACTTCTTGATCTTCACTGAGGTAACGCACAGCAGTAAAGCTGTGCGCCATTGCTCCCATACACCTCACACACGGCAGTCACTGTAAGGGTGCCGGGCGCAGGGGGGGCGCCCTGGGCAACATGAAAACCTCTCTTTGGCAAAAAATACATATATATATATATATATATATGCAGCTGGGCACTGTATATATATATATATATATATATATAAAGAGCCCCCGCCAGTTTTTCAATATATTTGAACGGGACAGAAGCCTGCCGCAGAGGGGCTTCTCCCTCAGCACTCCCCAGCGCCATTTTCTCCACAGCACAGCGCTGAGAGGAAGCTCCCCGGACTCTCCCCCTGCTTATTCATGGTGAAAGAGGGTTTTAAAGGAGGGGGGGCACATAATTGGCGCATATACATATATATAAAGGCGCTACTGGGTAAACATTTTGTGTTTTTTCCTGGGTTATATAGCACTGGGGTGTGTGCTGGCATACTCTCTCTTTGTCTCTCCAAAGGGCCTTGTGGGGGAACTGTCTCCAGATAAGAGGTTCCCTGAGTGTGTGGTGTGTCGGTACGCGTGTGTCAACATGTCTGAGGTAGAAGGCTCGCCTAGGGATGAGGGGGAGCATATGAATGTGAGGTCTCCATCGGCAGCGCCGACACCTGACTGGATGGATATGTGGAATGTTTTAAATGCTAATGTAAATTTATTACACAAATGATTAGACAAAGCTGAAGCTAGGGAACAGCCAGGGAGTCAACCCATGTCTGTTCCTATGTCGCAGGGGCCTTCGGGGTCTCAAAAGCGCCCACTATCCCAAATAGGAGACACAGATACCAACACGGATTCTGACTCCAGTGTCGACTACGATGATGCAAAGTTACAGCCAAAAGTGGCGAAATGTATTAGATATATGATTATTGCAATTAAGGATATTTTGCATATCGAAGAGGAACCCCCTGTCCCTGACACGAGGATACACATGTATAAGGGAAAGAAACCTGAGGTAACCTTTCCCTCCTCACATGAGTTGAACGAATTATGTGAAAAAGCTTGGGAATCTCCAGACAAAAAACTGCAGATTCCCAAGAGGATTCTTATGGCGTATCCTTTCCCGCCAATGGACAGGATACGGTGGGAATCCTCCCCTAGGGTGGACAAAGCATTGATACGCTTATCAAAAAAGATAGCGCTGCCATCCCAGTATACGGCTACCCTCAAGGATCCTGCTGACCGCAAGCAGGAGGTTACCTTGAAGTCCATTTACACACATTCTGGTACATTGCTCAGACCGGCAATTGCGTCGGCCAGGGTTTGTAGCGCGGTAGCAGCATGGACAGATTCCTTATCAGCGGAAATTGAGACCCTAGATAAGGATACCATTTTATTGACCCTAGGGCATATAAAAGATGCTGTCTTATATATGAGAGATGCTCAAACAGACATTAGTCTACTGGGTTCCAGAATTAACGCTATGTCAATTTCTGCTAGACGAGTCCTATGGACTCGGCAGTGGACAGGTGATGCCGACTCAAAGAGGCATATGGAGGTTTTGCCTTACAAGGGTGAGGAATTGTTTGGGGAAGGTCTCTCGGACCTAGTCTCCACAGCTACGGCAGGTAAATCGAATTTTTTGCCTTATGTTCCCTCGCAGCCTAAGAAAGCGCCACATTATCAAATGTGATAATCATCCTTTCGTTCAAATAAAAGCAAAAGAGTATGAGGATCGTCCTTTCTTGCCAGAGGTAAGGGCAGAGGAAAAAAGCTGCACAACACAGCTAGTTCCCAGGAGCAGAAGTCTTCCCCGGCATCTACAAAATCCACCGCATGACGCTGGGGCTCCGCTGAGGGAGTCCGCCCCAGTGGGGGCACGTCTTTGACTTTTCAGCCACATCTGGGTTCACTCACAGGTGGATCCCTGGGCAATGGAAATTGTTTTCAGGGATACAAGCTGGAATTCGAAGAGGTGCCTCCTGGCTAGTTTTTCAAATCGGCTCTGCCAGCCTCTCCCTCAGAAAGGGAGATAGTGTTAAATGCAATTCACAAATTGTGTCTTCAACAGGTGGTGGTCGAGGTTCCCTTGCTTCAACGAGGGAAGGGATATTACTCAACCCTATTTGTAGTCCCGAAACCGGACGGTTCGGTCAGACCCATTTTAAATTTAAAATCCCTGAACCTATACTTGAAAAGGTTCAAGTTCAAGATGGAATCGCTCAGAGCGGTCATCGCCAGCCTGGAAGGGGGGGATTTTATGGTATCCCTGGACATAAAGGATGCATACCTTCATGTTCCCATTTATCCACCTCATCAGGCGTACCTGAGATTTGCGGTACAGGATTGTCATTACCAATTTCAGACGTTGCCGTTTGGGCTTTCCACGGCCCCGAGGTTTTTCACCAAGGTAATGGCGGAAATGATGGTGCTCCTGCGCAAGCAAGGTGTCACAATTATCCCGTACTTGGACGATCTCCTCATAAAAGCGAGATCGAGAGAGCAGTTGCTGAACAGCGTCTCACTGGCACTAAGGGTGTTACAGCAACACGGCTGGATTCTCAATATCCCGAAGTCACAGTTGGTTCCTACGACTCGTCTGACCTTCTTGGGCATGATTCTGGATACAGACCAGAAAAGGGTTTTTCTTCCAATAGTAAAAGCTCAGGAACTCATGACTCTAGTCAAGAACCTATTGAAGCCAAAACAAGTGTCAGTACATCATTGCACTCAAGTCCTGGGAAAGATGGTGGCAGTATACGAAGCCATTCCCTTTGGCAGGTTCCATGCGAGGATTTTCCAATGGGACCTACTGGACAAGTGGGATGGGTCACATCTACAAATTCATCAGTTGATCACCCTGTCCCCCAGAGCCAGGGTATCTCTCCTGTGGTGGCTGCAGAGTGCTCACCTTCTAGAGGGCCGCAGGTTCGGCAATCAGGACTGGATCCTGGTGACCACGGAAATGAGCCTCCGAGGGTGGGGAGCAGTCACACAGGGAAGAAATTTTCAAGGTCTGTGGTCAAGTCAAGAGACTTGTCTTCACATCAACATCCTGGAACTGAGGGCCATATACAACGCCCTACGTCAAGCGGAGACTTTACTTCGCAACCAACCAGTTCTGATCCAGTCAGACAACATCACCGCAGTGGCTCATGTAAACCGCCAAGGTAGCACAAGGAGCAGAGGAGCAGTGGCGGAAGCCACCAGGATTCTTCGCTGGGCGAAAAATCATGTAAGCGCACTGTCAGCGGTGTTCATAATGGGAGTGGACAACTGGGAAGCAGACTTTCTCAGCAGACACGACCTGCATCCAGGAGAGTGGGGACTTCATCGGGAAGTCTTCGCACAGATTGCAAGTCGATGGGGATTGCCCCGGTTAGACATGATGGCGTCCCGCCTCAACAAAAAGCTACAGAGGTATTGCGCCAGATCAAAAGATCCTCAGGTGGTAGCTGTAGATGCCCTAGTGACACCATGGGTGTTTCAGTCGGTCTATGTGTTTCCTCCTCTTCCTCTCATACCCAAGGTGTTGAGAATAATAAGAAAAAGAGGAGTGAGAACAATTCTCATTGTTCCAGATTGGCCACGAAGGACCTGGTATCCGGATCTGCTGGAAATGCTCACAGAAGAACCGTGGCCTCTTCCTCTACGACAGGATCTGTTGCAACAGGGGCCCTGTCTGTTCCAAGACTTACCGCGGCTGCGTTTGACGGCGTGGCGGTTGAACGCAGGATCCTAGCGGAAAAAGGAATTCCGGATGAGGTCATTCCTACGCTGATAAAGGCTAGGGAGGACGTGACAGCTAAACATTATCACCGTATATGGCGAAAATATGTTTCTTGGTGTGAGGCCAGGAATGCTCCTATGGAAGAATTCCATCTGGGCCGTTTCCTTCACTTCCTACAGACTGGAGTGAATTTGGGCCTAAAATTAGGCTCCATTAAGGTTCAGATTTCGGCCTTATCCATTTTCTTTAAAAAAGAATTGGCTTCTCTCCCAGAAGTACAGACTTTTGTGAAGGGAGTGCTGCATATTCAGCCTCCTTTTATACCTCCGGTGGTGCCTTGGGACCTTAACGTGGTGTTGAGTTTCCTTAAGTCACACTGGTTTGAACCACTTCAAACAGTGGAGTTAAAATATCTCACTTGGAAGGTGGTCATGTTATTAGGCTTGGCTTCAGCTAGGCGAGTGTCGGAATTGGCGGCTTTGTCTCATAAATGCCCCTATCTGGTTTTCCATATGGATAGAGCGGAATTGTGGACCCGTCCTCAATTCTTGCCTAAGGTGGTGTCATCGATTCATATGAACCAACCTATTGTGGTGTCTGTGGCTACGCGAGACTTGGAGGATTCCGAGTCCCTTGATGTAGTCAGGGCTTTGAAAATTTACGTGGCAAGAACGGCTAGAGTCAGAAAAACAGAAGCACTGTTTGTCCTATATGCAGCCAACAAGGTTGGCGCCCCTGCTTCAAAGCAGACTATTGCTCGCTGGATCTGTAACACGATTCAACAGGTGCATTCTATGGCTGGATTGCCGTTACCAAAATCGGTCAAGGCCTATTCCACTAGGAAGGTGGACTCGTCTTGGGTGGCTGCCCGAGGGGTCTCGGCACTACAACTATGCCGAGCTGCTACTTGGTCGGGTTCAAACACCTTTGCAAAGTTCTATAAGTTTGATACCCTGGCTGAGGAGGACCTCCCGTTTGCTCAATCGGTGCTGCAGAGTCATCCGCACTCTCCCGCCCGTTTGGGAGCTTTGGTATAAACCCCATGGCCCTTACAGAGTCCCCAGCATCCTCTACGGACTAGGAGAAAAAGATTTACCGGTAGGTTTAAAATCTTATTTTTTCAAACACAGCCTGTAACATGACAGTTGGGAGCTGATTGGATGGCACTTTTTCTCTCTCCATTTTATCACTCTCTAAGCAATGACACCTCTAGCCCTAAAGCTGACACGGGCATCACTTACACAGGATTGTCACCTGTATACAATAAGGACATAACATACCTCCTAACATTCAACCAGTACATTCAACCAGTGGAGTCAGGATCAAAAAGGTGTGTGGCCTTTTGGCACCCCCCCATATCATCACTTTAGTGGCATACCCATCACACTAGGAGATGTTGGGCTGTCCCCATAGACTTTCCCCACACTGTGTAGATAACACGCACATGTCCATGGCATCTATTCACCCATTGCTCTGCATAGCAGTGCAGTGGTGTGTTTGTTTTACCCACATCACTACCATCATGGGACACTGTGACAAAAATCAGTACTGTCCTTCCAAAAGGCATGCAAACAGTTAAGAAAAAAGTGTGCAAATGTAGAGGTCGAGTATAATATAAGAAACAGAGATAATTATTATTAAAAAAAAGATAAAATATAAAAAAGTTAAAAAGTTGCATGATTCACATGTATAAAGCAGAGTGCTCTGAGACAGTAATTAATTATCACAAGCTCCAGATTTGTTTTCTGATGAATCTGGCAATTAAATATAAAGAAAAAAAAGTCTTTGTATTAAGGAAGGGGAAACCTAAAGTTTGTCAAAGAAACAGATGAATGTGTTATAAGCTTCAGTGTTAAGCTCCTTTACTTAAGTTTTCTAAACAAAAAAATACTTTTTAGATATCCCACTGCTGCCATCAGTTTGTCACACACTCCACTGTTCCGATCCTTCAGATATGCCAATCTGAGAATTGCCACCCATGACACTTTATTATTACCTTAGCGCGTGTAGTTAATCAACAAGGTTACTGCCACCAGATGAACTGACTTTTTGAGACAATGCCCAGGGCAAGCTTCTGCTCTCGCCTGCACACAAAATTATTTGTAATTGAAAAATAGGTAACATTGGCCACTTGAGGCCTTGGGTCAGAAAACACAGAACCAGGACTAGAATTATTGTATTTACTTCAAGAATATTTTCAAAGCTTATAGTTAAAAAAAAGGTTACAGGATTATAATAATTTAAATAGTAATACAAGTAATCACAATTTAAAAAAAAAATTAAAGGAAGATAATAACGTTCAGGTCATCTGCAGTATAGAACGATAGGGAAGTGAGGACTCTTCTGATATCCGCATGTCATTATAGGATCTCACTTGATCCATCTCATGACAATGCACACTATCTGTGGAGTGTTTATAATATTTAAACCCACTGCAGCTCACTCACAGACCCCACTCCTTGGGATTCCTTTTAACCCTTCCAAAACCAAAATTGATTGATTCTAAGCTTATGCTATGGGGTCTCTGGGTCACTCATTCAGGGGTGGATTTTCTTATCTGTGTTACTGTTTGAAGCCTGGAAACCAGGCCTGTGTCAACAACTCTAGCTTTGTTATACAACAGGTCAGGAAGAAAGTTTCATACCGTGGTAGACAACGTGTCTTCTCTGGGTTGCAGGTTTGACCCCTGTGGTGTTATACACAAACATCAACCTCTGATTAATGTCCCTTACAGGATTCTAGGGCTATTAACAGCTTGTCTCTAAAGTTCTGTGGCTATAATGAAATACCAGCAAGGCAATTAACTTCCAATGATTTGTCAACTAAAGACCATTTTCCTCAATACAATATACCAGTTTGAATAAGACAGTTTTTTAATTATGGCCTTCCGATATAAAATTGGACATTCCTTACAGTTATTCTTAGGGATATTAAAGGTAATGGATTTGGCCTCCTGTTCTAAGCCATTTTCTGCAGCTTTTCACCAATGTACAGAATTTGTATCCTTGTGGTCATGAACCCAGTCCAAGTTACTTTAATCTTTCATTGTTTCTGTATATTTGTCAAGATCAGCAATTGAGCCTGTATGATGTGGGTCTGATACACAGAGTTTATCTAATTTAAACACCTACTTTGTTTACAGATATTATTACACTCCCCAGTATCTCTCCCACTCACTATTATTTGCCACCAATTAAGATTGTTTCTGCCACCACTTAAGGTTGTTTCAGGAGCTACTCACTCCAAGTAGGAGACCTTATGTCATCAATATAACTACAATTCACAGCTACTATTACTCTTTACAGGACTATATTATCCTTCTCATGACTGGCAAATTAATGGGGTGGCATAAAGCAAAGAAGACTTGACTCTATCAAACTTGCAGTCCTATTAGTGGCATGGGATAATTAGGAGCAGTACCTTAGCAGACAGGATCCTGGAGGTAAGATGCTTCAGCAATGGCTATTTACCAGCAAGTATTAGAACACAAGGACATGCATTAAGACTGAAGTGAAGGAGGTTCAGGGGAAATTTGAGGAAATTTACTTCACAGAAAGGGCAGTGGATAGGTGGAATAGCCTCCCATCAGAGGTGGTTGAGGCTACGCCAGTAGAGTACTTTAAACATGCTTGAGATAGGCATATGTATAGCCTTAGAAAGAACTATGGATAAAATAGGGTTGAGATTATCAAAGGGTTAAAAAAGGGACAGACTACCATAGAGTGGTTCTTACCTGTCTTCAAATCCTAAATTTGTTTTCATACCTTCAAATTACCTAATTTCTGAAGATGTATTACCTAATTTCTGGAGATGTATATAGGTAGATATTTCCCACCTAGCTCTGGTTTTAGACCCTGCATAACAATTGGTATTTTTTATTGTTATATATTCTCACATAAGTTATTTTTCTTTGGTAGTGTGTGCACATTGTATTGTGCTTTGTAGGTGACTTACATATTTCATTGAGGTATTTCTCTGTAGTCTTATTCAGAGTTTCCATCTTAGTAAGATGGTGACAGCCACTATAGTGTTTTTTCCTGTCAACCTCCAAGCTTGTAATGTTCTGCTTAGACAGGATATGAGTTAGGGGTTTATGGTAATACGGTTTCTTGGATTTGATGTTTCATGAGGCGAGTCAGTGGGGAGTTTGTTATTGGTTGGTTTCTTGGTTATTCAGTACATCTAGGTGTCAATGTGTAGGGGAAAGTTATTGACCTAATTTTATGCATTAAGGTTGAAATTGATAAGGTCCTGCATCGGATGCAAGTGGAATGGTCAGGGGTGGATTAAGAAAGTAGAGGGCCCATATGCATCCTCCTTTTGGGCACCCTTTTCTCTGTCAGCGGCTGCAGAGTTGCTGACTCTGGCTTTGTGCCCGTGCAATATTTCCGGGGACATATCTACTGTGCATGCATGAATTTCTGTCTACAGCGCCAGCTCTTACAGAACTCCGGAGCGGTAGGTATAATTATATTGGTGCATGGTGTGGGATCTCATGGACTCAGGGGCCCATTTGCATGGCATACCTTGCACTCATTATAGATACGCAATAGGTATTGTAAAATGTAATACCCCGGGGGTCTGGAGGTGTACCTACAGTATGTAGGCATGGACATTGATGAGGCAAAATTGAATGTCACTTTGATAAGGTATGTTCTTAAGTGTGAATGGGTCAGAATTTGTCATCTCCTTTTATGCTTTGAGGCAGCCCATGTGCATAGAGTGGACATTTTGCATCTTTGCAAAGCTGTTTTGGCCCTTTTCTGGCAGCATTTATTTAGTTTTTTGGGCAGTATGAGGTCACATTGGGGGCATTTATTTACTTCTTTTAGATATAGCTGTTGGTGTAATACAGGGGAAGATGCCTGCAGCCACTGTATTATCTGCAGTACTAATAAAGAGTCAGACTGACTCATTATAGTACATTTTTTAAATAATTTGTTGAAAGTACGGGAATGTCATATTTTGTTCAAGTAGGGCCATATTTATCAGTTAAGGGTTGCAATGTACACTAGTTTGTGGCAATAGGAAATTATAGATTTTGGGAATATAATACAAACACCTGAAGAGACAGGGGCTCCTAAAGAATGGATGTGTTATAATGTGATCACATCTCTTCTTCCTCTATGTGGTTTGGATGACTGCGCATGCTCCGCTACTCAGGACACATGAGCAATGCAACAGATTATAGGGTCTACAATTTGTGATAAAATAAAAACCATCACAGCTCTTAACTAGTTTGCAGTACACAGTGGTTTTCTCATTGAGATTTTACTTGTAATCCTTTTGATACATTCCACTGATAATTTTATTCATATTGCAAAGGTCCATGATTATAGGCAACATTTTTTATAAAAAAATTAATGCGGAAATTATACATTGGCCCCTTAGTATAAGAAACGTTTGGATGTCTTGATGCGCTTTTTACCAACATAGTAGGCAAGCTAAGAAAAAAATTGATAACTGGTTTCCCTAAGTATAATATGCAGTGGAAAAACTGAACAGGTTACTGTGTTTGAAATAGCGGTTTGCTTTTCTGTTTTTATCTGTAATTATCCATCCTTTTCTCAGATTCATATAATTTCATCTACTTGATTCCCTCTTGACCTTGTGCTTGTAACCGAATCCTGACATCTGGCATGTGGCCCAGAAATATGAGTAAAATTGCTTATATTAGCGGCAAGCTCTATTTAGCTGAACAGCATTGATTCAGTGTTAGGACTATGCTGAAAGTTGCATTGCTTTCCCATGTATTCTCCATTCTGCTCAAATCCCCTGTCATTAAAACAGATGTTTGGATTATTGTTCTGTAAACTATGTCAGAATTTCAATCTCTAGTATCTGTTCATTATTCTCTGAGGGTGATATTACAAATGTTCTCATGCTCACTTAATGCTTATAGTGTTGCCTTTTCCCAGAAATGCTTCAATGGCAATTTTTTTGCTAATAAGGTTAAACAAAGCATGCCTCAGTCTATCTAATTTTGCAGTAGAGGACCACATAATACAGACATCTTGCTTAATTATATTATTTACAACACATTTTTATTTTTCTTGCATTGTATAATCACCTATCAACACTAGCCTTAGGTTGTTTTGCCACTTCTTTATTAGAATTAAGGGTTCCCTTCAAATGGAACCCTCTTAGTCATCTCAAAATCTGTATAAGAAAATTTGGAAACTACAGACTCAAGGATATTTAAAAATGAGTCAAGAACAGTGACATAACTATAAATTAGGCCCCCCACCCACACACCCAAAAAGTTTGAGCCCCCACATGGTACCTGCTCATTGTCAGGGGTTCTGCTCTTTGTCAGGGGATTCCCCCCCACCAGTCTCCATTGGTCAATAAGCAGAGGGCTCAGAGTAGGTTGGTCATCGGTCATTGATAATTATAAACCATCGATGGTCTCATACTGATGGTAAATTGTTTTAGGAATGCTGGGTACCTGTTGCGGAGTTACAATGGCTAATGTAAGCCTTGCTCTGTGTGAATAGATGAAATATTCACTGTACAGCAGTGTGGAAAATGTGCACTCTACTGTACATAAATAATAGTTGATAAATAAATCTAATGAAAAGTGGCACTACTAAGAAAAAATATACCTTTTGAGTCAGTTTTGCACATTTAAACCCTCCAAATAGAAAATTCTTCTCACAATGTAATCATTGCTAGTCCAAAATAAAAACTGATACATTATTTTTGGTGCATTCTATAATACAAAAGTTGCCCTCTATGTTTAACTATTTTATATTTAATTGATATCAGCATACCTTTGTATGCTGACAGTTTCTTTGTTATTTATGTTGTCACTACCACGTTTATTAATATCCATCTTTTTTTTCAGCTTATGTTGTAGACAATATTTCATGTATGTTCAAGCTGTATGAACATTTTCTTTGTATGTTATTTACTACAATAAAATGAAAGTATTTAAAAAGAAATAAAAAGAAATAAGTAGTTAGATATTAAAAAATGGGTCTTTATCATTGTTAAATATGTCAAGCAGCAGTAATTAAAAACCATGCTCTTCCAAACTACTGTACTAGTATGTATTAATATAATAAGTAAATGGAACATGGACAGATTTTTCTAAATTGCCATTTTTTCCCATTGATTTGACCCAATATTTTAAAACGTTGTAGTTCTATCAAACATATAAACAAGTATAAACTAAATAATTTAGAGAATGTTAAAGTGATTCAAGAACTTAATTTAAAGTCCCTCCCAAATGTTGCTCTTGTAGAATCGGTATCAATGCTGTTGGGAATTTCAGATACAGGAAAAATAACAGCAGCAATAGCTTGGGAAATGATGAATGTCTTTTTGCTGAAAGCTGTACAGAATGTCCTTGAGTTTAATCAAAACTATTTGTTTTTAGTCAGCTTTGCTGTTGTCTCTTTTACTCTTGTCCACTGATAGCTTGACATTAATGACATCATAAATCAAATGAAGTGGCGGCTTGGGTTTGGTTGCATTTCAAGTCTTTGTCGAGATGTCTTGGTCTATCAGAGTGGCTTGCATGAGTATAGATATCATTTTGGTCTTTACACTGCATTGCTGTTAGAATGAAAAAGGTGTGTTCTTATTAAAATGATGTGTTTTTGTCTGAGGGAACATTTTTCCTGTATGTTTCTTTTTTTTTTTCAGGACTTTTTCTTTTGCACAAGTTATAAAGCAATGGGACATTTGGGCGTTTGTTAGATATGTTAATAGTTTAGGCTTTATACAACTGGGATCAGTTTTTTAGATTGCAAATAAATCCAAACATTTCTTGCAGGAACATAATGCTAAATGCTCAATTTTAGCCAATAGATTACACAGGGTAAGGTTTGTGGGGGCCCCAGTACAACTAACTTGTGGGGACCCCTACATATACAATTGTCATAAAGATATGCTGGCAATATTATTACAAATTTTAATGTGTAAATACTACCAACACCACAAATGTGTTAACCAACACCGGATTATAATTAGTGATGAGCGGGTTCGGTTCCTCGGAAACCGAACCCCCCCGAACTTCACCCATTTTACACGGGTCCGAGGCAGACTCGGATCCTCCCGCCTTGCTCGGTTAACCCGAGCGCGCCCGAACGTCATCATCCCGCTATCGGATTCTCGCGAGATTCGGATTCTATATAAGCAGCCGCGCGTCGCCGCCATTTTCACTCGTGCATTGGAAATGTTAGGGAGAGGACGTGGCTGGCGTCCTCTCCGTTTATTGTTGAACTTGATTGTGCTTTATTGCTTAATTGTGGGGAGGACTGGGGAGCAGCTCTATAATATAGGAGGAGTACAGTGCAGAGTTTTGCTGATCAGTGACCACCAGTTTTATCCGTTCTCTGCCTGAAAAAAACGCTCCTTATCTGTGCTCAGTGTGCTGCATATATCTGTGCTCAGTGCTCACACTGCAGCAGCTGTATTATATAGGAGGAGTACAGTGCAGAGTTTTGCTGACAGTGACCACCAGGATACGTTGTCTGCCTAAAAAAACCGCTCCTTATCTGTGCTCAGTGTGCTGCATATATCTGTGCTCACACTGCTTTATTGTGGGCACTGGGGACCACCAGTATATTATTTTGGAGGAGTACAGTGCAGAGTTTTGCTGACCAGTGACCACCAGTATACGTTGTCTGCCTGAAAAACACTCCATATCTGTGCTGCATTGTAGTATATAGTAAGAGTACAGCGCTTAATTTTGCTGACCACCAGTATATAATATATAGGAGTACGGTACAGAAGGCCACTGCTGTACCTATCTCTGTGTTGTCAAGTATACTATCCATCCATACCTGTGGTGCATTTCAGTTTTGCACAGTTTGCTGACCACCAGTATATAATATATATAGCAGTACGGTACAGTAGGCCACTGCTGTACCTACCTCTGTGTCGTCAAGTATACTATCCATCCATACCTGTGGTGCATTTCAGTTTTGCACAGTTTGCTGACCACCAGTATATAATGTATATAGCAGTACGGTACAGTAGGCCACTGCTGTACCTACCTCTGTGTCGTCAAGTATACTATCCATCCATACCTGTGGTGCATTTCAGTTTTGCACAGTTTGCTGACCACCAGTATATAATATATATAGCAGTACGGTACAGTAGGCCAATGGTGTGCCTACCTCTGTGTCGTCAAGTATACTATCCATCCATACCTGTGGTGCATTTCAGTTGTGCGCAGTATATATAGTAGTAGGCCATTGCTATTGATACTGGCATATAATTCCACACATTAAAAAATGGAGAACAAAAATGTGGAGGTTAAAATAGGGAAAGATCAAGATACACTTCCACCTCGTGCTGAAGCTGCTGCCACTAGTCATGGCCGAGATGATGAAATGCCATCAACGTCGTCTGCAAAGCCGATGCCCAATGTCATAGTAGAGAGCATGTAAAATCCAAAAAACAAAAGTTCAGTAAAATGACTCAAAAATCAAAATTGAAAGCGTCTGATGAGAAGCGTAAACTTGCCAATATGCCATTTACGACACGGAGTGGCAAGGAACGGCTGAGGCCCTTGCCTATGTTCATGGCTAGTGGTTCAGATTCACATGAGGATGGAAGCACTCATCCTCTCGCTAGAAAAATGAAAAGACTTAAGCTGGCAAAAGCACAGCAAAGAACTGTGCGTTCTTCTAAATCACAAATCCCCAAGGAGAGTCCAATTGTGTCGGTTGCGATGCCTAACCTTCCCAACACTGGACGGGAAGAGCTTGCGCCTTCCACCATTTGCACGCCCCCTGCAAGTGCTGGAAGGAGCACCCGCAGTCCAGTTCCTGATAGTCAAATTGAAGATGTCACTGTTGAAGTACACCAGGATGAGGATATGGGTGTTGCTGGCGCTGGGGAGGAAATTGACAAGGAGGATTCTGATGGTGAGGTGGTTTGTTTAAGTCAGGCACCCGGGGAGACACCTGCTGTCCGTGGGACGAATATGGCCATTGACATGCCTGGTCAAAATACAAAAAAAATCAGCTCTACGGTGTGGAACTATTTCAACACAAATGCGGACAACAGGTGTCAAGCCGTATGTTGCCTTTGTCAAGCTGTAATAAGTAGGGGTAAGGACGTTAACCACCTTGGAACATCCTCCCTTATACGTCACCTGGACCGCATTCATCAGAAGTCAGTGACAAGTTCAAAAACTTTGGGTGACAGCGGAAGGAGTACACTGACAACTAAATCCCTTCCTCTTGTAACCAAGCTCCTGCAAACCACACCACCAACTCCATCAGTGTCAATTTCCTCCTTACCCAGGAAAGCCAATAGTCCTGCAGGCCATGTCACTGGCAAGTCTGACGAGTCCTCTCCTGCCTGGGATTCCTCCGATGCATCCTTGAGTGTAACGCCTACTGCTGCTGGCGCTGCTGTTGTTGCTGCTGGAAGTCGATCGTCATCCCAGAGGGGAAGTCGGAAGACCACTTGAACTACTTCCAGTAAGCAATTGACTGTCCAACAGTCCTTTGCAAGGAAGATGAAATATCACAGCAGTCATCCTGCTGCTAAGCAGATAACTCAGGCCTTGGCAGCCTGGGTGCGAGAAACGTGGTTCCGGTATCCACCGTTAATTCAGAGGCAACTAGAGACTTGATTGAGGTACTGTGTCCCCGGTACCAAATACCATCTAGGTTCCATTTCTCTAGGCAGGCGATACCGAAAATGTACACAGACCTCAGAAAAAGAGTCACCAGTGTCCTAAAAAATGCAGTTGTACCCAATGTCCACTTACCCACGGACATGTGGACAAGTGGAGCAGGGCAGACTCAGGACTATATGACTGTGACAGCCCACTGGGTAGATGTATTGCTTCCCACAGCAAGAACAGCAGCGGCGGCACCAGTAGCAGCATCTCGCAAATGCCAACTCGTTCCTAGGCAGGCTACGCTTTGTATCACCGCTTTCCAGAAGAGGCACACAGCTGACAACCTCTTACGGAAACTGAGGAAGATCATCGCAGAATGGCTTACCCCAATTGGACACTCCTGGGGATTTGTGACATCGGACAAAGCCAACAATATTGTGCGTGCATTACATCTGGGCAAATTCCAGCACGTCCCATGTTTTGCACATACATTGAATTTGGTGGTGCAGAATTATTTCAAAAACGACAGGGGCGTGCAAGAGATGCTGTCGGTGGCCCGAAGAATTGCGGGCCACTTTCGTCATTCAGCCACCGCGTGCCGAAGACTGGAGCAACAGCAAACATTCCTGAACCTGCCCTGCCATCATCTGAAGCAAGAGGTGGTAACGAGGTGGAATTCAACCCTCTATATGCTTCAGAGGATGGAGGAGCAGCAAAAGGCCATTCAAGCCTATACATCTGCCCACGATATAGGCAAAGGAGGGGGAATGCACCTGACTCAAGCGCAGTGGAGAATGATTTCAACGTTGTGCAAGGTTCTGCAACCCTTTGAACTTGCCACACGTGAAGTCAGTTCAGACACTGCCAGCCAGAGTCAGGTCATTCCCCTCATCAGGCTTTTGCAGAAGAATCTGGAGACATTGAAGGAGGAGCTAAAACAGAGCGATTCTGCTAGGCATGTGGGACTTGTGGATGGAGCCCTTAATTCGCTTAACCAGGATTCACGGGTGGTCAATCTGTTGAAATCAGAGCACTACATTTTGGCCACCGTGCTCGATCCTAGATTTAAAACCTACGTTGTATCTCTCTTTCCGGCAGACACAAGTCTGCAGATGTTCAAAGACCTGCTGGTGAGAAAATTGTCAAGTCAAGCGGAACGTGACCCGTCAACATCTCCTCCTTCACATTCTCCCGCAACTGGGGGTGCGAGGAAAAGGCTAAGAATTCCGAGCCCACCTGCTGGCGGTGATGCAGGGCAGTCTGGAGCGAGTGCTGACATCTGGCCCGGACTGAAGGACCTGCCAACGATTACTGACATGTCGTCTACTGTCACTGCATATGATTCTGTCACCATTGAAAGAATGGTGGAGGATTATATGAGTGACCGCATCCAAGTAGGCACGTCAGACAGTCCGTATGTATACTAGCAGGAAAAAGAGGCAATTTGGAGGCCCTTGCAGAAACTGGCTTTATTTTACCTAAGTTGCCCACCCTCCAGTGTGTACTCCGAAAGAGTGTTTAGTGCAGCCGCTCACTTTGTCAGCAATCGGCGTACGAGGTTACTTCCAGAAAATGTGGAGAAGACGATGTTCATCAAAATGAAATATAATCAATTCCTCTGTGGAGACATTCACCAGCAATTGCCTCCAGAAAGTACACAGGGACCTGAGATGGTGGATTCCAGTGGGGACAAATTAATAATTTGTGAGGAGGTGGATGTACACAGTGAAAGGGGTGAGGAATCAGAGGATGATGATGAGGTGGACATCTTGCCTCTGTAGAGGCAGTTTGTGCAAGGAGAGATTGATTGCTTCTTTTTTTGGTGGGGGCCCTAACCAACCAGTCATTTCAGTCACAGTCGTGTGGCAGACCCTGTTGCTGAAATGATGGATTCGTTAAAGTGTGCATGTCCTGTTTATACAACATAAGGGTGGGTGGGAGGGCCCAAGGACAATTCCATCTTGCACCTCTTTTTTCTTTCATTTTTCTTTGCATCATGTGCTGTTTGGGGACTATTTTTTTGAAGTGCCATCCTGCCTGACACTGCAGTGCCACTCCTAGATGGGCCAGGTGTTTGTGTCGGCCACTTGTGTCGCTTAGCTTAGTCACACAGCGACCTTGGTGTGCCTCTTTTTTTCTTTGCATCATGTGCTGTTTGGGGACTATTTTTTGGAAGTGCCATCCTGTCTGACACTGCAGTGCCACTCCTAGATGGGCCAGGTGTTTGTGTCGGCCACTTGTGTCGCTTAGCTTAGTCACACAGCGACCTTGGTGCGCCTCTTTTTTTCTTTGCATTATGTGCTGTTTGGGGACTATTTTTTTGAAGTGCCATCCTGCCTGACACTGCAGTGCCACTCCTAGATGGGCCAGGTGTTTGTGTCGGCCGCTTGTGTCGCTTAGCTTAGCCATCCAGCGACCTCGGTGCAAATTTTAGGACTAAAAATAATATTGTGAGGTGTGAGGTGTTCAGAATAGACTGGAAATGAGTGGAAATTATGGTTATTGAGGTTAATAATACTATGGGATCAAAATGACCCCCAAATTCTATGATTTAAGCTGTTTTTTAGGGTTTTTTGAAAAAAAAAACACCCGAATCCAAGACACACCCGAATCCGACAAAAAATTTTCAGTGGTGTTTTGCCAAAACGCGTCCGAATCCAAAACACGGCCGCGGAACCGAATCCAAAACCAAAACACAAAACCCGAAAAATGTCCGGTGCACATCACTAATTATAATATTAAACGCACTGTCCTGAGTATTCAAATGGCCACTTCATTTACTGAGGGTGAAGTGGCTATCTCCTATCCTCAAGATCCAGTGGAAGCCTCCTGTTCTAAGGGTTCAATTGCTGCCTCCTGTCATGAGGGTTCAGTGACTGCCGCCTGTCCTAAGGGTTCAGTGATTGCCGTCTCTCCTGAGGTTTCAGTAACTGCCTCCTGTCATAAGGGTTCAGTGACTGCCGCTTGTCCTAAGGGTCAGTGACTGTCTCCTGTCATGAGGGTTCAGTGACTGCCACCTGTCCTAAGGTTTCAGTGATTGATTCCGGTCATGAGGGTTCAGTGACTGCTGTCTTTCCTAAGGATTCAGAGGCTGCCTCCTGTCCTGAGGATTAAGTGGTTGTTGCATGTTCTGAGGATTCAGTGGCTGCCTCATGTCCTGAGGGTTCAGTGACTGTATCCTATCTTGAGGGTTCAGTGACTGCTGTTTGTCCTGAGGGTTCAGTTACTGTCGCCTGTCAAAAGGGATCAGTGACTGCCACCTATCTTGAGGGTTCAGTGGCTGCCTCCTGTCCTGAGGGTTCAGTGGCTGCCACTTGTCCTGAGGATACAGTGGCTGACTCTTGTCCTGAGGGTTTATTGGCTGAGTTCTGTCTTGAGGGTTCAGTGACTGTCATCTGTTCTGAGGGTTTACTGACTGCCTTCAGTCCTGTGGGTTCAGTGGCTGTCTCCTGTCCCGATGGTTCAGTGACAGCCGCATGTCATGAGGGTTTAGTGACTGCAGCCTGTTGGGAGATTCAGTGGCTGCCTCCTGTCCCTAGGGTTTAGTGACTGCCACTTGTCTGGAGGATTCAGTGACTGCCACCTGTTGGGAGGATTCAGTGGCTGCCTCCTGACCTGAGGGTTCAGTGACTGCTGTCTCGTTCATGAGGGTTTAGTGACTGCCATCTGTCATGAGGGTTTAGTGACTGCCTCCTGTCCTAAGGGTTCAGTGATTGCTGCCTGTTCTGAGGATTAAGTAGCTGCCTCCTGTTCTGAGATTCAGTGTCTGCATTGTGTCCTGAGTATTCAGTGGCTGCCTCTTGTCCTGAGGATTCAATGACTGCCATCTGTCCTGAGGGTTCACTGATTGCTGCCTATCCTTAGGGTTCATTATCCACACCCTGTCCTGTATACCCAGCAGTTGCCCTACTGCACAGTCCCTGATAAGTCATCTGAAATGCCTTCCTTGGCTTCTGGTACTTAAATTAATGCATAGCTTTAGTCAAGTTACAAAATTAACAATAAATAGAGGATATTTGCTAAATATATCCATGGTTGTATTTAATTTAAACAAAATGTACCAAAAACTATCACAGTATCAGTATCTTATATATTATCACAGTATCGGTATCTTATATATTGTTGCAATTCACAATATTCTTAAATACATACAACTTTAATTAGAACAGGTCTTTAGGTATAACAATGGTTAGATATCTACAGTACTGTAAACAGTGGCAGACTGGAGCATGAAGGGCCCACAGGGGAATTAAATTATAGATGTGCACAAAATGATGTGGCCAGTCTATAACTACTCACATCCTCCAACAGGACCCTTTGCACTAGGTCCAAAATGATCTGCTCTTGGACGTTCCTCTTAATTTATGCTTGCAGTCACCTGTGCTGAAATACCCTGTCTCATTGATTCATCAATACAAAGTGTGTGACTGCAATCAAAAAGAGATTGTGCTGTGTGAGCAGGTGCCTTGTCATGATGTAAGATACATAAGTTGTTGGCAAAAGTTCAGATTGTTTCCATATTTTTCATTGCCTTAGATCAATAACCACACAGCTGTGAAACACTGATATGCCAACATCATCAAACCATACTGAGGTTTTTATTCAGTGCTGCCACGGCAAGCACCACGGCAGTGAGTTTGCAGACTTAATTATCAGACCTTGTATATATATATATATATATATTTTAATGAGCACTCATCCACTAAATGCCAGTAGAAATGCCCAGGTGCCCTCCACATACCTAGGTAGACAGCATATAGATGGAGGTGGTCCTCTAAACTACCAACCAATCAACTTCTAATTGTCATTTTAAACAGTACAGATGGTGTAATGGTTAGCATTACTGCCTCACAGCACTGAGGTCATGGGTTTGATTCCCACCATGGCCCAAACTGTGTGGAGTTTGTATTTTCTCCCCATTCTTGCATGAGTTTCCTCCGGGTGCTCTGGTTTCCTCCCAAATCCCAAAAATATACCTGTAGGTAGAGATGTGCACCTGTCGATGCTTTGTTTTTGTTTTTTATTCTTTGTGTTTTGGTTTTGGATTGGTTTTGTCAAAACCGCCCCTTGTGTGTTTTGGTTTTGGTTCTATTTTTTTAACATAATAAAAACAGCTAAAATCACAGAATTTGGGAGTGTATTTGTTTTTACAGTATTTTTAACCTCAATAACATCCATTTCCACTCATTTCCAGTCTATTTTGAACACCTCACAGCTCACAATATTGTTTTTATCCAATTTAGGCCAAAACAGTTGCACCGAGGTAGCTGGATGACTCAGCTAAGCGACAGAAGTGGGTGAGACAAACACCTGGCACATCTAGGAGTGGCACTGCAGTGGCAGAAAGGATGGCAGTTTTAGAAACTATGCCCAAAAAATGCTCCAAAGAGCACATAACACAATCAAATAAGGTGCAAGATGGAATTGTACTTGGGCCCTCCCACCCACCATTATGTTGTATATATTAAACAGAACATGCATAGTTTGAAAAAAAATAATCATTTCAACAATGGGGACAATCACTTGTGGCTGAAGTGATTGTTTTTTTTTGAGCCCCCAAGAAAACAATTTTTTAGAAGGACTTCCTCCATTAAGAATTACTGTGAGGATGTTGATGATGAGGTGTTAATTGCATTATGATCTTGTGCAATAAACTATATATCTTTGCTGCAAATGACGTAACATGGAGGAGGTGCCTAGATGGCTAACTTTTCTACCTCTGTTAAACTTGGCCTCACAATTGGAGCTGATGCTTTCAAAACATTGTCAGGATTGGAGTAAATATAATCCCACACCCAAGAGGTGGCTTTTTTGGTTTTATGCACAGGCATCTCAATTGCTTTCTTTTTATCACGGTCAACAACTGCAGCCACATAAACAACATCATCATCAACATCCTCAATGTAAGATAGTACACACATATCCCCCTCATCCTGTCCAACATCCTCAATGTAAGAAAGTACACACATATCCCCCTCATCCTGTCCCACTTCCACACACGAATCCTCAATCCTCGATTCATGCTCCCCACATGTTCAGATGGTTCAGAAATGGTGGAAGGAGGTCAAAGAGGCTTCTCTATGAGGACAGTGTGAGAAATGTCAGCTTGCGTGGACACCCCTAAACATTCCTCAAGAATGTCTGATGGTTCTAATTCTGAATGCGCAGTTTGTCTTACTGCCTCTGCAGATAACTTTTCTTTAGATTTTTTTTCTTTACCACTCTAAAATGAAATGATTTTACATACCCTGGCCTAAGCCCTCTATGCTCCTGCTCATCTACCTTTGCCAAAATTTACATTATAGCACACAGAATGGGCCCAAATTCACATTATACCACATGGTATGAGACGAAATTCACATTATAGCACATGGTATGAGCCAAACTTCACATTATAGCACACGGTATGAGATGAAATTCACATTATAGCACATGGTATGAGCCGAAATTCACATTATAGCACACAGAATGAGCCGAAATTCACATTATAGCATACGGTATGAGCTGAAATTAACATTATAGCACACAGAATTAGCCAAAATTCACATTATAGCACATGGTATGTCCCGAAAATCACATTATAGCACATAGAATGAGCCGAAATTCACATTATAGCACACATAATGAGTCGAAATTCACATTATAGCACACAGAATGAGCCATAATTCACATTATAGCACACATAATGAGTTAAAATTCACATTATAGCACACAGTATGAGCCGAAATTCACATTATAGCACACATTATGAGTCGAAATTCACATTATAGCACACAGAATGAGCCATAATTCACATTATAGCACACATAATGAGTAAAAATTCACATTATAGCAAACAGAATGAGACGAAATTCACATTATAGCACACAGTATGAGCCGAAATTCACATTATAGCACAGAGAATGAGCCGAAATTCACATTATGCCACATGGAAGGGTGATAGCAGGGACCTAGGGACAGGGATAGTGACAGAGGGACAGGCAAAGAGACAGCAGGGACATAGGGACAGGGAGAGTGACAGCAGGGACCTAGGGACAGGAAGAGTGACAGAGGGACAGGGAAAGTGACAGCAGGGACCTAGGGACAGGAAGAGTGACATAGGGACAGGGAGAGTGACAGCAGGGACAGGGAGAGTGACAGAGGGACAGGGAAAGTGACAGCAGAGACATAGAGACAGGGAGAGTGACAGAGGGACAGGCAAAGTGACAGCAGAGACATAGGGACAGGGAGAGTGACAGTAGGGACATAGGGACAGGGAGAGTGACAGAGGGACAGGGAAAGTGACAGCAGGGACATAGGGACAGGGAGAGTGACAGAGAGAGGGACATACAGTAGGGACTAAGGAGAGAGAAAGGCAGCAGGGTAAGATTACGTAATTTAGCATCGGTGGTGGTGAGGGTGCGGTGGATGAGGAGGCTGTGGATGGCGCAGGCAGAGGGGGCTGTGTGCCTCGGAGATGGTGTGGAGGAGGAGGCAGCGGGAGATGGCAGAGATACAGAGAAGGACTTAGGACAGCAGAGGAGGCTGAGGGTGGCGGCGGTGCAGCGGAGGATGCAGAGGGCGGCGACGGTGGTGCAACAGAAAAGAAGGCTGTGGTAGGCGGCCTTTTGTGCGGCACTGTGGCTCCTATGACCGTGGTGCTACTATTTCAAATTTGCCATGGATTGGCAGCCAATCAGGAGCGCCCGCACGGCCGCTCCTTATTTACTGTCGGTCCACGGCAGATTTGAAATAGTACCACGGCGGTCATAGGAGCGAGAGCTCGATGCGGTGGTGGGGGTCTTCAGACTCAGTGCTTGAAGAAGTGCCGGTATACCATACCGGTGTATACTGGTCCACTTCGAGCACTGTATATAATAATAATTACACACTGCAGTTGACTTCACCGACAGTGTTGCACAATACGTATATGAGTAGGAAATACTATACTGCTGTCTGACCGGCAGTGTCACAGTACTTATGAAAATAAAATAAAAGTTGTATAGTACACTGGGGTACAGCACAAACATAAAAAAAAAAACATTTATAATTATAATTTTAGGCTTTCTCTTCTTAGCTTTTATTATTTTAATTTTACACTGGGGCAGAGCCCCTGGATGGACGGACAGATCACCTCTTTCAGATACAGCAGACAGGACACCCCTGTTTGGTACAGCAGACAGGGCACCCCTGGACTTATACAGCAGACAGGGCACCCCAGGACTTATACAGAACACAGGGCTCCCCTGGACTGATACAGCAGACTTAGCAGCACTACTGGACTGGTACGGCAGACTTTGCAGCACCCCTGGACTGATATGGCAGACAGGGCACCCCTGGACTGATATGACAGACAGGGCACCCCTGGATTGATATGGCAGACAGGGAACCCCTGGACCTATACAGCAGACAGGGCACCCCAGGACTTATACAGCACACAGGGCACCCCTGGACTGATACATCAGACTTAGCAGCACTAATGGACTGAAACGGCAGACTTTGCAGCACCTCTGGACTGATATGGCAGACAGGGCACCCCAGGACTAATACATCAGACAGGGTACCACAGGACTTATACAGCAGACAGGGTACCCCTGGACTGATACAGCGGACTTACCTGTAGCAGCACCCCTGTACTGATATTGCAGACAGGGCACACCTGAACTGATATTGCAGACAGGGCACACCTGAACTGATATTGCAGACAGGGCACCCCTGGACTGATATGGCAGACAGGGCACACCTGGACTGATATTGCAGACAGGGCACCCCTTACTGATATGGCAGACAGGGCACCCATGGACTGATATGGCAGACATGGCACCCATGGACTGATATGGCAGACAGGGCACCCCTGGACTGATATGGCAGACAGAGCAACCCTGGACTGATATGGCAGACAGAGCATCCCTTTAAAATACAGCAGAGAGCACCCCTTTTAGATACATCAGACAGAACACCCACCCCATGCCACACCAGAACACCCACGCCACGCCAGGCAGACACGGTACTGAGACGGTCACGTCCGTCCAGTACACGCTCCAATGCCGGAGTGAAGATGGCACCGATCACCAGGGACTTATAAAGAATACAAAACCCACGAGACTCCGACAGCGGGATCATGACGTTTTAACTCGATGACGTCATCAAGGCAAATGAGAAAACCTGAGCTGGGCTTAGATCCCGGCTTGGATCGCAAAGTTCGAGGCCACTCATCTCTATGAAAATAATTTTTACAGATTATTACAGCATCTAAAAATATTAATTGTATATATACATATATATATATATATATATATATATATATATATTTCATTGTTTGTACTGTGGTCAAAATTGCCTGGAAATGCCTTGAAATTAATGTTATTGGTGTTAATAATACTCTAGGAACAAAAAAAAAAGGCCCAAATATTGTGATTTTAGCTTTTTTTGTCAAAATCAACAAAAATAGTCTGGCCCACATCTTTATCAATACCTAGATCAGGGGCCCAATAGAGGTAGAGTACAGTATGTATGTATATAGTGGAAGGAAGGATTGATTAGTAATTTCATTTAATTTGTTTGAGTCTAAAAATAAAACTGAATCTTTGGGGGCATTGGTGATGGTTTTTATTGCATAGACAAAAACTGTTATTAGTTATTGCACTAATCCAACTATTACTAATTTACAACACATTTTTAATAACCAAGAAAAAAAAAAGAGTATGCCTCTTAGTGAAACCAGTGATACATAGCGTAGCCTGCCTCTGAATGAACTGGCATTTGTTAGATGCTGCTGCTTGTGCTTCTGAAGGCAATACACCTACCCAGTGGGCTGTCACAGTCATGTATCTTTAGTTTCCCTGTCCTGCTTTTCCACATATCCGTGGTTAAGTACAATGGCATTTCAAAGGACACTAAAGGTGTTTTTTTGTGTGTCCTTGTACAGACTGGAAATTGTTTTTCTAGTGAAGTGGTATCTAAATGGGATTTGGTAGCGGGGTCAGAAGACATCAATTAACTGTCTAAACCCACTGCATTAATGGTGGATACTGGATGCACATCTAATACCAGCGTAGCTGTTATGGCGTTAGTAATACGCTGTGCAACTAGGTGTCTGCTCTCATACTTGCTCCCCCTTGAAAAGGATTAACAGCCAATTGTTTTGTTAAACTACCAAAAGTATTCTCCCTGGTCCCCTTCTGAGATGAAGATCCATTCACAACAGCATCAGCAGCAACAACAGGCGTTGCACTCAAGGATCATTCTGAGGAATCCCTGATAGGACAGGAGTCAGTCATGCTTCTGAAATTGGACGCAGAACTACTTCCGATCATGATTGAGGATGTTGATGATGAAGGTGTTGGTGGTGGAGATTGCAGGCACTTGGATCTAACAGAGAGAAGTGAGCTAGCTGGACTAATTACATTTTTAGCGAAAGTTTCTGAATTTGACATAAACTTTGGATAAATGCACTGCAAGTGAGATAACAGGGAGAAGCTTCCTAGATGGCTACCTCTATTTACTGTTGCTTTAAAAATGGTACAGATCGCTTGACATTTGTTGTCCGGATTTGGGTAGAAATAATTCCACACATAAGAGGTGGCTTTTTTTGTCTTTGGGCATGACACTGGGCTTTTTCATATCATGGGCAACAACTGTTTCCACTGGAGCCTGATTTATGCAAACATCCTCGTCAACATCCTTATTAGTGCCAGCTACACAAATATACTCCTCATCCTAGTGCACATCCATTGAAGCATCCTCAATTTCTATGTCAGCATGTTGACTTGTACTGCTCATCCCCACATTTTCAGAGGTCATGCAAATGGTGGAAGGAGTCTCCTCTTTGAGTACAGTATTGCCAAGTTCAGGCTCACACATGGCACCTGTGGACACACTTAGACTCATCTCATGGATTTGTGAGGTTTCTGAGCACACAGCAGGTTCCTATGCCTTAAGAAGTTGAATTTTTTTTACCCAGAGGGAAGGGTTTAAATCATCATAAGAGGCAGAACCATCAGTCATAAAAAAGGCCTTGCCACTCTGTGTAGTGAATGGCATATTACCAATATAAAATTATATCGCTTCTTTGATTTTACATGCCCTGACTTAAGACACACATAAGAGGTGGCAATGGACTTTTTCATATAATGGGCAACAACTGTTTCCTCTGGTGCCTGATTAACACAAACAACATTCTCAGCCTCAACATCATCATCAATATCATCAGTGTCAAAGTGTCACAATACTTGTATTATACACTGCGGTCTGGCTGGCAGTGTCACAGAAAAATAATAGTACAGTACACTAGGGTATAGCACAAATATATATATATATATATATATATATATATATATGGGTTGGGTTCAGCGGTCGAGATCCCGGTGGTCACCATGCCGACGGTGGTCACTAGAATTCTGGCAGGATGGCGAGTGCAGCAAAGCCCCTTATGGGCTTGCTGTACTCACCAAGCTGCGGGCTCAGTGGCTTGCTGCGCTTGCCACTGGTTCAATTCCCACTCTACTGGTGTCATGCATGCCCATGAGTGGGAATAGCCCTCGGCAGCTTGCTGACATTGTGACTGTCGGGATCCCAACCACTGGGATTTTGACTTAATCCCATATATATGTATATATGTGTGTATGTATATATATATATATATATATATATATATTATATATATAAAATTATTTCTTTTTTTTCATTTATAATTTTATCTTTTTTTTCCTTTGTACTGGGGTCACACCCCTAGATCGACAGTGCACCCCAGGGATGAACACAGCAATCCCTTGTCGGACACAGCACCCCATTATGTACAACAAACGCACCTGCTGATGGACGACCTACAGTGTCACAATATGTGTATGATACCCTGAATTCTGACCAGCAGTGTCACAGAAAAATAATAGTATAGTACACTGGGGTATAGCACACATATAAATATTTAGATTTTTTTTATTACATTTTTTGCTTTTATTTTTTTCACACAGAGCACCTCTGGATGGACAACACAGCACCCTTGGATGGACACAGCACCTCTGGAGGACAAACCGGTCCCAGCCCCTTGATGGACAACACTGCAGCACCCGTATATGGACAACACTGCAGCACTACCGGATGGACATAGCACAGGGAGAGCACCCCTGGAGGACAAAACAGCCTCAGCACCTTTATGGCCTACACTGCAGTACCCCTGGATGGACAACAAAGAACCCCTGGACACAAACAGCATGGACACATGCAATCACTACAAGCTCCACAGCCAGAGTGAAATGTCACAGATCACTATTGGCATTATATAGAATCTAAAACCCGTGAGAATCCTAAAGCGGGAGGATGACGATTTGCTACATTTTGGGAACCCAGTCAAGAAAGAAAACCACTCGTGGATCAGGAAGTTCGGGTGGGTCCGGTTCTCGAAGAACCGGACCCACCTGTTTCGTGGTTACTGTATGTTGTTGATGGATAGCGAAATCTAGGTAGGAAGGGGGCTCAGAAGGTTGGGAAGATGATCAGGTCAGTCTTACAGATCTTACATTTAAGAAAGCAGTGGGACATCCAGGAGGAAATACAATAGAGACAATTGGAGACATGAATGAGGAGAGAAAAGGGGGATTTCAGAGGAGGATAGGTATATCTGATTATCATCAGCATAAAGATGATATTGAAGAGCTGATAAATTCACCTAGAGAGGAAGTATACAGGAAGAAAAGAAGGGGAAACAGCAACTGGAAGCGTAAGAGGGAGAAATGTGGAGTCATGAAAAGTGACAGAGAAAGAGCGACCAGAGAGGTAGGAAGATAGCCAGAAGAGAGCTGTGTCACACCGATTCTACCTATCATGTTATAGAATGTACTAGATAAATTATAGCTAGAAACTGATTGGTTCCTAAGGGCAACGCCTCCACTTCTCCTTTTTGGAAATTTTGATGCATCTCCCCTTATGCCTCATGTTTGTACCTCTTCAGCCCCTACGTCTGTAATTGTCCTGACTGTTTATTTTATATAATGTATCTTACTTTATATTTTGTTTCCATGTATTATGTATATTCTGTTGCCATTCCCATAAATAATCAATGATGATGTACAGTATGCATTAGGAAATATGACTGACAAATGTACAGACAATGAAACGTCTACAGATTTTGCAGTAAGTAAATGATCCTTATAGATTAAATCCAATCACAATATGATTAGAAAAAGATACTAGTAAACAAAACAGCATTGCATCCAAAAATTGTTGTTTTCTAATTAAATTGTTGACATCTATTGAATTTGCTTGTATAAAACATTTCATTTATATAATTTTATAGTAGTTCTAAATGCTGCATGCTAATCTTTTATTATTTATTGTATATGTTCTATTATTATAAAATGCAAAGAATTCATTAAAATCAGCAATTTAACTGCACTAAAACCGACATAAAAATGAAAGAGAAGCAGAAAGATGAAAGAGAAGCAGCATTTTAATATAGATATTACACATTTTATTATGTGGTCAATGAATTAAAGTAATTTGTAAAATGTATAATGGTGCCACAGTTTTTCTTTTTTTTTCTTTGTGTTTTAACCTTGAAGCGTCCCCTGATTGAATTAGGTCATATGAAGTGTTTGGCATATATGCTGTATACTACTACTTTCCCATAAAGCAGGAGCCCTGCTGGCATATGTAATTTAATGTGCTGCATGCCTCTCCTAATTCAATCATGTTGCTACATCCCTTCTTTTATATTCCAATTGGATTCCATGCACTAAAGCCATCAAGATCTTCAGGATGAAATGAATGCTTGTATTAATCCTCCAATTTACATTTAAAACACAGCATCGATTTGATTAATAGGGTTTGATGCAGAATAATTATATGGCAAGTATGTAGGGTATAGGAAAACCGCAGCTGTGACCAACAGTGAAAGTCTTGTGGGAGAAGAGGTCATAGAAAAGCAATGGCCATGACTGAGGTGATGAATTCTTGGGCTTTTTTCTAATGCAATTAATGAGCAAGACTTCTATTAATTTGACACCCCTAGAGCCTTGACTGGTCAGATGTGTCAGGGTCAAGGGTCACAGGGCCCTAGCACAGGTCAGCATTTTAACAGTTTGCATCTAAAATGGTAAATGAAAAAAAAAAAGAAAAATTCAAATTAAATTGCACATTAGCCATATGCAGCATAGAGCACGATGCTCACACATCTTCTGAACGTTGAGTTTTCCTTTTTAGTATAATACAAATGTTCCTGGTGTATTTAATTCACAGTAATCAATCTAAGTTGCTGCGGTTGAACATCCAATAAAGGAAAATCAATGTAGTCTGTACAAGGGAAGACAAACAATGCTGGCTTTTACTAAGGGGATTATAGGTTAACATTTATTCAGTGGATTGTAATGTTATGTCAAGTGGGATGAAATCAACGCAACAATCCATTACCACCAGTTATAGGCTTCGTGCTGCTCACATGCAAATTGACTTTTCATACAACTTATTAAATCATTTCTGTGTTCTAGAAGCTGAACATTTGCTGCAGCTGCTGAATCTTTTATACATATAATTCAATATTCCACATAGATTTTCCTCCAAACTAAACAGTTGTGGGTCCCATGCAGTATAAAAATATATATTTTTCATTTAGAATACAATGATTGAACACATTGGTAAAAGTATAGCTACAGTAGTGTTTTTAAAGCAGCCACTAAAAGAGGCACATGCATGATTTATACAGTACATGCTACTTGATTGCGGTTACAAACTCCATTTTTATGGAGAAATTAATACATAATTTTGAAATAACCAAAAATGAAAATTACTTATGCACATTATTAACAAAATGTTTCTGTAATGTTTCTGAAAACACAACTGGTTATTTAGGCTTATTGTGTGACATACAGACGAAATACAGTTAATCAGGGTAGGCGACTTACTGTATATTCGAATAATCTTAAAAGCCTATTGTTTCAAATAAATTACAAAACATACAATATTAACATTATAATAACAGTGTTAGCATCTCATTACACTAAGGATTATTTCACTAAGATTTATCATATTCATAGATGTGGCATAGGGATTACAGCTAGCAGCAACATCTATCTTCTATAATACCTACTGTTTTTCAAGAGTATCCAGACTTCCTCTAACTTGGTTAAATGAATTACCAAGATACTATAGACTGCATTATATATAAAGTTTATTTATGTTGGTAAAGACATTATAATATATTAGCAAGCTTGTTTTATTTGCTGAGCTATATACTTAATAGCTATAAGCAATGGGTTAACAGGGTGGGGGGTGTTCCAGTTGAACAGGAGCAAGGGCCATCTTAACGTATAGGCACACTGGACAGCTGCCTAGGGACCCACAATTCTAGGGGCCTTTGAGCAGGGGTGTGTGGTGGTCACACAATCAGAGCAGTTAGGCAGCATTCTCTACCTGCCTCTCAGCGTGCAGTCAGACAGTGAATGGATGTCAGCATACTGATTGGTGGATGGCTGGAGCTATCCACCAATCACAGTGCTGGCAGCCATTTACGGTATGAAGCATGAAGAGAAGAACATGGTACTGCAGGAGGAGCATGTTATGATTTTTGTTTCATTGGTTCCTGTGAATTGGTGTGTAGGGGCACGGGTGCATTGCTTTGCCCATGGCCTACCATGCTGTTAAGACAGCCCTGACAGGAGCCCCACTCAGGCCTGGCAAGCAGCAAAAAGTATGACCACAATAGCAGTAGTATGTAACAAGAGTTATAGTCATGGGCTTCTCAATTTTTTTTTATAAAAAATAGTATGTGCAACGCCACACACTGCACAATGTCCCCTTTAGCAGCTGACCCATTCCTTAGGATCCAAGGGGTAGATGTAAGAAGGGTCATTATGGGGAGAAGCGATATCAGTGCCATTATGTGCACTAATACCACTTCTGCCCCATATATAAAAGAGGACAAGTGTGCTATGTGCCCGTCATTATCGGTGCTGCTATCTACTAGAGATGAGCGCCTGAAATTTTTCGGGTTTTGTGTTTTGGTTTTGGGTTCGGTTCCGCGGCCGTGTTTTGGGTTCGAACGCGTTTTGGCAAAACCTCACCGAATTTTTTTTGTCGGATTCGGGTGTGTTTTGGATTCGGGTGTTTTTTTCAAAAAACACTAAAAAACAGCTTAAATCATAGAATTTGGGGGTCATTTTGATCCCAAAGTATTATTAACCTCAAAAACCATAATTTACACTCATTTTCAGTCTATTCTGAATACCTCACACCTCACAATATTATTTTTAGTCCTAAAATTTGCACCGAGGTCGCTGTGTGAGTAAGATAAGCGACCCTAGTGGCCGACACAAACACCGGGCCCATCTAGGAGTGGCACTGCAGTGTCACGCAGGATGTCCCTTCCAAAAAACCCTCCCCAAACAGCACATGACGCAAAGAAAAAAAGAGGCGCAATGAGGTAGCTGTGTGAGTAAGATTAGCGACCCTAGTGGCCGACACAAACACCGGGCCCATCTAGGAGTGGCACTGCAGTGTCACGCAGGATGTCCCTTCCAAAAAACCCTCCCCAAACAGCACATGACGCAAAGAAAAAAAGAGGCGCAATGAGGTAGCTGTGTGAGTAAGATTAGCGACCCTAGTGGCCGACACAAACACCGGGCCCATCTAGGAGTGGCACTGCAGTGTCACGCAGGATGTCCCTTCCAAAAAACCCTCCCCAAACAGCACATGACGCAAAGAAAAAAAGAGGCGCAATGAGGTAGCTGTGTGAGTAAGATTAGCGACCCTAGTGGCCGACACAAACACCGGGCCCATCTAGGAGTGGCACTGCAGTGTCACGCAGGATGTCCCTTCCAAAAAACCCTCCCCAAACAGCACATGACGCAAAGAAAAAAAGAGGCGCAATGAGGTAGCTGACTGTGTGAGTAAGATTAGCGACCCTAGTGGCCGACACAAACACCGGGCCCATCTAGGAGTGGCTCTGCAGTGTCACGCAGGATGTCCCTTCCAAAAAAACCCTCCCCAATCAGCACATGATGCAAAGAAAAAGAAAAGAAAAAAGAGGTGCAAGATGGAATTGTCCTTGGGCCCTCCCACCCACCCTTATGTTGTATAAACAAAACAGGACATGCACACTTTAACCAACCCATCATTTCAGTGACAGGGTCTGCCACACGACTGTGACTGATATGACGGGTTGGTTTGGACCCCCCCCAAAAAAGAAGCAATTAATCTCTCCTTGCACAAACTGGCTCTACAGAGGCAAGATGTCCACCTCATCTTCACCCTCCGATATATCACCGTGTACATCCCCCTCCTCACAGATTATCAATTCGTCCCCACTGGAATCCACCATCTCAGCTCCCTGTGTACTTTGTGGAGGCAATTGCTGCTGGTCAATGTCTCCGCGGAGGAATTGATTATAATTCATTTTAATGAACATCATCTTCTCCACATTTTCTGGATGTAACCTCGTACGCCGATTGCTGACAAGGTGAGCGGCGGCACTAAACACTCTTTCGGAGTACACACTTGTGGGAGGGCAACTTAGGTAGAATAAAGCCAGTTTGTGCAAGGGCCTCCAAATTGCCTCTTTTTCCTGCCAGTATAAGTACGGACTGTGTGACGTGCCTACTTGGATGCGGTCACTCATATAATCCTCCACCATTCTATCAATGTTGAGAGAATCATATGCAGTGACAGTAGACGACATGTCCGTAATCGTTGTCAGGTCCTTCAGTCCGGACCAGATGTCAGCATCAGCAGTCGCTCCAGACTGCCCTGCATCACCGCCAGCGGGTGGGCTCGGAATTCTGAGCCTTTTCCTCGCACCCCCAGTTGCGGGAGAATGTGAAGGAGGAGATGTTGACAGGTCGCGTTCCGCTTGACTTGACAATTTTGTCACCAGCAGGTCTTTCAACCCCAGCAGACCTGTGTCTGCCGGAAAGAGAGATCCAAGGTAGGCTTTAAATCTAGGATCGAGCACGGTGGCCAAAATGTAGTGCTCTGATTTCAACAGATTGACCACCCGTGAATCCTTGTTAAGCGAATTAAGGGCTGCATCCACAAGTCCCACATGCCTAGCGGAATCGCTCCCTTTTAGCTCCTTCTTCAATGCCTCCAGCTTCTTCTGCAAAAGCCTGATGAGGGGAATGACCTGACTCAGGCTGGCAGTGTCTGAACTGACTTCACGTGTGGCAAGTTCAAAGGGCATCAGAACCTTGCACAACGTTGAAATCATTCTCCACTGCACTTGAGACAGGTGCATTCCACCTACTATATCGTGCTCAATTGTATAGGCTTGAATGGCCTTTTGCTGCTCCTCCAACCTCTGAAGCATATAGAGGGTTGAATTCCACCTCGTTACCACTTCTTGCTTCAGATGATGGCAGGGCAGGTTCAGTAGTTTTTGGTGGTGCTCCAGTCTTCTGTACGTGGTGCCTGTACGCCGAAAGTGTCCCGCAATTTTTCTGGCCACCGACAGCATCTCTTGCACGCCCCTGTCGTTTTTTAAAAAATTCTGCACCACCAAATTCAAGGTATGTGCAAAACATGGGACGTGCTGGAATTTGCCCATATTTAATGCACACACAATATTGCTGGCGTTGTCCGATGCCACAAATCCACAGGAGAGTCCAATTGGGGTAAGCCATTCCGCGATGATCTTCCTCAGTTGCCGTAAGAGGTTTTCAGCTGTGTGCGTATTCTGGAAAGCGGTGATACAAAGCGTAGCCTGCCTAGGAAAGAGTTGGCGTTTGCGAGATGCCGCTACTGGTGCCGCCGCTGCTGTTCTTGCGGCGGGAGTCCATACATCTACCCAGTGGGCTGTCACAGTCATATAGTCCTGACCCTGCCCTGCTCCACTTGTCCACATGTCCGTGGTTAAGTGGACATTGGGTACAACTGCATTTTTTAGGAGACTGGTGAGTCTTTTTCTGACGTCCGTGTACATTCTCGGTATCGCCTGCCTAGAGAAGTGGAACCTAGATGGTATTTGGTAACGGGGGCACACTGCCTCAATAAATTGTCTAGTTCCCTGTGAACTAACGGCGGATACCGGACGCACGTCTAACACCAACATAGTTGTCAAGGACTCAGTTATCCGCTTTGCAGTAGGATGACTGCTGTGATATTTCATCTTCCTCGCAAAGGACGGTTGTACAGTCAATTGCTTACTGGAAGTAGTACAAGTGGGCTTACGACTTCCCCTCTGGGATGACCATCGACTCCCAGCGGCAACAACAGCAGCGCCAGCAGCAGTAGGCGTTACACGCAAGGATGCATCGGAGGAATCCCAGGCAGGAGAGGACTCGTCAGACTTGCCAGTGACATGGCCTGCAGGACTATTGGCATTCCTGGGGAAGGAGGAAATTGACACTGAGGGAGTTGGTGGGGTGGTTTGCGTGAGCTTGGTTACAAGAGGAAGGGATTTACTGGTCAGTGGACTGCTTCCGCTGTCACCCAAAGTTTTTGAACTTGTCACTGACTTATTATGAATGCGCTGCAGGTGACGTATAAGGGAGGATGTTCTGAGGTGGTTAACGTCCTTACCCCTACTTATTACAGCTTGACAAAGGGAACACACGGCTTGACACCTGTTGTCCGCATTTCTGGTGAAATACCTCCACACCGAAGAGCTGATTTTTTTGGTATTTTCACCTGGCATGTCAACGGCCATATTCCTCCCACGGACAACAGGTGTCTCCCCGGGTGCCTGACTTAAACAAACCACCTCACCATCAGAATCCTCCTGGTCAATTTCCTCCCCAGCGCCAGCAACACCCATATCCTCCTCATCCTGGTGTACTTCAACACTGACATCTTCAATCTGACTATCAGGAACTGGACTGCGGGTGCTCCTTCCAGCACTTGCAGGGGGCGTGCAAATGGTGGAAGGCGCATGCTCTTCACGTCCAGTGTTGGGAAGGTCAGGCATCGCAACCGACACAATTGGACTCTCCTTGTGGATTTGGGATTTCAAAGAACGCACAGTTCTTTGCGGTGCTTTTGCCAGCTTGAGTCTTTTCAGTTTTCTAGCGAGAGGCTGAGTGCTTCCATCCTCATGTGAAGCTGAACCACTAGCCATGAACATAGGCCAGGGCCTCAGCCGTTCCTTGCCACTCCGTGTGGTAAATGGCATATTGGCAAGTTTACGCTTCTCCTCCGACAATTTTATTTTAGGTTTTGGAGTCCTTTTTTTACTGATATTTGGTGTTTTGGTTTTGACATGCTCTGTACTATGCCATTGGGCATCGGCCTTGGCAGACGACGTTGCTGGCATTTCATCGTCTCGGCCATGACTAGTGGCAGCAGCTTCAGCACGAGGTGGAAGTGGATCTTGATCTTTCCCTAATTTTGGAACCTCAACATTTTTGTTCTCCATATTTTAATAGGCACAACTAAAAGGCACCTCAGGTAAACAATGGAGATGGATGGATTGGATACTAGTATACAATTATGGACGGGCTGCCGAGTGCCGACACAGAGGTAGCCACAGCCGTGAACTACCGCACAGTACTGTGTCTGCTGCTAATATATAGACTGGTTGATAAAGAGATAGTATACTCGTAACTAGTATGTATGTATAAAGAAAGAAAAAAAAACCACGGTTAGGTGGTATATACAATTATGGACGGGCTGCCGAGTGCCGACACAGAGGTAGCCACAGCCGTGAACTACCGCACTGTACTGTGTCTGCTGCTAATATATAGACTGGTTGATAAAGAGATAGTATACTCGTAACTAGTATGTATGTATAAAGAAAGAAAAAAAAACCACGGTTAGGTGGTATATACAATTATGGACGGGCTGCCGAGTGCCGACACAGAGGTAGCCACAGCCGTGAACTACCGCACTGTACTGTGTCTGCTGCTAATATATAGACTGGTTGATAAAGAGATAGTATACTCGTAACTAGTATGTATGTATAAAGAAAGAAAAAAAAACCACGGTTAGGTGGTATATACAATTATGGACGGGCTGCCGAGTGCCGACACAGAGGTAGCCACAGCCGTGAACTACCGCACTGTACTGTGTCTGCTGCTAATATATAGACTGGTTGATAAAGAGATAGTATACTCGTAACTAGTATGTATGTATAAAGAAAGAAAAAAAAACCACGGTTAGGTGGTATATACAATTATGGACGGGCTGCCGAGTGCCGACACAGAGGTAGCCACAGCCGTGAACTACCGCACTGTACTGTGTCTGCTGCCAATATAGACTGGTTGATAAAGAGATAGTATACTCGTAACTAGTATGTATGTATAAAGAAAGAAAAAAAAACCACGGTTAGGTGGTATATACAATTATGGACGGGCTGCCGAGTGCCGACACAGAGGTAGCCACAGCCATGAACTACCGCACTGTACTGTGTCTGCTGCTAATATATAGACTGGTTGATAAAGAGATAGTATACTCGTAACTAGTATGTATGTATAAAGAAAGAAAAAAAAACCACGGTTAGGTGGTATATACAATTATGGACGGGCTGCCGAGTGCCGACACAGAGGTAGCCACAGCCGTGAACTACCGCACTGTACTGTGTCTGCTGCTAATATATAGACTGGTTGATAAAGAGATAGTATACTCGTAACTAGTATGTATGTATAAAGAAAGAAAAAAAAACCACGGTTAGGTGGTATATACAATTATGGACGGGCTGCCGAGTGCCGACACAGAGGTAGCCACAGCCGTGAACTACCGCACTGTACTGTGTCTGCTGCTAATATAGACTGGTTGATAAAGAGATAGTATACTACTAATATTATATACTGGTGGTCAGGTCACTGGTCACTAGTCACACTGGCAGTGGCACTCCTGCAGCAAAAGTGTGCACTGTTTAATTTTAATATAATATTATGTACTCCTGGCTCCTGCTATAACCTATAACTGGCACTGCAGTAGTGCTCCCCAGTCTCCCCCACAATTATAAGCTGTGTGAGCTGAGCAGTCAGACAGATATATAATATATATAGATGATGCAGCACACTGGCCTGAGCCTGAGCAGTGCACACAGATATGGTATGTGACTGACTGAGTCACTGTGTGTATCGCTTTTTTCAGGCAGAGAACGGATATATTAAATAAACTGCACTGTGTGTCTGGTGGTCACTCACTATATAATATATTATGTACTCCTGGCTCCTGCTATAACCTATAACTGGCACTGCAGTAGTGCTCCCCAGTCTCCCCCACAATTATAAGCTGTGTGAGCTGAGCAGTCAGACAGATATATATAATATTATATATAGATAATAGATGATGCAGCACACTGGCCTGAGCCTGAGCAGTGCACACAGATATGGTATGTGACTGAGTCACTGTGTGCTGTGTATCGCTTTTTTCAGGCAGAGAACGGATTATAAATAAAAGTGGTGGTCACTGGTCACTATCAGCAAAACTCTGCACTGTACACTACTGAGTACTCCTAATGCTCCCCAAAATTAGTAAATCAAGTGTCTCTCTAATCTATTCTAATTCTAAACGGAGAGGACGCCAGCCACGTCCTCTCCCTATCAATCTCAATGCACGTGTGAAAATGGCGGCGACGCGCGGCTCCTTATATAGAATCCGAGTCTCGCGATAGAATCCGAGCCTCGCGAGAATCCGACAGCGTCATGATGACGTTCGGGCGCGCTCGGGTTAACCGAGCAAGGCGGGAAGATCCGAGTCGCTCGGACCCGTGAAAAAAAACATGAAGTTCTGGCGGGTTCGGATTCAGAGAAACCGAACCCGCTCATCTCTACTATCTACAAGATAGTACACCGATATGCAGGGGCAAGGTATGAATGGTCAGTGGCACAAACCGCTCTGACAACTGCAGATATCGATATCCAGGGCTGGACTGGCCATAAGAGTCACCGGGGAGATTCCCGGGAGGCCGACACTACTGCGGGCCGGCCTCCTGCTGAGTGTCTTTTTTTTGGGGCGGCGTAATTTTTTTTCTGCTGCCGATGACCGGCAGAGCCACCCAGTGGCCACCGGCAGCACTGACAGCACAACCTCTGCTCAGCCTCAGGCTACACAGGAAGCCTCATGTGTGATTACTTTAACTTCCTGCCTGAGGCTGAGTGATTGCTGCTGGACACAGGCGCAGAGCTGCCAAAGAACTAAATGTGGGATACAGAGGTACAATGGAAGCTGGATTAGGGTAACACAGCCCAGTGTAACAAACACTTCTCCCCTACCAAGCCGTGTGTGTGTGTGTGTGTGGGTGTGTTGCACCCAGCCCCTGCTCCTGGACCCAGCCCATTCTCCTGTACCCAGTCCCTCTCCTGTACCCAGCCCCTTCTCCTGTACCCAGCCCTTCTCCTGTACCCAACCCCCTCTCTTGTACTCAGCCCTCTGTGTCAGCCCCTATACCCAGTCCCTCTCCTGTACCCAGCCATTTGTTTAAGCACCTGCTACTGTACTCAGACCCTCTCCTGTACCCAGCCCTGTTTGTGTTCCAGCCCTTTCTCCTGAACTCAGCCCTGTGTGTCAGCCCCTACACCCAGCCCTGTGTGTATGTCAGCCCCTGCTCCTGTACCCAGTCCTGTATGTGTGCCAGCCCCCTAACCTGTACTCAGCCCTGTGTGTCAGCCCGTGTACCCAGCCCCTGCTCCTGTACCGAGCCCCCTCTCTTGTACCCAACCCTGTATGTCAACCCCTATACCCAGCCTCTGCTGCTGTACCCAGCCCCTGCTGATGTACCCAGCCTCTGCTACTGTTCCCAGACCCTTTCCTGTACCCAGCCCCCTCTCTTGTACTCAGTCCTGTTTGTCAGCCACTGTACCCAGCCCCCTCTCTTGTACCCAGCCCTGTGTGTCAGCCCCTGTACCCAGCCCCTGCTGATGTACCCAGCCTCTGTTACTTTACCCAGCCCCCTTTCTTGTACCCAGCCCTGTGTGTCATCCGCTGTATCTAGCCCCTGCTACTGTACCCAGCCCCTCTCCATTACCCAGCCCCTCTCTTGTACCCAGCCCTCTGTGTCAGCCCCTATACCCAGTCCCTCTCCTGTACCCAGCCATGTGTGTCAGCCTATGCTGTTGTACCCAGTCCCTCTCCTGTACCCAGCCCTCTTTGTGTGCCTGCCCTTTCTCCTGAACTCAGCCCTGTGTGTCAGCCCCTACACCCAGCCCTGTGTGTATGTCAGCCCCTGCTCCTGTACCCAGTCCTGTATGTGTGCCAGCCCCCTATCCTGTACTAAGCCCTGTGTGTCAGCCCCTGTACCCAGCCCCTGCTGCTATACCCAGCCCCTGCTGCTGTACCCAGCCCCTCTCCTGTACCGAGCCCCCTCTCTTGTACCCAACCCTGTATGTCAGCCCCTGTACCCAGCCTCTGCTACTGTACCCAGCCCCTGCTGATGTACCCAGCCTCTGCTACTGTTCCCAGCCCCTTTACTGTACCCAGCCCCCTCTCTTGTACTCAGTCCTGTGTGTCAGCCACTGTACCCAGCCCCCTCTCTTGTACCCAGCCCTGTGTGTCAGCCCCTGTACCAAGCCCCTGCTGATGTACCCAGCCTCTGTTACTGTACCCAGCCCCCTCTCTTGTACTCAGCCCTGTTTGTGTGCCAGCCCTTTCTCCTGAACTCAGCCCTGTGTGTCAGCCCCTACACCCAGCCCTGTGTGTATGTCAGCCCCTGCTCCTGTACCCAGTCCTGTATGTGTGCCAGCCCCCTATCCTGTACTCAGCCCTGTGTGTCAGCCCCTGTACCCAGCCCCTGCTGCTATACCCAGCCCCTGCTGCTGTACCCAGCCCCTCTCCTGTACCGAGCCCCCTCTCTTGTACCCAACCCTGTATGTCAGCCCCTGTACCCAGCCTCTGCTACTGTACCCAGCCCCTGCTGATGTACCCAGCCTATGCTACTGTTCCCAGCCCCTTTACTGTACCCAGCCCCCTCTCTTGTACTCAGTCCTGTGTGTCAGCCACTGTACCCAGCCCCCTCTCTTGTACCCAGCCCTGTGTGTCAGCCCCTGTAACAAGCCCCTGCTGATGTACCCAGCCTCTGTTACTGTACCCAGCCCCCTCTATTGTACCCAGCCCCATGTGTCATCCACTGTATCCAGCCCCTGCTGCTGTACCCAGCCCCTCTCCTGTACCCAGCCCCCTCTCTTGTACTCAGCCCTGTGTGTCAGCCCCTGTACCCAGCCCCTGCAGCTGTACCCAGTCCCTCTCCTGTATCCAGCCCTGTGTGTATGCTAGCCCCTGCTGCTGTACCCAGCCCTGTTTGTATACCAGCCCCTGCTGCTGTACCCAGCCCCTGCTACTGTACTCGGACCCTCTCCTGTACCCAGCCCCAGTGGCGGAACTTGTGCCAGTGCAGCCAGTGCATTGCACCAGGGCCCAACGCTATCGAGGGGCCCAAAGTCTGTGGAATTGTAATGAGTCAGACTGTCTCATTACAAGCCACCTGCTGCTGTGTGCTGCCACTGGAGTGAGGACTCGGAGTAGCGCAGACGCAGCTACGAAAGCAGGGGAGGAGGAGGGAAGGGGACTCAGGAACTGCAGCGGCGCACTGTAATTGGTAGCAGCGCCGCTGTGCTCACTGATAGCCCATCCTCACAGGCGCGTGATCCCCCTCCCTCCCTCTTGTGCTGCCCAGCTTCTCTGCATGCCTGGTGCTGGGTTACCGATGCCGCAACCGGCGATGTCTCCATTAGTTCCCGCTCCCGGGAGCTGTGCACCACCCTCCACAGAGAGTTGGGTACACTAGAGATGAGCGGGTTCGGTTCCTCGGAATCCGAACCCGCCCGAACTTCATGTTTTTTTTCACGGGTCCGAGCGACTCGGATCTTCCCGCCTTGCTCGGTTAACCCGAGCGCGCCCGAACGTCATCATGACGCTGTCGGATTCTCGCGAGACTCGGATTCTATATAAGGAGCCGCGCGTCGCCGCCATTTTCACACGTGCATTGAGATTGATAGGGAGAGGACGTGGCTGGCGTCCTCTCCATTTAGATTAGAAGAGAGAGAGTGAGATTGATTTGAGACAGAGACACTTGATTTACTGGAGCTTAGGAGTACTGTAGAGAGTGCAGAGTTTAGTAGTGACTGACCACAGTGACCACCAGACAGTGCAGTTTTATTTAATATAATCTGTTCTCTGCCTGAAAAAAATGATACACAGTGACTCAGTCACATACCATATCTGTGTGCACTGCTCAGCCCAGTGTGCTGCATCATCTATGTATATATCTGACTGTGCTCACACAGCTTATAATTGTGGGGGAGACTGGGGAGCAGTGCCAGTTATAGGTTATAGCAGGAGCCAGGAGTACATATTATTAAAATTAAACAGTGCACACTTTTGCTGCAGGAGTGCCACTGCCAGGGTGACTGACCAGTGACCTGACCACACTGACCACCAGTATAGTTAGTAGTATACTATATTGTGATTGCCTGAAAAAGTTAAACACTCGTCGTGTGACTTGTGTGGTGTTTTTTTTTTTATTCTATAAAAAACTCATTCTGCTGACAGACAGTGTCCAGCAGGTCCGTCATTATATAATATATACCTGTCCGGCTGCAGTAGTGATATATATATATTTTTTATATCATTATTTATCATCCAGTCGCAGCAGACACAGTACGGTAGTTCACGGCTGTAGCTACCTCTGTGTCGGCACTCGGCAGTCCATCCATAATTGTATACCACCTACCCGTGGTTTTTTTTTCTTTCTTCTTTATACATACATACTACATCTCTTTATCAACCAGTCTATATTAGCAGCAGACACAGTACAGTAGTCCACGGCTGTAGCTACCTCTGTGTCGGCACTCGGCAGTCCATCCATAATTGTATACCACCTACCCGTGGTTTTTTTTTCTTTCTTCTTTATACATACATACTACATCTCTTTATCAACCAGTCTATATTAGCAGCAGACACAGTACAGTACGGTAGTCCACGGCTGTAGCTACCTCTGTGTCGGCACTCGGCAGTCCGTCCATAATTGTATACCACCTACCCGTGGTTTTTTTTTCTTTCTTCTTTATACATACTACATCTCATTATCAACCAGTCTATATTAGCAGCAGACACAGTACAGTACGGTAGTCCACGGCTGTAGCTACCTCTGTGTCGGCACTCGGCAGTCCATCCATAATTGTATACCACCTACCCGTGGTTTTTTTTTCTTTCTTCTTTATACATACTACATCTCATTATCATCCAGTCTATATTAGCAGCAGACACAGTACAGTACGGTAGTCCACGGCTGTAGCTACCTCTGTGTCGGCACTCGGCAGTCCATCCATAATTGTATACCACCTACCCGTGGTTTTTTTTTCTTTCTTCTTTATACATACTACATCTCATTATCATCCAGTCTATATTAGCAGCAGACACAGTACAGTACGGTAGTCCACGGCTGTAGCTACCTCTGTGTCGGCACTCGGCAGTCCGTCCATAATTGTATACCACCTACCCGTGGTTTTTTTTCTTTCTTCTTTATACATACTACATCTCATTATCAACCAGTCTATATTAGCAGCAGACACAGTACAGTACGGTAGTCCACGGCTGTAGCTACCTCTGTGTCGGCACTCGGCAGTCCGTCCATAATTGTATACCACCTACCCGTGGTTTTTTTTTCTTTCTTCTTTATACATACTACATCTCATTATCATCCAGTCTATATTAGCAGCAGACACAGTACAGTACGGTAGTCCACGGCTGTAGCTACCTCTGTGTCGGCACTCGGCAGTCCGTCCATAATTGTATACCACCTACCCGTGGTTTTTTTTTCTTTCTTCTTTATACATACTACATCTCATTATCAACCAGTCTATATTAGCAGCAGACACAGTACAGTACGGTAGTCCACGGCTGTAGCTACCTCTGTGTCGGCACTCGGCAGTCCATCCATAATTGTATACTAGTATCCATCCATCTCCATTGTTTACCTGAGGTGCCTTTTAGGGTCGCTTATCTTACTCACACAGCTACCTCATTGCGCCTCTTTTTTTCTTTGCGTCATGTGCTGTTTGGGGAGGGTTTTTTGGAAGGGACATCCTGCGTGACACTGCAGTGACACTCCTAGATGGGCGCGGTGTTTGTGTCGGCCACTAGGGTCGCTTATCTTACTCACACAGCTACCTCATTGCGCCTCTTTTTTTCTTTGCGTCATGTGCTGTTTGGGGAGGGTTTTTTGGAAGGGACATCCTGCGTGACACTGCAGTGCCACTCCTAGATGGGCCCGGTGTTTGTGTCGGCCACTAGGGTCGCTTATCTTACTCACACAGCGACCTCGGTGCAAATTTTAGGACTAAAAATAATATTGTGAGGTGTGAGGTATTCAGAATAGACTGAAAATGAGTGTAAATTATGGTTTTTGAGATTATTAATACTTTGGGATCAAAATGACCCCCAAATTCTATGATTTAAGCTGTTTTTTAGGGTTTTTTGAAAAAAACACCCGAATCCAAAACACACCCGAATCCGACAAAAAAAATTAGGTGAGGTTTTGCCAAAACGCGGTCGAACCCAAAACACGGCCGCGGAACCGAACCCAAAACCAAAACACAAAACCCGAAAAATTTCCGGCGCTCATCTCTAGGGTACACTGGATACTTTCTGACCCCTGGACATGCAGCCGCCGCCGCCCAGACTGAGAAGGAGGAGGAGATGAGGCTCCGCAATGGCACTTTCCTGATGCTGCTCGCCTTCTGCCTCTGCATCTTCCTCTCCCTGTCACGGCATTCTCCTAGCAGAAAGGTGAGCCCTCGTCGCCGGTCCTGCCATTTACTCCTCGCCCGCAGCAAGGTTATTGTGCGGGTACCCTAATGCCATACTCCCTGTGTGTGTTATTGGCATATCCAGCCACCTGTGCCCCCTGATATGGCAGGGTCAGGGGCATCCCCAGGATAAGGCTTGCTCTCTGGCTTGATAGAAAATATTGCTGGGCATACCTAGGTTGTAGTGTTGGCAGCCCCTGGCATGTGTGGCAAGAGTATCTTTCTATCTACCTACTGTACCTACCTACTGTATATCTATCTGACTATCTATCTACCTACCTACCTACCTACCTGTCTGCTGTATATATATATATATATATATATATATATATATATGTTGTTATTATTAAGCATTATAGGCCATCACAAGTGGTGGGGGAAGGGGGGGTGAGTTAGAATACATAACCTACCCCTGTCGGGATCATCATCAGGATGCCGACATCAGTATTCTGAGTGCCGGCATCCTTTGCGCTGGGATATTCTACCCAACCCAACACAGCTAGTGTCATCGACATTTCAATGCTTTAATGCAGGCCTGGCCAACCTGTGGCTCTCCAGCTATTGTGAAACTACAAGTCCCAGAATGCCCTGCCACAGTTCTGCTACTAGGAAATGCTAAAACTGTGGCAGGGCATGCTGGGACGTGTAGTGTCACAACAGCTGGAGAGCCACAGGTTGGCCAGGCCTGCTTTAATGTCTCGTCGTCAGGATATAAAAATTGCATACCATAATTGTATGCCAGCCTCTGCTCCTGTACTTACTGTAGCCCTGCTCTTGTACCCAGCCCTGTATGTGTGTCAGACCCTTCTCCTGTACTCAGCCCTGTGTGTCAGCCCCTTCTCCTGTACCCAGCCCTGTATGGTTGCCAGTCCCCTTTCCTGTACCCAGCCCTGTGTGTCAGCCCCTTGCCCAGCTCTGTATGTGTGCCAGGCCCCACTTCTCTACCCAGCCATGTATGTGTGCCAGCCCCTGCTCCTCTTCCCAGCCCTGTGTGTGTGCAAGACCCTGCTTCTCTACCCAGCCCTGTGTGTCAACACCTGCAACCAACCTTGTGTGTGTGCCAGCCCCTGCTCTTGTACCCAGTCCTGTGTGTGTGCCAGCCCCCACTAAAGGGTCAGGAGCTGCTATTAACTGGGTTTGAACCAATTTCTGGGGTGATTCCTGTCTCCACTGGTGGGGATATTTGCTGGAGGTTTTGGTGTCTGTGTTCAGTCTCAGTGGTGGTGGCTGGGTGTTATTTGGAATATGGAGGTTTGGAGTTTTTCATTGCAGGTTAAAGGTCTGTGAGTGTTGGGGCCACGACTACCAATAACATTGAAACCAACAACTTCCACAGAGTAGTGATGTACTTATCTTGCCTACTTTGGTGTTTGTCCCACCTACAGTTCATTTGGTGCCGCCCATGGGAGGCCACTTCTAGAATTTTTTCCAGGGCCACTTTTAGTTCCCAATCCGCCCCTGTCGATATCGACAGCTGCAGGTATCATTGCCCACTCACCACAGCAGGGACAGTGCTGTTCCTGGCTGTCATCGCTACCGAGTCCAAGCTGCACAGGAGATCTCGCGAGAATAGCCCAGTGGAGCCGACATGGGGTGACACACAGAATATCAGCAGTAGGCTGATGCTCTGTGGGGGGTCTGGCAGTGATTGCTGGAGGGGGGAGTTTTCAATACATCTCTGCGCTGCTGCTTCCTGCTTCGCCTCAGTAAAGAGGCAAAGCAAGAAGTTTTGCAATCGCATAATACGTGCAGGTACAGTATAATAAATTTGCATACAGCATTAATTAAACAAATACCATCCCACATAAATGATTATTAATGAACAATGAAAGTGATCTAACATAAACAAAGCTAACCACCACCAAAAAGGGGGTTACATGTGTATGTACATATATATAGAAGGCAAGTCAGCAGAGGTAGTGTGAGGCTCTGGGCAATGTTCTGCTGGGAAACCTTGTGTCCTGGCATTCATGTTGATGTTACTTTGACACATGTCGACTTTGCAGATCAACCATGGCACACCAAATGCACCAGATGCACCAGAGTAAAAATGGTCATGTACTGCAGAGCACAGTTGAGGAAAATACGCTCTAAGTCAGACTGCCTCCATTTCAAAGTTATGCTCTCATCCCTCAGTGCAGACCTTTCCCTCACTAAACAGTCATACTTCTAGAACCTCTTCTCCTCCTAGTCTTTGAACTCCCAGCACCTCTTTGCCACTTTCAACTCCATACTATGCCCACCCCCACTTCATCTCCCTTCCTCACTCTATGCACTTGACTTTGCCACTTACTTCACATCTAAAATTGACGCCATGTGTTAGGACATCACATCCCACCACACCACCCAGCCACAGTTTCCCAAAACGGAGGTGTGTTGCCTCCATTTTGGGAGAGTGCCAGGTGCCGGGCTAGTACTGAGGCCAGGATCTCCTACGGAAGATGGAAATTTCCTGGCCCCTTAGTAAGATTTGTGGTGGCCAGCTTTGTATCCCCATGGGTCACGCAGTCAGCGGAAGGTGTCGCAGGGGATCCAATGCTGCATCCTATTTATTGGCATTGTGGGGGAGGGTGCGGCCTAAAAGGAGGGTGGCACAGGGAGAGCAACCGTTTCCTACCTTGCTTGCTCCAGGAAGCGGGTCCCCCCTCCTCGGCCAGCAACATCTTCCCAGTGGTATTTGGGAAGATGGCACACGTGCACTAGAGAGCAAAGACACTCTTTGCTTTCAATGTGCAATGCCTTCTTTCCAAAGATGTCACTGGGAAGATGGTGCCAGCAGGTAAGTATACCCTGGAGGGGGTAGAAGGGAGCAGCAAACCCGGGCCCCTCCAGCTAGCCCAGGCCCGGGTAATTAGTACCTCATTCCCCCTTGAAGCCAGTGGGTGTACTTTAAATACTTTGTATAACTTCCTTATTTGTTATACAGTAAGTTCATTATCATCATCATCATCATCCCTATAAGCAGTGTCTGCAGGGAAAACCTGTCAAGTTTTGCCATTAAATACTGTACTAGCAGCAAACCCATAACCAAGAATTCACTTAATGAGACTTTAATGACAGTATCTATAAACAGATACATCTTCAGTATTAACCCAGAAGCTGGACAACTACAGTTACATTTTGTGTCTATTTGCACTGGGAATCTCATAATACAAACAGGGTACAATGAAGTATTGTCAGTGCTGGAGTATGAGATATATGAAACCAGTCACAGGTGATTGAACAACAAGGCTTGAGTAGTGCTTATTATATCTGCTGCTCTAAGAGTGTGAATCATTACTGTACAACAGAATGAGAAAAAAATGCTGTGTTACAAGACATGCTTGTAGTATTGATTTAGTTCCTGGAAAGTCTCCTCATAGGATGCAGAGTGCAGTAAAACATGCACAAACATTGCTCAGTCTCCTGGTTATGCCATTTGTTCCTTGTACAATCTGGAAATGTAACAAAAAGGTTCCTTTAGTAAAGGGCAGACTGTATTATATCTGACTCAGGGGGCGAGAGATATGCAGATGTGGTGACCTTTATACTTTGCACCAGACTTTACACTTAAATTGCCATTTAAGCTTATTTTTTCTAGGCAAATCTGTAGGCAATTTTTACATAAAGAAATAGATGGCATGTGGGTGACAAATAAATTAACCTGGGGCATGGGATGAACGGTAAATCAGAACACCAAAGATGAAATGCTATGAAATAAAGAGCAGCATTTTAAAATATGTTCTGCAGAATATTTGCCTCATTCTGCATTTCTGCACAAAATATTGCACATCTTTGGCAGGATTTGGCTGGAATTCCCCCTACTGTATGGGCCTGATTCAGAGTTGTATCTAGAGAGGAGGGGACCCGTGTGCAGTCTCCGTGTGTGTGCCCCCTCTTCTCCCATAGCCGGCAGCTCTGCTGTTACTGCTCTAAGCACTGAGACTCTGGCACAGTGCCAGAGTCTACAGAGCATGCACAGGACTCTGAAAAAAAGGCCACAAGGCCATATTTTCGGAGTCCTGCGCATGCGCTGTAGACTTTGGCACTGTGCCAGAGGCTCTAGTGCTCAGTGCGCTAGCAGTGGTGGTGCAGGCTACGGGAGAGTAAAGGGCCCACACACAGTCACCGATGGACGCCGGAAAGGTAAGTATAGAAGAAATGGGTGCAGTGTGTGTGGTTAGGGCAACCTCTGAGCCCAGGGGCCCATGTGCACCGCACACACTGCACCCATTATAGATATGCCACTGGCCTAATTCATGCTTGTAAGTAAAGCAAAAAAAGCAAGTAACTTTGTATCTGGCACAAACCATGTTGCCATGCAAGGGGCACAAATATATTTATATTTTTTTCTGTGCAGGGTAAATACTGTCTGTTTTTGCATGTAAAACAAGAAAAACAAAAAAGATGCTGGGTGCTTCCTAAATCAAATACAGTATGTATAAACAAATCTGATGCTCCTCGTTAGGAGCTGCTACACCCCATGTAATGATCAAACAAATAAAAATAGGGTGGGAGCACTTATAGGGTTATACAATTAATAGATTTAATAGTTATATACCACGTACATTTATATACCAACACATAAAATTAAAATACAATAAATTAAAATCTATAGACAATTACAGCTTCCAAAAAAAATGTTAAAAATGTTCATGAATAGAAAAATACTCATGTTTCAGCAAAAAAATATACCCTGAATGTCCCCGGGATTCTTAATATTCTGTAATCAGTACCACACTGAATTTATAATAGTTCAAGTTTTTACTTGATAGTGTGATAGCACTTTTTAGTAACTGTCGCTGTGACCATTGTATACTGTAAGTATACTGATAAAAGGTAGGTGTATCAGATTATTGCGAGTATTCCCTATATAGAATGCATGTTGGATGGTGTGAGGAATTAGCCTTGGACCACAGCTGTAGATTCATATGCTTTCCAATACCCGTCCTCTATTAGTTGTACAGGACTGATTTTCTTCTTCCTGATTACAGTGGCAATAAGCTGATTTGGAGCGCTGGGGAGAAATCCTTCACTGTGTTTCAAATGGCGGCCGCCAATATAGTAAGGTAGTGAAAGGTTTAGTAGTCACGGCGACAGGTCCCAGGGCACCCAGAAATTTTTTTTTGGGTGGAGACAGCGTACATACTATGGCCCTCATTCCAGTGACGTGCGGTGAGGTTAATGGCTGGGGAGGCACTGGCTAGCATCAGATACAGATTTACACACATTATACGAAAAATAAATAAAATATATATATATATATATATATATATATATGATTAATATATAGATACGTTGATATTGGGATCCCGGCGGTCAGGATGCAAAATACAGACAGCATCATCCTAATGTTTAAAATACTGACACTGGCTAATTATAAAAGCTAACCCTGATCCCAAAACCCCCTAACCCTAACCCACCTTTCCTGCAGTCTAAACCTTCCCCCCTGCAGCCTAATCCCAAACCCTCCCCGGCGGTGCCTAACCCTAACCCTCCCTGCAGCCTAACCCTCCCTTCCCCCCAGCCTAACCCTAACTCCCCCGCGGTGTAACCCTCGCTCACCCTCCTTCGCAACCTAACCCTAACCTTCCCTCCCCTGCAGCCTAAACCTAACCCTCCCTCCCCCGCAACCTAACCATAACTCCCCCGCGGCCTAACCCTAACCTTCCCTCCCCTGCAGCCTAACCCTAACCCACTCTCCCCTGCAGCCTAACCCTAACCCACTCTCCCCTGCAGCCTAACCCTAACCCTCCCTCCCCCGCAGCCTAACCCTATCGCTCTCTCCCCTGCAGCCTAACCCTAACCCTCCCCGCGGCCTAACCCTAACCTTCCCAAGGGTGCCTAACCCTATCTCTCCATCCCTGCAATGTAACCTAACCTTCCCCCTGCAAAGGTAACCTAACCCCCCCATCACCCCCCTCAGCTTACCTTTATATAAATAGATATAGATAAAGGAGAAAAAAGGCACTGTACTCATAAAAATAACACAGTCACAGAATGATAAGTATGCACATATCTATATAATGAGAGACAGGTCTGAGCCCACGCATTGACTCACTTCAGTCGGGTACCTGCCCCCATCTTTCTCTGGCAGTGCTCGCTCTTGTCACTCGCCGCTGGACTGCTGATGTGGGAAAGGAGAGACTGAGTTCGTCGGCGGGCAGTGGACAGGAGACTCGGGTCTGCGCATCGCTCCCCCGGAATGCGGTCAGGCCTCATCTGCTAGGTGCTGCAATCTCTGAGTTCTCCCGGTATGCGTGGCCCGGTGGCGGCTCACATGTGCCTCCAGGTTTTCTTACAGCGGGTCCGGGATGCTTAAAATAGGCAGCCTCGGCCATTGCGCTGCTAACGGAGCTCCGGTTGCTTCCTGGATGGTCACATGACACATCCGAGGTCCCCAATCAGAGCTGTAGCCACTGTGAGGCATGCCTCACTTGGCTCTTTTTTAAGTGGTGGGATTGGTCTCTGTGTAGCCCCGCCTCGCTCTACACGCATCGCTGCAGCAGTCCCCAGCCATGAGATGTGAGGCATAGCTGTTGCTGCCTCACGTCTCGTTTCACCCTGCACTTCCAGAGAGATCTGCAAAACTGGAGTTTTAACTATACAAATGATTACTTTAGTACAAAGAAGATGTTTCTAAGTTATAGATATCTTCTTTGTATTATTCTAATCATTTTTATAGTTAAAACTCTGGAGTACTGACAGAGAGTATTGACAGGGGAGGCTCTGCCTCCCCTGCCTCCCCTGACTGCACGTCCCTGCCTCATTCTGAGTTGTTCGCTCGCTAGCTGCTTTTAGCAGCATTGCACACGCTAAGCTGCCGCCCTCTGGGAGTGTATTTTAGCTTTGCAGAATTGCGAACGAAAGATTCGCAAAATTGCGAATAGAAATTTCTTAGCAGTTTCTGAGTAGCTCGAGACTTACTCTGCCACTGCGATCAGTTCAGTCTGTTTCGTTCCTGGTTTGACGTCACAAACACACCCAGCATTCACCCAGGCACTCCCCTGTTTCTTCAGATACTCCCGCGTTTTTTCTAGAGATGAGCGGGTTCGGTTCCTCGGAATCCGAACCCCCCCGAACTTCAGCCTTTTTACACGGGTCCGAGGCAGACTCGGATCTTCCCGCCTTGCCCGGCTAACCCGAGCGCGCCCGAACGTCATCATCCCGCTGTCGGATTCTCGCGAGGCTCGTATTCTATCGCGAGACTCGGATTCTATATATGGAGCCGCGCGTCGCCGCCATTTTCACAGGTGCATTGAGATTGATAGGGAGAGGACGTGGCTGGCATCCTCTCCGTTTATAGTTACTGTTAGTAGTTAGTTGATCTGATTGCTGCTTAGCTTATTGTGGGGAGGATTGGGGAGAGCTGTTAGGAGGAGTACAGTCAGTGCAGAGTTTTGATAGTTTTTTTAAATCCGTTCTCTGCCTGAAAAAAACGCTTTATACCATATCTGTGCTCAGCCTCAGTGTGCTGCATGATATATCTATGTATATCTGACTGTGCTGAGTGCTCACTGCTCACACAGCTGAATTGTGGGGGAGACTGGGGTGCAGTTATAGCAGGAGTATAGTGCACACTTTTGCTGCCAGTGTGACTGACCAGTGACCACCAGTATATTGTCTGCCTGAAAAAGTTAAACACTCCTGTGGTGTTTTTTTTATTTATTCTATAAACGCATTCTGCTGACAGTGTCCAGCAGGTCCGTCATTCATTATATTATATAAATATTTACCTGCAGTAGTGTTATATTTTTTTTGTTCATCTCTATCATCTTTATCATCTCTATATTAGCAGACGCAGTACGGTAGTCCACGGCTGTGGCTACCTCTGTGTCGTCAGTGCTCGTCCATAATTGTATACCTACCTGTGGTGGGTTTTTTTTTTCTATCTACTTCATACTAGTAGTTTAGGAGTCTGCTGACAGTGTCCAGCAGGTCCGTCATTATATTATATATATACCTGCAGTAGTGATATATATATATTTTTTATATCATTATCATCTCTATACTAGCTGACGCAGTACGGTAGTCCACGGCTGTAGCTACCTCTGTGTCGTCAGTGCTCGTCCATAATTGTATACCTACCTGTGGTGGGGGTTTTTTTTTCTATCTTCTTCATACTAGTAGTTTAGGAGTCTGCTGACAGTGTCCAGCAGGTCCGTCATTATATTATATATATACCTGCAGTAGTGATATATATATATTTTTTATATCATTATCATCTCTATACTAGCTGACGCAGTACGGTAGTCCACGGCTGTAGCTACCTCTGTGTCGTCAGTGCTCGTCCATAATTGTATACCTACCTGTGGTGGTTTTTTTTTTCTATCTTCTTCATACTAGTAGTTTAGGAGTCTGCTGACAGTGTCCAGAAGGTCCGTCATTATATTATATATACCTGCAGTAGTGATATATATATATTTTTTATATCATTATCATCTCTATACTAGCAGACGCAGTACGGTAGTCTATGGCTGTAGCTACCTCTGTGTCGTCAGTGCTCGTCCATAATTGTATACCTACCTGTGGTGGGTTTATTTTTCTATCTTCTTCATACTAGTAGTTTAGGAGTCTGCTGACAGTGTCCAGCAGTTCCGTCATTATATTATATATACCTGCAGTAGTGATATATATATATTTTTTATATCATTATCATCTCTATACTAGCAGACGCAGTACGGTAGTCCACGGCTGTAGCTACCTCTGTGTCATCAGTGCTCGTCCATAATTGTATACCTACCTGTGGTGGGGTTTTTTTTTCTATCTTCTTCATACTAGTAGTTTAGGAGTCTGCTGACAGTGTCCAGCAGGTCCGTCATTATATTATATATATACCTGCAGTAGTGATATATATATATTTTTTATATCATGATCATCTCTTTACTAGCAGACGCAGTACGGTAGTCCACGGCTGTAGCTACCTCTGTGTCGTCAGTGCTCGTCCATAATTGTATACCTACCTGTGGTGGGGTTTTTTTTTTCTATCTTCTTCATACTAGTAGTTTAGGAGTCTGCTGACAGTGTCCAGCAGGTCCGTCATTATATTATATATACCTGCAGTAGTGATAGATATATATATATTTTTTATATCATTATCATCTCTATACTAGCAGACGCAGTACGGTAGTCCACGGCTGTAGCTACCTCTGTGTCGTCAGTGCTCGTCCATAATTGTATACCTACCTGTGGTGGTTTTTTTTTTCTATCTTCTTCATACTAGTAGTTTAGGAGTCTGCTGACAGTGTCCAGCAGGTCCGTCATTATATTATATATACCTGCAGTAGTGATATATATATTTTTTATATCATTATCATCTCTATACTAGCAGACGCAGTACGGTAGTCCACGGCTGTAGCTACCTCTGTGTCGTCAGTGCTCGTCCATAATTGTATACCTACCTGTGGTGGGGGTTTTTTTTCTATCTTCTTCATACTAGTAGTTTAGGAGTCTGCTGACAGTGTCCAGCAGGTCCTTCATTATATTATATATATACCTGCAGTAGTGATATATATATATTTTTTATATCATTATCATCTCTATACTAGCAGACGCAGTACGGTAGTCAACGGCTGTAGCTACCTCTGTGTCGTCAGTGCTCGTCCATAATTGTATAACTACCTGTGGTGGTTTTTTTTTTTCTATCTTCTTCATACTAGTAGTTTAGGAGTCTGCTGACAGTGTCCAGCAGGTCCGTCATTATATTATATATATACCTGCAGTAGTGATATATATATATTTTTTATATCATTATCATCTCTATACTAGCTGACGCAGTACGGTAGTCCACGGCTGTAGCTACCTCTGTGTCGTCAGTGCTCATTCATAATTGTATACCTACCTGTGGTGGTTTTTTTTTTTCTATCTTCTTCATACTAGTAGTTTAGGAGTCTGCTGACAGTGTCCAGCAGGTCCGTCATTATATTATATATACCTGCAGTAGTGATATATATTTTTTATATCATTATCATCTCTATACTAGCAGACGCAGTACGGTAGTCCATGGCTGTAGCTACCTCTGTGTCGTCAGTGCTCGTCCATAATTGTATACCTACCTGTGGTGGGTTTTTTTTTCTATCTTCTTCATACTAGTAGTTTAGGAGTCTGCTGACAGTGTCCAGCAGGTCCGTCATTATATTATATATACCTGCAGTAGTGATATATATATGTTTTTTATATCATTATCATCTCTATACTAGCAGACGCAGTACGGTAGTCCACGGCTGTAGCTACCTCTGTGTCGTCAGTGCTCGTCCATAATTGTACACCTACCTGTGGTGGGGTTTTTTTTTCTATCTTCTTCATACTAGTAGTTTAGGAGTCTGCTGACAGTGTCCAGCAGGTCCGTCATTATATTATATATATACCTGCAGTAGTGATATATATATATATTTTTATATCATTATCATCTCTATACTAGCAGACGCAGTACGGTAGTCAACGGCTGTAGCTACCTCTGTGTCGTCAGTGCTCGTCCATAATTGTATACCTACCTGTGGTGGGGTTTTTTTTTCTATCTTCTTCATACTAGTAGTTTAGGAGTCTGCTGACAGTGTCCAGCAGGTCCGTCATTATATTATATATATACCTGCAGTAGTGATATATATATATTTTTTATATCATTATCATCTCTATACTAGCTGACGCAGTACGGTAGTCCATGGCTGTAGCTACCTCTGTGTCGTCAGTGCTCATCCATAATTGTATACCTACCTGTGGTGGTTTTTTTTTTTCTATCTTCTTCATACTAGTAGTTTAGGAGTCTGCTGACAGTGTCCAGCAGGTCCGTCATTATATTATATATACCTGCAGTAGTGATATATATATATTTTTTATATCATTATCATCTCTATACTAGCAGACGCAGTACGGTAGTCCATGGCTGTAGCTACCTCTGTGTCGTCAGTGCTCGTCCATAATTGTATACCTACCTGTGGTGGGTTTTTTTTTCTATCTTCTTCATACTAGTAGTTTAGGAGTCTGCTGACAGTGTCCAGCAGGTCCGTCATTATATTATATATACCTGCAGTCGTGATATATATATATGTTTTTTATATCATTATCATCTCTATACTAGTAGACGCAGTACGGTAGTCCACGGCTGTAGCTACCTCTGTGTCGTCAGTGCTCGTCCATAATTGTATACCTACCTGTGGTGTTTTTTTTTCTATCTTCTTCATACTAGTAGTTTAGGAGTCTGCTGACAGTGTCCAGCAGGTCCGTCATTATATTATATATACCTGCAGTAGTGATATATATATTTTTTATATCATTATCATCTCTATACTAGCAGACGCAGTACGGTAGTCCACGGCTGTAGCTACCTCTGTGTCGTCAGTGCTCGTCCATAATTGTATACCTACCTGTGGTGGGGTTTTTTTTTCTATCTTCTTCATACTAGTAGTTTAGGAGTCTGCTGACAGTGTCCAGCAGGTCCGTCATTATATTATATATATACCTGCAGTAGTGATATATATATATTTTTTATATCATTATCATCTCTATACTAGCAGACGCAGTACGGTAGTCCACGGCTGTAGCTACCTCTGTGTCGTCAGTGCTCGTCCATAATTGTATACCTACCTGTGGTGGGGTTTTTTTTTCTATCTTCTTCATACTAGTAGTTTAGGAGTCTGCTGACAGTGTCCAGTAGGTCCGTCATTATATTATATATATACCTGCAGTAGTGATATATATATATTTTTTATATCATTATCATCTCTATACTAGCAGACGCAGTACGGTAGTCCACGGCTGTAGCTACCTCTGTGTCGTCAGTGCTCGTCCATAATTGTATACCTACCTGTGGTGGGGTTTTTTTTTCTATCTTCTTCATACTAGTAGTTTAGGAGTCTGCTGACAGTGTCCAGCAGGTCCGTCATTATATTATATATACCTGCAGTAGTGATATATATATATTTTTTATATCATTATCATCTCTATACTAGCAGACGCAGTACGGTAGTCCACGGCTGTAGCTACCTCTGTGTCGTCAGTGCTCGTCCATAATTGTATACCTACCTGTGGTGGGGTTTTTTTTTTCTATCTTCTTCATACTAGTAGTTTAGGAGTCTGCTGACAGTGTCCAGCAGGTCCGTCATTATATTATATATATACCTGCAGTAATGATATATATATATTTTTTATATCATTATCATCTCTATAATAGCAGACGCAGTACGGTAGTCCACGGCTGTAGCTACCTCTGTGTCGTCAGTGCTCGTCCATAATTGTATACCTACCTGTGGTGGGTTTTTTTTTTCTATCTTCTTCATACTAGTAGTTTAGGAGTCTGCTGACTGTGTCCAGCAGGTCCGTCATTATATTATATATATACCTGCAGTAGTGATATATATATATATTTATATCATTATCATCTCTATACTAGCAGACGCAGTACGGTAGTCCACGGCTGTAGCTACCTCTGTGTCGTCAGTCACTCGTCATCCATAAGTATACTAGTATCCATCCATCTCCATTGTTTACCTGAGGTGCCTTTTAGTTGTGCCTATTAAAATATGGAGAACAAAAATGTTGAGGTTACAAAAATAGGAAAAGATCAAGATCCACTTCCACCTCGTGCTGAAGCTGCTGCCACTAGTCATGGCCGAGACGATGAAATTCCATCAACGTCGTCTGCCAAGGCCGATGCCCAATGTCATAGTACAGAGCATGTAAAATCCAAAACACAAAAGATCAGTAAAAAAAGGACTCAAAAATCTAAATTCAAATCGTCGGAGGAGAAGCGTAAACTTGCCAATATGCCATTTACCACACGGAGTGGCAAGGAACGGCTGAGGCCCTGGCCTATGTTCATGGCTAGTGGTTCAGCTTCACATGAGGATGGAAGCACTCAGCCTCTCGCTAGAAAAATGAAAAGACTTAAGCTGGCAAAAGCACAGCAAAGAACTGTGCGTTCTTCGAAATCACAAATCCACAAGGAGAGTCCAATTGTGTCGGTTGCGATGCCTGACCTTCCCAACACTGGACGTGAAGAGCATGCGCCTTCCACCATTTGCATGCCCCCTGAAAGTTCTGGAAGGAGCACCCGCAGTCCAGTTCCTGATAGTCAGATTGAAGATGTCAGTGTTGAAGTACACCAGGATGAGGAGGATATGGGTGTTGCTGGCGCTGGGGAGGAAATTGACAAGGAGGATTCTGATGGTGAGGTGGTTTGTTTAAGTCAGGCACCCGAGGAGACACCTGTTGTCCGTGGGAGGAATATGGCCATTGACATGCCTGGTGAAAATACCAAAAAAATCAGCTCTTCGGTGTGGAAGTATTTCAACAGAAATGCGGACAACATTTGTCAAGCCGTGTGTTGCCTTTGTCAAGCTGTAATAAGTAGGGGTAAGGACGTTAACCACCTCGGAACATCCTCCCTTATACGTCACCTGCAGCGCATTCATCATAAGTCAGTGACAAGTTCAAAAACTTTGGGCGACAGCGGAAGCAGTCCACTGACCAGTAAATCCCTTCCTCTTGTAACCAAGCTCACGCAAACCACCCCACCAACTCCCTCAGTGTCAATTTCCTCCTTCCCCAGGAATGCCAATAGTCCTGCAGGCCATGTCACTGGCAATTCTGACGAGTCCTCTCCTGCCTGGGATTCCTCCGATGCATCCTTGCGTGTAACGCCTACTGCTGCTGGCGCTGCTGTTGTTGCTGCTGGGAGTCGATGGTCATCCCAGAGGGGAAGTCGTAAGACGACTTTTACTACTTCCACCAAGCAATTGACTGTCCAACAGTCCTTTGCGAGGAAGATGAAATATCACAGCAGTCATCCTGCTACAAAGCGGATAACTGAGGCCTTGGCATCCTGGGCAGTGAGAAACGTGGTTCCGGTATCCATCATTACTGCAGAGCCAACTATAGACTTGATTGAGGTACTGTGTCCCCGGTACCAAATATCATCTAGGTTCCATTTCTCTAGGCAGGCGATACCGAAAATGTACACAGACCTCAGAAAAAGACTCACCAGTGTCCTAAAAAATGCAGTTGTACCCAATGTCCACTTAACCACGGACATGTGGACAAGTGGAGCAGGGCAGACTCAGGACTATATGACTGTGACAGCCCACTGGGTAGATGTATTGACTCCCGCCGCAAGAACAGCAGCGGCGGCACCAGTAGCAGCATCTCGCAAACGCCAACTCTTTCCTAGGCAGGCTACGCTTTGTATCACCGCTTTCCAGAATACGCACACAGCTAAAAACCTCTTACGGCAACTGAGGAAGATCATCGCAGAATGGCTTACCCCAATTGGACTCTCCTGTGGATTTGTGGCATCGGACAACGCCAGCAATATTGTGTGTGCATTAAATATGGGCAAATTCCAGCACGTCCCATGTTTTGCACATACCTTGAATTTGGTGGTGCAGAATTATTTAAAAAACGAGAGGGGCGTGCAAGAGATGCTGTCGGTGGCCAGAAGAATTGCGGGACACTTTTGGCGTACAGGCACCACGTACAGAAGACTGGAGCAACACCAAAAACGCCTGAACCTGCCCTGCCATCATCTGAAGCAAGAAGTGGTAACGAGGTGGAATTCAACCCTCTATATGCTTCAGAGGTTGGAGGAGCAGCAAAAGGCCATTCAAGCCTATACAACTGAGCACGATATAGGAGGTGGAATGCACCTGTCTCAAGCGCAGTGGAGAATGATTTCAACGTTGTGCAAGGTTCTGCAACCTTTTGAACTTGCCACACGTGAAGTCAGTTCAGACACTGCCAGTCAGGTCATTCCCCTCATCAGGCTTTTGCAGAAGAAGCTGGAGACATTGAAGGAGGAGCTAACACAGAGCGATTCCGCTAGGCATGTGGGACTTGTGGATGGAGCCCTTAATTCGCTTAACAAGGATTCACGGGTGGTCAATCTGTTGAAATCAGAGCACTACATTTTGGCCACCGTGCTCGATCCTAGATTTAAAACCTACCTTGGATCTCTCTTTCCGGCAGACACAAGTCTGCAGGGGTTCAAAGAACTGCTGGTGAGAAAATTGTCAAGTCAAGCGGAACGCGACCTGTCAACATCTCCTCCTTCACATTCTCCCGCAACTGGGGGTGCGAGGAAAAGGCTCAGAATTCCGAGCCCACCCGCTGGCGGTGATGCAGGGCAGTCTGGAGCGACTGCTGATGCTGACATCTGGTCCGGACTGAAGGACCTGCCAACGATTACGGACATGTCGTCTACTGTCACTGCATATGATTCTCTCCCCATTGAAAGAATGGTGGAGGATTATATGAGTGACCGCATCCAAGTAGGCACGTCAGACAGTCCGTACGTATACTGGCAGGAAAAAGAGGCAATTTGGAGGCCCTTGCACAAACTGGCTTTATTCTACCTAAGTTGCCCTCCCACAAGTGTGTACTCCGAAAGAGTGTTTAGTGCCGCCGCTCACCTTGTCAGCAATCGGCGTACGAGGTTACTTCCAGAAAATGTGGAGAAGATGATGTTCATTAAAATGAATTATAATCAATTCCTCCATGGAGACATTCACCAGCAGCAATTGCCTCCACAAAGTACACAGGGAGCTGTGATGGTGGATTCCAGTGGGGACGAATTGATAATCTGTGAGGAGGGGGATGTACACGGTGATGAATCGGAGGATGATGATGAGGTGGACATCTTGCCTCTGTAGAGCCAGTTTGTGCAAGGAGAGATTAATTGCTTCTTTTTTGGTGGGGGTCCAAACCAACCCGTCATTTCAGTCACAGTCGTGTGGCAGACCCTGTCACTGAAATGATGGGTTGGTTAAAGTGTGCATGTCCTGTTTATACAACATAAGGGTGGGTGGGAGGGCCCAAGGACAATTCCATCTTGCACCTCTTTTTTCTTTCATTTTTCTTTGCGTCATGTGCTGTTTGGGGAGTGTTTTTTGGAAGGGCCATCCTGCGTGACACTGCAGTGCCACTCCTAGATGGGCCAGGTGTTTGTGTCGGCCACTTGGGTCGCTGAGCTTAGTCACACAGCTACCTCATTGCGCCTCTTTTTTTCTTTGCGTCATGTGCTGTTTGGGGAGTGTTTTTTGGAAGGGCCATCCTGCGTGACACTGCAGTGACACTCCTAGATGGGCCAGGTGTTTGTGTCGGCCACTAGGGTCGCTTAGCTTACTCACACAGCTACCTCATTGCACCTCTTTTTTTCTATGCGTCATGTGCTGTTTGGGGAGTGTTTTTTGGAAGGGCCATCCTGCGTGACACTGCAGTGCCACTCCTAGATGGGCCAGGTGTTTGTGTCGGCCACTTGGGTCGCTGAGCTTAGTCATCCAGCGACCTCGGTGCAAATTTTAGGACTAAAAATAATATTGTGAGGTGTGAGGTGTTCAGAATAGACTGAAAATGAGTGGAAATTATGGTTATTGAGGTTAATAATACTTTGGGATCAAAATGACCCCCAAATTCTATGATTTAAGCTGTTTTTTAGGGTTTTTTGAAAAAAACACCCGAATCCAAAACACACCCGAATCCGACAAAAAAAATTCGGTGAGGTTTTGCCAAAACGCGTTCGAACCCAAAACACGGCCACGGAACCGAACACAAAACCAAAACACAAAACCCGAAAAATTTCCGGTGCACATCTCTAGTTTTTTCCAGAAACGGCAGCGTTTTTTCACACACACCCATAAAACGGCCAGTTTCCGCCCAGAAACACCCACTTCCTGTCAATCACACTCCGATCACGAGAACGAAGAAGAATCCTCGTAATGCCGTGAGTAAAATACCTAACTTTTGTGTAAAATAACTAAGCGCATGCGCTCTGCGAACATTGCGCATGCGCAGTAAGCGACTAATCGCAATATAGAGAAAATCGGCAACGAACGAACAACTCGGAATGACCACCTATGTCAGTTGCATGCTCAGAACGTGAATGCAAATAAATGTGCCTATGCATATCTGCATGCATTTGATGTGTAACACACCTTGCAACCACATATGTGGCAGAGGGTTACAATGATATGTTCTCATGTAGACAAAGTTCAGTAAATGAAACTAGTGCAGACAAGCAAGTAAGCACATATATGCTTCTTTGGAGGTGTATATTTTGCCCCTGCAATAGGACAAGGGCAACTATATGTTGATGATGATGGTGACTTGCAATAAATTAAGTGCATATACTGCAGATGTGGAGGTACACTATATGCTTCTTGAAATTAATACAGCTCTGCATACACAGCCATAACTAGATATATTGCTGTCCTGTGCCAAAACAGAGCATTGGTGCCACCCCATTTTAAACTTGGACAGTGCATGCCTAAGGTACGTGCCACAAAAAGTATTGTGGTTTCACAGGGAAGGGGCATGGTCACACAATAATGGCCACACAGTAGTGCCACCTTATTCACATTACACCGAACAGTAGTACCTGTTATTCACATGAATGCATACAGTAATGTCTGTTATTCATGTTCCACCACACACAGTAGTGTCCCTTATTTACATTACACCACACAGTAGTACCCATTATACGTGTTACAACACAGTAGAGCCTTTTATTCATGTTATGCCACACATTAGTACACCTTATACATGTTATGCCACACAGTAGTAATGCCCCTTATATACATAAAGCCACAAAGTAGTAGCACCCCTTAAACACATTATGCCACAGTTTTGGCCTTGCACATTATGCCACACATTAGTAGTGCCCTTATACACAATAGCCACACAGTAATTCCCCTTACACATGTCACACAATAATGCCCCTTTCACATTATGCCACAAATTATCACCACCCCCAAACCCCTGCCTCTGCTTCTCTCTCAGTAAATCCTGATTTCATTCATAACAGATGCACTCAAACCCTGGGCTTGTGGCAAAGGGCAGGGGTACAATAACTGCTGAGTCCACTCCAGGTTGTTAATCTATGTCTCTCAAGAACAACCTGCACCCAGCGCCAATGGCTGCAGGATGGCTCCTTGGCAGATGGCTTTGCATTGACGGTCTGCAGCTGTTCTGATCATGACATCTCTCCATCTCTTTCTGAATACACTGCAGGACACAGAGCACAGGAGGGCAATCATTGTGTGCTCCCTGTTGCAATGTACATTAGTAGCAGTGGCAGAAAAGGAGCCAGACACGCCGCTACTAATTTACATTGCTGCAGGCACTAGACAGTGGGGCACTTACATATGGTGGTGGTGGTGGTCAGTTCCACCCATAGGGCATTTGTGCTCTGTGTGGAGGCACCAGCCGCACAACTCTGGATATGGCCATGTCTACATAAGGGAGAATACAAATTATTTTTACGTACATTTTTCTTTTGAATACAGTAATTTATACAGATTTTGCTAACAGTTCTGTGTCATTTGCTACTGAAACCAATACTGTAGGATTTACATGAATGAATCACAGTCATTACCTTTGCTATTTTCTGACTGAAAGCTATATTAATTGTATTGCTGTTCATTTTAAATTCACTTAAACTGTACACATTGACAAGGTACTGTACACACACATATTGTACATATTCTCACTTGTGCTCACTCTCACTAAACACACTCTCATTGTACACACTCACTGTACACACTCCCCTTGTACACACTCACATTGTACACACTCTTGCTGTACACACTCACTTTGTACACACTCTTACTGTACACACTCACAGTGCACACACTCTCACAGTACACACTGCCATTGCACACACTCTCACTGCTCACAATTTGGTGGTCATTCCGAATTGTTCGCTCGCAAGCTGCTTTTAGCAGCTTTGCACACGCTAAGCCGCCGCCTACTGGGAGTGAATCTTAGCATAGTAAAATTGCGAACGAAAGATTAGCAGAATTGCGAATAGACACTTCTTAGCAGTTTCTGAGTAGCTCCACACTTACTCGGCAACTGCGATCAGTTCAGTCAGTTTCGTTCCTGGTTTGACGTCACAAACACACCCAGCGTTCGCCCAGACACTCCCCTGTTTCTTCAGACACTCCCGCGTTTTTCCCAGAAACGGCAGCGTTTTTTCACATACACCCATAAAACGGCCAGTTTCCGCCCAGAAACACCCACTTCCTGTCGATCACATTACGATCACCAGAACGAAGAAAAAACCTCGTAATGCCGTGAGTAAAATACCTAACTGCATAGCAAATTTACTTGGCGCAGTCGCAGTGCGAACATTGCGCATGCGCAATTAGCGGAAAATCGCTGTGATGCGAAGAAAATTACCGAGCGAACAACTCGGAATGAGGGCCTTTGTACACACTCTCGCTATACACACTCACTTTATACAGTACACAGTCTCACTGTACAGGCTCACATTGTACATACTCTCACTGTACACAGTCTTATTGTACACACTGTCATTGCACACACACTCACTGTTCACACTTTGTACACACCCTCACTGTACACACTCACATTGTACACACTCTCACAGTACACACTCACATGGTACACACTGCCATTGTACACACTCTCACTGCTCACACTTTGTACTAGAGATAGGCGGGTTCAGTTTTACTCGGATTTACTCGGATTTACCCGAATCTCCTTATTGGTTATCGGATGTCACGTGTTTTTGTTAACTAATAAGAAAAATCCAGAAAATAAGAAATGGCGATAATTCTGGCGTAAAGAACCAAGTAAATCCGAATCCGCTCATCTCTACTTTGTACACACTCTCACTATACACACTCACTTTATACAGTGCATGGTCTCACTGTACAGGCTCACATTGTACATACTCTCACTGTACACACTGTCATTGCACACACACTCACTGTTCACACTTTGTACACACTCTCACTGTACACACTCTCTTTGAACATGCTCACTCTGTACACAATCTCACTGTACACAGGTGGTCATTCCGAGTTTATAGCAGCCAGCAACTTTTTGCTGCTGCGATCAACTAGACGCTGCCTATGGGGGAGTGTATTTTAGCCTAGCAGGGCTGCGATCGCTTGTGCAGCCCTGCTAAGCTAAAAAAATTTAAAGCAAAACTAGACTAGGCCTATACCTACTTACCCTGTGCGATGGATCCAGCGATGCTGGGGCCGGCTTTGACGTCACTCCTCCGCCCTCCGTTCTGCTGCACACGCCTGCATTATACTCACCACTCCCCAAAAACAGCTCCAAACGCTCCAGATCCACCCTGGCGCGCCTCCTTCCTGTCAATCTTCTTAGCGGTCAGCTCTGCGACCGCTTCCTTTGTAAGTCGTGACGTAACCCGGCGACCCCCGTCGCCAGGGCAACGTTGCGCACTCGCATGCGCATTCTGTACCCATCTGCACCACAGCGATAAACCGATGCGTGCGAACGGGCCGGAATGACCCCCACAGTCACACTGTACACACTCTTACAGGCATGCATATAGCAGTTGTATATACTGTGTGCAATCACTTGTTAAATGATGCCCTTGTTTTCTTCTAATAGTGTTAAATAATTTATATGATTCCATTTCATTTCATGACTAATTTTATACCCTGTATACCAAACTGCATCTTGGGAACAATATTATCACATAATGCATGATGGATATGTTTTTATTATAATATTATATTAAATTTGAGCATTTTACTTGCTCTCACTTTCTGTCAGCTTACAGTATAATAAACCATTAGTCAGTGCTGAATAATTATGAAACTAATATGGTAGTTTACAGACCAACACATTTTTGCATAATAGGTCCTAATAAACAGAAAACGTGTTTACTTCATCATTGCATTATTTTATTTTATGGAGAAATGTAAGTGACATGACAGGGTACAGGATGAGACGAGATATCATATACTGTAGCATTTGTTACAGAATCTCAGGCCACTTGAGGGAGTGCAGCACCATAATGCTTCCTAAGAAATCATGCGACTTAAAGTTCTGTGTCTATAAGAACTGAAAACTTTAGCTGGGAAAGAGAAGATCTTTTACACAAGCGTTATATGTACAGCTCCAGTATTAGGCCTCTGGAAGCTTATATGCATAGCCCCACCTATAGCCACTATCCCTGATTACTTACCTTGGACATAATTATACTTCGACAGATCCCCATTAACCTGTTCCTTTGATCTCTGCTGCCTGATGATATGCAAAGCCATCATTTATTGCTATTGGTTAGGATTTTTGATAACTATATGCAGAGTTCTGAGGGAGCAAAATCTATTGAAGATTTTCTCAAGCTATGAACAAATCCAGCTCAAAATACCAATTTAAAAAATCCACATATCAAGTGAAGTGTCTGCACTCGGGTCTAAGGGCTAAAAGAAAATGTTAGTCCAAGGAAATTCTGAAGGTCTGAATATGACCTTTCTTTTTAATCACTGTACCTCTTGACAGCTTAATAAGTTGAAGGTGCTGGATCGCAGTGTAACTTAATAAGCCCTCAGCCGAGCCGTGGTCACCTCTGATTGCTCCCGTAAGTATTAGCACATCTGGTATTCTGTCCTTGGTTTGAGAGATGTTTCCGTAACTTTCTTCATAGAAACTGTTTTCATGCAAAAATGATGCAGCACCTTGGATATCAGGGATTGAGAAATATTTTTGTCTTTTACCACATGTAGTGTAAGCATTCTGATAACTCTGCAAACTAAATATATTTCATCATCTTAAAGCATTAATTAAGCTGTTTTTAAATTGTTACATTCAAAGCATAAAGTGACGATTGCTTCAATTCAACTCAATTTACATTTTTAGGTTTTTTTTCTAGTTTTTTAGGACTGGATGTTTTTTGTTATTTTTATATTTCATAATGTTTATGTGTGTTTAAAAAGTCATTTTAACTACTGTACTTTCAGTACACTATAGGTAGCACAGATATATTCAATATATTTAATTTAGGTGCAATAAAAGTTATAAAATGTACGTTTAACAAAAGTTGCTTAAAATTATTAAATATATGGTAATATTGGTCCTGTAACAAAATTTTTATTATTCACAGTATAGGGATATTAAGTATGTATATGCTTTAACAATTATAATAGATATATAGGGTATATGTAATTGGTTCTGATTTGCTTAAACCAGCATGATATGGGGCCTGATTCAGATGTAGTTGGAGGTGATCCTGATGCGCACAATACAGATGTTCGGTATTTTGTGCATGCGCAGGACCCGTTCTGCATATGTGTGAATGGGTCCTGCGACACAGGATGCAGGGACAGCATCAGACTGTGAGTGATTGGGGGGGGGGGGCGTGGAGGGGGCATCGTTGGTCTCCGTTTCTCCAAACGGAGGCGTGTCACTACTGTGTCGGGGAAGGGAAGAGGCCAGGATCTCCATTAGAGAACAAGATTCCCAGGTCTCTGTGCAGGATTTGCGGCGGCCAGCTGAGTGACCCAGAGAAGAGCCGATACTGCGTCCTGAGGGTGCACTTCAGATCAGTGATGCAGCCAGAAGTGTGGCACCTCCTCCTGAATTACCATATTAGTGCTATTGCTGCTGCTTCGATGTAAGCAGTAGTGACATAAACGCCATCCACAACTGATTCACACACATAGTGCAGTCAATAAAATTGCTAAAATTCCAGTGGCTAAAGCAACCATGATTTGCTTTCAAACAAATCGGCGCTTTTAATGTATTCATTAAATTGTAGAAAACATGCAAGTTCCAGCAAACCAGAACCTATAACTTATACCCCAGACGTTTTAGCAACAGCAGCAACATTTTGTTTTTTAAAGCTTTTTTTTTTAATATGCTTTGTCTTGTTTTTTTCTTCAATGCTGACAAAACTGATAGATTCAGAGTAAACTGTATCTTGCAGCAGTTGATACTATACTGTATAAAGTACAGATGGACAAACAGAAGTACAACCCTATTCTATACCACATAACTGAACCTAAGGATGATAGGTAAGTACAATTTACATAATTAAATTTTTACTGAATTTCCCAATAAGCTTTTGGCCTAGGGGTACCGTTAAAAAAAAACTGCTGATACTCTAGGGTGCCATGATTTCAGAAAGTTTGGGAACCTCTGGCTTATACTGTATAAGAAAGTATTCAACTCAACTCAGCACTTATAAAGTATGTGTTTCTCAAAATGAAGATTCTGATGTACAGTATTTATCCTCTCCCGCACTTCTGCGCCATTTGTGGACACTAATATATGAAATCTTCATTCTGTTGGCAATCTGATGCATTTAATAGCGTTCATTTCTCAAAACAATAATGGGCTGAAACTTTTCTTGAGAATGCTGTTTTGTTTTGTCCCATTAACCCATAATGGAATTTAAGAAATGCTAGTCTACTACTGTAGCTTACAAACCTAGGAAAGGCAATGTACTTCCCTTATTAAAGAGAATACTGGATTTCATCTGTGTTAACACAATTACAATGATTGTTCTAATAACCAATTCATATTTTACATGATTTATTAACCACTTACCTGGTGTGGTTGCATCATACTGGACCATGACAGGCTGACCTTTTCCAGACAAGGTTGCATCTGATACGACCAGTCAGAAACACCTTAAGGTCCCTCTGCACCTATGGCTCCTCTTCCTACCTCCATAGTGTGGCCAGCTGGGATCGGTAAGACCAGCGACACCCCCCTCTCCCCTAGGTAGCTACAGAGAGTAGCAGCCCCTGTGGAAAGATGGCTTTGCTGCCTGCCACCACTGTGTACCCGGCAGCTGCAGAGAGCAGCAACCACCAGGGAAAGCCAGCACTGCTGCCCACCTTCCCCCATTGATGATACCTAGCAGTTACATAGTAGCTAGAGTAGAGCCTCTTTCCCCAGGCTAGCCTTGAATATTGATATTTATCGATTTCTAGATGTATTAGGAAAATGTTTTTTTTTTTTTGTTTTTTTTAAGAAACAATTTTTGTTGGTTAATTGGTTTTTTAGATCGGAACCCAACCATTGTTGCCTAAATCATCACTGAATTAAAATGAAAAGTTTTAAACTATCGACCATCAATGGTACAGTAGCTGATGGCCATCACTACAGTATACCATAAAAATATCTAATATTATGGTATATTGTGTTAAAAAAATTTTTTTAATAAAAAGTGTTGGATATGTTTCAAATAGAGGTTATTAACCTAATTCAATCACAAAAAAAATTACAATTGCTAAACAGTTTTTGGAAAAAAATATTAAGCAGTTAAGTGGTTAAGAAAATGTAACATTAGGCACAGAAGTCATGGCTGCTGAATATGGGGCTTTGCAGTCATTTGTGAATGATAACTTAAATCATAATTTTCAACATTAATAATGTATTAAATATATTTTTTAATCAATTTAATGGTAACTAGTATATAAGTTATGTAATTTACAGGAATAGGTGTAATTGCAGAAAGACTTATATTATAGTCCTGATGAACTGTATACAGACCAGTTCATGAGTATATTATACAGCATCAGTTTGATAATTTCATTTAATAAGTTAAAGGGTTACCTTACTGAGAAATGAACATCAATAAATAGGTTGATATTTTAAGTATCCATTGCCTTAATGTGGGATAACCTCAATAATTTATGTCATATTATGCTAGGTTTCTTAAATCACTATTAAACTTGCATGCTCCATAAATTAAATAATAAAACATGATTAATAAGCCATTTACATGTATAATGTTTTCCCTTGTATTGCAAAACATATATACTTTAATAAGAAAGTATTTTTGTTGCCCTATGTAGTAACTACTGCAATGTTCTTTTTGCTACAACTATTTTTTTTACAGATTTCTTGGAAGCATACGCCTATCATTTAAAAAAATAATCTATCTGATATCTTTATTTATTTTTAAACATTATGCTAATTTGAAGCTTTGTTTGTTGTGGTGTATAATGATATAGCAGATTTAATTAGATGTTTTCTGTGAAATAATTATTGAAGGACTCTGGGAATCCTCTGAAGTGTTTCTTAATTTCATCTGATAATAACACTGAACTTGGTGCTTGTGTGGGAGTTGTGTTAATTTGTTTATGAAACAACGACTATACAAGAAAAACATTTTCAATTGTGTATTTCTTTAATTGCCCATATAACCTTAGGAGAATGAGACATAGCCTATTCATTTGACAGGGGGGCAATAATAGTGAAACTCAAATGTCTTTCATATTGACATTACAAGGCTGTTGGCCACGCTTAGTGAACGTGCCATACACTGTAAACTGAGCAGATATTAATATCAACATTTAGCAGAATAATGTGTGTTACAGAGTGAATAGAAGTGAGGTGTTAGCCCCAGGACAATCCATTAGCACATACTGTATGCAGTAGCACAGCTGAGGGAGCAACGGAGGAAGTAACCACAATGCGATGGTGGCATGGTAATACATATAGTATTATTATAATGTTATTGTACCCCCACCCACATATATTCATCATTGTTCCTCCCTTCTCCCATCCACATCCCACACTGTGCTCTCCTTCTCTCATCCACATCCCACACTATGCTCTACTACTCCCTTATACACCCACACTGCGCTCTCCTTGCCCCTCCACATCTAACACTATGCTCTCCTTCTACCTTCCACACCCCACACTGTCTTCCCCTCCAGCCTTTGTATCCCACATTGTGCTCTCCTTTCCCCATTGTGCTACTCTGTTCCCCCATCCACATGTCTCACTGTGCTCTCCTTCCCCATCCTACCTACCTCATTGTACTTCCCTTCCCCATTCCACATGCCTCACTATGCTCTCCTTCCCAAATGCCTCACTGTGCTCCTCTTGCTCCTCCACATCCCACCCTGTGCTCTCTCTCCCCCATCCACTTCCCACACTGTGCTCTCCTTTCCCCACCCACACCCCACATTGTGCACTCTTGCCCCCCCACATCACAATATGTGCTCTCCTTCCCCATCCACATCCCACACTGTGCTCTCCTTCCTCATACACATCCCACATTATGCTCTCCTTCTACTTTCCATACCCCACAATATGTTCCTATTCCCCCACTTACATCCCACATTGTGCTCTCCTTTCCCCACTGTGCTCACCTGTTCCTCTATACACAAGCCCCACTGTGCTCTACATCCCCATCCTGCCTGCTTCATTGTACTCCCCTTCCCCATCCCATATGCCTCACTTAGCTCCCCTTCCCAAATGTCTCACTGTACCTTCCTTCTCATACTCCACTGCCCTGCTATCCTCCTAGCACCTCATCATCACCCCACCTCTGACAATCTGTGACCCACTCCCTCCCCCCCCCCAGAAGACCTCTGCCAAACCTCCCCAGCAAGGTCAATACAGTCACTGCAAGGCATGAAGAAGAGACACCTTTCAGAGAAGTAACCGAAGTACTGACCTCAAGAATTATTGACCTCCCTCTCCAGAGAAGTAACCGAAGAATTGACCTCAAGAAGTATTGACCTCCCTCTCCAGCAAGGGAGGTCAATACAGTCACTGCAAGGCATGAAGAAGAGACACCTTCCAGAGACACCTTCCAGAGAAGTAACCGACTGGCTTCTACTGTACCTATCAGTTATCAGTTTCTAGTTGTCATTTTATAGACTGTGCTAAATAAATTATAACTAGAAGTCAATTAGTTGTTATGGTCAACTTCAACCCTTTATCTCTAATGAAGGTTTAATACATATTCCCTTTAAAAATCAGAATCACATTGTCAAATCTATACTGTTTCGGAGAGAGCCAAGCAGCTCTGAAGGTTATTTCCCGACATCCCAGCTGTACAGTATGTGTCAGGTCCTTGTTAATTATAGCAAATGGGGTGAACAATCAAAGTTGAGAGATCCCCAGAAAAGTATTATTAATGGAAATAAAGGTGATTTAGAAAAAGTCATATTTAAACTGTGACCCCATTTTAAGTATTTGGTGCATGCATCATATGACTTAATATTTACTTTCAGGTGACAAGTATGAAAGAGTTGAGATGAAGAAGAATTTCTTAAACGAGATGTATTCTAAGGATTTTCTTTCTAATGTTAATATTTTCTCCTTGATAATAAATCTGAGTAACATTTTCTAAACTGTTCAACAAAATATTCACCTTCTTCCACATTTGTTCACAAAATACAGCAGAATTAATTTACAGTCATTGTCCCAATTTTTCTCATCAGTTCTGTGAAATACAATTATACAAATACATTGCACAATGGTATTGTGTCACTAATTAAGATACTGTAAATTTCTGCCTATTCACAGCTCTATAAAATAAAACAGCCTCTTCCATGGGGAAACTTGATTTGTTTGAGGTATCACTGCAAATCCAGAAATTGCTACTTGATATTGGTGCCATTTTCTGTGGATATAAGTGATTTTAAATTGCTAATAGGTGAAATGAGAGAAAAACAGTCCAGAAATATTCTCTAAATGTAGCATACTTTCTGATAGACATCCACAAATCCCTCACCGGGAGGTCAAAGGATGAGGGTTGTTGGATCTGGACTCATATATGCGCCGTCCACCATTCCTCTCGCAGATGTCTGTGGAGAGGGAAGTTGAGATGGGTATTGGGAGCCACGGATCTACATTGCATCTGGAATCCCAAATATGCAATCCAGAATAGGAATGGGGTAATGGGGGAAATTTGGGCAGTAGAAGACTTCACATTTATTCAGTAGTCTGCTGGAGAATCCTGGTGGGTAGGCAACCATGAACTGTAGTTCAGTGTAGCCAATCAAAATGAAAGCAACTGGCAAATAAACAAGCAGAGAGAATTCTTGAATTTGCTACAATGCAAAATAATAGATATAATGAAGACTTTTTGTCTAAAAAAAAGTATACAGGTTAACTATAATTATATCTTCCCTATTCCGAGCCTACTTTAGCTTGATCTTACAGATGGAATGTCACCAAGTATTAATTATTACCAGGAAAGTAGGTTTCTGCGGATAAAACATTTCTGCAAAAAGTTGCAGATAGCGGGAATATGGGTCTGTACAATGGACCTTATTCAGAGTTGTTAGCACACCAAAGAAGTACAATAATGGGTAAAACCATGTGCACTGCAGGTGGGGCAGATATAACATGTGCAGAGAGAGTTAGATTTGGGTGGTGTGTGTTATTTATTTATTTATTTATTAACAGTTTCTTATATAGCACAGCAAATTCCGTTGCGCTTTACAATTGGAAATAATGATATAACAAAACTGGGTAATAACAAACAGTCATAGAGGTAGGAAGGCCCTGCTTGCAAGCCTACAATCTATAGGGAAATAGGCATGGATACACAAGTATAGGTGCTATCTATTGCATAGTTGTCCACCAGATTGCAAATGTACTTGGTGGGCTGTATGATATGGTCATACAGCAATGATGAACCGGGGTCGAGAGGAAGGGAAAGTGAAGAATGAGAAGACATGAGAGGATTTGTGTGGATTGTGCAGAGTGGATACAATTTGATAGGAAGGTTTATGAAAGTTATGAAGGCAGTTCTGGAATTTGATACGCTTGCCTGAAGAGGTGAGTTTTCAGGGAATGCTTGAAGGTTTGGAGACTAGAGGACAGTCTTATTGTGCGTAGTAGGGCATTCCACAGAGTGGGTGCAGCCAAAGAAAGTCCTGCAGTCGTGAGTAGGAGCGAGTAATGAGTGTGGATGAGAGACGCAGATCTTGTGAAGAGTGAAGAGGTTGCGGTGGGAGATATTTTGAGATAAGCAAAGTGATGTACATTGGTGTACTTTGGTTAATGGCCTTGTGTGTGAGCAAAAGTATTTTATATTGAATACGGTAGAATACAGGTAACCAAAGGAGGGACTGACAGAGTGGATCTGCAGACAATGAACCTCTAGTGAGGAAGATTAGACTCGCAGCTGCATTCAGAATGGATTGTAGTGGTGAGAGTCTCGTTTTGGGAAGACCAGTTAGGAGACTATTGCAATAATCAAAGCGGGAGATGATAAGAGCATGGATTAGCGTTTTAGCAGTGTCTTGTGTAAAGTATGGTCGTATTTTGGATGTTTTTTAGATGCATGTAACATGATTTTGAGACAGATTGAATGTGGGGAACAAAGGACAGATCAGAGTCAAGGATGACACCTAGGCAGCGAGCTTGTGGGATAGGGTAGATTGTCAAGTTTTCAACAGTGATAGAGATATCAGGTTGGTACCTACTATTGGCCGGTGGAAATATTTCAAACTGAAATCTAAATGTCAGTGTAAAAATGTAAAAATAAAAATAAACTAGACAGTATTTACCATGCACAGAAACAATATACAGTAATCCACCCAAATCTAAATCTCTTTGCAACATGGTTTTGCCCATTAGAGTGCTTTTTGGTTTACTAAAAAACCTGAATAACCCCAAATGTGACAACAGCATGAAAATGGACAGACAAAGGAATACAAAGACTGAACTGTAATGAACAATTACCTTTAATGTGCTAATCTAAGTAATAATACATTTGTCTGTCCACTATAGTTTTATTATAACCAGCATACTCACGGCAGTTATACATGCCAAGGCTTGCTGAGAACATTGCCACATAAAAAATGCATTTTTTAACTATTATATACTACACAATATCTCCCTCACAGGACTGTATGGAGGAGCCAAAGTGCTATCAGCACAGGCACTGATTTTCATAGATAAGAGGCAATTTTTTCTTGTTAGCCTGATTCCCATAGTGAATTTAGTCCTGTGCTGATCAGGCTGGGGCTGTGTGCCACTATGACAGGAGGATCCCACGCTGTGGGTTTCCCTGTTATACTGTGACCAGCCCAGCCGGTTATAACTAGCGATGTGCGGCAGACACTTTTTGGGTTTTGTGGTTTGGTTTTGGATCTGTATCCCCGCTCATGTTCTGGATCTGGATTGGTTTTGCCAAAATCACCCTTTCGGGTTTTTGTTTTTGTTTTGGATCTGGATGATTTTTGAAAAAACATAAAAACAGCTAAAATCACATAATTTGGGGGTAATTTTGATGCTATGGTATTATTGACCTCAATAACATCCATTTCCACTAATTTCCAGTCTATTCTGAACACCTCACAATATTGTTTGTAGGCCAAAAGGTTGCACCAAGGTAGCTGGATGACTAAACTAAGCGACACAAGTGGGCGGCACAAAAACCTGGCACATCAAGGAGTTACACTGCAGGGGCAGACAGGATGGCAGTTTAAAAAAACTAGGCCCCAAAGAGCACATAATGCAAAGAAAAAAAGAGGTGCAAGATGGAATTGTCTTGGGCCCTCCCCCCCACCCCCTGGAAAAACCTGACCAAGTTCTCCAAATTATAGCTAGCTACAAACATACCACCTTCATATTTGATGACTTTCACATTATGAGAAGAGGCAAGAGCAAGAGGACAGTGTCAAGAAGGTGATTAAAAGTTAGAGAGGCACATGCAATCAGGAACAACACACAGGATTTCATCTCCACTCCTATATTGGTGTTGAACAGAAAGGACTTCAACCAAGCAAATATATAATCACCACATTGCTGGACAACCTGAAAAAACTAGGGGCCAAAGCCTCCAAAATTGTACCCCCTTCTCCATTTTCAGGGATTAAGATAATCACGGATTTAATGCTGGCATGCAAATAAACTGGTGTATACCATAGGATCAAGATTGGATATTTTCCCCTCCACGGAGTCTGGAGACTTATTTTTTAAAAATCTCGTGGGTTTCTTTTTTCCCCCATTTATTTATTGCATTTTTATTTACATATTTTGTGGCAGATGCCTTATTTTTGTTTTTCACAGCTCTCAGTTACACGCAAGTGAGCATACCTGTGTGTCTAGTTTATTTTATTCATATTTTATTTTTAAATAAAGCAGCCCCTTACATGTTTTAGCAGCCCCTCCTGAGCCCCCACAGCCAGTGCCGTAACTATACTTTTTAGCGGTAGAGTCCACTTTTACACATTACTGAAGGTAGAGTCCCCTTTTACACATTATTGAAGGTAGAGTCCCCTTTTACACATTACAGCAGGTAGAGTTCCCTTTTACAAGTGAGTAAGTGAGTGAGTGAGTGTGATTAAGTAAGTGAGTGAGTGCATGTGTGTTTTTTTATACTTACATTTGGTCCTTGGAAGCAGCTGCCTCCCACCAGCCTCCTCCCGCCCAAACGTTGCAGTCTGCACACATGGAAGGGGAAGCTGGGACCGCCAGAACACAACTACAGAGGGGAAGCTGCAGCAGATGGATGGACACTACTACTTTGATGCTGGGAGCCAGTCATGCGAATTTTGCCGGTGGTCCTGCACATATGCTCTCTGGCCCAATGCTAGTTACAACTCTGGGACAGATGGAGTGGTAGAGACACTGATGGAACTATATAGATTGGGCTGAGTGTGAGGTGAAGACCCAGAGGAAAAAATATGGACTAAGAGAGGGGGATTGAGAGACTGGTGGAGATACTGAAACATATAGGGACTCATAGAAAAAAAGGCATGAAGGAGACATGGAGACACTGAAGGTAAAAAAAGGATTCAGAAAGAGCAGGGGAACTGAGGGAGAAGTAGAGACACAGAGCAAAAATAGGGACTGAAATAGTGGGGCTGAGGGACAGGTGAATACAATAAAAAAAAATAAGGACTGAGAAAGTTGGCTGAGATACACATTGGAAAATATAGGTACTGAGAGATGGGATGGGGAAGAGGTGGAGACACAGTTGAAAATATAGGGATTCAGAGAAAGGGGGCTGAGACAGAGGTGAAGACATTGAGTATAAAAGAAAGCATTAAGAAAGAGGGAGCTGAGGAAGAAGAGGAGACGTTAATTGTATGGAAAAGATTGACTTAGAGAGAGGTGGAAGAAACAGGGAGCAACAAAGAAGCTGAGAGAGAGATGGAGACAGGGTGGAAAATATAAGGACTTACAGAAAAGGGAGCTGAGCGATTGAGAACGGTAAAAAATGGGAATCAAAGAGAGAGAGAGAAGGGGACTAAAGGACAGTTACAGTAAAAGAGGGATTTAGAGTGAGTGACAGCTCAGGGAAAGATAGATACTGTGCAGAAGTTGGGGACACTCACAGGGACGGGGAGCTGCTGATTCTGGAGTCCAAATTCCATGGTGTGTGGATGAGGGCAGTGACAGGGGGAAGAGGTAGTGGGCTAAGGAGCAGATGCAGGCATCTGTGTGATTGGGCAACACCTGACACCACTGCCCAGCTTAAGTCACCTGGATTCCTTCATCATATCAGAGTTGCTGCGGGGCAGGAGCGGGGAGCAGTTGCTGGGGTCCAGGTCCCATGGAGCAGGCATATGCGAACCTGCAAGGGCAGTGACATGGGGGAGGAGGCGGAGCCTGGAGCAGGAAGCTAATGGGGATCAGAATGGATCACATGGTGAGGACTGTGACTGGGGGAAGGAGGGAGGACTTTAGACTGCTGCTGCAGTCCATCCCATGGTGATCCAGGTCACAATGCGGGGAAGCGCTGCTCACGTAACCAGTGGGCATCCTCCATCTCCATAGTGCGGGTATGAGTGCAGCCGTGCGGGAGTTGCCAGTGGTCCTGCACCCATAGTGCATTTGCACTGTGTGACAGGCACTGCTGGCCCATAGCTAGTATGGCCCTGCCCACAGCAGCCCCGGATGGGGAAAGTTGAGTTTGGGTGGGTTCATTAAAGTACTAAGCACGACTGTGCAGTATTTTTTTTTGCTATTGAGCCCCTGCCCTAGTGTAGCTTACGACGCTACAGTCCAAATTAATTTCATACTATAGGTAGGACTGTGGGAGGAAGCAATACTAACCTCTGTGCCCACAGCATGCCTCAGCCTGGCAAGCCAAACATCTTTCTGGCTGTAAGCCACCATGAGACTCCATACTGGGCCTTATTCAGTAACTGTTTGTGCCTCACAGGAGCACCTTGCCCATCTAGTGCTGCAGTGCAATGGAAAGCTGATGCAATGCAAGATTACTTAAGCTCTGTTCTTCTAACACCGCAAGGTCTTGCGATAACCCTATGCAGCCGTTAGGAAAAAAAAGATCCCTGTACAACAAATGCGCATCTTCTAAATAAATAATCCCAAAATGTGGAACATCAATAATAAATCAAAATTAAGGTTGACTAATTGGAGCCATTCATTTGAGTGAGTCCCTAACATGAAATAATTGAGAAGAACCTCTCTCTAATGCTCTGGCAGAAAATCTCACTGTTACCTCTCCAACAGTTGCGCTGGATTATGATTCAGTCTCTTCTGCATCACACTGACTTTGGAAAATGTGGTCTCTCCCCACTTTATTTAAAAACACTTCAGCAATTTCCATTTCCACCTTTGTGGCTAGTTTTCACAAATCTGTTTGTGATGTTTAGGCTTGTTTCATATCTGCTCTAGGCTTTCATTTAAACCTAGGATCAAGTACAGCAGCATCCCTGGACTTATACTGCATAGGCAGCACCCTTGGAGAATTACACAGCAAAGCAGACAGGCCACAACACCCCCGGACTTAAACGGCAGTGGGGCAGCTCCCCTGGACTGTTAAGGCAGAGGGACAGCACCCCTGGAATGATGTGTGCAAAGAAAAGACTTGTAAAATGGAATTATCCTTGGATCCTCCCACACACCCTTATGTTGTATAAACAGGACATGAGCACTTTAACAAACCAATCATTTCAGTGGCAGGGCCTGCCACATGACTGTGGCTGAAATGATTGGTTTGTCTGGGCCCCCACCCCTTCAGTGTTTACATCCTCACCCTCAAATTATTACAGAATACAATACAAGGCCAGTGTACATTTATTTTCACTGCACCCTAGAATTTTTACAGCATACAAGACAGGGCCAGTGTACATTTATTTTCACTGTATCCCTGAATTTTTAGAGCATACAAGACAGGACCAGTGTACATTGATTTTCACTGCTCCCTAGAATTATTACAGCATACAAGGCAGGGCCAGTGTAAATGTATTTTCACTGCACCCTAGAATTATTACAGCATAAAAGTCAGGGCCAGTGTACATTTATTTTCACTTCACCCCTGAATTTTTACAGCATACAAGACAGGGCCAGTGTACATTTATTTTCACTGCTCCCTAGAATTATTACAGCATACAAGACAGGGCCAGTGTACATTTATTTTCACTGCACCCCTGAATTTGTACAGCATACAAGACAGGGCCGATGTACATTGATTTTCACTGCACCCTAGAATTATTACAGCATATAAAACAGGGCCAGTGTACATTCATTTAACTGCACCCTGAATTTTTACAGCATACAGGGCCAGTGTTATGTTATTTTAACAGCAACACCCCTATATTTTACAGCATTCAGCAGTGTGCTTTTAATTTTTAACAACTGCACCCTTGAATTTTTACAACATACAGGGCCAGTGTAATGTTATTTTAACAGCAGCATCCCTATATTTTACAGCATACAGGAGCAGTGTGCTTTTAATTTTTAATAACTGCGCCCCTGAATTGTTTATAGCATACAGGGCCAGTGTAATGTTATTTTAGCAGCAGTACCCCTATATTTTACAGCATACAGGAGTAGTGTGCTTTTAATTTTTAACAACTGCACCCCTGAATTTTAATAGCATACAGGGCCAGTGTAATGTTATTTTAACAGCAGACCTCTATACAGCATACAGGAGCAATGTGCTTTTAATTTTTAACAACTGCACCCCTGAATTTTTACAACATACAGGGCCAGCAGCACCCCTATATTTTACAGCATACAGGAGGACAGCCAGGAGGACAACACAGTGACAGAAACACCCATGTACAGCTGCTGCGCCCAGCCATAAGAGCACATGAAACACCAGTGACAGCTAGGACAGCCAGTACAGCACCCCTAATACAGCACAGTTACACCACAGTGACTGCAGCAGCACCCCTACAGAGCACATACTAACCCCACCCAAAACCACCACCCACAGAGAGAGACAGAGGACTGTCTCCCTCACTCTCCAAGTCCAGAGTGAAAATGGCGGTGATGCTCGGCTCCTTATATGGAATCCAAAACCTGCGAGAATTAAACAGCAGGATGATGATGTTTTGCCTCATTCTGGTTTCTGAGTCTGGTGGGAAGTCCCGAGCCGGGCTCGGATACCGGCTCGAAGCGTGAAGTTCGGTGGGGTTCGGTTCTCAGGGAGCCGAACCCACTCATCTCTAGTTATAAACTAGTACTGATAACCAGGGCCAGCAACAGAAATCTTTGGGCCTGGTACAGTGAGATATTTAAGGTCCCTTCAGATTTTATAGATAGATAGATAGATAGATAGATAGATAGATAGATAGATAGATAGATAGATAGATAGATAGAGATATTAAAGCACAGCGGAGTTTGATGCGCTATACAAGAAACTGTTAATAAATAAATAGATTTATTTATTTATACACATATATAAATTAGAGATGTGCACCGGAATTTTTTCGGGTTTTGGGTTTTGGTTTTGGGTTCGGTTCCGTGGCCGTGTTTTGGGTTCGAACGCGTTTTGGCAAAACCTCACCGAATTTTTTTTGTCGGATTCGGGTGTGTTTTGGATTCGGGTGTTTTTTTCAAAAAACCCTAAAAAACAGCTTAAATCATAGAATTTGGGGGTCATTTTGATCCCAAAGTATTATTAACCTCAATAACCATAATTTCCACTCATTTTCAGTCTACTCTGAACACCTCACACCTCACAATATTATTTTTAGTCCTAAAATTTGCACCAAGCTCGCTGGATAACTAAGCTCAGCGACCCAAGTGGCCGACACAAACACCTGGCCCATCTAGGAGTGGCACTGCAGTGTCACGCAGGATGGCCCTTCCAAAAAACACTCCCCAAACAGCACATGACGCAAAGAAAAAAAGAGGCGCAATGAGGTAGCTGTGTGAGTAAGCTAAGCGACCCTAGTGGCCGACACAAACACCTGGCCCATCTAGGAGTGGCACTGCAGTGTCAGGCCGGATGGCCCTTCCAAAAAATACTCCCCAAACAGCACATGACGCAAAGAAGAAAAAAAAGAGGCGCAATGAGGTAGCTGTGTGGCTAAGATAAGTGACCCTAGTGGCCGACACAAACACCTGGCCCATCTAGGAGTGGCACTGCAGTGTCATGCAGGATGGCCCTTCCAAAAAACACTCCCCAAACAGCACATGACGCAAAGAAAAAAATAGGCGCAATGAGGTAGCTGTGTGAGTAAGCTAAGCGACCCTAGTGGCCGACACAAACACCTGGCCCATCTAGGAGTGGCACTGCAGTGTCAGGCTGGATGGCCCTTCCAAAAAATACTCCCCAAACAGCACATGACGCAAAGAAGAAAAAAAAGAGGCGCAATGAGGTAGCTGTGTGACTAAGATAAGTGACCCTAGTGGCCGACACAAACACCTGGCCCATTTAGGAGTGGCACTGCAGTGTCACGCAGGATGGCCCTTCCAAAAAACACTCCCCAAACAGCACATGACGCAAAGAAAAATGAAAGAAAAAAGAGGTGCAAGATGGAATTGTCCTTGGGCCCTCCCACCCACCCTTATGTTGTATAAACAGGACATGCACACTTTCACCAACCCATCATTTCAGTGACAGGGTCTGCCACACGACTGTGACTGAAATGACGGGTTGGTTTGGACCCCCACCAAAAAAGAAGCAATTAATCTCTCCTTGCACAAACTGGCTCTACAGAGGCAAGATGTCCACCTCATCATCATCCTCCGATTCATCACCGTGTACATCCCCCTCCTCACAGATTATCAATTCGTCCCTACTGGAATCCACCATCACAGCTCCCTGTGTACTTTGTGGAGGCAATTGCTGCTGGTGAATGTCTCCATGGAGGAATTGATTATAATTCATTTTAATGAACATCATCTTCTCCACATTTTCTGGAAGTAACCTCGTACGCCGATTGCTGACAAGGTGAGCGGCGGCACTAAACACTCTTTCGGAGTACACACTTGTGGGAGGGCAACTTAGGTAGAATAAAGCCAGTTTGTGCAAGGGCCTCCAAATTGCCTCTTTTTCCTGCCAGTATACGTACGGACTGTCTGACGTGCCTACTTGGATGCGGTCACTCATATAATCCTCCACCATTCTTTCAATGGTGAGAGAATCATATGCAGTGACAGTAGACGACATGTCCGTAATCGTTGGCAGGTTCTTCAGTCCGGACCAGATGTCAGCATCAGCAGTCGCTCCAGACTGCCCTGCATCACTGCCAGCGGGTGGGCTCGGAATTCTGAGCCTTTTCCTCGCACCCCCAGTTGCGGGAGAATGTGAAGGAGGAGATGTTGACAGGTCGCGTTCCGCTTGACTTGACAATTTTCTCACCAGTAGTTCTTTGAACCCCTGCAGACTTGTGTTTGCCGGAAAGAGAGATCCAAGGTAGGTTTTAAATCTAGGATCGAGCACGGTGGCCAAAATGTAGTGCTCTGATTTCAACAGATTGACCACCCGTGAATCCTTGTTAAGCGAATTAAGGGCTCCATCCACAAGTCCCACATGCCTAGCGGAATCGCTCAGTGTTAGCTCCTCCTTCAATGTCTCCAGCTTTTTCTGCAAAAGCCTGATGAGGGGAATGACCTGACTCAGGCTGGCAGTGTCTGAACTGACTTCACGTGTGGCAAGTTCAAAAGGTTGCAGAACCTTGCACAACGTTGAAATCATTCTCCACTGCACTTGAGACAGGTGCATTCCACCTCCTATATCGTGGTCAGTTGTATAGGCTTGAATGGCCTTTTGCTGCTCCTCCAACCTCTGAAGCATATAGAGGGTTGAATTCCACCTCGTTACCACTTCTTGCTTCAGATGATGGCAGGGCAGGTTCAGGCGTTTTTGGTGTTGCTCCAGTCTTCTGTACGTGGTGCCTGTACGCCAAAAGTGTCCCGCAATTCTTCTGGCCACCGACAGCATCTCTTGCACGCCCCTGTCGTTTTTTAAATAATTCTGCACCACCAAATTCAAGGTATGTGCAAAACATGGGACGTGCTGGAATTTGCCCATATTTAATGCACAATTGCACACACAATATTGCTGGCATTGTCCGATGCCACAAATCCACAGGAGAGTCCAATTGGGGTAAGCCATTCTGCGATGATCTTCCTCAGTTGCCGTAAGAGGTTTTCAGCTGTGTGCGTATTCTGGAAAGCAGTGATACAAAGCGTAGCCTGCCTAGGAAAGAGTTGGCGTTTGCGAGATGCTGCTACTGGTGCCGCCGCTGCTGTTCTTGCGGCGGGAGTCAATACATCTACCCAGTGGGCTGTCACAGTCATATAGTCCTGAGTCTGCCCTGCTCCACTTGTCCACATGTCCATGGTTAAGTGGACATTGGGTACAACTGAAATTTTTAGGACACTGGTGAGTCTTTTTCTGAGGTCTGTGTACATTTTCGGTATCGCCTGCCTAGAGAAATGGAACCAAGATGGTATTTGGTACCGGGGACACAGTACCTCAATCAAGTCTATAGTTGGCTCTGCAGTAATGATGGATACCGGAACCACGTTTCTCACCGCCCAGGATGCCAAGGCCTCAGTTATCCGCTTTGCAGCAGGATGGTTGCTGTGATATTTCATCTTCCTCGCAAAGGACTGTTGGACAGTCAATTGCTTGGTGGAAGTAGTAAAAGTCGTCTTACGACTTCCCCTCTGGGATGACCATCGACTCCCAGCAGCAACAACAGCAGCACCAGCAGCAGTAGGCGTTACATGCAATGATGCATCGGTGGAATCCCAGGCAGGAGAGGACTCGTCAGAATTGCCAGTGACATGGCCTGCAGGACTATTGGCATTCCTGGGGAAGGAGGAAATTGACACTGAGGGAGTTGGTGGGGTGGTTTGCGTGAGCTTGGTTACAAGAGGAAGGGATTTACTGGTCAGTGGACTGCTTCCGCTGTCGCCCACAGTTTTTGAACTTGTCACTGACTTATGATGAATGCGCTGCAGGTGACGTATAAGGGAGGATGTTCCGAGGTGGTTAACGTCCTTACCCCTACTTATTACAGCTTGACAAAGGCAACACACGGCTTGACAAATGTTGTCTGCATTTCTGTTGAAATACTTCCACACCGAAGAGCTGATTTTTTAGGTATTTTCACCAGGCATGTCAATGGCCATATTCCTCCCACGGACAACAGGTGTCTCCTCGGGTGCCTGACTTAAACAAACCACCTCACCATCAGAATCCTCCTTGTCAATTTCCTCCCCAGCGCCAGCAACACCCATATCCTCCTCATCCTGGTGTACTTCAACACTGACATCTTCAATCTGACTATCAGGAACTGGACTGCGGGTGCTCCTTCCAGCACTTGCAGGGGGCGTGCAAATGGTGGAAGGCGCATGCTCTTCACGTCAAGTGTTGGGAAGGTCTGGCATCGCAACCGACACAATTGGACTCTCCTTGTGGATTTGTGATTTCGAAGAACGCACAGTTCTTTGCTGTGCTTTTGCCAGCTTAAGTCTTTTCATTTTTCTAGCGAGAGGCTGAGTGCTTCCATCCTCATGTGAAGCTGAACCACTAGCCATGAACATAGGCCAGGGCCTCAGCCGTTCCTTGCCACTCCGTGTGGTAAATGGCATATTGGCAAGTTTACGCTTCTCCTCCGACGATTTTATTTTAGATTTTTGAGTCCTTTTTTTACTGATATTTTGTGTTTTGGATTTTACATGCTCTGTACTATGACATTGGGCATCGGCCTTGGCAGACGACGTTGATGGAATTTCATCGTCTCGGCCATGACTAGTGGCAGCAGCTTCAGCACGAGGTGGAAGTGGATCTTGATCTTTCCCTATTTTTGGAACCTCAACATTTTTGTTCTCCATATTTTAATAGGCACAACTAAAAGGCACCTCAGGTAAACAATGGAGATGGATGGATACTAGTATACTTATGGATGACGAGTGACTGACGACACAGAGGTAGCTACAGCCGTGGACTACCGTACTGCGTCTGCTAGTATAGAGATGATAATGATATAAAAAATATATATATATCACTACTGCAGGTATATATAATATAATGACGGACCTGCTGGACACTGTCAGCAGACTCCTAAACTACTAGTATGAAGAAGATAGAAAAAAAAAACCCACCACAGGTAGGTATACAATTATGGACGAGCACTGACGACACAGAGGTAGCTACAGCCGTGGACTACCGTACTGCGTCTGCTAGTATAGATATGATAATGATATAAAAAATATATATATATCACTACTGCAGGTATATATAATATAATGACGGACCTGCTGGACACTGTCAGCAGACTCCTAAACTACTAGTATGAAGAAGATAGAAAAAAAAAAACCACCACAGGTAGGTATACAATTATGGACGAGCACTGACGACACAGAGGTAGCTACAGCCGTGGACTACCGTACTGCGTCTGCTAGCATAGAGATGATAATGATATAAAAAATATATATATATCACTACTGCAGGTATATATAATATAATGATGGACCTGCTGGACACTGTCAGCAGACTCCTAAACTACTAGTATGAAGAAGATAGAAAAAAAAAACCACCACAGGTAGGTATACAATTATGGACGAGCACTGACGACACAGAGGTAGCCACAGCCGTGGACTACCGTACTGCGTCTGCTAATATAGAGATGATAAAGATGATAGAGATGAACAAAAAAAATATAACACTACTGCAGGTAAATATTTATATAATATAATGAATGACGGACCTGCTGGACACTGTCAGCAGAATGCGTTTATAGAATAAAAAAAAAAAACACCACAGGAGTGTTTGTTTAACTTTTTCAGGCAGACAATATACTGGTGGTCACTGGTCAGTCACACTGGCAGCAAAAGTGTGCACTGTACTCCTGCTATTAACTGCACCCCAGTCTCCCCCACAATTCAGCTGTGTGAGCAGTGAGCACTCAGCACAGTCAGATATACATAGATGATATTATCATGCAGCACACTGAGGCTGAGCACAGATATGGTATGTGACTGTGTATCGTTTTTTTTCAGGCAGAGAACGGATTATAAATAAAACTGGTGGTCACTGGTCACTATCAGCAAAACTCTGCACTGTACTGAGTACTCCTAATGCTCCCCAAGTAGTAAATCAAGTGTCTCTCTAATCTATTCTACACGGAGAGGACGCCAGCCACGTCCTCTCCCTATCAATCTCAATGCACGTGTGAAAATGGCGGCGACGCGCGGCTCCTTATATAGAATCCAAGTCTCGCGAGAATCCGACAGCGGGATGATGACGTTCGGGCGCGCTCGGGTTAACCGAGCAAGGCGGGAAGATCCGAGTCTGCCTCGGACCCGTGTAAAAAGGCTGAAGTTCGGGGGGGTTCGGATTCCGAGGAACCGAACCCGCTCATCTCTAATATAAATGTGTATATCTCTTTTTCTTACTCCACACACCCAACAGTCTGTCTCTCCCCAATGACTCCATGCTCCATTCCCAGCTCCCCCACTCCATCCCCACCTTGTATCCCCTCACCATTCCACTCTTACCCCGGAGAGAGACTCACTTGCACTGTACACCCCAGTATCCAGACCTGAACACCGCACAGCTGGTACCATGTGGCCCTCACACCCCACCAGAAGATGCCAGCACAGGGCATAGGAATCCTGGCAAGCAGACAGGCTACCATGTCCGTAACAGCCTGCAACAGAGCTGGACCCGGAAGAGCGATCACACACTCACCGCACAGTCACTGTGTATGAGAGGCTCCTGTCACTCTGAGAGTGCACCCACATCGCCTACAGCTTGCTGCCCTATTTGGACAAGACCGATCACATCCCTGCTGAGCACTAAGCAACGATACTTGGGGCCCCTCTGATACTTGGGGCCCTGTACAGGTGTCCCCTTTGATCCCCCTCTGTCGACGGACTGATGATAGTGGCATATATGTAGTATCGCACATTGGGGGTAATTCAGACCTAATTGTTAGGCTGCATTTTCTCACAGACTGCGATCAGCTCCGAACTGCGCATGCGTATGCACAACAATGCGCAGGCACTATGGACCACAGCAACGGGGATCGATGCATAGCGATGGGATGGTGCGAAAAAAGCGATCGCAAAGGTGATTGCAATGTGACTGACAGGTAGAGGGCATTTGTGGGTGGCAACTTACTGTTTTCAGGTAGTGTCTGGAAAAAGGGAGGGTATCTGACGTCAATTCCAGTCCTGGACAGGCTGAAGTGATCGCAGTGGCTGAGTAATTCCCGGCGCGCAAAATCAGTTTGTGCATACTTCGCATACTTGCACAGCTAAAATACACTCCCCCCCCAGTGGGCGGCGACTATCTGATCGCAGGGCTGCAAAAATCGCTGCCCAGTGATCAGGTCTTAATTACCCCCATAGTTCTTCCCCCACATTAGTCACAAGCAGATCAGTCTGAGTGCTAGTGCTTTGGTTTTGGAGTGGAGGCACACATTTTTAATTTATTTATTATTGTTATTTGTTTGTTCGTTTGTTTGTTTGTTTGTTTGTTTATTATTCTATATCATCTTCAGGTTGATTAGGATGACTGGTGTAGGATGTATCTTGCTGGGCTTAAAATGTATCTTCATGCAAATACATTTTATCACTATGCTGAGCTACACTTACAGTACGTGAAGATACGTGCAACTGAAATTAAACATGGTTACTTCTAATCCTGGCAATAATGTTTGTTAAAAAAAATAGAAAGGTATAAAAAGATACAACACAGATACAAATAATATCCAATTATGCTGTTAGTCAGATGTAGCCAGCGCAGTCAACTATCTTTTACTTTTTTTTCACTCGTGCTCTTAGGGGTAAATTTACTAAGATTCGTATTTTCCCGTTTCAGGTCAAAGTTCAATCACGAATGACATTGAAAGTGTAAAACTGCAACTTTTTGAATTTATTACGACTAATTTACTAAGCTGTCGTATTCGGGTTTTTCTTTTGTTCCGATGTCGATGTCATTCGTTTTTTTTTGTTTTTTTTTTACGGCAGTGATTAGCAAAACACTGCCGACTTTTTAAAAATGAATCTCGGCCGGATCTGTGTGATCCATGCTGGGGTTCATTTTTTTTTTTTTTTAAATTAAACAGTGTAAAATAAAAAAAAAAATTGCGTGGGGTCCCCCCTCCTAAGCATAACCAGCCTCGGGCTCTTTGAGCCGATCCTGGTTGCAGAAATATGGGAAAAAAATTGACAGGGGTTCCCCCATATTTAAGCAACCAGCATCGGGCTCTGCGCCTGGTCCTGGTTCCAAAAATACGGGGGACAAAAAGAGTAGGGGTCCCCCGTATTTTTAAAACCTGCCCCGGGCTCCACTAGCTGGACAGATAATGCCACAGCCGGGGGTCACTTTTATATAGTGCCCTGCGGCCGTGGCATCAAAAATCCAACTAGTCACCCCTGGCCGGGGTACCCTGGGGGAGTGGGGACCCCTTCAATCAAGGGGTCCCCCCCCCAGCCACCCAAGGGCCAGGGGTGAAGCCCGAGGCTGTCCCCCCATCCAATTGGCTGCGGATGGGGGGCTGATAGCCTTTTGTGAAAATGAAAAGATATTGTTTTTAGTAGCAGTACTACAAGGCCCAGCAAGCCTCCCCCGCATGCTGGTACTTGGAGAACCACAAGTACCAGCATGCGGCGGAAAAACGGGCCCGCTGGTACCTGTAGTGCTATTACTAAAAAAATACCCAAAAAAAGACAAGACACACACACCGTGAAAGTAAAGATTTATTACATACATGCACACAACAGGGCCGAAACTAGGGGGGGGCTAGGGGGGCAGGCGACCTGGGCGCCGGATTGGTGGGGGCGCCGAGACCCCCTTTCCAGAGCTATCGCTGTCCGCTAAGTGTGGTCCGCAATGCGAGGCTCCTGGTCAGGGAGATCGCGCTGAAACTGCTCCGTCCTGCACTGCTAAGCGTGCCGCTGTGTGTCTTTGAAGTGAGGGGAGAGAAGACCTGGTCAGGGAGATCGCACTGAAATTGCTCCGTCCTGCACTGCCTAAGCTTATCGCTGCCTGTCAGCTGTTTGACAAGCGCAGCAAGAACAGAGTGGGAAACTCTGCTGCTTGCTGCACCTGTGAAACAACTGACAGGCAGCAGGAAGCTTTGACAGTGCAGGACGGAGCAATTTCAGTGCGATCTCCCTGACCAGGTCTTCTCTCCCCTCACTTCAAAGACACACAGCGGCAGTGCTACGTGGGGAAGGAGGAGAGCAGCTAATTACTATGTAAGTGAAGAAAAGGGGGGGGGGACTACAGGAAGTACAGCTGAGGCCAGGGGAATAACTGACATCACCCAGCAGCCCAGCTTCCCCTCTTCACTCCTCTGACCTCTCTGCAAGTTTCCCAGACCCCAGGTCTCCTGCTGCTCCTCCGTTCTTCCCCTGCTTCCTCTAACTGAAGCTGAGCTAGAGAGGCCATCAGAAGTTATCCAGCTGTGCCTCTCTCCCCTGTATCCCCAGGTATGCCTCTTACCCAGCACTCAAAGTCTTATTCAAACAAAGTTTATTGTTCTCCACATTTCAGGGGATGAACCCCTTTCGTCAGGAGATGAAAGGGGTTCATCCCCTGATACGTAGAGAACAATAAGCTTTGTTTGAATAAGACTTCGAGTGCCGCCTTGTCTCTGCTGAGATATTGGATTTATATATATATATATATATATATACGCACACATAGTTACATGCGCGGGTGGGGGTGCCAAGTTAATGCCTTGCCCCGGGTGACGTAAATCCTAGTTTTGGCCCTGCACACAAACATACATACATACTTACCTTATGTTCACACGCAGGTCGGTCCTCTTCTCCAGTAGAATCCAAGGGGTACCTGTTGAATAAATTCTACTCACCAGATCCAGGGTCCCAGGGTCCTCGGGGCAACCATTTGTAATCCAGGTACTTGAATAAAATAACAAAACGGATACCCGAGCCACGAACTGAAAGGGGCCCCATGTTTTCACATGGGACTCCTTTCCCCGAATGCCAGAAACCCACTCTGACTTCTGTCTAAGTGGGTTTCTTCAGCCAATCAGGGAGCGCCACGTTGTAGCACTCTCCTGATCGGCTGTGTGCTCCTGTACTGACTGACAGGCAGCACACGGCAGTGTTACAATGTAGCGCCTATGCGCTCCATTGTAACCAATGGTGGGAACTTTCTGCCCTGCGGTTGACCTAAAGTGACGTCACCGCTGAGCAGAAAGTTCCCACCATTGGTTACAATGGAGCGCATAGGCGCTACATTGTAACACTGCCGTGTGCCGCCTGTCACTCAGTACAGGAGCACACAGCCGATCAGGAGAGTGCTACAACGTGGCGCTCCCTGATTGGCTGAAGAAACCCACTTAGACAGAAGTCAGAGTGGGTTTCTGGCATTCGGGGAAAGGAGTCCCATGTGAAAACATGGGGCCCCTTTCAGTTCGTGGCTCGGGTATCCGTTTTGTTATTTTATTCAAGTACCTGGATTACAAATGGTTGCCCCGAGGACCCTGGGACCCTGGATCTGGTGAGTAGAATTTATTCAACAGGTACCCCTTGGATTCTACTGGAGAAGAGGACCGACCTGCGTGTGAACATAAGGTAAGTATGTATGTATGTTTGTGTGCATGTATGTAATAAATCTTTACTTTCACGGTGTGTGTGTCTTGTCTTTTTTTGGGTATTTTTTTAGTAATAGTACTACAGGTACCAGCGGGCCCGTTTTTCCACCGCATGCTGGTACTTGTGGTTCTCCAAGTACCAGCATGCGGGGGAGGCTTGCTGGGCCTTGTAGTACTGCTACTAAAAACAATATCTTTTCATTTTCACAAAAGGCTATCAGCCCCCCATCCGCAGCCAATTGGATGGGGGGGACAGCCTCGGGCTTCACCCCTGGCCCTTGGGTGGCTGGGGGGGGGACCCCTTGATTGAAAGGGTCCCCACTCCCCCAGGGTACCCCGGCCAGGGGTGACTAGTTGGATTTTTGATGCCACGGCCGCAGGGCACTATATAAAAGTGACCCCCGGCTGTGGCATTATGCATCCAGCTAGTGGAGCCCGGTGCTGGTTTTAAAAATACGGGGGACCCCTACTCTTTTTGTCCCCCGTATTTTTGGAACCAGGACCAGGCGCAGAGCCCGATGCTGGTTGCTTAAATATGGGGGAACCCCTGTCAATTTTTTCCCCATATTTCTGCAACCAGGATCGGCTCAAAGAGCCCGAGGCTGGTTATGCTTAGGAGGGGGGACCCCACGCAATTTTTTTTGAGAAAATAATCACTTTCCCACCCCTTCCCACTGATATACATGCACGGATCTCATGGATCCGTGCATGCCTATCCAATCACGGATAAAAAAAGCAGGTCTGTTTTTTTAAAGCACTTTTTTACGAGTTGTAATTTTTCACGGCAGTGTTTTTTTTTTTTTTTGGGCTTTGCACTTCTTAGTAAATGACCGAGATTCATACTTAAACAGCTGCGTTTTGACCGATGGTGTATTCATTCGTGATTTTTTTCCTAGGACTTCCAAATATTACGAATGCCCTCATCACTGCCGTGATTTGAGTTTAGTAAATTACCGAGATGACACTTTGATGAAAAAACGGCATCTCGGTCAAAATCGGGACCTTAGTAAATTTACCCCTTAGTGTCTAAAGTTTGTCTCTGTATTCTTGTCCTATAATATGACAGCGTCGGCACTGATGCACCTTTTCGTACATCCAACAAATTTGGGGTGTGGACTAAATCCCCTCATTTTGTTTTATTAAAATATATTTTTAAGGTGGTCTCCATGAATGTCTCTCTTGTCTATTTGGAAATACATAGACTGCACAACGTGAATAGGACCGGGGTAACTGTCATTAACAAAAGGAATAATAATTATCTTTAAAAAGGGTGAGGACAGGGAAACTCTGTGCATATTGGTGGTCATTCCGAGTTGATCGCTAGCTGCATTCATTCGCTGTGCAGCAATGAGGCAAAAAAATGTCACTTCTGTGCATGCGTATGCGGCGCAATGCGAACGCGCAAAGTACTATTACAACAAACTATGTAGTTTCACACAAGGTTTAGCGAAGCTTTTCAGTCTCACTGCTGGCCGCAGAGTGATTGACATGAAGTGGGCATTTCTGGGTGTCAACTGACTGTTTTCAGGGAGTGCTCAAAAAAATGCAGGCGTGCCAGGAAAAATGCAGGCGTGGCTTGGCGAACGCAGGGCATGTTTGTGGCGTCAAAACAGGAACTGATTAGTCTGAAGTCATCGCAAGCGCTGAGTAGGTATTGAGCTACTCTAAAACTGCACAAAAATTTTTGCTGCCGCTCTGCGATCCTTTCGTTCGCACTTCTGCTAAGCTAAAATACGCTCCCAGTGGGAGGCGGCATAGCATTTGCACGGCTGCTAAAAACTGCTAGCGAGCGAACAACTCGGAATGACCACCATAATACAGAAGCTATGTAATATATGCATAATTTCTGTAAATAATATGTGACTTCTGATGTCATCGCATACAATCTGTAAGATTTCATCACTTCAATGTCCATTTGTATACTGTAGCTTTCATTTTGTAAGAAATTCTATAACTTGTATAAAAGCCTTGTGCATTGATATGGTCTTGCCTCTGTAAATTCTAATGGCTATTATTTACAGAAAGAGGGGCATTGTCCAATATATAATTTGAAATATATGAATTCATACAATAATATAATATTCTATATATTTCAGTCACACATGTGACATGTCTGTATGCAAAGCTCCAGTTCTGATTTGCTTTTGCACATCTGCTAGAATTATTTTAAATTCACCAATGAATAAATCTATAGTGGTGTCCAAGATTAACTTGTATCTTTACCTAGAATCAGGGGTGTAACTAGAACTTTGTTGACCCCATAGCAAAATCTTGAAAGCAGCCGCCCACCCCCTTCCATTGTCGTTGCAATTACCTTTAGGGGAGCGTCAGGGGTGTGAGAGACAAAAAGGGTGTCAGGGGGAGAGAGAGAGGTTTCATGGAAAAAGGGTGAATGGTAAAGAGAGAGGGTGTTAGGGAGAAAGAGAGATGAGGGAGGGATGAGTGGGGAAAGAGAGAGAGGGGGCATCAGTGAGAGAGAAGGGGAGAAGCAAGAGAGGGAGGGGGGTGAAAGGGAGTGAGAGAGACAGAAAGTGTCAGGGAGGGAGAATGAAAGAGGGAAACAAGAGAGATTGTCAGGAAGCGATAGAGGATGAGACATAGAGAGAGAGAGGGTGTCAGGGACAAAGAGAGAGTTAGGCAGAGAGAGACAAAAATAGTATCAGGGAGAGATAGTGAGAGAGTGAGAGAGAGACAATGTGAGGTAGAGTGTCAGGGGGAGAGAGAGATGGCGTCAGGGGGAGGAAGAAGGAGAGGGGAGAGAGGGACAGTGTCGGAGAGAGGGAGAGAGAGAGACAGTGTCAGAGAGAGGGAGAGAGAGACAGTGTCAGGGAGAGAGGGAGATATACAGTGTCAGGGAGAGAAAGGGAGGAAAAGAGACAGTGTCTGGGTGAGAGAGAGGGAGATAGACAGTGTCAGAGAGAGACAGTGTCAGAGAGAGAAGAGAGAGAGAGGGAGTATGTCAGGAAGAGAGTGAGGGAGAGAGAGACAGTGTCATCAGGGAGAAAACAGTGTCAGGGAAAGAGAAAAAGAGAGAGAGGAACAGGAGAGGGAGAGAGTCAGGGGGAGAGAGAGAGAGAGAGAGAGAGAGGGAGGGGGAGCGAGCACTATCTGACTCCAGCAGAGGTCTATGATGGGGGTTGACACTTCCTGGCATTATGCACCGCCTCTTAAATACCCCTGAATCGTGGCACTTGATAAGAGTATGGGAAAATAACACGTAAGTGATAGAGGAAAAGTGCAGCTATAAATATTTAATAAAAACATTTATTTTAAGATAGCATTGCTTCCTCACAGCACAGGGGTCATGAGTTTGATTCCCGACCAGGAAGCGGGTATCCTCTGGGCACTCTTGGCTCCTCCTACACTCTGAGCCCCAAAACATGCTGCAGTTATGGGCAGGGAAAGATAAGAATGTTTACTACTCTCTGAACCTTGCTGTGTAATTGGTAGTACTATGTACTGTAAATAAACAATAATATTAATGAACAATAGCAAAAAAAAAGAAGAAATCATCAAAGAACAAGTAGTACTAAGAATCTGTAGTAGAATTATTATTCACACACAGCACAGATTTTTAAGAATGGATTCTTTATGAGTTACTGTATATTGTTCTAATTTAGATCACATGTGACGGATAAATAATATTATTCATGTGTCTTGTTTCAGTTACCAAGCTTGATTCTTTGAGATTTGAGACTCACATTATATCCTTTCTCCACAACAGCTTCTGAGTATATCCTTATGTTAGTAACAGAAAAATCAAACACATGCAAAAAAATGAGGTATTGATGCCAGAGTTAATAACTCATGTCTCGCAAGAGCAGGTAAGTTTTCAGATAGCTCATTACTAATGATTTCTATTTCAATCCCTGCATATTACAAGAAGCAGCTGCTCTCCTGTGTGTCTCTAATTGAAGAAAGATATGTATTGCCAAATCAAGAGAACGTGCTGTCAATGGAATCTACCTATCTGTTTCAATGTAATCACAAGTAAAAGATATAAGTTTAGCAGCTGACTGACAATTCCTGTCATATATATTTAAAAAAGGTGAATATTTTGAAACAAGCAGTTATAAATAGTGTGGACTAAATGGGGATTAGGAATCAGATTCTGCCTAGTCTAAAGATGTTGAATATGTAAAATTCCTAGTATTTTTTATAAAATAGTTATTAGATTAATTATTTTGATCTATTCAATACAGCAGCATCTTGTATGTTTTTCTTATTGTAAAGTCTGAATAGATAGTACTTTTAACTGTTTGTTCAAAGACTATGGGCCTTATTTACTCAGCCTCTAGTTGTGATCATTTTCCATTTTTGGCCCTCATTCCGAGTTGATCGGTCACAAGGCGAATTTAGCAGAGTTACACACGCTAAGCCGCCGCCTACTGGGAGTGAATCTTAGCTTCTTAAAATTGCGACCGATGTATGCGCAATATTGCGATTACTAACTACTTAGCAGTTTCAGAGTAGCTTCAGACTTACTCTGCCTGTGCGATCAGTTCAGTGCTTGTCGTTCCTGGTTGACGTCACAAACACACCCAGCGTTCGCCCAGGCACTCCCACCGTTTCTCCGGCCACTCCTGCGTTTTTTCCGGAAACGGTAGCGTTTTCAGCCACATGCCCCTGAAACGCCGTGTTTCCGCCCAGTAACACCCATTTCCTGTCAATCACATTACGATCGCCGGAGCGAAGAAAAAGCCGTGAGTAAAAATACTTTCTTCATAGTAAAGTTACTTGGCGCAGTCGCAGTGCGAACTTTGCGCATGCGTACTAAGCGGATTTTCACTGCGATGCGATGAAAAATACCGAGCGAACAACTCGGAATGAGGGCCCTTATAATTTTTTTTATTGCATTGTGCAGGTGCTAATTTTCCTTTTCATATGTGCGGAGTCCAAGGTCGCTGGAGGTGCTGGATGACGGATGATGTCAGACGTTTTTTTAAAGGGGCAATCACTTACAAGTCGCGATGTGAGGCAGACACTTTTCGGGTTTTGTGTTTTGGTTTTGGATCTGGATCCCCACTCGTGTATTGGATCGGGATTGGTTTTCCCAAAACAACCCTTTCGGGTTTAGGTTTTGGATCTGGATGATTTTTGATAAAACATTAAAACAGCTAAAATCACAGAATTTGGGGATAAGTTTGATCCTACAGTATTATTAACCTCAATAACATTAATTTCCACTAATTTCCAGTCTATTCTGTACACCTCACACCTCACAATATTGTTTTTGGCCAAAAGGTTGCACCGAGGTAGCTGGATGACTAAGCTAAGCGACACAAGTGGACGGCACAAACGCCTGGCCCATCTAGGGTGGCACTGCAGGGGCAGACAGGATGGCAGTTTTAAAAAATAGGCCCCAAAGAGCACTAAATGCAAAAAAAAAAGAAGAGGTGCAACGAGGTAGCTGGATGACTAAGCTAAGGGACACAAGTGGTCGGCACAAACACTTGAGAAATAATTCCACACCAAAGTGGTGGCTTTTTTGGTATTTTGCCCAGGCATGACAATGGACTTTTTCATCCCATGGGCAACAACTGTCTCCACTGGTGCTTTATTCAAACAAACCACATCACCATCAGAATCCTCATCGTCAACTTCCTCCACAGCACCAGCTGCACCCATATCCTCCTCATCCTGGTGTACTTCTACAGTGACATCCTCAATTTCTATATCAGTAACTGGACTGCTCCTCCCAGCACTTGCAGGGGGCGTACAAATGGTGGTACGAGCCTCCTCTTTCCATACAGTGTTGTGAAGGTCAGGACTAGATATCGCATTCATGGACAGTGCCAGCACTCCTGTATTTTCACAACACCCCTGCAATTTTACAACATACAAGACAAGGCCAGTGTACATTTATGTTCACTGCACCCCTGTATTTTTACAGCATACAGGGCCAGTGTACATTGATTTTACTGTACCCCTGAAGTTTTACAGCATACAGGGCCAGTGTAATATTTTAACAGCAGTGCCCCTTTATTTTTACAGCATACAGGGCCAGTGTAATATTTTAACAGCAGTGCCCCTTTATTTTTACAGCATACAGGAGCAGTGTGCTTTTAATTTATTTATTTTTTGAGAAAAAGTTTTTATTGATTTTTAACTTTTAACAAGATATTCGTGAAGCAGGGATTACAGGCATCAAACAATGGCACATAACGCACTCGATAGCTAAATAACAATAACAGTATCTCTGCATGGAGATGAAAGCGGGAGTGCGGTAGGCCAAACAAATAGGTATGCCTATGCATGAAGAACCACAGAGAGGTGGCAATGCGCATAAAGTGTGAACCGTAGCTAAGGGCAGAGGAATATCTCTCAGTGAAACAATATAAACTACAAGAGAGGAGTGATAAGTATTAGCAATAGGAAAAAGAGCGAAAGAGGGGTAGAGAAATAGAGGTGGGGGGGAGGGGGGGGATAGACGGTCGGTCCCAACCGCTGGAACAGTGCGTCAGGGTAATACAAATTGAATAGGATATTACGTTAAATTATATTATATTATATAGTAGCTAACGGAGGTTCAGCACCAAAATATGTCGTCCAGGGAGACCACGTGGCAATAAAGTTGTCTGGGGTGTCACGGAGTACCGCAGTAATACGTTCTAGTCTATAGGTTTGCCATATAGCGTTTATGGTAGCAGGGACTGTAGGGGGAAATATAGATTTCCAGTTAGCCGCAATTTGACATTTGGCCATATTTAGAATATGCTTAATTAGCTTCTGTTGTTGGCGGGGAGTGTGAGGAATCGGACGAGAGAGCAGGGAGTAGAGAGGTGATATCGGGACCGCTAGGCCAAGGATGTTAAAAATAAGTTTATGGACCCTAGTCCAATATCACTTCATCCGCGGGCAATTCCACCAAATGTGCAGCAGGGTTCCGCGTTGACCACATTGACGCCAACATCCATCCGAGCAGGAGGGATAGATTGAATGAAGACGTGAAGGCACCAGGTACCAACGGTAGTATAATTTGTAGGCATTTTCTTTAATTCGAACTGATATGGAGCTCGTGGAAATTTCCTGCCTGATAACAGACCAGTCTTCAGGCGTCAGAGTTCCACCCATCTCCCGTTCCCAAGCCGTCTCATGCGGTTCCTTCAGGGGCAGATTGTGAGCTAACAAAATTTGATATATAGCTGAAAGCAAGCCTATGGTTGATCGACAGGTGTAACACAAGGATTCAAAGCTCGATTTACCTCCCATGGATGGTGGTCTAGGGGTAGAGGTAAAAAAATGACGTATCTGTAAGAATTGGTAAAATGTTGAGCGCAGGAGGGAGAAACGAGATTGCAGATCAGCAAATGTGGGGAACGTATGAAGTGGAGCAATGTCTAGAAGGAAGAGTATATTATTGCTGGTCCATGAATCAAATGCTAAATGGTTCTCACCCGGCGGGAAACCAGGGTTGTTCCACAGAGGGGTGAGAAGAGGATGGAAGGAACGTAGCTGGTAAAGCCGAGAACAAAGGTCCCAGATGGAAAGGGTAAATCGCACTGTAGGCAACAGAGGAAGCGGGGGGCCGACGATTCGGCCGACACCATAGCAAGCTATAGGGGGAATATTTTTGGAGTGTGGTAGCCTCCAAATGTGTCCAGACTCTATGTCCAGGATTATCGTGCCAAAGGACACAAGTGGTTAGGTGAGCAGCTCTATAATATTTAAGGAGGTCAGGAACTCCCAAACCCCCCTCCAGGTGGTGCTTCTGAAGGATTCGCATCTTCACTCTGGGCTTCCTCCCTGCCCAGATAAATCTGGTAAGATCAGCCTGAAGATTTTTAAGAACTGAAGTGGGGATGTGGATGGGGAGAGTTTGCCACAGGTATAGCAGACGGGGTAGTAAAGTCATCTTAACAGCCGTCATTCGTCCAAACCAGGACAGGATATATTTGTTCCAATTGGTCATGTCATGTTTAATAGAGGATAGTAACCTGGGAAAATTAGCAGCATAGAGACCAGAATAGGACTTAGTTAGATAGATACCCAGGTATTTGAGTTTATCAGCTTGCCAAGTACATGGGAAGGAGGCCTGTAGGAGCCGAAGATCCGAGTCCGCGACATGTAAGGCCAAGATTTCGGTTTTATCCGAGTTAATATTATAATTTGAGAACCGACTGTATGTTGCTATCTCCTCCATCAAGTGTGGGAGGGAGGCATGAGGGTCGGTCAGGGTAAGGATAACGTCGTCGGCATACAGTGCAATTTTATGATTCTGGGTTCCCAACATGATACCAGATATATTACGTTTCAGTCTAATTCTAGCTGCTAACGCCTCCATAATGAGAGCGAAAAGTAGGGGGGAAAGGGGACAGCCTTGTCGGGTGCCGTTTCGTATGGGAAGGGGGTCGGAGGACAGGCCATTGATTAAGATGGAGGCTGAGGGATTCTGATATAGCGATGTGACACCTTTATAAAAGGCCCTATGTAAGCCCATATTGAGAAGCGTCTGTTGTAAGAATGGCCAGGCCACCCTGTCAAAGGCCTTCTCTGCGTCAAGGGCCACCACCAGTGTCGAGAGAAACTTATCTTGTGCCAAATGGATAAGGTCGATGAGACGCCTGGTGTTATCTGCAGCCTGTCTACAGGGGATAAAGCCGACCTGGTCGGGGTGGATGAGGAAAGGCAAAAATGGGGCAAGTCTGTTAGCCAAGATTTTAGCAAAAAGCTTCAGGTTGACATTTAGAAGCGAGATAGGTCGATAATTTTTCATCTCCAAAGGATCCCTATCAGGCTTTGGAATGAGGATAAGATTTGCCCTAGTGGTGGCCGCATCAAATGAACCCCCGTCCAGGACTGAGTTAAACAGGGATTGAAGCATGGGGAGCAAAGGGGTTGTAAATTTTTTATAATACAGAGCAGTAAAGCCATCAAGGCCAGGGGCTGTGGTGCGGCGTAGCTGTTGAATGGCTGCCGAAATTTCTTCTGTGGAGATGGGGGCTTTAAGCGTCGACACGTCCGATTCGGAGAGCTTAGGAAGTTTACAAGAGGATAGATAGTCTTGAAGTTCAGTGGTATGATGAGAGTCAGCGTCCGCGGTGGATGGAAGGTTGTACAAAGATGTGTAATAGTCCCGAAATTGAGAAGCCATACGTGTCGGATTGAACGTGGTGGAACCGTCAGCACAACGTAGAGAGACAATGCGGTTTTGAGTACGTCTTGCTCGAAGTTTCTGGGCTAGCAAGGTATCGGCCTTGTCAGACTTCTCGTAGAACCTCTGGCGTGCCCACAAGAGTGCCTTGACTGCCTTTTTGGTCAGAATTTGAGACAACTGGCCCTTAATTGCTAGGAGTTTGGAATACGTTTTCTTTCTGGGGCGGCGTTGATGCAAAAGGGTCAGGGCAGCAAGTTCCGATTCTAAATCTCGGATCCGTCGTGCTTCAATTTTCCTTTGAGCCGCCGAGAGGCTTATAAGGTGGCCTCGAATGGTGGCCTTATGCGCCTCCCATAACAAGGAGGGAGGGATGTCTGGGGTCGCATTGTCTGCATAATAATTGTTCAGTGTGGTGGTAATATCAGCAACAGTGCATTTCTTGAGTAGGAGAGATTCATTTAGACGCCAGAATCGGGTAGGGGGGGGGAGAGGAAGATGAAATCTCAAGCAGAACAGCTGAGTGATCTGACCAGGAGATGGGGAGCGTCTGAGCACTGAGGAGTTTACGGGTCGTGTCTCGGTCGACAAACACATAGTCAATACGGGTATAGAGGTCATGAGGTGGGGAGTAATGAGTAAAACCCTTTGCTGAGGGATACAAAGTTCTCCACCCGTCATACAGATTATAAAGTGATAAATGTGCTTGTAGATGCTTAGCCAGTTTGGTGGGAGTAGAAGCAGTAGCACCGGGACGAGACCTGTCCTGGACGGGGTCCATAGTAACATTACAGTCTCCACCGATTATAGTCATGCCTGTCGGGAGACGGGAGAGACTGTCAAAGAAGGCTGTAAAAAGAGAACCCTGCTGCGCATTAGGGGCATATATGGAAGCCAAAATCAGAGGAACCTGGTTATAGGAACATGAAAGGATAATGTAGCGGCCCTGGGGATCTGAGATAGTATCGTGAACAGTTATAGGGAGGCCTCGACGAATCATAATGGTGGTGCCCCTACGTTTGGCAGGCATATTTGAATAATAGACGTGTGGAAATTGTTTGCAAGACATGGAGGGGTGCGGGGATTTAAAATGGGTCTCCTGGATCAAAACAATATCAGACTTTCGTCTATTAAATAATTGGATGGCCATGGCTCATTTGGTGGGAGAGTTAAGGCCGTTAGCATTAACCGAAAACGTTCAAAGTCATGGTGGGAAGAGGTGCGGGCTACGCAGAGTGGAGGGCGGGAAGGGACCGAACCGACTATGGGGATGGAGACAAGGAGAGGAGGAGAAGGGAAAGAGAGAAAAGGGAAAAGAGTCCATATAAGAATACAGAAGGGAGAAATCCTTTCCTGTAGAAGGGCCAGGTTTAACAAAGAAAGGATAAGCGCCGTCCGGGCTCATCCTTCGGTGGGGGGTGTGGGCTTGTAACAAAACAGCAAGTAAAGTGAAGGGAAACATAGAGGAAAAAAGGGTATTATGAAAGTGACCAAGTGACAGGGGGATAGAGGAGGCTAACAGAGTTGCATTATCGAGACAAATAGGGACATTGCGAGCACTAGGAACATAATGAGGGGGCAGGAGAGAACATTCAATTATCAGATATTAAACAGACATAAATCTTACCAGGATAATATGAATAAAAACAGATAAACACCAAACTAATCAGAGACAAACATGAAAACGAGCTTTAGAAATAAAAAGGTAGGTGACTCTCGCGTGTTGCCGAGCGGAGAGTTCCGCCTGTGGCGTCACAACCACCGGGCCACACGGAGAGTATGAAAAACAAATGTGAATACATGACAAACTGAAATGAGAGAGAGATCAGAAACAATAGAAATCACATTTAACAAAAGCTGTGTCAAGAGGTGTCTGAGAATGTTCAAGTGGTAGACCATTCTGGGGCTGGGGCCCTCGGGCCCGAGATAGAGGACGACATCTGATCCCGGATCGACTCAGGGAGATCCTCAAAAATGCCAAGAGTCTTAAGCAAATCAGCTCCTTGCGTCGGGGTCTTGACTGCAAACGCCTTCCCATTCTGTGTAATCTGCAGTTGAAAAGGGAAGCCCCACTTGTATTTAATGGAATGGGCTCGAAGCACCTTGGTTATATGGACGAGATCTCTGCGCTTTTTGAGGGTGGAGGGGGCAAGATCCTGGAAAAGCTGCAACTGGGAGCCGGCATACGAGACCAACGGTGACCCCCTGGCCGCCAGCATGATTCGTTCTTTGGTAGCATAGTAATGGAAACGTATAATTACATCACGTGGCGGCTGGGTCGGGGGCGGTCTAGGTCGAAGGGCCCTATGGGCACGGTCTAGCTGGAGAAGGGCCTCGGGGACATCCGGAACTAGTTGTAGAAAAAGGTTCTCTAGGTACTCGGGGAGAGAGTCAGAGGACACACTTTCAGGGATGTTGCGAACTCGTATATTGGTCCAGCGATTGCGATTGTCAATATCTTCTAGGTGGTCTCTCAGCCCGAATGTCCAAAAGTTCCTGTTCAACCACTGTCTGAAAGTGGCAAACATCATCCACCTTGCGTTCCAGTGTGTCCGTGCGGGAGCCCAGGTCGGCAAGCTCGGACCTGAACTCGGTTAAAACCGACCTCCTCTCAGACTGGATCGTTTTCGTAACAATAGCCACAATATCCTGAGTGGTAAGTGGGGCACTGGAGGTGGCGACGTCAGCAGAATCAAAGGATTGCTCAATTGATGGCGAGCTCCGGGTAGAAGAGCCGGCTTTCTCCCAGGCACGCAGGATACTAGGTTTAGGTGTCTGAGAGTTCTTGCGATTTTTTTGAGACATTGTAAACACAGAGCTCCGTATCAATATAGTAGAATAATGCGTTATATACGGCAGAGCCCCCTGTCACTGCGTGGTCGCTATGATTAGGGAGACATGAGCCCCATGTGGCCCACCGGGTGGTTATAGAGGTTTAGTAACAGCGTGTGGGACACCCCAGTAGGGAGCGCATGAAGCAGGATCAGTCCATACGCAAGCAACGCGGTCCGCAGCTATCCCCGCAACCAGCCACCGAGCCCGGGACAGCCAAGCGGGTGCAAACTCCCGGGAAGCGGGTGTTACAGTAGGTGGGGAGGGCAGCCAGGGACGTGCAAGGTGGATCAGGTGCCTATCCCGTCTCGGAGGCCCGCGGAGACCCAATCAGGGGATCCCAGGTAATAGAGGCTACCTGCGGTTGACAGGGAGGGACCTTCACTCCAGGCCAGACTAGAGCAAAGTGGGGATAGGCTGTTAATGTGGCCCAGCATAGATGGCCCCCTTTCCACTGGTCCCGTTTGTGGTGGTGCCAGGACAGTCCGCAGCCGTGCGTAGCGGGGCCCCAGTGGGGGCAGGAGCCCAACAGTTTAAATCAAGGGGAGGGAGGGAGGCTCTCGGTCCCGTATCTCAGGAGCGCAAGCTCCCCCAGGCACAAAGCTCAAATTGCAGGGTCACGTTAGGCCCGGGGATCTTGGACCGCCGGCTCCACTAGGCCGCAGCCCGCGGGAGCAGGGTGCATAGGTCGTGGGTCCCGCGGCAGACAGCGGGCCGCTTGAGGACTCACCAGTGAGGCAGGAGGGTGTCCAGCGCTCGGTCCGGCAGACGGGAGGCAGAGAGGTTGAAGGAAGACCGCAGGAGGATCCGGCAAAATGGCCGCCGCGCGTCTCTTCCGACGGACACGCTGGTTGCAGCTCGTTACCCCCCAGGACTGTAAGCGGGGCCGGGTTGTCTGGGAAGCCTCCAGGCAGTGCACAGCGGCAGTGAAGGGTCTGATAGGGGGATCAAACAGCCGTCGGGCGGGTCCACGTCCTCGGGGGTCAGCGTCGGCACCGGACACAAATCGAGGCCCCGGGCTGGGAGGCTCGAGCAGGCCGCAATCCGCAGGAGCTCCAATTTCGCTCCCCGACTCCGCAGCACACACCCGGCCAGCTCAGGGGGGGTAGAGAGTCACGAAACAGCCCCTGAGAACAAAGAAGTGCAGGAGGGATTTATTTTAAAACCATTTGCTGCAGGAGCTCTCTTCAGGCATGACTATACTCCTCAGCAGCTAGGCCACTCCCCCCGTGTGCTTTTAATTTTTAACAACTGCACCCTTGAATTTTTACAGCATAAAGGGCCAGTGTATTGTTATTTTAACAGCAGCACCCTTATATTTTACAGCATACAGGAGCAGTGTGCTTTTAATTTTTTACAACTTCACCCTTGAAATTTTACAGCATACAAGGCCAGTTTAATGTTATTTTAAAAGCATCGCCCCTATATTTTACAGCATACAGGAGCATTGTGCCTTCTGCAGCCCTGAATTTTTACAGCATACAGGGCCAGTGTACATTTATTTTCACTGCACCCCAGAATTTTTACAGCATAGTAGACAGGTCCAGTTTACATTGATTTTACAGCACCCCTGAATTTTTACATCATACAGGGCCAATGTACATTTATTTTCACTGCGCCCCAGAATCTTTACAGCATAGAAGACAGGGCCAGTGTACACATTATACAACACCCCTGAATTTTTATAGCATACAGGGCCAGTGTAATATTTTAACAGCAGTACCCTTATATTTTTACATCATACAGAAGCAGTGTGCTTTTAATTTTTAACAACTGCACCCTTGAATTTTTACAGCATACAGGGCCAGTGTAATGTTATTTTAACAGCAGCACCCTTATATTTTACAGCATACAGGAGTAGTGTGCTTTTAATTTTTAACAACTTTACCCTTGAATTTTTATAGCATACAAGGCCAGATTAATGTTATTTTAACAGCAGCGCCCCTATATTTTACAGCATGCAGGAGCAGTGTGCCTTCTGCACCCCTGAATATTTACAGCATACAGGGCCTATGTACATTTATTTTCACATCACCCCAGAATTTTTACAGCATAGAAGACAGGGCCAGTGTACTTTGATTTTACAGAACCCCTGAATTTTTACAGCATACATGGTCAATGTACATTTATTTTCACTGCACCCCAGAATTTTTATAGCATAGAAGACAGGGCCAGTGTACATTGATTTACAGCACCCCTGAATTTTTACAGCTTACAGGGCCATGTAATATTATTTTAACAGCAGCACCCCTACATTTTACAGCATACAGGAGAAGTGTGCTTTTAATTTTTAACATCTGCACCCTTGAATTTTTACAGCATACAGGGCAAGTGTAATGTTATTTTAACAGCAGCACCCCTATATTTTACAGCAAACAGGAGGACATTTACACCTATGTACAGCTGCAGCACCCATAACAGCACATGAAACACCAGTGACAGCCAGGACAGCACCCCTAACACAGCACAGGTACATTAAATTGACTGCAGCAGCACCGCTACAGAGCACACACCAACCCCACCCAATGTCACCACCTACAGATAGAAAGAGGTCTGTCTTCCTCACTCTCCAAGTCCATAGGGAAAATGGCGGCAACACGTGGCTGTTTATATGGAATCTAAAACCTGCAAGAACCTGAAAGCAGAATGATGAAATTTTCCCTCGTTATGGTTTCCAGATCCGGTGGGAAGTTCCAAGCCGTATTCAGATTCGGGCTCAGAACAGGATGTTTGTGGGGGTTCAGTTCTCTGAGAACCGAACCCGTTCATCTCTCCCTACAAGGTATGGTTTTGCATTGTAAGTGTTTGCACCTGTAAAAAAAGTCTGAGATCAGCCGGCATCCCGCATCTCCAGTGATCACCTTGTAAGTGATTGTACCTTCGTACTTCATTACATCCTGCTGCCTGATTGAGACAGTCTGAGACAAGGGCTGGAATAGGTGTGAAGTATGGAGGAAGTGGGCAATCACCAGTAGTATGCATGTAAGTGATCTCAATCGCTGCAAAAATACAGTAAGGATGTGATCTGGGCATGTATTTGGAGAGTGTGGCTAAAGTGGCTGATGAAAAGTCTAAAATGTAGCCTTCAGGAAGGGTCTAAATTGTGTGTGTTTTGACCCAGGTGGAAATGTAAAGTTCATAATGATGACTGTGCAATTGGCTGAAAACGCTGAAGACACACACATTCATGTAAAACCACTAAAACTGATGTAACAGTGTTTTAAAAGATATATTACACTTCACTACACACTTATTTTAGAAAAATAAGGAATCTTTCAGATCCAATTAGGAATGTGGAAATCTGCACATATGTGTCACCCAGAAATGGGGTTTGTACCCCTTTAAAGTTTTACTTACTGGTCTGCAGCAGACAGTGGATGCACTGGCACAGCAAAAGTTAAGTGTGGATTCTGGTCTGATCACATAGTCTGGATACTAATAGCTGATAGGGCAGGACAGTTTGGGAGCAGAGAAGCCTTGTGGAAGGAGGAGTCGGCAGGAGTGACTGGAGGTGCTTGAGGCATGCTGGGCGAGGAGCAGAGTGGGAGCTGGGTGGTGAGAGCAGCACTGCAGAGTAGAAGAACCAGGGTGCTACAGGGAAGCCGAGAGCTGGGTGAGTGAGTGTGAGACATCGCAACCGGAAACCAGTCACCGCTAGGCCTAGTGAAAGACGCGGATGCCTCGGCCATCTTGTAACACTGAGGATCCATTGAAACTGGTCTAGTAAGTAAATACCTCTGTCCTAGAGTTCTGAGTGAGTACATTGAGACACCCAGCTCAAGAATCCAAGTTGTCACATCACACACTGTGCAGTGTAAAGGGCTCAGTCAGCACAGAGCCATAACCACAAGTTAAACCCTGTTAAGGGGAAAGTGAAAGCAACCATTCCCCCTTCTTTAACACTGTTGGGACACTAGAGACTGAGCTATTTGTGCAAGTGCAAGTGTAATACTTAATTTGGAAACGACTGAGTTATTTGTGCAAGTGTAGTAAGTTTCATTAACTAAAAGAGACCAAGTTTACTTATCCAAGAGACCCTCATTGCAAACTGAGTTAAATTTGTCAGGAGACACTACCATCCCTTTGCTTTCTACATCTTCTTTTAAACAGAAGATAACATTGACATTATTACAGCCCAGGATTCTTTATATATCTGTGTGCCAATTCCCCATTGCAACGCTGTGTCACCACAGAATTCTACAAGATCTCCGACATTATTTCCCAGTGAAGATCATTACACTTTGGCTAGGAAACACTAGGAATTTAGTAATTGTTATTGAAAAGTGTGTCTTTCATTACTCTTCTCATGAACACATTATAGATTTGTGATCATGCTTGCTCAGTGGAGCCGGCAGTGAGGAGAAACACAGTGCATCAGCATTAAGCTGTCGGGAGAACCCTGGAGAGGGGAGTTTTCACCCCCCACTCTGGAAAACAAGATGATCATACATCTCATCGGTGAACTTTCCTGCTTTGCCTAGGTAAGGAGGTGAAGGAAGTGCTATAGTGTCACGATATCTAACCCAAAGTTTGCTGACCCCAGAATAGATAAACTCATATAATGTAAAATAGAGGAATAACAGCAAGAATATATGAGTAGAGTCATTATCACAATGGGGGTCATTCTGAGTTGATCGCTCGCTAGCAGTTTTTAGCAGCCATTCAAACGCATAGTCGCCGCCCACGGGGAGTGTATTTTTGCTTTGCAGGAGTGCAAACGCCTGTGCAGCAGAGCACCTGCAAACATATTTTGTGCAAAACAAGACCAGCCCTGTAATTACTTATCCTGTGTGATGATTGCTGTGACGAGTGACACAGTAATGACTTCAGATACCCACCCAGCAAATGCCCGACCATGCCTGCGTTTTTCCAAACGCTCCCAGAAAACAGTCAGTTGACACCCAGAAACTCCCACTTCCTGTCAATCTCCTTGAGTTCGGCTGTGCGATTGGAATCATCGCTTGAACCAGTGCAAAACCACAGAGGACTTTGTACCCGTACGACGTGCATGCGCATTGCGGTGCATACGCATGCGCAGATTAGCCATTTTTTTTCACTGATCGCTACGCAGCGAACAACGGCAGCAAGCAATCAACTCGGAATGATCCCCAATATACAGACACTATACAGTAACTGCTTAAGACAATACAGGGGTAGATGTATTATGTGGCGTTATGTGTAAGAAGTGGAATCAGCAAATGTTATATGCACTGATACCACTTCTCCCCCATGTATGAAGGAGGAGATGTGTGGCAAATGGCATGGTGAAAGATAGCACGCTGATGTGTGGGACAATGTATCACTAGTCAATGGCACCGGCAGTAACTTTCGACAGCTGCAGCTATCGATTTCAACAGATACAATTGTCATTGCCCTATCACCCCAGCATGGACAGCTCTGTTCCTGGCTTCTGTAGCTGCCGGGCTTCAGTTCCATTTGGAGACGGAACAAGTTCCACCTCCTCCGGCTCACCTAATCCAGGAGGGAGATGTTGGGCGCCCGCTGAGATTGTGTTACCAGCAGGCGCCCGGCTCCTTCCCTTCAGTGGCTGCTGGCTCAGGCAGTGTGCGGCTGGGCAGCGCTATGGGAGAGATGTCATGATGTTTCTCAAATAGTTCTGAGGAGCGGGTGGCCAGATGGAGGGCAGCATGGTCCAGAAGCTGGAGCAGGGCTGGTGAGTATAGTGTTTTTTTTTTTATGTATATGTATGTTTAAGTGGCGCTACTATGGTGCACATCTGCTAGGGGTATAACTACAGGGGCACATCTGTTGGGGGCATAACTAATGGGCGCACATCTGCTGGGGGCATAACTAATGGTGACACATCTGCTGGAGGGCATTACTACTGGGGGCACTACTAATGAGAACATTGCATAGGGGGCACTTAATAAGGGACATCACTCCTGGGGACATAAGGGGCACTACTACTGGGAACACTGTGTAAGGGGCATCAATACTATGGGCACTACCACTACAGTGGATATTGCATAAGGGGCATTACGACTGATGGCACTCTATAAAGGACACTACTGTTGTGGGCATTATGTGTATTTGTGGTGCTACTACTGTGGGCTTTGTATATAAGGGGCACTAATGTGTGTCATAACAAGAAGAAGGGACACTACTATGTGGTGTTATGTGAATAAGATTGTGCTACTGTGCAGCGTAATTTGAATTGGGGATACTATTGGGTGACCATGCCACTTTTGTTTTGAGACCACGCCCTTTTTGTTTAGCATCCACCCCCTTTTTTGCGGCGTGCGTGCACTCCATTTATTTCACAGGCGTGGGGGGTGGTGACTTCCACCACCTCTCTAGGACCACTTTAATCACTGGGCATAAGTGTTCACACCCTCATTTAGGACAAAAACTTTCTAGATCAATATGTCAGGGGATATGGGTCATATTTGACCTTTGAAAAGTATTGTTGAAGTGTAGAGCCGTAATTATATACAGTTGGGGGATCTGAAAGCCCTTTACAGTACCTACTGGGCCCTTCCATGTGATTTCTGTCACTGTCTTTTAAGACCTGCCCAGCTTTCTTTGACAGATAAGAAACTGGCCTCTAATGCAATCCAAAATAGGTCACGGCTAGGCCTCTGGCGTGATTATCACAGTCTCATTCAATGCACCGTCATACAGCTATTACACACAAAGTATTGAAAATGACAATATATTGAGGTTACTGCCAGGGAGAATCATGTCACTTTCCTTCTCAACAAACAGTAGAGTAACCAATCCTACCACTCCAAACATTTCACCAGTCATCACTATTTTCAAGCTCCCTCAATAGCAGAATGTTTTCTTTGACCTTTTTTTCATAGTCCTATGGTATGAGATTTCAGCAATCTCACCTATCACAACCATGTTTACAATTTCTGTCTGTTTTAGTAGTTTGAAGAAAGGTTTTGCAAACCTCAGCATGACATAATACATGACATTTTAATCATTCCATATGTATTGGAATTGCAGACATAGGGCCTAATTCAGTATGGAACATGTCAGCAATACGTTCACATACTGAAGCCCTTGTGCACTGTGCGCACGTGCAGGAGCCATACTGTGGGTGTGCACACAGTGAGATGAGATGGCATCTCACATATGTGAATGCCTCTGCCTGATTGACAGGCAGAGGTGATCGCAGGGTGGGCAGGGGCTTTGAAGCGGTGTTTAATGGGCATCAACGCAGCATTTGCGTGGCGCATCTGGTCCATGGGCAGGGCGATTGCGGCAACTGCTGCGACCAGAAACATGATGCCCGATGACTGCCTTCGCAGCTAGGCTGCGGAGGCAGGGGGCAACCCTGAACATGCAGGCTGTTTAGCTAAGCATTTTAGTGTGGGGGGGGGGGGGGGGGGGGGGGAAGCACCCGGCATGTGAGGTGGCCTTGAACTGTGCTGGGCGGCCCCCTACATGTTAGTGAAAAGTAGAGATGTGCGGCGGGCACTTTTTATGTTTTGTTCTGGTTTTGGATCTGGATCCTCACTCGTGTTTTGGATCTGGATTAGTTTTGCCAAAACCACCCTTTCGGGTTTTGGTTTGGGATCTGGATGATTTTTGTAAAAAACATAAACATCGCTAAAATCACAGAATTTAGGGATACGTTCGATCCTACGGTATTATTAACCTCAATATCATTCATATCCATTCATTTCCGGTCTGTTCTGAACACCTCACACCTCACAATATTGTTTTTAGGCCAAAAGGTTGCACCAAGGTCGCTGGATGACTTAGCTAAGTGACCCAAGTGGGCGGCACAAACACCTGGCCCATCCAGGAGTGGCACTGCAGTGGCAGACAGGATGGCGCTTTTAAAAACTAGGCCCCAAAGAGCACATCATTCAAAGAAAAAAAAGAGGTGCACTTAGGTCGCTGGGTGACTAAGCTAAGTGACACAAGTGGGCAGCACAAACACCTGGCCCATCTAGGAGTGGCACTGCAGTGGCAGACAGGATGGCACTTTTAAAAAGTAGACCCCAAAGAGCACATAGTGCAAAGAAAAAAAAGAGGTGCACCAAGGTCGTTGGGTGACTAAGCTAAGCGACACAACTGTGCGGCACAAGCACCTGGCCCATCTAGGTGTAGCACTGCAGTCTCAGACAAGATGGCACTTTTAAAAAAAAGACCCCAAACAGCACATGATGCAAAGAAAAAAATAAGAGGTGCAAGATGGAATTATCTTGGGCCCTCCCACCCACCCTTATGTTGTATAAACAGGACATGCACACTTTAACAAACCAATCATTTCAGTGACAGGGTCTGCCACACAACTGTGGCTGAAATGATTGGTTTATTTGGGCCCCCACAAAAAAGAAGCAATTAATCCTCTCACCATAAAAGAAGCAATTCATCTCTCCTTGCACAAACTGGCTCTACAAAGGCAAGATGTCGTCCTCATCCTCATCCGATTCCCCACCCCTTTCAGTATTTACATCCTCCTCCTCCTCACAGATTATTAATTTTTACCCACTGGAATCCACCATCACAGGTCCCTGTGTACTTTCTGGAGGCAATTGCTGGTAAATTTCTTCCTGGAGGAATTGATAATTCATTTTGATGAACACCATCTTCTCCAAATTTTCTGGAAGTAACCTCCTACGCCGATCGCTGCAAGGTGACCGGCTGCACTAAACACTCCTTTGGAGTACACACTGGAGGGGGGGGGGGGTAACTTAGGTAAAATAAAGCCAGTTTGTTTAAGGGCCTCCAAATTGCCTCTTTTTCCTGTCAGTATACATATGGATTGTCTGACATGCCTACTTGGATGCTGTCACCGATATAATCCTCCACCATTCCTTCAATGGTGACAGAATCATATGCAGTGACAGTAGACATGTCAGTAATCGTTGGCAGGTCCTTCAGTCTGGATCAGATGTCAGTACTTGCTACTGACTGCCCTGCATCACCGCCAGCGGGTGGGCTCGGAAATGTTATCCTTGTCCTCGCAGCCCCAGTTGCTTGAGAAAATGAAAGAGGAGCTGTTGACGGGTCACGTTCCACTTGAGTTGACAGCTGTCTCACCAGAAGGTCTTTAAACCTCTGCAGACTTGTGTCTGCCAAAAAGAGAGATACAACGTAGGCTTTAAACCTAGGATCCAGCACAGTGGCCAAAATGTAGTGCTCTGATTTCAACAGATTGACCATCCTTGAATCCTGGCAAAGCGAATGAAGGGCTCCAGCCACAAGTCTTAGCTCCATCACTCAGTCTTAACTCCTCCTTCAATTTCTCCAGCTGCTTCTGCAAAAGCCTGATGAGGGGAATGACCTGACTCAAGCTGGCAGTGTCTGAACTGACTTCACGTGTGGCAAGTTCGCAGGGTTGGAGAACCTTGCACAAGACAGAAATCATTCTCCACTGTGCTTGAGTCAGGTGCATTCCCCCTCCTTTGCCTTTATCATAGGTGGATGTATAGTCTTGAGCAGCCTTTTGCTGCTCCTCCATCCTCTGAAGCATATAGGGGGTAATTCAGAGTTGATCGCAGCAGCAAATTTGTTAGCAGTTGGGCAAAACCATGTGCACTGCAGGTGTGGTAGATATAACATTTGCAGAGAGAGTTAGATTTGGGTTGGTTATTTTGTTTCTGTGCAGGGTAAATACTGGCTGCTTTATTTTTACACTGCAATTTAGATATCAGTTTGAACACACCGCACAAAAATCTAACTCTCTCTGCACATGTTTTATCTGCCACAATTGCAGTGCACATGGTTTTGCCCAAACTGCTAACAAATTTGCTGCTGCAATCAACTCTGAATTAGACCCATAGAGTGTTGAATTCCACATCATTACCACCTCTTGCTTCAGGTGATGGCAGGGCAGATCAGGAGTGTTTGATGGTGCTCCAGTATTCGGCACGCAGTGGCTGAATGCTGAAAGTGGCCCACAATTTTTTGGGCCACTGACAGCATCTCAGGCATGACCCTGTCATTTTTCAAATAGTTCTGCACCACCAAAATAATTTTATGTGCAAAACATGGGACGTGCCGGAATTTGCCCAGATGTAATGCACGCACAATATTAGTGGCATTGTCCGATATCACAAATCCCCAGAAGAGTCTAAGTGGGGTAAGCCATTGTGTGATTATGTACCTCAGATTCCAAAAGAGGTTGTCAGCAATGTGCCTCTTATGGAAACCTGACTAGAAACAAGCTGGTGTTTATAAGATGCTGCTAGTGGTGCCACTGCTGCTGTTGCTGCTGGAGGCAATACATCTAACCAGTGGGCTGTCACAGTCATGTAGTCCTTAGTTTGCCCTGCTCCACTTGTCCACATGTCCGTGGTTAAGTGGACACTGGGTACAACCGCATTTTTCAGGACACTGAGGACACTTTTCTTAATGTACCAGTACAGTCCGGGAATCGCTTTCCTAGTGAACTGGAATCTAGATGGGATTTGGTACTGGGGACACACTACCTCCATCAATTGTCTTAATCCCACCACACCAATGGTGAATACCAGATGCACGTCTAACACCAACATAACTGTCAAGGCCTCAGTTATCCGCTTTGCAACAGGATGACTGCTGTCATATTTCATCTTCCTTGCAAAGGACGGTTGGACAGTCAATTGCTTAGTTGAAGTAGTACAAGTGGTCTTCCGACTTCCCCTCTGGGATGACGACAAACTCCCAGCAGCAACAGCAGCAGTAAGCGTACCACTCGAGGATCCTCCGGAGGAATACTGGATAGGAGAGAACTCGTCAGTCATGCCAGTGACATGGCCTGCAGGACTACTGACATTCCTGACTGAGGAGGAAATTGACGTTAAGGGATTTGGTGGTGTGGCTTGCAGGAGCTTGGGTACAAGAGGAAGAGGGATTTAGGTGTCGGTGGACTGCTTATGCTCTTACCCAAAGTTTCTTAACTTGACAATGACTTCTGATGAATACACTGCAGGTGACGTATAAGGGAGGATGTTCCTAGGTGGTTAACATCCCTACCCCTACTTATTATGGATTCACAGAGGCAACACACGGCTTGAAACCTGTTGTCTGAATTTGTGGAGAAATAATTCCACACTGAAGAGGTGGCTTTTTTGGTATTTTGCCCAGGCATGACAATGGGCTTTCTCATCCCATGGACAATAACTGTCTTCCTCTGTGCCTGATTTAAACAAACCACATCACCATCAGAATCCTCCTCGGTAACTTCCTCCTCAGCGCCAGCAACACCCATATCCTCATCAAGGTGTACTTCAACAGTGACATCTTCAATTTGAATATCAGAAACTGGACTGTGGGTGCTACTTCCAGCACTTGCAGAGGGCGTGCAAATGGTGGAAGGAGCCACCTCTTCCCATCCAGTGTTGGGAAGGTCAGGCTTCGTAACCGCCGACACACTTGGACTCTCCTTGGGAATTTGTGATACGATCTTAGAATGGTATCTTTGCTGTGCTTTTGCCAGCTTAACTCTTATCATTTTTCTAGCGGGAGGATGAGGGCTTCCATCATCAGGTGAAGCTGAACCACTAGTCAAGAACATAGGCCAGGGCCTCAGCCGTTCCTTGCCACTCCGTGTCGTAAATGGCATATTGGCAGGTTTACGTTTCTCCTCAGACCAATTCAATTTATTTTTTGGGGTCTTTTTACTGAACTTTGGCTTTTGGGATTTTACATGCCCTCTACTATGACATTGGGCAGCGGCCTTGGCAGACGATGTTGGTAGCATTTCATTGTCTATGTCATGATTAGTGGCAGAAGCTTCAGCACTAGGAGGAAGTGGTTATTGATCTTTCCCTATTTTATCCTCCAAATTTTTGTTCTCCATTATTTTTCTGGAGTTATATAACAATATTCTGTACGGGAGATCGTACCTCTACACCACACAGGGCAAACACTGTGAAAATTAATTGGATAAAATATTAATAACCCCTTTATTTGGAGTAAATAATATACAGCACAGGACAGCACCACTGAACTGATACAGCAGCACCACTGGACTGGACTTATATGGCAGTACCACTGGACTTATACGGCAGTACCACTGAACTTATACGGCAGTACAACTGGACTTATGTGGTAGTACCACTGGACTTATACAGCAGTTTCACTGGAATTGATTTATACAGGTGTACCAATCAACTTATATGGCAGTGATGCGCCGCTCCTTATATGGAATCCAAAACCCACGAGAATCCAACAGCAAGATGATGACGTTTTGCCTCATTTTGGTTACCAAGTCTGGTGGGAAGTCCCGAACCGGGCTCGGATCCGGGCTTGGAACATGAAGTTCGGTAGGGTACGGTTCTATGAGAACCGAACCCGTTCATCTCTAGTGAAAAGAGTTGTAGTTTCGTGAATTTCTGCAAAACTACAACTCATGCTGAATTAGGCCTATAGATCTGATGGTTTTAAATAACCTTTTTTTTTTTGGCCTTTAGTAACACTCATGGTTTACAATCTGCACATGAAACACCACAGAGCATGCATTTTTTGTAAACTTTATGTTACTGAATCTTTTCCATAATATGAAATATAAGCAAGAACTAAAAGTATAGTGGCCAGGGCCATTGCAAGGTCTCTCTGCACCCTAGGCAAAGCTTCAGCCTAGTACCCACTAGCCTGCAACCCCCAAACCCCCCCACCCCACCCTCACGCGTCCACCTGCAGTAAATTGCTTCATTATACATATACAGAGAAAAGTGACAACACTCAAGGACTCTTAAAATGATAAAGTATATTGTAACCAAGTCACAACATTTTGTGACTTTGTTCACAATATACTTTCACTTTAAAAGTCCTTGAGTGCCGTCTATTCTTTATATACTGTATAATACTGAATATGGGGTCTGGTGGGGATATTTAATTGGGGTTGGGTATGGGATGCCACCGGTCATAATACCGACAGCAGCGTTCCAACCACCATAATAGTGACATTTTCAATTAAATTAATTAACTTTACTCTTACCCTCCCTCCCCGCAGCCAAACCCTAACCCTTCCCAGCATACTAATATTCAGGATGCTGGATGTCAACATTCTGACAGATGTTAACATGGGCATTTTAAGAGAGGAGGGGGGCCGTGTACGGACTCCGGATGGGCCACTTCCTATCCCCAGTGCCGTAGGCTCCAGCATTGTGCTGGAATCTACTGTGCATGCGCAGGGCTCTAGAAACATGGCACCCACCATAGTCCAGAGACTACTTACCTACTGGGCATGCACAGCAGCCATTTTGGTAGTGGCTTTTAATGCGGCTGCAGCGCCCGTCACGGGTCTCCAGAAAGGTAAGTGTTAAAACAACATGGATGCAATGTGTGAGGTGTGGGTCAACCTCGACCCAAGGTCCCATGTACACCACACACATAGCAACCTTGATAGAAATGTCAATTGATGTTGGGATTCCGGCGCCGGTATTCTGAATACCAACATCCCGTCTGCCAGGATGCCAACTACATCCTATTAATTGTATGTGTATATATACATATATACACATATACATATATTTGTATGCTCCTTATTGTGTTCCATCCCCCCATCTGTAAGTTCATTACTGACACACACACAGACAGACACATCCTTCAGTTTTTTGCTAGATGAATTCAGTGGTGCCCTCCAGTGGCTGGTGCCCCTATGCAGCCGTCTAAAGCTGCCTAATGGTAGAGCCAGCCCTGATAGTGGCTGTTAGTCAGTGAAGTTTAATGTTTTAATATTAAACTTTATTTATTAGGTACCATAAAGTATACGTTGCATTGTACGAGGGATAAACATAAATACATATGCCTTTTGCAGAGCATGAGTGCAATAGAGGTATTGTAGGCTGCAGCCATGGACGGGGTTAATGGTTGAAAGCAGATTTGGAGCTTAGAAGGATGACCATGGAGAGGGCAGCAGTGTGGTAACTGCTCCTGTACATAATGGTTGCTGGTGGCCAGACAGATAACTGTGGATGAGAGAATGCATGCGTCCATCCACGAATTTTATGGGGATAACAGGCCCACAGCTGTACAGCATAATTTTGGGGCCAGTGGGCCAGATAATTGGCAGGTTCATCCAACATCCTGCAAGACTTGACAGTCACAGCAGCTAGAGTGCCCTGCTGGCTGGCGAAATTCACTATAAGGTTAGGATCCAAAAAGGCTTATCAGGTGAGCAGCAGCGATGACTCGAACATGAAAGAATGATTTGAGATCCTGTGGGGATGGCAAGTAGGTGGGCAGGAGTGTCAGGCCAGATCTACGCATAATGTTTTGAAGGCCTCAGAGTGGTAAATAAGGGACCGCATTGAAGAGCTTGCCTATCTGGTCTGTCCCAGGACAGAAGTGTTTATATACTGGAAGCAGTAAATAAAAAACACAAAAAAAAATAAAGATAAAATATAGCGCAAAGCTAATCAAAAAGTAACTAAGCACACAACAAAACATGCTAAAGAACAAACAGAAAAAATTACTACACAGTCATTAAAAAAGGATGACAAAACATTCTGTAGATACAAAATCGCAAAAGAATTCTGAAATGCAAAGCACAGAATAGTAAGGTTAGAGCAAAGTAGGCAGACTGCTAAAAGATCTGTTAGAGGAGACAAAGAAATAGCAGACTGCTAAAAGATCTGTATTTGCTCAGTATCTGTTGATAATTCTGTATTAGAGGGGAATGATATACTTTACTGTAATAATATATATACTGTATGTTAAGTCATGTAAGTTAAAATGTTTTTTTTTAAGTAATCACACAACGAGGCAACTGGATTGGACTACATTAGATTGGTGTACAGTTTAAAAAAAACCTGTGACAAATTGATAACCTATAATTACAGTTACTCACTATTGAAAGTGTTATTACGTTGTTCACAAGTGCTGAACATTTTATTATGTTTCATTTCTTTGCACCTTTTTTAAAAACATATATATGTTGATTTTCTTCCTTATACTGTAGCAATAAATTCAAAAGAAAATATATATCAGTCCCTTAACTTCCTAAATGAAATATATTTACAGGGCACAAAAGTTTGGCATTTGTTACATTGCAATGCAAACAATAATAAACCATTAAACTTAGCAGAACTTTAAGAACATTCATATCTGGTTTGATTACTTTTTCTAAAGAGCTAGATCCACACATGTATTATTAGTCCAAATAAATATTCCGAAAATTTAAATTAATATGGAAAAAGTTCTAGTTTCAGTGTTTAGAGGACAAAATATTTGGAGGGTCAGCCAAATGTCAATGTTGAAGGGAAGTATGTAAGATCAAACAGAGATTAAGGTGGAAACATATTTAAATTGTCCAAATGTTACACTAATAGGATTATTAAATAATAGGATTATAAATATTAAAACCTTTCGTATATTAATAGTGCTTGCTATATCTAACAAGAGTTACAATGACAACAAGGCAATGAAAATTAGCTTCTAAACATCTTGAAATGATTTTATGTTTGAGAATATAATGAGCTCGAGTTTTATGGCTTCTGTAATACAAATTTAAATACAGGATATTTACAAAAGCAATAAATAATCCTAAAAGCTAGAGCTTTTCTATACTACATATGCCAACAGTTTTCATAACAATGTGTTATGGTTTGCAGCAATTTATAATTCTATTATGTTGTCAAAATAAGTACCAATGATAAGTATTGTACCAACACCGGTATTTTTACGGTAAAACAGACAAAAATATGTCTTTTGTGTTACAATGTATTTTGTATCATTCTTCACTGATGGATACCCATACTCATTATTTTTCTACTAATAAATGGACATAAAGCAGACTGTTTCTATTAGCTGTTTATCGTTAAAATATTGTATAGACTTTTCACAAACCTTATGGCAAGTTCCATCACTGCACATAGAAAGATGAGTGCTTGACCTATAATCTGGGTTTTTGCTGGAGACGTGATTTAAACATTGATTTTGCAGAGAACTTTATTCCTCCAGGAGAGTTTCAAGATGTGTATCATTTGCCTTTGAAGTTTCATGCAACTTCAACACTTTTACATATTTTATGAAGCACACACATAGGACAAGCAAGATTTGAAGGGGGAAAATGTGTGTGTGTGGTGGGAGTTCTGTGTGTATTAATATCTATGGCAGCACCCCCCCCCCCATACATCTAGATAGATAGATAGATAGATAGATAGATAGATAGATAGATAGATAGATTATATGCATATCTATTATTATCACCAGTTATTTATATAGCGCACACATATTCCGCAGCTCTTTACAGAGAATATTTGGCCATTCACATCATTCCCTGCCCCAGTGGAGCTTACAATCTATATTCCCTACCACATTTACACACACACAGATGCTAGGGTTAATTTTGTTGGGAGCCAATGAACCTACCACTATATTTTTGGATTGTGGGAGGAAACTGGAGTACCCCCACGCAAGCACAGGGAGAATATACAAACTCTGCACAGTTAGGGCCATAGTGGAACACATGACCTCAGTGCTGTGAGTCAGTAATGCGTACCATTACACCGTCTGTGATATCTATTATTATTATCCTTTATTTATACGGCACCACAAGGGTTACGCAGCGCCCAATTACAGAGTACATATGCACATAATCAAAACAGGAAAACAGTGACTTACAGTTGAAGACAATACAGGACAAGTACAGGGTAACTAAGCATAACTACACCAGTAAACGACATAGAGATAAGTTCCAAGGTGGCCAAAAAACTGCAGGATTTGGGCAGTTGAGGATTATTAAAGTAAGAAAAGGATAAGCACATGAGGGAAGAGGGCCCTACTCGTGAGAGCTTACATTCTGAGGGGAGGGGTAGACAGACAGGGGTGACACAGATGGGGTACATAGAGAGCGTGGAACAGAGGCTTAGGGTGAGATTTGGCTGGGTTTGGTAAAGAAGTGGGTCTTAAGAGCCCATTTGAAGTTTTGTAAAGAGGTGGAGAGTCTGAGGGGGAGAGGTAAAGAATTCCAGAGAAAGGGAGCAGCACATGAAAAATCTTGGAGATAGGAGTTGGAGGAAGTAATCAGTAGGCAGGAGAGGTGGCGTGCATTAGGAGAGCGAAGAGGATGGGTAAGAGAGTAAAGGGAGATAAGGTCAGAGATGTAAATGGGAGAGGAGTGGGTGAGTGCTTTGTAAGTGAGTGTGAGAAGTTTGAATTGGATTCTGAAAGGGAAGGGAAGCCAGTGAAGGGCTTGTAGGAGAGGGGATGTGGACGTATTGCGTTTGGTGAGGCCGGGCAGCAGCATTGAGGATAGATTGGAGTGTAGAGAGGTAATTGTCAGGGAGGCCAGTTAGGAGGAGATTACAGTAGGCCAGTCTGGAAATAATCAGTGAGTGAATAATGATCTTAGTGGCATCCTGGGTGAGAAAAGGTCTGATCCTGGAAATGTTTTTGAGATGAAAATGACAGGTTTGTGAGAGGTGCTGAATGTGTGGTTTGAAGGAGAAGGAGGAGTCAAGGATTACGCCAAGACAGCGTACTTGGGGGCTAGAGGAGGTAGTCGTGGCATCAATGGATAATGAGATTGTGGGAGGTGAGGTTGTGCTGGAGGGTGGGAAGATGATCAGCTCAGTCTGAGACATGTTGAGTTTAAGAAAGCGCTGGGACATCCAGGAAGATATAGAAGAAAGACTCTAAATATATAGTAGGGGATAATGGGTTATTTTCTGGGCACCCCCTCCCCCCAAAAACAACCCCTGACATGGATCACAGATGGACATACAGTGCATTTATTATCATCATGTAGAACTGCCTTTTGCTGGTCTTTGTGCCTGGAGCTGTTGATTGGGGCCATGTATGCATGCACACTTCCTGGTACTGCAATGCACTTGGTTGCATCTTCAGATTAATTTCTTCATAGCTATATAATTTACAAGTCCTAAAGATTGGTGTAAATACATTTTGCAGATGATGATGATGATGATTACTAAACAATTTTTTTTTTTAAATAATGCAACATGTCAGTCCCACATTAATAATCTAACCAGCAAAAGCAGTGAAATAAGTGTGGAGCCATCACAGCAAAAGGGATAATCAAAACCAGTCTCAGCTGATCACACTTTAGTAGGGAGACCAGCAGGGTGGGCTGTCCTTGACATTCATATGATTCAGCAACAACATGGACACCCCCTATTACCTCCCAGGTGCACCAACTAAAATCCACAGACCCTGCATCTGACTCTGTGCTGGTTTTATGACTGGTAACAATTGGCACATATGCATCTCAGGGGCATGTGCAGACTATCAATATTGGCCACCTGCATGCTACAGTAACACTGAATCCACCTCTTAATCAGGCCCTGCATGTTTTGACAAAATGGTCAATGCAGCGGCTGCAATACGTCAAGTATAATATTGTTTTGCTTTTTTCTGCAAAGCTTTTTATGATAGGATAAGTGTTTTAAGTGATTATTGTTTATTATATTCTTCTGTACATGGCTACTTTATAAGGTTTACTGCCAATCCCTGCATTATGTTCACATTTACATGTCTTAAGTGTTAAGTATATTTTGCTGAATTGATCTGCATACTGTGTACATTACATCATTCCTCTTTTCTTTGTGTTCATGTATCACATAGATGTGTTTGCTGCAATGATAGCAGAGGGATCAGCAGCAGCTGCAAAGGTCTACATGAAGTTGCAAGGAGAACATATACTGGGCAACAAAGGCGTAGCTACCATAGGTGTAGGGAGTGCAACTGCTATGGGGCCAATAGCTGAGAGGAGCCCAACTTCCCTGTCACAGTTACATGTGTTATATACAAGGATGTATCTACCATAGGTGCAGGGAGTGCAGCTGCTATGGGGCCCAGAGCAGGAGAAGGCTCACCTTCCCGGTCACAGTTACATGTGTTATGTACTAGGCGTAGTTGCCATAGCTGCAGGTAGTGCAGCTGCTATGGGGCCAAGAGCTGAGAGGGACCACCTTCCCTGTCACAGTTACATGTGTTATATACAAGGGCGTATCTACCATAGGTGCAGGGAGTGCAGCTGTAATGGGAACCAAAGCTGAGAGGGGGCCCACCTTCCCTGTCACAGTTACTGTACATGTGTTATGTATTAGGCATAGCTGCATAGGTACAGGAAGTGCAGCTGCTATGGGGCCAAGAGCTGAGAGGGGGCCACCTTCTCTGTCACAGTTACATACGTTATATTATATACATATTTCACCCTTGGATGGTACATAGGGGTCCTTACAAACTGTTGCATGAGGGTCTACAATTTATCTAGTTATGCCCCTGGACCTACTCATTGAAAAGTGGTGTAAAATTAACTCAAGGGCATTATAATGTAGCACAAAATGAATTGGTGATACTGTCTGTCAAAGTAAAAAAATATTGCAGTACACACATCACATACAAACACATACAAACTACACACAGATGGCCTCCGCGCGTGTACTTGTTCTGTCGTGCGTGCACATATTCGCAGTTTGCGTATGATCGCTCCCACGGTCCTGCGCATTAGCGCGTGGTATGGGTATTTACAGTAACTGTAAAGCTATCAAAACACATTACATATTTAATCCAAATAGTGCACAATGTACACATAGCCTCCCTGCACCACATCAGAAAATAACAGCAGTTTAAATGGTTTAAGAACAAAGGGATTCACCTTTACAGAATAGGAGGGGACATAACAAGGTTATAAGGTGGTGTTTGGTATCCAGCTGATGGGTATTTTAAGGGTAACATTCCGATGTTGGTTTGAGAAAGATCGCATGTTCCTGAGGATAGTTATGTGCAGGAGCAGAATATAGATATAAACTGTATTTACTGTACATTATGTATGCGGCGGGAATCCAGAGGAGACCACCCACAAGAGCAGTTGGGAAAGACAGTGCCTACCTATCCAAACCGACCTATGACCTCTCCTGTACTGTAAATGTGCATTCCTGTGTCCAATGGACAAAGAGATTACAGTATCTATTGTATTGCTTTTTGGAAGAAGTGTATAAAGAGAGCCTGCTGCAGCCCTGGTCAGACACAAGACTCATAACGTTATCTATCAGATAACGGAGGACTGGACCGGGAAGCGCAAGCGAATTCACTCACGTATGTACCATTGAATGTAGCCATTTACTCTGTTATATTGTATTATTTGTATTGTAACCCCCTTTCAGCAATAATACGCTGTGGTTTCGGAACCCAGCGGTTTAATTACAATCTGGTGTTGTGTCTTCATTGCCCTGCTAAGGTTTAAAGTGTATTATCATTGCATCGCATTGCTGTATAAGATTTAAAGTGTATCTCTGGGTGTGTACGCGCTGTGAGTACTTTGTACCGTCAGCGCGGCGTTTGTACGCAAAGTCCGTACACAGTACGGTACTTTGTACGCTAATAGCGGACAAAGTACATAGAGTGTGTATTATGTATAGCGGCCACAGCGGCTCCATGGTAAAGTGTATTTATGGTGTGTTAAAGGTATAGCTTTCATTCCTAAGGATAAATCAGCATTATCAATTGGGGGCTCCTCCGGTTTTCCACATACTTACTACCTAATAGGTCACAGCAGACTTAATCTATCAGCAAAGGGTGGACAGAAAGTATCCTACGTATCCTTTTCCTGGTCGCTGGATGCACTGAAAACCCTAATTGATTGCTGATTAGATGACGTCTGCTCTGTATGGTTTGTAGAGATGCTGGTAGAACTTGTAAGGTAAACAGGAAAAAAGCTATTTAAAATCTGTGAAAAAATTTTTGCCGCCAAAAGCGTACACGGCACCCATACCCCATACTTTGCATACTCTCTCACATTGTTGCCATAACATTCAAAATTGCTAGATTAATTTAGACCTGTGTGAAACCAGAGATATTTGTTGCTATATAGTTAAAAATAAAATAAGTATTTAAGGAAGTAAGAGTAAAATCACAAAACGCATTTCTGGCCCAGTAGTAAGAGGGTTAAAACGGAACAAGTGTGGATTGTGTTTAGTGGGCAATAGTAGTTTTATTGCTCACATTTATAGAATTGTGTGATTTGTGTTATTGCGGACGTACGGTTTTGTACACGTGTCTCGGACACAGTACGGAACTGCACATGCGGCGTAAGCGACACGCACGGTAGCGTGTTTACGCAAATTGCGTAAGAAATACGGTCGCTAAGTACAAATTACACAATAGTTCGTTTAGTTTAAAGGTGGGACAGTAGCCACGCTACAATAGCACCAAACTACCCGGTTTCTAAAGAAATTTAATATAAAAACAAAATTTAGTATAAATAATTTTTTTAATTGCCTCTGGGGGTAAAGCTGCCAACTTGAATGAATCCTAATTTTCTGTACAGAAAAACCAAGTATACCTGAGTGAGCGAACGTAGTAGTGAGTGAAATTTGAACCCCGTAATCCGGGATCCCGTCGTTTGGTACATCAAGTGAGTGGAGACTTGGTGGCGTGAGGCGGCTGACTCACGTTAGTATAAGGTTTAATACGTAAGTCGTGAGGAGACTTACAGGAGCGTGGTAGGAAATTGTGAATTGTGTTGTGACCCATATAGGGTTTTTTTATATACGCTCCGGCTGAGGTTTCGCAGCCTGAAAATCGATTCCAGTGGTCGTACGGCAGATAAGTAACAAGTACCTATACGCTGTGCGATTGGACCGCGCATTTGTGTGTGCGATAGATAGCGCAACGTGATATCCTTTTTACGAGCTTTTGCGTAAAATCGCGGTATCATCAGCGCTGTATAGAGCATACGCAAGCGTGTTTTGTGTATAATAAAGTGCATAGGGAGTTTTTGCTGGTCTCTCTCAGGAAAATCTCCATCGGCCGATACTTTACTGGAAAGGGTAAGTTATTCCTAAAAACTTCCAGTAAATATAGGTCACATAGGGCCCTAAGTTGGGTACATTGCCTTCGCTATCGACAGTGTATGGTAGTACTGGCCAACGTGGGCGGTGAGCGGGTGAAGAGCGCTCGGAGAACTTTTACCATTACCTTATATTGAGTATTTTGGTGTTTGTGGGAAAAAGCCCACAATTATGGGAGCCAGTTGCTCAAGTAAGGGACGTTTTGTAACCAGGGTTCAGGTTGAAGAGTCGCGGCCAATGGGGTCAGCGAAGTTTAAAGGAAAAAGTATTGAAGACTTTTTGTCTGAATGGGAACGTGTGACTGACAAAGATAGGGAACCATTCCCTAAGGTGGGCAGCTTTGAACCAGAGGTACTGCAGAATGTAAGCAGTAAAATATGTTTTCTTAAATCCAGAAAACAAAGGATTAGACATAATGATTGTTTCAAATTATAGCAGCAAGAGGGGGATATGCAAAGAGAACAAATTCGCAAAACAGGTTCAAAACCTAGCGGGAATGAGAACACAAACACACCATTGTCGACACAGGTCGAAGGGGAAGAGATGGCTACAGTCAATGGTATATCCGTAAATGATAGTAGTATGCAAAAACAATGTATTAACCCTAATTTTTGCAAGATGTATCCTGTTTTGAAGTCTTTTCAAGGTTATAGGTCACAGGAAGATGAAGGATCCAGCCAAATCGCAGCTCTCCTCCAAGCAGTCACTTTGCAGGAAACTCAGGTGGGGCCTGTCCAACCAGGTAGAGCAGTAACAATATTCCCCAATGAAAGAACTGGTGAGGTCACAGCTGCCAGCAAGTGTGAGACAGTTCATTGCACAGAGACAACAACACCTCACAGTAAACAGATTAGGAACGGAACGGTAGGATTACACCCTGTCTTGGAAATAGTAACTCCCAATGGGGGAACCGATAGTCAGGGAGTAGTCCTCACCAGGAATAATGCAATGTATTGCCCCGTGGCCCAGAGATGAGCTGCGATCAATCATTTCAGAATTCCCCGACCCTCGGAAGCATTTAGCCAGATGTCAGAAATTTATCAGAGATCTGGGTAATGCGTATGAACCGACAAACAAACACTGGCGGATATTTTTAAAAGCGTGCCTACCCACTAATATTGACACCCAAAAATGTATCACTGATTGTAGGTTAGAGTCGGATAGTCTTATGACTGACAAAAACAATCAGGAGAACTTAGAATGAATTAATAGACAACTAGAGTTGTGTTTCCCCATTAATGTTAAGTGGAGAAGAATTTTCTCCATAAAACAGAGGGAAAATGAAATGACATCTGAATATTTCCATCGGGCCCTGCAAATAATGGATAGATACATTGGGGTATCAGATACAGGGAACGATGCGAATTATAGGGAAGTGGCTGTCTCTGTGCTAATGGATGGACTCAATCAGACAGTAGGGGACAGGGTACAAACATCTTTGCCTAATTGGAAAGGGGTCACAGTAGCTTGTCTTAGAGAGTGCACAATTGTACACCACAAGAATATTGTTAGGCGTAGAAAACAACAGGAGGAGAGGCTGAGGATTGAAAGTATACAGGCCCTTACATCAAAGTCTCATCAGCCTAAACCCCAAAACCCTGCTGTTTGGAAAAGACCGAGAATATGTTACAGTTGTAAAAAGGAAGGGCATTTTGCCAGAGATTGTAGATATAGTAGAACACATAGTCAATATAGACCCCTAGACAGAGAAAACAAGCCACGTTATTAAACACATAGACGGGATCAAGGGACATATAGTAAGGAATCACGAGCCATATAGAAAACACAGATTCGGTTAATGGGAAGAACAGAATAAATGCAACTTTACCCTTTTGAAAGAACTTACTGGGGTTAGGAGGAGGCCTCTATACTTCTGCTTCCCTCTCTAGCAGAAGTGACCTCTAAGTAACTTAACAGGAGTTTTGTTAGAGATGGTATACATATTGAGTGCTCCCGCCCAGAAAGTACAAAGTATGTTGGATACCCACAAAGACTAATGTTGCATTTTACTGTTTTAGATGCATGTCCATCACAGGTAGAGGAAATTATCTCAAAGATACCGGGTTCCCTATGAATCTAGAATGGACAGGACACTGGATTGATGGCTGGGATAGTCCCAGTAGAGATATAAAACACATAGAATTTCTTTCAGGGGAGCAGACCGAGTAGAGAATCATATCCCCGTAGTGCCCAATCCAGATGTCAAATTTTGTAAAATATTCTTTGCCTCTACAAAATTATCTGTTACTAAACTCTATGTGATTTGTCTTCAAAGTTTCCTCTTCATCTCTTATGTTCACCGACAGGATTACAGTTCAAACGCCACATGCCTACTCGGTCTTTCAGAGCTCTGCCCAAATCCAGTATATCTCACCAGGATAGGGACACCAGTATTAATGCAGTGTGCCTGGTCATGCACAAAGGGTGGAGAATGAGAATACTGGTGAAGGGAGACTGTGCATAGACACCGATATGCATGATAGTGTGACAACCTGATGGTGAACGCAAATCTGATAAAAAAAAATTTTATTATTTCCCCTCTTTTCATTTTCCATAGACTGTTTACTTCACACAACTGATAACACACAACAGTTAAACACAATTTGGTATGCAAGATTTGTGTTCATTACAGGAAAAGGCAGTCTTGAGGTCAAAGGGATATGGCCAGGAATCCTCGGGACTGTGGACAGGTGGACAAGGTAAGTCAGTGGCCCCCAGAGCATATCTTCCAAGCTTAGCTGAGGCGGCACACGGTCTGACTCATCTGGGTAAAGAGGGTATGTGTAAGCTGGTGAGAGCCTACTGGTGCGTGCCAGGATTCTCTTCTCATGCAGGTAAGAGAGCAATGACATGTTTTACTTGCTTGAGGAAGAATATTGGAAAGTCAATACCAACAGAGCCATGCCATATCCCTCCGACAGTCGGACCTTTTCAGGTAATACAAATCGATTTCATACAGTTACCATCCTGTAGGAATTTAAAATGTGTTAGTTTGTATTGACGTATTTTCTAACTGGGTAGAAGCGTTCCCTACTGCCACAAATACTGCTACGTTCACTGCAAAGAAAATTGTGCAGGAATTTGTGTGTAGATATGGTATCCCTAGAATAATTGAAAGTGATAGGGGTACCCATTTTACAGGTGAAGTCTTTCAGGTCATATGCAAGCTTGATGGGAATTAATAGCAAGCTGCATACTCCGTACCGTCCACAGGCGAGTGCAATGGTGGAGAGAGTGAATAGCACTATTAAGAACAAGCTGAGCAAGTCAATGGTTGAAACTGGATTGTCGTGGCCAGAAGCTTTGCCACTAGTGTTGTACAGCATTAAAACCACTCCCAGGTCTCCCCTTAACCTATCACCCTTTGAAATTCTTTTTGGTCGACAACCTCATATAATGATAGACCCCCAGGATGATTTGAAATGTAATAATGAAGTGACTGTGAAATATTTGGTTGGGATGAGCCAGCAGCTGAGAAATCAACAAATAAATTTAAAGCTGGTGATTCCTGACCTGCCGAACAGTAATTGTCATGACATTGAACCTGGGGATTATGTGATGATTCGAAATTTCTTACGCTTAGGTTGCCTCATAGACAGGTGGGAAGGACCATATCAACCAGCACAACAGCATTGAACAGCACAACAGCATTGAAGGTCGCCGAAAGAGAGACTTGGATCCACTCGTCCCACTGCAAGCAGGTCGCTGACCCAGAGAGAACTCGTGCAGTTTCATCAAGGTTTTGTGGTTTGGTAACTGTGTGTTCAAAGAGCAAAGTGAACTGTGTGTCCAAAGAGCAAAGCAAAGAGATACTAGAGTGTCTGTTCCAGGAAAGTTGAGAGGCAGGACTGTTGAAAGGCATCTGAGCACAGAGAGTAACAAGAGCTAGAACGGTTGTCGTACCACTTTTTTCACCCCCCCTGCATTTTTCCTTTCTGTTCTCCTTCTTATTTTCCTCCTTTCCCCTAACGAAATGGATCGATCACAAGAGACTGCATTTCGGGTTCTATTAGTAATTCTGGTTTTGATAAGGACAGTGTGTTTTGGTGAGGGTCCCAGAGAGGTCGAGCAGGGATTTGGAATGGGTTCAGATGGCAAGTATGAATTTGTAGGATCTCAGGATCAGCGCATCACTTTAGTAAAGGCTGGCATCAGTAAGCGCTCTGGTAGTCAGGGAGCTCGGAGGCACTGTGAGGGGTTATTGTCCGATGAATATTGTATTTGTAGGAATTGTGAGAATATAGTTGAGGATGGGTGCATCCAGAGATGTCAGTCCAACCTTAATATCGACATGGACCATCATCCGTTGAGTGATTACCACTCACTAGTGGGTAAGGTCTTAAACCAGTCAGAATGTTGGGTGTGCTCACAGGTACCTCAAGGTTAGAGCAAGTCAGGATTAGTACCGTACCCTTTAGCAATAGATGAGGTACTCGAATTATGGGGTGGGAGACCGGTGGACAAGAAATTCAATATTTCTAGGCTTCAATATTGAAGCTCCACCAGTATCATGTAGACAGATCCTTATTGTGTTTTAATATTTCCAATTACCGAAAACCGGGAAATTGGGAAGTGACGTGGAATAACCAGACAATTACTTTTTCACACAGAGCTGATAGGATACCCATAGACTCTGAACTTGTACGCCAAATAGCCAACAATGGGAGGTATTTCCGGTATAGGTATACTCGTGGAAGCAAGACCATGTGGGTTGGAAAAGTATCGCCAGGGTATTGTGCTCATATCATCCAGCCCGATACTTGTACTGAGCAGATGGGAGTACTAGGTAGGGGTTTCTTTACTTGGAAAGTTTGTAATATGGTGATGTTATATTTTGTCCCCTATATTCTCCCAGATGATGCCTATTTCATATGTGGGATGAAGGCGTACAAGTGGCTTGCCCCGAGCTCAGAGGGATTGTGTTATAATGGGAGAGTACTACCAGAGGTCATGACCATAACCCATGATAAGATGAAAGACGTTCACCACAGTGCTCAGGCTCCTTATACTCATACTCACTATGAACACATCATCAAGAGACACCTCATAGATAGAACAGAGCACGCAGCCTCTGATTTGATCCACGAATCCACCGGGATTCAATTCCTTCTCGAATTAGACATCACCCGTACTGCCAGAGGAATTATAAATTATAGGTATATCCATGCGCTAGCGAACTTGATAGATAATATCACTGAGATGTATGACGACACCTTCAGGTATACGGGAAGGGAGTTACAAGCTTACAAGAAGGAACTGATTCAGCACAGGATGGTCCTAAATTATATCACAGCCGTGACAGGTGGGTACTGTGTTACTCTGGCAACTCAATATGGGGTGAAGTGCTGTACGTATATTACAAACAGTACTGGTGATCCAACGGAGATTATCGATCATAAGATGGATGATATCTTGCAGTTAAAGTGTGAGTTCAGGAGGAAACATAACCTTACCTTGGCGACTGTGAGTAATGAACTGACCGGCTGGGTCTCATGGTTGAACCCACGAAATTGGTTCTCAGGTTTTGGAGAGTGGGCTCAACATGTTATTATGAGTGTAGGGAAGTTTCTCCTTTGTATCCTGGGAGTCGTCATAATTATTGGTTTGATATTTAGGTGTGTTCGAATTCTGATGCGGCGCAAGCACGGCACAAAGTTGATGAGTCTAAGGAGCGAGGGTGCTGTTATAGCAGCAGTCTTAATTTATGACCCATCCATAGAGACAGTGTTATGATAAGGACTGCAAATGAATTTCATGGCCTGTTTCTTTCACCCATTTTTTTTTGTTTCCCCCTCTGCCCAGATACATCCATCCGGAAAAGACATCTGCCCTACCCAAATGTTTATGTGAATGTATTTTAGATATGTGTCTTATCTTCACCTCTGCAACCTCCAGTTAATAGCACACATAGTCGACAGGTGATATCCACATATACTAGCACTCACATATGTTTCCCCCTCCATGTATCATCAACTAAATGTGCACCCCATTTGTTTTAACAAGAAGACGAAAAGAGCTCGGTAGTGTTTGTTGGCCCATTTACAGACCCTTGATACGGGATGAGAAGGATTTAATGTATACTTCGCAATACTTCGAAGCTTATTTAGAACATATACGGCAAGATGATACATGCCCCTCAGACATGGATTCATAAATACATGCTTTTTACTATCCCACTAGGTCATACATTTCCTACCTACCACTCTCCCCCGACCATCCAAACTTCTGTAGATATTGTGTAGATATTTTTCTGTTTAGTGATTAGATAGTGGCAGTTATTGGTGACTGCCAAAGGGTGGACTGTCAAAGTCGAAAAATATTGCAGTACACACATCACATACAAACGACACACAGATGGCCTCCGCGCATGTACTTGTTCTGTCATGCGTGCACATATTCGCAGTTTGCATATGATCGCTCCCGCGGTCCTGCACATTAGCGCGTGGTATGGGTATTTACGGTAGAGTTTGTGAACGCATGGAAAGCTATCAAAACACATTACATATTTAATCCAAATAGTGCACAATGTACACATAGCATCCCTGCACCACATCAGAAAATTACAGCAGTTTAAATGGATTCAGAACAAAGGGATTCACCTTTACAGAATAGGAGGGGACAGAACAAGGTTATAAGGTGGTGTTTGGTATCCAGCTGATGGGTATTTTAAGGGTAACATTCCGGTGTTGGTTTGAGAAAGATTGCATGTTCCTGAGGATAGTTATGTGCAGGAGCAGAATATAGATATAAACTGTATTTACTGTACATTATGTATGCGGCGGGAATCCAGAGGAGACCACCCACAAAAGCAGTTGGGAAAGACACCGCCTACCTATTCAAACCGACCTTTGACCTCTCCTGTACTGTAAATGTGCATTCCTGTGTCCAATGGACAAAGAGATTACAGTATCTATTGTATTGCTTTTTGGAAGAAGTGTATAAAGAGAGCCTGCTGCAGCCCTGGTCAGACACAAGACTCACAACGTTATCTATCAGATAACGGAGGACCGGACAGGGAAGCGCAAGTGAATTCACTCACGTATGTACCATTGAATGTAGCCATTTACTCTGTTATATTGTATTATTTGTATTGTAACCCCCTTTCAGCAATAATACGCTGTGGTTTCGGAACCCAGCGGTTTAATTACAATCTGGTGTCGTGTTTTCATTGCCCTGCTAAGGTTTAAAGTGTATTATCATTGCATCGCATTGCTGTATAAGGTTTAAAGTGTATCTATGGGTGTGTACGCGCTGTGAGTACTTTGTACCGTCAGCGCGGCGTTTGTACGCAAAGTCCATACACAGTACGGTACTTTGTACGCTAATAGCGGACAAAGTACGTAGAGTGTGTATTATGTATAGCGGCCGCAGCGGCTCCATGGTAAAGTGCATTTAAGGTGTGTTTAAGGTATAGCTTTCATTCCTAAGGATAAATCAGCATTATCATGTCATAATGTGAATTGTGGGTACTGTGTGGCATTACAATGGTTCAAAAAATAAACTAGGGCACTATTATGGGGCATAAAATTAACAACTGCTGCAGAGAGGTTTTCTCTCTAGAAGCATTGGGACTGGGGTCCCTTCAATATGCTGCTATGGGGCTTCACACCCTGCTGGAAGCGCTGCCAATTGGGCTGAAGGCTCTTGAGCCTTTAACATGTGTTTGGCCAGCAATATGACTGCTGACCAAATTGTTGCATGTGATACATTTTTGTGAATACTGAATCAGATCAAACTTACAGTACATTGTTATTATGCAATGTATATAAATAAATTTAATAAAGCTATTTATACTTGTTTCATTTGCTATTGCAAACATTAGAGCAATTTTAAAGCATCGTTTTCAGCATTTCATGGGGCAGTGGATACAATACAAGTGCGAAAGGAGGAAATGTTTTGTAAACATTTGCATTTAATTCCCTGCATCTCTCCTGTCCACATTCCTGGGAATACCCATGTCTCTTTCATTATGAGGCAATCAGCGATATGACAAAAATAATCTGAGTGGCAATGTGATCAGTAGGGGCTATTACGATAGTGTATAATGACATAACTATGCATATTAGTACGTAGCATAATTGGTCATGTATTATGTATAACTTGTTTCCATTAATAATGGCCTGTGAATATTAATATACAAAGATCCCCATTGGTACATGCTGAAAATTAGATATAATTGTCTAAACTGCTCTAGAGGAGCTACCATGTACAGTATGTGCCAGTTTACATGTTATATTCTTTTATATGGGCTGCCTGTAGACAAGGAAGGGGTTTTCCTTATGGAAAACTCAATGAATGATCATGTACTATGGAGAACGAGGATTATTTTATCCAAAAATGCTTAAGTAAGAAAACACTAAAATTACATTTACATATCTCCCAACATGACCCTCTCCAGGAGGGACACAATGCTCTGCTTCTGGACTTCCCTCTTAATTTGTGATTGCCATCACCTGATTTTAACAGGTGAATAGATAAGAAAGGTGTTACAGAACTGGTACCGGCAATCAGAAATTTAGAGGGAAGTGCAGGAGCAGAGCATTCTGTCCCTCCTGGAGAGGGTCATGTTGGGAGGTATGCATTTAACATCATTTCTATTACCTACAGAATGTGCATGATTAGCAGTTTACAGTAAAAAAAAACAGCTTCCATTTCAAATGTTGATTAATGCAAAGAATCAGTATCAGAATCAGCTTTATTGGCCAGGTATACTTGTGTATACTAGGAATTTGTCTTCGGTTTGCTATACAACAGCCAAGTAGGTAACAGATAAGCAGGTGGGTGGTGGGCAAGTAAAGTCACACAGATAGGTATACCGTAGGGATACAAGTTAGTTACATATACGTCTAGTCAATGTTCAGGAGTTCAGCAGGCGGACCACTTGGGGAAAGAAACTTTTGAGGCTTCTGGTGGACCTGGCGGGGACAGCCCTGTAACGCCTGCCTGAAGGAAGCAAGTTAAACATGCTGTGGCCGGGGTGTAGCTGGTCTTTTACTATCTTTATTGCCCGCATTTTAGCTCTGGACAGGTACAGGTCCTGGACTGAGGGAAGGTCGGCCCCGATGATCTTCTCTGCGGTTCTGACCACCTTTTGGAGCCTGCATCTGTTCCTCGTGCTGGCGGAGCTGTACCATACGAGTATCGAGGAGCACAGTACCGACTCCACAATCGCAGAGTAGAAGAGGAGCAGAAGCTTCTGTGGGATGTTGAACTTCCTTAGTTGCCTGAGGAAGAACAACCTCTGCTGCGCTTTCCCAACAGTGGCGTCAGCGTTGGACCCCCATTTAAGGTCTCGGGAGATTGTGGTCCCTAGAAACTTGAAGGAGTCTACTAGCGATACCACACTGTCAGCAATCGTTAGCGGAGGTGCACTAGATGACTTCTTCCTGAAGTCCACTATCATCTCGACAGTTTTGAGGGGGTTGAGCTCAAGGTTGTTGTGGATGCACCACTGGGCCAGCCGTTCCACTTCCCGTCTACAGGCCGATGATGGTGGTGTCATCGGCGAATTTGATGATATTTACTGATTGCGCCTCTGAGGTACAGTCATTTGTGTACAGGGAGAAGAGCAGGGGTGAGAGGACACAGCCCTGAGGGGCCCCTGTACTAAAGGACCGTGCTTGAGAGGTGAATTGCCCTGCTTTCACCAACTGTGTCCTATCTGTCAGGAAGTCTACTATCCAGGAACAGGTAGCTTCTGGGACCCCTAGGCGAAGTTATTTGGGGTGAAGGATGCTGGGGACGATTGTATTGAAGGCCGAGCTGAAATCGACAAACAGGACCCTCGCGTAGGTACCGGGAATGTCTAGGGGCTGTAGAATGTAGTGCAGGCCCAGGTTGACTGCATCCTCGACACACCAATTCGATCGATAGGCGAACTGCAGGGGGTCCAGTTGGGGGCCAGTCACAGTTTTCAGGTGATTGAAAACCAGATGCTCAAACGTTTTCATGACCACAGACGTCAGTGCTATCGGCCTGTAGTCGTTCAGGTTCGTGATAGAGGGTTTTTTGGGGACCGGGACGATAGTAGACCTTTTGAGGCAGGAAGGGACTTTCTGTAGCTCCAGCGATTTGTTGAAGATCTTGGTGAATATGGGGGCGAGCTGACCCGCACATGCTCTTAGGGCAGATGGTGACACTCTGTCAGGACCCGGAGCTTTCCTGGGTTTGGCCCTTTTGAACAATGCCTCCACCTCTTCTTGGGCGACTTGCAGTGCCTGGGGTTGGCCGTCGGTGTTCGGGGCATCGTGATTGTTTGGGTTGCAGGGGACTTCTTTTGCGAACCTGCAATAAAAGTGGTTCAGTTCGTCTGCTAGGTATTTAGGGTTGTGACAAATAGTGCCCCTCATCTACTGTATATACAATGTACAGTATGCTGTATAGAAATAGTGTACAGCTGTGATGTTGTGATTAAATATATGTTTGTCTAGGCCACGCATGATGTACTCCTAAATGTATGGGTAATATTAATCTATATTTATTTGCATGGTTTCTCATTTTTAGCATCGCAGGTATGCATTAAGAGGGAACACAGGATATATCTTATTTATTAACATTTACTTATACAGCTCCATCGTAGTCTGTTGTACTGTGCAATTGGGAACAAAACAAGAATGAGATCCTATTGTAAGCTTATAATATACCGTATAGAATATTGCAAATATGCTCTGTGTTCCTCAAGTACTATACCACATCTTTTCACTAATCACTGCTCCTATTACCTCTAAAAAAAAGTGTGTGTGTGTGTGTGTGTGTGTGTGTGTGTGTGTGTGTGTGTGTGTGTGTGTGTGTAGGGGGGTTGCTTGAAGTCCTTATTTGGGATGTTTTTTTCAGATTAAAGCATAAAAGTGGGATCTTTTCAGATCACTCCCCTGTGTCTCTTTTCCCCTGTACCTTATATTGTGCCCCCCACTTAATTTCCCAGCAATTTAATAGAAGTGGGCATGGCACCAGACCTCCTAATTTGAATTTTGCATAAGGTAAAAATATACAATTTATTTAAACAGTCTTTTATACATTGTAGAAATATATTCCTCTATAAAAGCTGGACCATCATATATTGATAATGTAATTGTCAGGATCCGTACTGTCTGGACCCGTTGGAATCTGCATTTGTTTAAGGGCACAGGAACTGGGACCATTGGGCATACTGATGAAGCTGTTATGAGAATTGCTAATTATACAAATGATGCTACATGATGGAGAAGACTTTGAAGTAACAAGCTAAACAAATAACCAGGCTTGTAGTCAATAAAAATGAAAACCAGACTGGAACTGGTGATGATATGGCCGGACCGGTTCCAGAGGTACTAAATTCCAGGCTTGGACTGGTAACACTGGAATCAGGAATATTGAACACTGGACTGGTACCAGTAGGAATGAACACCAGACAGAGACTAGTGGCACAGAGACTGAACACTAGGCTGTTACTAGTGGATCTGAACACCAGACTGGGACTGGTTACATGGAAAATGAACACCAGGCTGGTACCAGTGAGGCTGAACCCTAGACTATGACTGGCGGCATGGGGCTGAACCCTGGGTCGTTATCAGTGGTACGGCTCACCAAAATAGGACTGGTGGCATGTAGACTGAACACTGGGCCAGTACAAATGATACTGGATACTCGTTTGTGGAGAGTGGTATTTGAACTGGAAACTGTCCTGGTTCCAGTGGTACTTGGACTGAACACCAGACTGGGACTGGTGGTGCTGGACACTGGTCTGGATTCAGTGGTTTTTGGACTGAACACCAAATTGAAACCGGTGGTACAGGAGGCTGAACTGCAAACGGTCAATGCTTAAGGATGGACTGCAACTGGTGCATGCTGAACTGTGACCAGTAATGCTGGGAGCCGGGCTGGGACCAATAAACAACTTGCTTGCAGGAAAATTGGAGGTTAACTGCACTCAGAGATCCAGGTAATCTCCAGGAAAATGGTTGACACACTATTCCACTGAGTAGAATACAAGTGTGGCAAAACAGAACTCTGAACGACTTGAAAGCAGCATGCAGGAACTCATTGGTGTTAGATTAGTTGAAGTTCCTCAGGAGGAAAGTACAATTAGCAGAGAAATTCACAGCAGCACTAAGATGCAGGCATAGAAACAAATCTGTAGAATTCAGGAACAGATTTGAGCAGAGCTAATAATTGAGAACACTAGAGAGTCTATAATCAGTCAAGAGCAACTGCAGGCAGTATCTGAATTTGAGAGACAGGTAATTACTGTAGGTAGGAACTCTGAGGCTTTGCTGAGTAGATGCACTGGAATCAGAGGCATAATCTGTAGCTTGGAAAGTTAAACAGCACTGATACTTGCAGAGAGAAAACCCAGCAATACTGGAACACTGTAATCACACTAGGCGTTGCAGACTTACTAAACAAGAGTCAGAATTTCAGCAATGTGACTTGTTGATCTGGCAGTGTGCTGGTGATCAGGAAGGGTTTAAATAGGATCTGTAGGTCGCAGATTGGCTGCCAGAGTCAGTTTACAAGATACAACATGACGGCACCCATGTATCATAAAAAACTTGACCTATGGGACAGGTAAGTGATGTATCACGTGGTGCATGAAACAGGTTTGAAAGTTTGATTTTATGACAGTGATTAATGTATGTATAAATTTGTATCTTTACCATATGCTATAATCTGTTTGGTTTCTTTTGTCCATTATTTCATGCCAGAATTTATATATATTTGATTTATATATTTTTTGGTTTCACGATAAGGTTTGATATTTTTACAGAATGTTGGATCATCACAATTTATGAATGTGGACCATCCATGAAATGGTCTATGGAAACTTATCTGGTATTGTCAAAGTATCATTCACCAGTAGCATAATACTCCTGTGAATAGCTTTTATATACCAAGATGGACTTGAGAGTCTGTGTATGTCCAGAAAAAATGTGTCCTTATCTCCATACTTGGCACATGCAAGAACCAGCAAGGCCATTCATGCACAGTAACACTTCACTAGGAAAGCACATGATAAGATGCTCATACTGTACATGTATATATATATATATATATATATATAAATACTCCTCCAAAGCAGCACGACACAGGGACTTGTCTCAAAACATGTTTAATCACGGTGTCATATCCACATGTTTCAAGGCTTCCGCCTCTTCCTCAGGACACACAATAGTATAAACTACAATACATACAAGTAACATTAAATACCTGATACCAGGAGAATCTTCCCGCCACCGCCATCATCCACTGCCGCAGCCACCAGCTTGCGTTCCAGTCGGAGGAGACCCACTCACACATCTCCTAACAGTGCTGCAAGCGGACAGGGCTGGGGGAGGAGAAACAAAACAAATTATCAATAACAATACACACATACATAATTACCAAAAAAATCTTAAAACCCCAGCATTCCTTAATAAACATAAGGCTGCCTATTACTATAACCCTACATACTTCCTACAGTGCATGGAATGCAAGCTGGAGGTTGCTTAGCAACACCTGCCTACGCTTATCCGGAAGTGAGATACCTGCGGATATCCGGCGGCTGCGGCAGTGGATGATGGCAGTGGTGGGAAGATTCTCCTGGTATCAGGTATTTAATGTTACTTGTATGTATTGTAGTTTATACTATTGGTGTGTCCTGAGGAAGAGGCGGAAGCCTCGAAACATGTTGATATGACACATATGCATAATACATACTGTATTCCTGCAACCTTTTTTTGGAATGCACCTATGCATTAAGTTATGACATCTGCATCAGTAATTTTGTTTGCTGTTTGGTTCCACGGTCCATCTTGGCAGCTGCACTCATATGTTTTGTGTTCTCTTTTTCCATCTCAACATATTTTTTCTTGAAAATTTAAGATTCTATTTAAGCCAGTCATTTTGCCCTTTTTTCATCGGCTTGTATTTTGTTGGTGTCTGGCTAAGTATCTGGACATATCCACCAAGACTGGTTACCATATGATGAGGCTAAATTGTAGTTGAGAAAATACTGTAATGTATGTATAAGGTCTGTACTGGAGGTATTAGAAAACCCAAACTCCTATTTAGGAAATCAAACAGGAGTGGTTACAATAAGAATATAAGTGATTTTTTTGGCAATGAAAAGCATTAATAAAGTATAAAGATAAATATATCCCCCACTCCCCCCAGGACACATAATCTGGGGAATTCACTGAAGCAGAAAATCCTCAAAAAATTACACCGAGCGATCTATTCAGTAACTACATCAGCAATAGAGAAGCATTCCAAATGGCAGGCAGACAAGATTCATCAGAAAAATTAGAATAGCAAGAGGTGTACAAATCTTACTTTAATATTAATTGTAATGATTGCTGGTCCACTGTCATGTATAGCACTTTTCTTTCAAAACTTGTGATAAATTTGACTGAAATGATCAAATATTGAAATATATATTGCTTTACACATTGCTGATGACATTGCTCTATTGTCATTGTCAGTTGTAAAGAGAAATTTTAAGACCATAAAATCCACCTCCTATGTGTGAGATTATTTTTACCCAAGTCCTGACAACACTTACCTAGCCATCTGCAGAATTTGTAAGGAGAAGTCGGGACCTTAACCATTTAGGAATCTCCTCTCTGTTACATCATTTGCAGTGAGTTCATGGAAAGTTTTTGGGAAAACCAGAAACTGGTGCTAAACAAAACACGACAGTACAGCATCAGTTATCTCCCTTCCCTCAGCTAGATCCCAGCATCTGCAATTTATACTGACAACACCTTCATCATAATATCCTCACTAATAGAGGTAGTCCTGTATCCAGGAAAAGGCTTAATGACTCCTCCCCTATCCAGGATTCCTCAGAAGAATCCTTCAGTGCTAGGCCTACTATTGCTGCTGCTGTTGGAGATGGATCTTCATTCCAGAAGGGGACAAAGAAGACTACCTTTAGTTACAAACATCAACTGACTGTGAAACAATCCATTGCGAGAAGATGGAAGTATAACAGCTGTCATCCAGTCACACAGCAGATCACTGACAACATGACTGTTATGCTGGTATTAGGTCTTCATCAAATATCTGCCATTAATGCAGCTGGTTTAAGACAGTTCATTGAGGTCTTATGTCCCCACTACCAAATTCTTTCTCGGTTCCATTTTAATAGACAACAAATTCTTCAGCTGTACCAGGACATAAAAATAAAACTAATTATTGGATTACAAAATGCCATTGTACCCACTGTCCACTTAACCACAGACATGTGGACAAGCAGAACTGGGCAAACTAAAGATTATATGACTGTGTCAGCCTACTTGGTGGGTGAATTGCCTTCAGCAGCAGGAAAAACAGGAGCAGCATCTAACAAATAACGCCAGCTCATTCAGATACTCTCTGTATCACTGGCTTCACTAAGAGGCATACCACTGACAACCTGTTAGTAAAAATAAGAAATGTCTTAGCAAAATGGCTTATCCTGCTCAGGCTTGTGATTTCTGATAATGTTACAAATATTGTGAAAGCATTGCAGCTGGGTAAATTCCAACATGTCCTATGTATTGCTCACATTTTTAAGTTGGTGGTACAGAGCTTTTTAAGAAATGACAGGACTTGGAATGAAATTGCACTTCTTTCTTTTCGCTAAGTAAGTCACACTTGTAGATCAAGTCCATTTTGGTGACCATGCTTGATCATATATTTAAGTTGTATATTGTGTCTTTCTTTCTAATGGACCCAGTTCTTAAGAGATGGAAAGAGCTCCTAGTGAGCTTGTCAGCTGAAGTGGCACATGACATGATGATATCTCCTCCTTCAGTTTCTCTGGCAACTGCTGCTGCCAGGAAAAACTCAGCTTTTCCAAGAGAACCAGTGCTGATGCAGAGGAGTTAACACAATGGGGTATATTTACTAAAAATTCGTATCTGTGTCGATTTGGAGTGTAATTAAACACGAATGACATCGAATGTGTGAATTTGCAACTTTTTGTTTTTTTACGCCTCATTTACTAAGCTGTCGTATTTTGATTTTTCTAATTTTTCGATGTCATTCGTGTTTTTTAAAGGTAGAATGTGGCCGATTTTGTGTTTTTGCGGCCGTGTTGGTTTTTTTTTTTTTAACGAATGCATCATTTGTATGTTACGGCAGTGTTTCTCCGTGATTTTTTTTAACTTTCGTTTTTGTCACTCATCCGTGATTGGTTTGTTTCCTGATGTAGGAGTGTCTGTGCTCATTACTATAAACCACCCCAAACCGTCCGAACCTCGTGGGTTTAGCTAGTGGAGAGGTGAGAGGAAGTGGTGTTTGGTGTTGGTGAGTAGTTTGGAGTATTTTGTGGTTTGGAGGTGTTTTTTTTGTGATTGCTGAGTGCTGTACTGTGTGTGTAAGTAGTCTTGTCATACTTGTTGTGTAGTTATTTAAAAGTCTGTTTACTTTTTTGTCTTTGTAAAAAAAAATCAGTCTATTGTCATTGTTTGTGAGTGTGTGTGTGTGTGTGTGTGTGTGTGTGTGTGTGTGTGTGTGTGTGTGTGTGTTTGGTGTGTGGTGTGTAGTGGTAGTGGAGGAGTGTGTTGTGTGTTTTTTTTATAATTGTTATTTGTTGTTTGTCCGGAATATGTCCCAGTCAGAGGTGAGTGAGGTGGAGGAGGTGAGTGAGGTGGAGGAGGTGAGTGAGGCGGAGGAGGTTAGTGAGGAGGAGGAGGTTGCTGCTGCGGGCTCGAGTGATAGTGACAGTGATGGTGCTGTGGCTCCGCAGCCACGCACCACTACAAAGACTGGGCGCAATGTAAAGTTCAGCTATGCAGAGAATGTCGCATTGGCGCGGGAGCTGATGAAACATCATCATCAGCTGTTTGGCCATGATGCTGCCAAGGTACCTTCACACAGGAAGAGTGTTCTGTGGGGGAAGCTAGTAGCGGAAGTTAATAGTGAGGGTGTGGTGAGGAGGACTGAGGATACGTGTCGTAAGTGTTTCTACGATATCAAGCGCCGTGTCAAGGCGAAGATGGCCAAGGAGGCAAAGTCTGCCAGGCAAACAGGGGGGTGGCCATTAGAGATGAGCGGGTTCGGTTCCTCGGAATCCGAACCCCCCCGAACTTCAGCCTTTTTACACGGGTCCGAGGCAGACTCGGATCTTCCCGCCTTGCTCGGCTAACCCGAGCGCACCCGAACTTCATCATCCCGCTGTCGGATTCTCGCGAGGCTCGTATTCTATCGAGAGACTCGGATTCTATATAAGGAGCCGCGCGTCGCCGCCATTTTCACACGTGCATTGAGATTGATAGGGAGAGGACGTGGCTGGCGTCCTCTCCGTTAGAATAGAGACACTTGAGTTGATTACTTAGTAATTTTGGGGAGCATTAGGAGTACTCAGAGTGCAGAGTTTTGCTGATAGTTAGTTACTAGTGACTGACCACCACCAGTTTTATTTATTATTTAATATAATCCATTCTCTGCCTGAAAAAAAACGATACACAGTCACATACCATATCTGTGCTCAGCCTCAGTGTGCTGCATGATAATATCATCTATGTATATCTGACTGTGCTGAGTGCTCACTGCTCACACAGCTGAATTGTGGGGGAGACTGGGGTGCAGTTATAGCAGGAGTACAGTGCACACTTTTGCTGCCAGTGTGACTGACCAGTGACCACCAGTATATTGTCTGCCTGAAAAAGTTAAACACTCCTGTGGTGTTTTTTTTTTTTATTCTATAAACGCATTCTGCTGACAGTGTCCAGCAGGTCCGTCATTCATTATATTATATAAATATTTACCTGCAGTAGTGTTATATTTTTTTTGTTCATCTCTATCATCTTTATCATCTCTATATTAGCAGACACAGTACGGTAGTCCACGGCTGTGGCTACCTCTGTGTCGTCAGTGCTCGTCCATAATTGTATACCTACCTGTGGTGGGGTTTTTTTTTCTATCTTCTTCATACTAGTAGTTTAGGAGTCTGCTGACAGTGTCCAGCAGGTCCGTCATATTATATATACCTGCAGTAGTGATATATATATATTTTTTATATCATTATCATCTCTATACTAGCAGATGCAGTACGGTAGTCCACGGCTGTAGCTACCTCTGTGTCGTCAGTGCTCGTCCATAATTGTATACCTACCTGTGGTGGGGTTTTTTTTTCTATCTTCTTCATACTAGTAGTTTAGGAGTCTGCTGACAGTGTCCAGCAGGTCCGTCATTATATTATATATACCTGCAGTAGTGATATATATATATTTTTTTATATCATTATCATCTCTATACTAGCAGACGCAGTACGGTAGTCCACGGCTGTAGCTACCTCTGTGTCGGCAGTCGCTCGTCCATCCATAATTGTATACCACCTACCTGTGGTGTTTTTTTTTTTCTATCTTCTTGATACTAGTAGCTTACTTTAGGAGTCTGCAGTGCTGACAGTGTCCAGCAGGTCCGTCATTATATAATATATACCTGTCCGGCTGCAGTAGTGATATATATATATTTTTTATATCATTATCATCCAGTCTATATTAGCAGCAGACGCAGTACGGTAGTCCACGGCTGTAGCTACCTCTGTGTCGGCAGTCGCTCGTCCATCCATTATTTTTTTTGTTCATCTCTATCATCTTTATCATCTCTATATTAGCAGACACAGTACGGTAGTCCACGGCTGTGGCTACCTCTGTGTCGTCAGTGCTCGTCCATAATTGTATACCTACCTGTGGTGGGGTTTTTTTTTCTATCTTCTTCATACTAGTAGTTTAGGAGTCTGCTGACAGTGTCCAGCAGGTCCGTCATTATATTATATATACCTGCAGTAGTGATATATATATTTTTTTTATATCATTATCATCTCTATACTAGCAGATGCAGTACGGTAGTCCACGGCTGTAGCTACCTCTGTGTCGTCAGTGCTCGTCCATAATTGTATACCTACCTGTGGTGGGTTTTTTTTTTCTATCTTCTTCATACTAGTAGTTTAGGAGTCTGCTGACAGTGTCCAGCAGGTCCGTCATTATATTATATATACCTGCAGTAGTGATATATATATATATTTTTATATCATTATCATCTCTATACTAGCAGACGCAGTACGGTAGTCCACGGCTGTAGCTACCTCTGTGTCGTCAGTCACTCGTCATCCATAAGTATACTAGTATCCATCCATCTCCATTGTTTACCTGAGGTGCCTTTTAGTTGTGCCTATTAAAATATGGAGAAAAAAAAAGTTGAGGTTCCAAAAATAGGGAAAGATCAAGATCCACTTCCACCTCGTGCTGAAGCTGCTGCCACTAGTCATGGCCGAGACGATGAAATTCCATCAATGTCGTCTGCCAAGGCCGATGCCCAATGTCATAGTACAGAGCATGTAAAATCCAAAACACAAAATATCAGTAAAAAAAGGACTCAAAAATCTAAAATAAAATCGTCGGAGGAGAAGCGTAAACTTGCCAATATGCCATTTACCACACGGAGTGGCAAGGAACGGCTGAGGCCCTGGCCTATGTTCATGGCTAGTGGTTCAGCTTCACATGAGGATGGAAGCACTCAGCCTCTCGCTAGAAAAATGAAAAGACTTAAGCTGGCAAAAGCACAGCAAAGAACTGTGCGTTCTTCGAAATCACAAATCCACAAGGAGAGTCCAATTGTGTCGGTTGCGATGCCTGACCTTCCCAACACTGGACGTGAAGAGCATGCGCCTTCCACCATTTGCACGCCCCCTGCAAGTGCTGGAAGGAGCACCCGCAGTCCAGTTCCTGATAGTCAGATTGAAGATGTCAGTGTTGAAGTACACCAGGATGAGGAGGATATGGGTGTTGCTGGCGCTGGGGAGGAAATTGACAAGGAAGATTCTGATGGTGAGGTGGTTTGTTTAAGTCAGGCACCCGGGGAGACACCTGTTGTCCGTGGGAGGAATATGGCCATTGACATGCCTGGTGAAAATACCAAAAAAATCAGCTCTTCGGTGTGGAAGTATTTCAACAGAAATGCGGACAACAGGTGTAAAGCCGTGTGTTGCCTTTGTCAAGCTGTAATAAGTAGGGGTAAGGACATTAACCACCTCGGAACATCCTCCCTTATACGTCACCTGCAGCGCATTCATCATAAGTCAGTGACAAGTTCAAAAACTTTGGGCGACAGCGGAAGCAGTCCACTGACCAGTAAATCCCTTCCTCTTGTAACCAAGCTCACGCAAACCACCCCACCAACTCCCTCAGTGTCAATTTCCTCCTTCCCCAGGAATGCCAATAGTCCTGCAGGCCATGTCACTGGCAATTCTGACGAGTCCTCTCCTGCCTGGGATTCCTCCGATGCATCCTTGAGTGTAACACCTACTGCTGCTGGCGCTGCTGTTGTTGCTGCTGGGAGTCGATGGTCATCCCAGAGGGGAAGTCGTAAGACCACTTTTACTACTTCCACCAAGCAATTGACTGTCCAACAGTCCTTTGCGAGGAAGATGAAATATCACAGCAGTCATCCTGCTGCAAAGCGGATAACTGAGGCCTTGGCATCCTGGGCGGTGAGAAACGTGGTTCCAGTATCCATCATTACTGCAGAGCCAACTATAGACTTGATTGAGGTACTGTGTCCCCGGTACCAAATACCATCTAGGTTCCATTTCTCTAGGCAGGCGATACCAAAAATGTACACAGACCTCAGAAAAAGACTCACCAGTGTCCTAAAAAATGCAGTTGTACCCAATGTCCACTTAACCACGGACATGTGGACAAGTGGAGCAGGGCAGACTCAGGACTATATGACTGTGATAGCCCACTGGGTAGATGTATTGACTCCCGCCGCAAGAACAGCAGCGGCGGCACCAGTAGCAGCATCTCGCAAACGCCAACTCTTTCCTAGGCAGGCTACGCTTTGTATCACCGCTTTCCAGAACACGCACACAGCTAAAAACCTCTTACGGCAACTGAGGAAGATCATCGCAGAATGGCTTACCCCAATTGGACTCTCCTGTGGATTTGTGGCATCGGACAACGCCAGCAATATTGTGTGTGCATTAAATATGGGCAAATTCCAACACGTCCCATGTTTTGCACATACCTTGAATTTGGTGGTGCAGAATTATTTAAAAAACGAGAGGGGCGTGCAAGAGATGCTGTCGGTGGCCAGAAGAATTGCGGGACACTTTCGGCGTACAGGCACCACGTACAGAAGACTGGAGCAACACCAAAAACGCCTGAACCTGCCCTGCCATCATCTGAAGCAAGAAGTGGTAACGAGGTGGAATTCAACCCTCTATATGCTTCAGAGGTTGGAGGAGCAGCAAAAGGCCATTCAAGCCTATACAACTGACCACGATATAGGAGGTGGAATGCACCTGTCTCAAGCGCAGTGGAGAATGATTTCAACGTTGTGCAAGGTTCTGCAACCATTTGAACTTGCCACACGTGAAGTCAGTTCAGACACTGCCAGTCTGAGTCAGGTCATTCCCCTCATCAGGCTTTTGCAGAAGAAGCTGGAGACATTGAAGGAGGAGCTAACACGGAGCGATTCCGCTAGGCATGTGGGACTTGTGGATGGAGCCCTTAATTCGCTTAACAAGGATTCACGGGTGGTCAATCTGTTGAAATCAGAGCACTACATTTTGGCCACCGTGCTCGATCCTAGATTTAAAACCTACGTTGTATCTCTCTTTCCGGCAGACACAAGTCTGCAGGGGTTCAAAGAACTGCTGGTGAGAAAATTGTCAAGTCAAGCGGAACGCGACCTGTCAACATCTCCTCCTTCACATTCTCCCGCAACTGGGGTTGCGAGGAAAAGGCTCAGAATTCCGAGCCCACCCGCTGGCGGTGATGCAGGGCAGTCTGGAGCTACTGCTGATGTTGACATCTGGTCCGGACTGAAGGACCTGACAACGATTACGGACATGTCGTCTACTGTCACTGCATATGATTCTCTCACCATTGAAAGAATGGTGGAGGATTATATGAGTGACCGCATCCAAGTAGGCACGTCAGACAGTCCGTACGCATACTGGCAGGAAAAAGAGGCAATTTGGAGGCCCTTGCACAAACTGGCTTTATTCTACCTAAGTTGCCCTCCCACAAGTGTGTACTCCGAAAGAGTGTTTAGTGCCGCCGCTCACCTTGTCAGCAATCGGCGTACGAGGTTACTTCCAGAAAATGTGGAGAAGATGATGTTCATTAAAATGAATTATAATCAATTCCTCCATGGAGACATACACAGCAGCAATTGCCTCCACAAAGTACACAGGGAGCTGTGATGGTGGATTCCAGTGGGGACGAATTGATAATCTGTGAGGAGGGGGATGTACACGGTGATGAATCGGAGGATGATGATGAGGTGGACATCTTGCCTCTGTAGAGCCAGTTTGTGCAAGGAGAGATTAATTGCTTCTTTTTTGGTGGGGGTCCAAACCAACCCGTCATTTCAGTCACAGTCGTGTGGCAGACCCTGTCACTGAAATGATGGGTTGGTTAAAGTGTGCATGTCCTGTTTATACAACATAAGGGTGGGTGGGAGGGCCCAAGGACAATTCCATCTTGCACCTCTTTTTTCTTTCATTTTTCTTTGCGTCATGTGCTGTTTGGGGAGTGTTTTTTGGAAGGGCCATCCTGCGTGACACTGCAGTGCCACTCCTAGATGGGCCAGGTGTTTGTGTCGGCCACTAGGGTCGCTGAGCTTAGTCACACAGCTACCTCATTGCGCCTCTTTTTTTCTTTGCGTCATGTGCTGTTTGGGGAGTGTTTTTTGGAAGGGCCATCCTGCGTGACACTGCAGTGCCACTCCTAGATGGGCCAGGTGTTTGTGTCGGCAACTTGGGTCGCTGAGCTTAGTCATCCAGCGACCTCGGTGCAAATTTTAGGACTAAAAATAATATGGTGAGGTGTGAGGTGTTCAGAATAGACTGAAAATGAGTGGAAATTATGGTTATTGAGGTTAATAATACTTTGGGATCAAAATGACCCCCAAATTCTATGATTTAAGCTGTTTTTTAGGGTTTTTTGAAAAAAACACCCGAATCCAAAACACACCCGAAGCCGACAAAAAAAATTTGGTGAGGTTTTGCCAAAACGCGTTCGAACCCAAAACACGGCCACGGAACCGAACCCAAAACCAAAACACAAAACCCGAAAAATTTCCGGTGCACATCTCTAGTGGCCATCCCTTCAGAGCGTCATATCGTGATTGGGAGGAGCCTGTGCGGTCCCTTATTCCGTCAGAAGTCGTTGGTGCGACTTATGTCCGGGATTCGGATCGTCCAAGGCAGGATGGTGAGTTTGTGGTACAATATTTATATTATTTTAACATATGTGCTTTGTCCTTAGTTGTGTGAAATGTATTGTAGCTGATTCTGTTTGTAAGTGGCTTAATTATTGAAATGTGTTGGTGATTTTTTTTTAGCATAAATAGTTATGTTGTTTCCCTTTGTCTTGTGAAGTTAGCAGTTGTCCTGTCCCTTTTGCAGCCTCAAATTTTATTTTTTTTAATTTTTTTTGTGGGGGGGTTTTTCCATTTAAATGAAGTGTGACTCATGTGTTTTCATGAATGTTTAATACATTTTATTTAATGTTTTTTTGGTTAATGTATGTTGTTGTGGATAGTCCTTTGTGTGCAAGATGTGATTATTGCCGCAGAATAATTATATATATTTTTTTAATAATAATATATTTGTTTATTGTGAGTTATTTGTGGCTCCAATTTTTATGTTTCTAACAGACTAATATTCTTGTTGTGTTAAAGTTCCATGGTTGGTTTTGTAGTTGTATAATATTGTTAATTATGCATCTTAGGGCAGGCATGTACAAAACTGCGGCCCTCCAGCTGTTGTGAAACTACATATCCCAGCATGCCCTGACACAGCTTTACCATTCTCTGACAACAAAACTGGGTCAGAGCATGCTGGGATATGTAGTTTCCCAACAGCTGGAGGGCTGCAGTTTGGACATGCCTGCCTTAGGGTATGGATTGTTTGTTGTAATTGGTTCATGATTAAATTATACATACCCAATGAAGTCAGCCAGAAAAGCATAAGCCAAGTTTAGTTTAATTGTCTTAATGTTCTTCATATGTCCACATCACAATAATGTTTTGGAGTAAATATGTATTCACAATATAATGATCATAAGGTCAAAATTCCTATTTCAACAGTACGAAAGAGAGCCAGCACATCCAGGACACAAACCACACTGGCAAGAGATGCGGATGCTGGCGATGCAGGTAAGAATGTTGTGGGTACACATATTCTGTAAACACATAGGGCTCTATTCAAGAAGCAGTGAAAAGAGTGGAGCAGTGAGTCAGTGGAGAAGTTGCCCTTGGCAACCAATCAGTGGCTCTGTATAATTTTAAAGTATGCAAATTATAAATGTTACGTTAATGCTGATTGGTTGCCATGGTCAACTTCTCCACTGGCTCACTTCTCCACACTTTTCACTTCTTCATGAACAGACCCCATAGAAAGACAGAATTATAATGTTTATATTATCACATAGGAACTTCATCATCGCACCGCACTCCACTAAGACGACATTTGCAGGGGTCTGGCAGTCTCCAGAAGATGGGTAGTAAGAGACGCCGTCTTGAGGCGGTAACTACACCCGCATTCTCACCACCACAACGGCGCATCTCAACTGTGTTGGCTCAGCTACCAGAAGCCATTTTGGCCAGTCCACAAAGCGATGAGCCACAATCCCCTCAGCTGTCTGGTGAGTAAACCTTATTTATTAAAATTAAATGCATTTTCCACGGTGTTTTTCCCAAAAAAACAAAAGCACACACTCATCCTTGTAGTAAGCAACACCAGCAAACACATGTCGGTAACGTTACTAAGATGGGACTTCTATTTAAGATGTGATGTTGCCCATACCAACCAATCCTATTCTCCGTAACATTAATACAGCACCTTCTCGAATATAATCCCTGCAATGTTATTGGTTGCTATGGACAACATCCCATCTTAAAACCAAATTCAATCTTAGTAATTTGACCCCATGGTAAGCATTATTTCGTGGTACACATCTCAAATTAACAATATGCGCTAAATAGGTGTGGCCACTTATGCCAACCATATTTTTAAGTATATGTTTTTTCACTATAATTGAAAATGTTTACTGGGAAAGACTGACAGCCTTTAACAATGTATGAGTGTATTGTTGTACACATTTAATGTATTCTGTTTTTTGCCCAAAAGGAAGCTTTAAACATAATATGTAAAGGGTGTAATGTAGCATTTTTACAGTTCTACGTGTTTGACCATTAAGTTAAGCTCATAGCCCAACATTTACATTAAAGATTGTTGTAATGAGTAGGGAACCAAAGAAGCCACATTTTTTAAATATAATGTCCAATATAATCATAAGTTTAGCCCACACTCTATTTATAATTTTCGACATGCATATTAAGAAGTAATGCATGTTGTCGTAAAGCACAATAAAAGCAGAAGCCCAACAGTAACTAAATTGTGGCTGTCTTCAACCCCATACAGATCCAGACATCATGCCCCAGGATACCCAGCAGGAAACTGACTTGCAGCAAACTTTCACACTACACCTGCAAGCAGTTGATCCGAACCAGCCAACCACGCCGGCTGACATTACTCCCCCACCCCAAACAACCCCCACCCAACAATTGAGCCCAACACCACCCCAGCCACAAATGGGACAAAACTTTTGGTCCAGTTGGCCCACACAACAGGCCCAACACTATGCCTGTCTGCAAAACCACAGCCAATACCTTGCCAGTCTGCCACATCATATACCGAGACTGAGTAGAAACTCAGGCAGACTGATTGTACAACTTGGCAGAGTGGCCAATAGCATGGAACAAATGAGAGCAGACAACAGCCAAATGATAGGAAGCTTTCAATGCATCATGGACGAACAAAACCGCCAGCAACAAGCCCTCATACAACTAATCCAGAACAATCAGCTAATCACAGAAAGTATGTCCAGAATAGTCGCCAACAACACAGCCGCAACAACACAACTGACAGCAAGCATCAACAACCTGAGCCAAAACATCAATTTGTTGGCAGCCCAGCAACAAGGCTCAAGCTCGGGGACAACCACACCTAGCCAGACCCCAATTTCCTCCCCAGTTAGGTGATCATGCAGAACACGGCCCAATGTGCCAACAGAATCCTCTGCAGCCACCAAAAAAACAACAAAAAAAAGAGCAAGCAAAAAAAATAATAATAAAGTATTGTCACATATAACTCACTATTCTAGATTTGTGCCCAACACAATTATAGTGTTTAAGATAATAAATAACTCAAATGCTATATGTGTAATGTTTAATTTGTTATTGACTGACAGTGTAATCTGAAAATGTTATTGAGTAATTGTAAACAACATGCCTAATATCAAACAAAAACTCTTCACAAACATAATTCATAAATACATATATTTGATGTTTGGGGTTAGCCAATGTTCAGTTTGATAAATTAAGACTTGTCTGTAAAATGACGCATAATCAGTTACTGGCTTACCTGCCTCCCTACATCTGTACTCACACTGTGGCAAGATGTTTCTATCGAACCTGGTGCTCTATGGACGCTACATCGATGATATGCTCATTATTTGGGATGGGGATATGCACTCAGCTTCTCAATTTTTGATCCACTTAAATGACAACACATTTGGATTATCTTTCACTAGCACTATCAATAAATCTCATATCACATTCTTGGATATTGCCCTCGATATAAACAAGGGATCCATCATTACATCCTCCTTTCGCAAAGAGGTAGATACTAACAATTTTCTCAATTATTATAGTTGTCACCACCGCCCCTGGCTGAATAACATACTAAAAAGCCAATACCTTAGACTTAGACGCAATTGTTCCAATACGGAACAGTATAAAGCCCAAGCTCACGAATTGACAGAAGCTTTCCATGAACAAAATTATCCGGCAGATCTAACAAGTCAAGCTTTCTCTGAGGCACTGAGATGCGAGAGAGAAGCACTACTAACATCCAAATCGAAAAAAGGTACAATAGAGAACAATACGGATAATCAACCTAGATTTATCACTAAATATAATTCCTTTTCTAGGGAACTTAAAAACATCATTCAAAAGAATTATCCTATCCTTAAAACGGATAATATCCTCTCAGGGGAATTAGCGGAAACTCCATGTATTACATTTAGGAAAGCATCAAATTTGCAGAACTTCCTTGCCCCTAGCCATTATAAATCTGATACCAAGTCACAAACTAGGAAGATTACCTGGCTCCATAAAACTCAAAGAAAAAAAAGGGAATTATAAATGTTATAAACCTAGATGTACTACATGTAAGTACACGATGGATAAAACTAGTCAAATTAGATCTCATTCGTTGGGCATTTCCTTTGATATAATGGAATACATAAATTGCCGTACCTCTTATGTGGTCTATGTAATTAACTGCATTTGTGGGGTGCAGTATGTAGGGCGGACAATGAGGATGCTTCACACCCGATTTCTAGAACATAAAAGCACTATTTTGAGGGGCAAGAGTAAACATAGTTTAGCTCGACATGTCAACTGGAAACAGCAAAATAATATCAATTGTCTTAGTATACAAGGTGTAGAGCATATTAGAGAGACCACAAGAGGTGGAGATCGTTATAATCTCCTATGTAAATGTGAAGCCTTTTGGATATTCTCTCTAGGTACTCTGTCCCCAAATGGTCTCAATGATTGCATTGAGATGAATAATATATAGATTTATTCTCTTTTCTTCCCTTTTTCCTTTTTTCCTTTGTGGTCCATACTGTGATGAGTTATATGTATTCTCTGTTTAACATCATGATTATAAGGGCATGTGCTAGTAGCATAAACAGCCTACTTCTGAATTTTATAGCTCTAAGAAGGTAGATACATCTGCCATAATGAGATAAACTTACTGTGAAGAAAAGACTGTAGTGTTTTTTTTTCTGTTTTTTTTTATCACTTTCAGTCTCATATAAATTTTTCTAATCATAATTTGTATCAACCAATGGTTAGTTTACAACATATATATTAAATAAATCCTATGTGTAAGAACTACTGTCAATAATAAGGTTTTATATTTCTTACGAAATATTCATTTTTCTGTCATCCAGTGAGGTGCCCCAAGTGAGACCAATCACTGGATGGGACAGCATTGTTTTTTCTGGTTTCCTTCCGAAGAGCTATATTGTCTTATGTTTTGTTTAATAAGCAATTGATACTTTCTTCCCAAAATATATTTTATTTATTTGGAACAGGGTTAATAGAAGACTATCCAGTTCTGCTTCTCCTCATTCTATCTTAGGTGTATTGTATTTCTTGGTCTTCAATTGCCTCATACACAGACGTTTTCAAAATTACTAAAAATTAAAAAACATAAATATTAAAATTAAATTAAAATTATTCTAAAGCTATTCATAACTAAAATGATTCTCCTAAATATGGAAATAGTGATTATAGATATTAATATTAAAAATTAACACTAATTATCCCTGAGTGGGATTTGAACACTGGTTGAGTCGCTGATAGATGCAGGGGATTATCCCACTAGGCCACCATGACCTCAGAAATTGGCAAGATTTTTCTAACCCTTATAGCTAAAAGATCATAATTAACAATGAAAACATCAACACTCCTATGTTTCTCCATATAATTCTTATAAATGATTTTACAAATGATTATATATGTATATATTTATTATATATGAAATGTGATAAGTTGTGTTGCCTACAGCTTTATATATACAGTTTATCCATGCATTGGTGAATATATAAAATGTTAAGTATGGTGATTGAAACCTGGTCCATTAACAGCATAAAACACCTGCTGATTAACTAATCGAGACACCTGTGAACAAGCACCTGAGAACCTGCAATCACAATGCTTCTATGATTGGTTACCCTGGAGCTTAAATAGAGCTCTCCTCTGCACTGTTTTATCTTCTGATGAAACTGTGGTTTGATTTTCATGGAGAAACATGTTAAGGACATCTCACGCTGCTGTTTTTCCCTGAGATCTACACAAGCACAGCACCACAGTCCGGACTCCAGCACACGGCAAACTGCCTGAATTCTGCAGCTGCGAATGATGCCCTCCCTCCCCGGTGAACTAAATAGAACACCGCCGCTCCCACCAACCACAATGGATTCCGCATGCTGACAGCCAGCCTCACATGAGACTCTAAGGAATAAGTGGTGAGCACAAAATTGTTTGGCAGTCGGGGGAGGTAGTAGCATAGCGCCCATCGTTTATACAGCTGAACATTCACCATCTAGTGAACACCATTCACATTCCCTAAAACAAATTGGGACTTTATAATTTGCTTTGGAGCGAACCAGCCACACTGGTCTTTTGGATGTGGACATCTGTGCAATATACAATTGGGATACAGTATATGGCAGCGTGTAAATAATATCAGCAGTGAGAATAATTATTTTATGAAAATATGCATTGCATTTTTTATGCTTTTATTTTATGTGATTGAATAAAATGTTTATATAGTAATGATCGGTATCTAGCGCTCTCTTGTGATATTGCATGTTTCACAATTACTTTTTATCTATAAAATGACGCATAATCAGTTACTGGCTTACCTGCCTACCTACATCTGTACTCACACTGTGGCAAGATGTTTCTATCTCCTCTACTTGCTGACTGTTTACTTCATGTGTGCAATCTATGGCACCCAGCACATTGGGCATGCCTGCAAGCTCATAGAAAGATACCCTGACTGCATGCCACTACGACTCCTGGGTAGGGAAGCAGATAGAGGCATCTATGTGTGGATACAAAGCATCCCAAACCTGAGTGGACATTTCAAAATATAAGGTGAGTGTCATGACGTGTTTAAAATACAATACTGTGTTATATTACATAACAGAAGCACCACTTAGACATAGAGGAGTATGTATGTGTTAACTTACCTGATTTTAAAATTTAGAAAAGGCGGCCTGTGAGATAGAAATTACATCGCCAGTCACAGCGTGAAAGCTGACAGTAGCCATAAAGTGCAACACAGCCAGGAGTTTGTCCAGGCCTGAGACAGAGCGAGAGCGTGCTGTCTCAGGGTCTAGGTCCAGTTTGACAAGGTAATACAGATGGGAAACGATGTTTGTATGTAGCCAGAACATCTGTATGAGCTGGTCATCGGCCAATGCGTTAAAGTTTAAACGCCCCCTAAAAAAACGAGCCCTGCGCAGCCTCCGCAGAACCTGGACAACCTGCTGACCATGGTTCGTTTCGTGGCCCTGGTTTATTGTAGCCTGCTGGAGCACTCTCAGGTATCCCACAGGCAAAAAGAAAAATGACTACACACGGCAGCAGCCATTTCAGAGTGACAGATCTTAAAAATGTGCTTGTTTCCCTTTTAAAGGATCAAAAATGAAGGTGTGATTAATGTAGAACTGTAAACACATGTAAACACGCTTCTCAAAAGCAGGTCTATTTTTTTTCCAGCCTTTTTTTACGATTCGCTTTTTTTCTCGGCCGCCAATGCACTTTCACGGTAGAGATTTCAAATATGAATGCATAGTAAATTACCAAGTTGTATACCTAAACAGCCGCGTTTGACCGATGGTGTATTCATTCGTATTTTTTAACTTTGACTTCCAAAAAAATACAAATGCCCTCATCACTGCCGAGATTTGAGTTTAGTAAATTCCCGAGATGACACTTTGAAGAAAAAACACCAAATCGGTCAAAATCGGGAGCTTAGTAAATATACCCCAATGTTTTGATATCTGGTCAGGTCTGTAAGAATTGCCCAAAATGAGTGTCACCTCTACTATTACTCCATCTAATACGTTCACCATCCAAAGAATGTTGGAGGATTATTTAAATGATAGCGTACAAATAGGCATTTAACAGAGTCCCTTTGAATACTGGAAGGAAAAAAGGCAATTTGGAGGCCCTTGTACAAGCTCACTTTGCATTACTTGAGCTGCCCACCCTCCAGGGTGTACTCAGAAAAAGTATTCAGCACAGTCAGAAACCTTGTCAGCGATCGGTGTAAGAGGCTACTTCTTCAAAAAGTGGTAAAGATAATGTTCATCAAAATCAACTGGAAATTCCTTGAGGAAGACATTAATCGACAGCTACATCAAAATACAGAGACTTCTGTTATGGTGGATTCCAGTGGGAAATTAATTAATATTGTGTGAGGATGATGTAAACACTGAATAGGGTGAGGATGAGAATGACAATTACATGTTGACACTGTAAAGAGAGATCACTGACAACGTTGTTAGCTTAGCTCTCTTAAGGGGATCCGGTCTGAAAATCGACAGTGTCTAGGTCGACAATGTTTAGGTCAACCATTATAGGTTGACAGTCACTAGGTTGACATGTTTTCAAAGTTGACAGGGTTTCTATGTCGACATGTTCTAGGTCGACATGAGTTTTTTTCTTTTTTTTAACCTTTTCATACTTAACGATCCACATGGACTACGAATGGAACGGTAACCTGTGCCAAGTGCAGAGGGGACATGTTGCACTAATTGGGCTTTCTGGTCACTGTACGGAGAAAACTACACCAAAAAAACAAGAAAAACTCATGTCGACCTTTTGACCTGTCGACCTAGAACATGTCGACCTAGAAACCCTGTCACCCTTCAAACCCTGTCGACCTATAGTGGTCGACCTAAACATTGTCGACCTAGACACTGTTGATCTAATGATCCACACCCGTCTTAGGGCGTCTGGTAATAACTGTATATTAGTTTTTGCGCTAATTAGTAAAAGGTCTGGCATGTGAATTAAACACTCAAATACTCTATATATATATATATATATATATATATATATATATATATACTGTGTGTGTGTGTGTGTGTGTGTGTGTGTGTATATATATATATATATATATATATATATATATATATATATACTGTATATAATATATATAAAAATAATTTACTGCACAATAAAACAATAAAAAGTTTGCAATTGGTTGCTATTATATCAGTGTCTATTACTATAAAAGATCACAATAAGATGGCATGTAAAATAATTAAGACAAAAGGAAAATAAAACCTCTCTTATATTTATACTCTAGGGGTACTTAGATTGGTCACCATGAACCTGTGTAAGATCATTGGCACAGGTGCATGAATGCCATGTCACTTGGCTGTCTACCCTGGCAACCCTAGAGAGTAAGCGGCTTGCATGTATGACTGCGTTTATTTGTCACCAGGCAGGTGGTTGAAATATCCCCTTTACACAGAGCCACTATTCCTGGTATCACCATGCAGCATCAGTATAGGGGCACACATCTGTGGCTAGCGGTAAGCAAGAGTGATGTCTCCAAGCAAGTTGTTACTCTGGAGTCCTGGGGATTTTACAGCCTGTGGTGAGCACGTATTGTTTATTCTATATCATTGAATCCACCCGTGTCCCATCATGGTACGTGGGGGCAGAGCTGCTGCTAAACTTGAGAAATATGCTAGAGGCTCTCAATCCTCCTCCCAACCCACCCGGGGTGCTGCTCCCCCATCCCCCTCTTCCCCCTCGGGATCACCACCTCGTGAAGACGACACGTCTCAGTCGACACAGCAAATTCTCTTAGCCATATCCACGTCCGAGCACAGAGTCATGGATAAAATTGGCCAAGTACAGGTGGATATCATGTAGAAAGGGAATAACCAATTTTTTGCGCAATAAACACACTGAGTGCAGCCCAGTTTTAAACAAGGGATTTCACCAAAACCCAAAAAGACAAGTGCAAAGATACAAACTGAATAAAACCAGTGGCGCAGACAGAAGGAACATGCATATGATAACAACCATCACAACCTGATTAACTCGTTCATGGATGCTAGTGTTGCTTCGTTAGTGAATGTATCCATTCTCGATATTGACCTCAAAAAGAGAATGATTGATAGTGCAACACCGTTTGATAACAAAAAGATCCCAATTTTTATTAATATTCCACTCGCATGAAGGGACTTAGAAATCGCATATATTGAATTCCACAATACAGCCAAGATCGTACTTCTTTCCCGTATTTCTTTAGGTCAATACCTCGGGAGAAATATCATTAGTGCAACACTGTGAGATTTTTTAACACAGTTTTAATTTTTTTTAAAAGCACACTCGCATTACACATAAAAAGTATCAGCATATAAAATATGGGGGTTTCTATTCCTCACAAACAGCGAAAATGAATCCCAGAGAGAGTCCTGGAAGTCCACACCGATGGTAAGAGTACCAGTTCCACCCCTCCGAAATTTCCACGGTCACAGGCACCTTGCTTAACGCGTTTCGGACCTCCAATGATTCAGGTCCTTCCTCAGAAGCATGATGCACCTTATGTCCCACTGGATATTTATACCCAACATGTTGACACTGTAAAGAGAGATCACTGACAACGTTGTTAGCTTAGCTCTCTTAAGGGGATCCGGTCTGAAAATCGACAGTGTCTAGGTCGACAATGTTTAGGTCAACCATTATAGGTTGACAGTCACTAGGTCGCCATGTTTTCAAAGTTGACAGGGTTTCTATGTCGACATGTTCTAGGTCGACATGAGTTTTTAAATTTTTTCTTTTTTTTTTTTACTTTTTCATACTTAACGATCCACATGGGCTACGATTGGAACGGTAACCTGTGCCAAGTGCAGAGGGGACATGTTGCACTAATTGGGCTTCCTGGTCACTGTACGGAGAAAACTACACCAAAAAAACAAGAAAAACTCATGTTGACCTGTCGACCTAGAACATGTCGACCTAGAAACCCTGTCACCCTTCAAACCCTGTCGACCTAAACATTGTCGACCTAGACACTGTTGATCTAATGATCCACACCCGTCTTAGGGCGTCTGGTAATAACTGTATATTAGTTTTTGCGCTAATTAGTAAAAGGTCTGGCATGTGAATTAAACACTCAAATACTCTAATATATATATATATATACTATATATATATATATATATATATACTGTGTGTGTGTGTGTGTGTGTGTGTATATATATACTGTATATAATATATATAAAAATAATTTACTGCACAATAAAACAATAAAAAGTTTGCAATTGGTTGCTATTATATCAGTGTCTATTACTATAAAAGATCACAATAAGATGGCATGTAAAATAATTAAGACAAAAGGAAAATAAAACCTCTCTTATACTCTAGGGGTACTTAGATTGGTCACCATGTACCTGTGTAAGAGCATTGGCACAGGTGCATGAATGCCATGTCACTTGGCTGTCTACCCTGGCAACCCTAGAGAGTAAGCGGCTTGCATGTATGACTGCGTTTATTTGTCACCAGGCAGGTGGTTGAAATATCCCCTTTACACAGAGCCACTATTCCTGGTATCACCATGCAGCATCAGTATAGGGGCACACATCTGTGGCTAGCGGTAAGCAAGAGTGATGTCTCCAAGCAAGTTGTAACTCTGGAGTCCTGGGGATTTTACAGCCTGTGGTGAGCACGTATTGTTTATTCTATATCATTGAATCCACCCGTGTCCCATCATGGTACGTGGGGGCAGAGCTGCTGCTGCTACCGCTGCTGCTAAACTTGAGAAATATGCTAGAGGCTCTCAATCCTCCTCCCAACCCACCTGGGGTGCTGCTCCCCCATCCCCCTCTTCCCCCTCGGGATCACCACCTCGTGAAGACGACACGTCTCAGTCGACACAGCAAATTCTCTTAGCCATATCCACGTCCGAGCACAGAGTCATGGATAAAATTGGCCAAGTACAGGTGGATATCACTTTAATCAGGCATGACATGCAAAAGATTCGTGAACGGGTGGGGGAGGCGGAGCACCGTATCTCCGACCTAGAAGACGTCACCAATCCTCTTAAAGACACAGTTTCCAACCTCACAACCCAGATGTCAGCAGTTAAGGCGAAGCTCTCCGATATTGAAGGAAGACTGCGTCGTAATAACGTTCGCTTTGTGGGCCTCCCGGAGAGAGCGGAGGGCTCCTCGTTCCTCGAAACATGGCTTCTCCGCCTATTTCAACGCGATGACTTTGGTCCTCAGTTCTCTGTGGAGAGGGCCCATCGATTGCCTGCCAGGGCTCCTCCCCCGGGCGCACCTGCACGCACTTTCATAGCCCGTTTTCTACATTACAGGGACCGGGATGCGGTCCTACGGCTGGCCCGCACACAGGGTCCTTTGAAATTTGACAACCATGATATTTCTGTTTACCCAGACTTTGCCGTAGATGTCCAGAAGTCGCGTACGCAGTTCCTACAGGTCAAAAGAAAGCTTCGTGACCATCAAATTCAATATGCCATGTTGTTTCCGGCACGTTTAAGGGTGGTGTATGATGGCTCCACACACTTCTTCAATACCCCTCAAGAGGCGGAGGCCTGGCTGGAGCGCAGACCCAGGCCCCCTATTTAAGGACTGTTTCTCCCTCAGAGGTCGCATTGACTGCTGGGTTTTGTACTCCTCCTAACCATGTAGCGGGAATGATCTTTATTTCTAGGAGCTGAATGCTAGGATATAGCCTTTTTGTAGAGGCATTAGTTGTCTCTACTCCCTAGGGTTGTTATAGGTTCTCAGCCTTAGTTTAGTTAGGGTTTTTTCGGGATCCAGGCGTGTCTAGTTTGGGATGGATATGCAGGGGGGGGGGGGTTGGGATGTTCTGGGTTTGTTCTTCTTTTTGTACATGTATTGCTTCATGTGTCACTGTGCTATTTTTTTTTCTCGAACTGTAATGTGTCCATGATTTCTTCTATGTATGCCTTCTGCTCTCCGTATGCTCTGCCTGTGTGATGGCGGGGGGCCGTAGTGATCCCTTTGCTCCTTCCCCCTCTACGTTATGGGTTCCTCTCTTTTGCGCACCTTGCTTGCCTTGGATTTCCCTCTTCTCCTGCCTCTCCGTATTTGCCCCTTGCCTTTTTTCTCCTTCTGTCCTTTCTCTTTTGTATCCATGGCTGCAGGGGTTGATGGACTCCGCATACTCGCCTGGAATGTGAGGGGCCTGAATGACCGCATTAAGCGGGCTCTGGTTTTATCTCAGGTGAGAAAGTATAGGGCAGATATCATATGCCTTTCCGAAACGCACCTAGTTGGTACTAGAACCTTGGCTCTCAGGAAGCCCTGGGTGGGTCTCTCCTATCATTCCACCTTCTCTGCTAACTCCAGGGGGGTTTCAGTTTTGGTGCGGAAGTCTGTTAATTTCCACTTAGTTCATAGCCAAATTGACCAATATGGCAGGTATGTATTTCTTAGGGCCTATGTTAACCGTACATTTTTACACATACTTGCTGTCTATGTCCCTCCCCCCTACAATAATGAGGTACTCAGGCAGGCAATGTCATTTCTTGCTACTTCTCCCTCAGCTCTGGTCCTTTGCATCGGTGACTTCAATAATGTTTTGGATAAAGTTTTGGATAGGTGGGCTGAACTTCCCCCTTCTCTACCCTCTGCCTCCCCGTCCCCCACTCCGTTCGCGAGGTTGGTTTCCGAGCTTGGACTCCTGGATATTTGGAGGTTGAGACACCCTAAACAACTCCAATACTCCTGCCACTCGGCCAGCTTTCACTCGTTCTCGAGAATAGACTTGGCCCTCGTCTCCCCTGATCTCACTGCTAGAATACTGGATGTCCAGTACCTTCAGAGGGGAATCTCGGATCACTCACCTGTGCTGGTGGTCCTAGATTCTGTACTTGCCTGTGGGGCTAAACTCTGGAAATTGAATCCCTTCTGGTTGACCTTGCTGACTGACCACGAGGCCTTGCTTAGTGAATGGAGTGATTTTGGGGTTCATAATGCGTCCTGTTCTGATCCACTGGTTAAGCATGATGCATTTAAAGCTTCACTACGGGGCTCCTTCATACGACAAATAGCTAATGTCAAGAAATCTAGTAGGGAGGAAGAGATGCGCCTGGAGCTTGCCTGTTCCCAATCCGAGTCTGCCTACCTCACTACTAGGACCCTTGATGATCGGGCAAGATGGCATTTGGCCAGGAAAGCCTGGTCTGACCACTTGCTTGATAAATCAAGGCGCAAATTACTTTTCTCCCAGCACACCCTCTATTCACAATCTGACACGGGGGGTAGTTACTTGGCCTTTCTGGCTCGGGGAGAGAGAACGGGGAGTTCCATTCAGCAGGTCTGTGATACTCAGGGTGAAATGGTATATGCCACTCCTGAAATAGCCCAGGTTTTCCAGTCCTTTTATTCTTCGTTGTATGCCTCTAGGGTCACCTATAGCCCCACTCAACTACAGCAATATCTTTCAGACATTGCCCTGCCGCAGCTGTCTCAACAATCTGTAGATATTTTGGATGCTAATATCACCCCAGAGGAGGTTGAGGCTGCTATTGCCTCCTTCCCTAATAAAAAGGCCCCGGGTAGCGACGGTATACCGGTTGAAGTTTATAGTCAATATCGTGCATACTTTGTCCCCTATCTTTTGACTCTCTTTAATACATTGATGGAGGGCGCTCGTCTACCTCCCTCTATGTCCAAAGCTATTATTGTGGTGATCCTTAAACCGGGTAAAGACCCTACGGCCCCGGAGTCCTACCGCCCGATCTCATTGCTACCTACTGATGTCAAGATTTTGGCCAAAATTCTGGCACTTAGACTCAATAGTGTTATCACCTCGATCATTCATGATGATCAGACAGGATTTATGCCAGGCAAGTCCACCCTCCAAAATTTGAGGCTACTGTTTTGTCACCTGCAGATGGGGGACCGGCCCGAGTCGGGGGCTGTGGTGGTTTCCTTGGATGCTGCCAAGGCCTTCGACTCTGTAGAATGGGAGTATTTGTGGGAAGTCCTTAGACGGTTTGCTTTTGGCCCCAAATTCATACGATGGGTACAATTACTCTATTCCTCCCCCGTGGCTCGGATATCTGTCAATGGCTATGTGACGTCCCCATTTGCTTTGTCCCGTGGTACTAGACAGGGCTGCCCACTCTCCCCTGCCCTTTTTGCCCTGGCTGTAGAGCCATTGGCATGTTTCATCAGAGCGTCCCCTGATATTAGGGGCATCACTATTGACGGACATGAGGATGTTATTGCATTATATGCCGATGACATGCTCTTGTTCCTCAGAGACCCTGATGCTTCCCTGACCTCCCTTCTGGGTATTGTTGATACATTTGGCCTTTACTCCGGCCTGACTATCAACTGGAATAAATCTAATGTCTTTCCCATATCTGGTATTCTTCCTGACCCGTTGCCAGATGTGTCCTCCTTGGCGTGGACCCTTCGCTTTCAGTATCTTGGTGTCTGGATCACTCCTAATGTTAAGTCTTTTGTACATCAAAACATTGACCAGGTCACGGTGGATCTGAGGCGACGGGTTCATGTATGGAAGAAGCTTCGACTTACTGTCACGGGTCGCATTAACCTGATCAAGATGGTGATGCAACCAAAGTATCTTTATCTATTGCAGCACTCTCCTACTTATATCCCCAAGAAAATTTTCACTAACATTGATAGTGTGCTTTCCTCCTTTGTTTGGGGTGACAAAACGCCTAGGGTTGCCCTGAGAGCTCTGGTTAGGGCTAAATCGGATGGAGGTTTGGGCTTTCCCAATCTCCGGGCCTATTATATAGCTGCTCAACTTGCACACCTGTCTAATTGGATTCTCAGTAGGGATAGTCTCACGTTTGAGAGATTCTTTGCCGAGTGTGTGGGGTCTCATTTCTCCCCTCTCCAGTTTCTTCTTTCTGCCTCTTCTACTGCTGGTCTTCCTCCTTTACTCCGTCAATTGCTACTTGTGTGGCGTCAGGCTCACTCCTATTATTCATGGCAAGGCACAGACTCTGACACGCCACTTTGGTTCAATCCAGGATATAGGGAGTTGTTGCAGCTCTCACAGGATAACATATGGATTGGGGCGGGCCTTACCACAGTCTCGCAACTGTATGATAATGGTGTTTTCAAGTCTTTCGCACAACTGAAGGAGGAGCTTGAAATATCCAATAGATCCTTTTATCGCTATCTACAGCTCCGCCATGCGGTGCAGGCACAGTTTGGGGCCTCGCCCCCGCCCATTTCTGACTCCCCGATTAAAGATATGGTTAGGAATTTGGGTGCAAGACACCAAGTTTCCATTTTATATAGTAGTCTGAATGCCCACATCTGTCCGAATATATTTGACCAACTTAAACTCAAATGGGAACAAGACATTGGCCCAATTGCAGACGACCAATGGCTACAGGTGTTGAGCTCACTTAAATACTCTACTCAGTGTATCAAATATCAGCAGGTTTATTTCTTTGTTCTGCATAGGACATACAGAACTCCAGTTTCTTTGTATAAAGCAGGCCTACGGCCTGATAGTACCTGCCCCAGATGTGGTGCCCTTGAATCTACTTTTTGGCACCTATTATGGCTGTGCCCCACTGTACATGCCTTTTGGGAAGCAGTTTGGGCGGACATTCTGCTCACTGAACCTACGCTGCCCCCCCTCTCTTCTACTATATGTATGTTTGCGCTAGACTTAGAGGAATCCTACTGCCCGGCACTATACAAATATGTTCTTTGCCTGACTACCTTAGCTAAGGTGATTATAGCGCGTAACTGGTTTGCTACTTCTTCCCCCAATGTGTACAACTGGCGAGCCCTAGTAAATGAGGTGTCAGGACATGAGAGGTTTACACATAGGTCTAGAGGGACCCTACCCCATTACTTTAGCAAGTGGGACAGGTGGAATACCTCCCGTCTGGCTACAGCTGGAGCACTATTCTCTGACTAATTGAGGTTTCATATTTGAATTTGCGATGTTGCCGTGACACTTATTATCTTTTTCCATGTGACACTGTGACACAGATGGTATTAATTACTGTATTTTTCCTGTAATTTTTTCTTTGTTTGTTTGTTGTTCTGGTTTTGTTCTGTATTTAATGTTGTTGTTTTTTTTTATCTTTTCCCTGTGAAAAACTCTAATAAAAAACTACACAAGTTAAAAAAAAAAATATATAGGTACACTGGCCCTGTCTTGTATACTTTAAAATTACAGGGGTGTTGTTAAAATACAGGGGTGCTGACCCTGTCCTGTATGCTTTATAAATACAGGGGTGCTGGTTCTGTCCAGCAAGCTGTAAAAAATACATAGGTGTTGTAGAAGTACACTAGCCCTGTCTTTTATGCTGTAAAATTACAGGGCTGCTGTGAAAATAAATGTACACTGGCCCTGTCTTGTATGCTGTAAAAATACAGGGTAATGGTTCTGTCCTGTATGCTGTAAAAAATACAGGGGTGTTGAAAAGGCACACTGGCCCTGTCTTCTATGCTGTAAAATGACAAGGGTGCTCTGAAAATAAATGTACACTGGCCCTGTATTGTATGCTGTAAAAACTACAGGGGTGCTATGAATAAAAAGGTACACTGGCCCTCTCTTGTATGCTGTAAAAATACTGGGGTGCTGTGAAAATGCAGGGGTGCTGTCCCTGTCCTGCATGCTGTAAAATTACAAGGGTTCTGTTGTTAAATAAAGGTACACTGGCCCTGTCTAGTATGCTGTAAAACGGCAGAGGTGTTGTTAAAATACAGGGGTGCTGTCCCTGTCCTATATGCTGTGAAAATACAGGGGTGCTGGTTTGGTCCTGTATGTTGTAAAAAATACAGCTGTGTCGTAAAGGTACACTGGCCCTGTCTTGTATGCTGTAAAAATAAAGGGCTGCTGTGAAAATAAATGTACACTGGTCCTGTCTTGTATGTTGTAAAAATACAGGGGTGCTGTGAAAATAAAGGTACACTGGCCCTGTCCTTTATGCTGTAAAATTGCAGGGGTGCTGTGAAAATAAAGAACTGTACTGTGTGCTGTAATAATGAAAGGCGTGCAGTCCTGTGCAATGGAGAACATAAAATTGGAGGATAATAGTGAAAGATCAGGAACCACTTCCAATTCCTAGTACTAGTGCTGAAGCTGCTGATGCCACTAGTCATGACATTGACTATGCAATTCCATCAACGTCATCTGCTAAGGCTGATGTCCAGTGTCATAGAGGGCATGTAAAATCCAAGAAGCAAAAATTAATTTAAAAAAAAAAATTATCTGATGAGAAATGTAAAATTGCCAATATGCCATTCATGACATGTAGCAAAGAAAGGCTAAGGCCTTGGTCTATGTTCATGACTGGTGGTTAACTTCTCATGAAGATGGAAGCACTCCTCCATCTAGAAAGATTAAAAAAACTAAGTTTGTTAAAGCACAGGAATACACAACTGTGCATTCAGAGATATCACAAATCCCAAAGGAGAGTCCAAGTGTGTCCATGGTTGCGATGTCTAGGCCTGACCTTATTAAGACTCTCTGCAATTGCTGGGAGGAGCACCGCCAGTCCAGTTTCTGATATTCAGATTGAGGATGTCACCGTAAAAGTACACCAGGATGAAGTACACCAGGATAAGGAGGATATTGGTGTAGCTGTCGCTGAGGAGGAAGTTGATGATGAGGATTCTGATGGTGATGTGGTTTGTTTGAATAAGACACCAGTGGAGACAGTTGTCCATGGGATGAGAGAGCCCATTGTCATGCCTGGGCAAAATATAAAAAAAGCCACCTCTTCGGTGTGGAATTATTTCTCCGCAAATCCGGACAACAAGTTTCAAGCCATCTGTTGCCTTTGTCAATACATAATAAGTAGTGGTAAGGACATTAACCACCTTGGAACATCCTCCCTTATACGTCACCTGCAGCGCATTCATCATAAGTCATTGTCAAGTTCAGAAACTTTGGGTAATAGCATAAGCAGTCCACTGAGACCTAAATCCCTTCTTCCTGTTGTATCCATGCTCCTGCAATCCACACCACCAACTACCTCAATGTCAATTTTCTCTTCAGTCAGGAATGGAAGTACAGTAGTCCTGCAGGCCATGTCACTGGCATGACTGATGAGTCCTCTCCTAACCAGGATTCCATGGAGGATCCTTGAGTGGTATGCCCACTGCTGCCGCTGCTGTTGCTGCTGCTGGGAGTCGATCGTCATCCCAGAGAGGAAGCCTGGAGACCACTACTTTAACTAAACAAATGACTGTCCAACAGTCACCCTGTTGCAAAGCAGATTATTAAGGCCATAACAACTATGCTGGTGTTAGACGTGCTTCCAGTATGTGTCATTATTGCAGTGGTATTTAGACAGTTGATGGACATACTGTGTCCCCAGTACCAAATCCCATCTAGATTCGACTTTACTAGGCAAGCAATTCCCAGACTGTACAGGGACATTAAGAAAAGTGTCCTCAGTGTCCTTAAAAATGCAGTTGTACCCACTGTCCACTTAACCTTGGACATGTGGACAAGTGGATCAGGGTGTGACAGCCCACTGGTTAGATGTATTGCCTTCTGCAGCAGCGGCACTAGCAGCAGCATCTCAAACACCAACTCCTTCATAGGCAGGCTACGCTGTGTATCACTGGTTTCTGTAAGTGGCACACCGCTGACAACCTCTTACAGAAACTGAAGGAAATCATTGCACAATGGCTTACCCCACTTAGACTCTCCTAGGGATTTGAGATATCTAACCACGCAACCAATATTGTACATGCATTACATCTGGGCAAATTCCAGCACATCCCATGTTTTGCACACACAATTAATTTGGTAGTGCAGAATGTTTTGAAAAACAGGGGCATGTAGGAGATGTTGTCTGTTGCCCGAAAAATTGCCGGCCACTTTCGTCATTCAGCAACTGTGTGCCAAAGACTGGAGCACTAGCAAATACTCTTGATCCTGCCCTGCCATCACCTGAAGCAAGAGGTAGTAACGATGTTGAATTCAACCCTCTATATTCTTCAAGCTAAAGACTATTTAAGCTTATATATCCACCTATGATATAGGCAAAGGAGGGGGAATGCACCTGGCTCAAGCACAGTGGAGAATGATTTTCGTGTTGTGCAAGGTTCGCCAACCCTTTGAACTTGCCACATGAGAAGTCAGTTCAGACACTGTCAGTTTGAGTCAGGTCATTCCCCTCATCGGGCTTTTGCAGAAGCAGCTGGAGAAATTGAAGGAGGAGCTAAGACGGAGCGATTCCATTAAGTATGTGGGACTTGTGGCTGGATCCCTTCATTCGCTTTGCCAGGATTCAACGGTGTTCAATCTGTTGAAATCAGAGCACTACATTTTGGCCACCATGCTGGATCCTAGGTTTAAAACCTACGTTGTATCTCTCTTTCCGGCGGACACAAGTCTGCAGATGTGCAAAGAGCTGCTGGTGAGAAAATTGTCAGCTCAAGCGGGATGTGACCCGTCAACAGCTCCTTCATTTTCTCCCACAATTGGGGCTGCAAGGAAAAGAATAACATTTCCTAGCCATCCCACTGGCAGTGATGCAGGGCATTCAGGAGCAAGTGTTGACATCTGGTCCAGACTGAAGGACCTGCCAACAATTACTGACATGTCTACTGTCACTGCATATGATGCTGATACCATTGAAAGAATGGTGGAGGATTATATCGCTGACAGCATCCAAGTAGGCATGTCAGACAGTCTGTATGTATACTGGCAGGAAAAAGAGGCACTTTGGTGGCCCTTGATCAAACTGACTGTATTTTACCTAAGTTGCCCCCCCCCCCCCCCCCCCCTCAAGTGTGTACTTCAAAAGAGTGTTTAGTGCAGCCGGTAACTTTGTCAGCAATCGGTGTAGGTGGTTACTTCCACAAAATGTGAAGAAGAGGATGTTCATCAAAATAAGTTATAAATTCCTCCAGGAAGACCTTTACCAGCAATTGCCTCTAGAAAGTACACAGGGACCTGTGATGGTGGATTCCAGTGGGTACAAATTAGAGATGTGCATCGGAAATTTTTCAGGTTTTGTGTTTTGGTTTTGGATTCGGTTCCGCGGCCGTGTTTTGGATTCGGGTGGGTTTTTTTTTAAAAAACCCTCAAAAACAGCTTAAATCATAGAATTTGGTGGTAATTTTGATCCTATAGTATTATTAACCGCAATAACCATAATTTCCACTCATTTCCAGTCTATTCTGAACACCTCACAATACTATTTTTAGTCCTAAAATTTGCACCGAGGTCGCTGGATGACTAGGCTAAGCAACCCAAGTGGCCGGCACAAACACCTTGCCTATCTAGGAGTGGCACTGCAATGTCAGACAGGATGGCACTTAAAAAAATGTGCCCAAAACAGCACATGATGCAAAGAAAAGAGAAAAAGAGGTGCACTGTGGTCGCTGGATGGCTAAGCTAAGCGACACAAACACCTCTATATCACTGGAATTATTTGTTCTAATCAATGGTATTATTGGTCCAAATCACAGGAAGAAAATGACAAAATCACAGGAATTATTAGTTCTAATGATTGGTATTATTGGTCCAAATCACTGGAAGAAAATGACAAAATCACAGGAATTATTCATTCTAATCAATGGTATTATTGGTCCAAATCACTGTAAGAAAATGACAAAATCACAGGAATTATTCGTTCTAATCAATGGTATTATTGGTCCAAATCACTGGAAGAAAATTACAAAATCACTGGAATTAAATGGCAGTAATGTCGGGAATTATATCAAATGGCAGTACCACTGGACATATACGGAAGTGTCAGACGGGATGGCACTTAAAAAAATAGTCCCCAAAGAGCACATGGTGCAAAGAAAAGAGAAAAAGAGGTGCACTGTGGTCGCTGGATGGCTAAGCTAAGTGACACAAACACCTCAATATCACAGGAATTATTTGTTCTAATCAATGGTATTATTGGTCCAAATCACTGGAAGAAAATGACAAAATCACTGGAATTATTTGGCAAGATCACTGTAATTAATAATTATAAATCACTGATATTAATTGGTAAAATCTCGCTATCACCTGCCTAGTGAAGTGGAATCTAGATGGGATTTTGTACCAGGGACACAATAACTTCATCAATTGTCTAAATCCCAATGCACTAATGGCAGAAAACGGGCGCACGTCTAACAGCGCTCTGATTGTACTGAGAACTTATTATACTGATCACTGATGATACTACGGAGAACTGACACTGAGCAGTGAGAACAGCACTGGACTATTGTACTGTAGTATACTGGTCCCCACAATGCAGCAAAGATACTGAGAACTGATCCGGAGAATAGAACTGAGTCTGATACGGAGCTGCAAGATACAGCAATGACCTACTGTACTGTACAACTATATACTGGTGGTCACCAAAATTCTGCACTGTACTACTATATACTGCTCACAAAAATGCAGCACAGATATGGATACTTGAAGTGACACGGAGCTGCAAGATACAGCAATGGCCTACTGTACTGTACAACTATATACCGGTGGTCACCAAAATTCTGCACTGTACTACTATATACTGCTCACAACAATTCAGCACAGATATGGATACTTGAAGTGATACGGAGCTGCAAGATACAGCAATGGCCTACTGTACTGTACTACTGTATATGTATACTGGTGGTCACCACAATGCTGCACTGTCTTACTATATACTGCTCACAACAACAATGCAGCACAGATATGGATAGTATACTTGACACAGAGCTGCAAGATAGAGCAATGGCCTATTGTACTATATGTATACTGCTGGTCACCAAAATGCTGCACTGTCCTACTATATACTGCTCACAATAATGCAGCACAGAGATAGTATACTTGTGTCAAAGTCGAAAAATATCATGATGCATATGCCTTGTACTAACCCCTCATGCACATGCCCGCTGCGCGTGCACACACTCTGCCGTGCGTGCACATATCCGCAATTTGCGTAAAGATCGCTCCGGCGATCACGCGCGTGGTATGCGCATTTACGGTAGAGTTTGTAAGCGTCTAGCGTGCGACTCGATCGTAGCATATTTAACCCATATAGTGTGTTTTGTAGTATATATTCCCCTAGACAATGTCAGCGAGTATGTTTAGTTTAAACTGTTCCTGGACAGAGAGATTCCTCTTTACATGATAGGAAGGGTCAGACAAAGGTTGGAAGGTGGTGTCTAGTATCCAGCTGCAGGGAATTTTAAGAGTAACATTCCGGTGCTAGTTTGGAAAGGATCGCTCGCTCCTGCGTATAGTTATGTACAAATGTAGTTTATGAACATTAACTGTATTTGCTGTAAATTACACATGCGGCGGGAATCCTGAGGATACCTCCCACCAGAGCAGTTGGGGAAAGACACAGCCCACCTGTTCAAATCCACCTATGACCTTTGCTATAATGTAGAGACACATCCCTGTGTCCAATGAACAATGAGATACAGGTACCATTGTATTGTGAATGTATGTTGTGCTATATAAAGACCACCATTGCCTGGCCAGCCTGACTCTCTCTGAAGGCTTTCTCCCTGAATGCTGAGGACTGGATCCAGGTCGCGCATGCGAATCATCCCCACGTATGTATTATTCTCTGTAGCCATTTTGTTCGCCATTTATGTTCTCATTTGTTCGCTCTTATTTGCAATTGTTCGCCATTGTTCACATTATTTTCTGTTATTCTGTTTAGATTTCTATGTTAGTTTGTAGTGTATAACTTGTATTGTGTTTCCCTTTTTCTCTAAACCATCCACGGCGGTGTTAGAGCTGCTGTGGTTTTTAAATCCAAACCAGGTCTTGTGTTTTCACTGTTTACTGCAAAGGGCTTTTCTTAGCGTCTCAATCGCTCAAACAGCATACACATTGTTAAGGTTTTTAAGCGTTACATCATTGTAGTATCTGACTACTAAGGTTTAGAGAATAAGCATATTCTTACTGTGTTTATTATTAAGGTTTACTGCGTATCATTCTGTGAGCGTCTGCGCCGCTCGTGTCTCACTAACACGGCGCAGCGTCCGCTACACCAATAGCGTAGCAGTACGGTACTCGGTACACCTATAGCATGCTTGATACGGAGCGTGAATCCGTGAGTGTATGTGTTGCTCGTACGTCGCGCCCACGGCCTAGCGTCTGTTACGCTAAGTGCGTACCCCTACGGTACTCAGTACGCAAATAGCGTACTCAGTCTGTAATAGTGTATAGCTTTATGTTTAATGGTAATAATTGACATTATCAATTGTGGGCTCGTCCGGTCCTCCTCATGTCCGCAGCCTAGCAGGACAAGGCAGACTTCTATCTATCAGCAAAGGGCGGGATGGTAGTATCCCCTGTTAGCCGTTTGGTGGTCGGGGATACAGTAGTGCTGATTAGATAAGCGTCTGCTCCGCTTGGTTTGTAGGGATGCTGGTGGGATCCGGATCCGAAAGGTAAGAACGTTAAGCTATTGTCTTTTAAATCTGTTAAATTTCTGTTTGGTGCAAACTGCACACGTAACACACGCACACACCTGTATTTTCATTTGTGTATTTTCGCATATCTACCCTCTTGTTTGCCATTAGCATTGATCACGTGCTGAGAAATTTGTTGCTATTTAGTTAAAAGTAAAGGGTAATACTTAAGGGAGTAATTGTAAAGCACACACGCAGCCTGACCCAGTTATAAAGGTATATACAGGAGATACTGTGATGTGCTTGGTAAGCGATTATAGTTAAATATCGTTTACATTTTATAGAAGCGTGTTATTTGTGTTACTGCGGACGTATCCGGCCTGTGTACACGTGTCTCTGACCGCGTGCGAGACTGCGTACGCAACGCAAAGGCCTACACACGTGGCGTATATTACGCAACGTGCGTACGGATACGCCCACTAAATACAAATCACATGATAGCATTGTTTTAGTCTAGTAGATACGGAAGCCACGCGATAATAGCACAAATTTGTTCAGTTTCCAAAATTTTAGTTTAAAAGATCCTTCTCTTATTGCATCACCTCTGGGATTAGCCTGTTTTCACCTGAATGAAAGTAATTTTCTGGACAGAAAAATCAAAGTGTATATGAGTGAGCAGGAGTGAGTGTGAAAATAAAGGTTTTGTGAACCCATAATTCGGGATCCCGTCGGAGACCACATCAGGTGAGTGGACACTTGGTGGCGTGGGAGTGGCTTTCTCACATTAACATTGTATAAGGTATAAAGGAGCAATTAGTATTACAGCAGACCAAAAGGTCGGCGAAGTCAGAAATCCGTTTAAGGTAACTAGCGAAGTTCTGAAAACCCTGACTTGAGAAAGGTCAGAGGTAGTGAGCGCAGCCCCGGGGGTTTGCGTAGTACCCATATATGCCCGTTTTGAGAATACGCTCCGGCTGAGGTTTCGCAGCCTAAACAATCTATTCCGCTGGTCGTTCGGCGGATAAGTAATAGTTACTTATACGCAGTGCGACTGGACCGCACGCTACTGTGTACATTAGTTAGTTCACCTTGATACCCACTAAATTTGCTGCGGGATCATTGACGCTAATTGTACAGGTAAACGTGATTTGTGTAGGTTTTTTTTTATTTTAAGGGAGTTTCGCTGTTCACTCAGGAAATCTCCAACAACTGATATTTACTGGGAGGGGTAGCATACTCCCACACGCTCTCAGTAAATAGAGGTTACAAAAGATCCCGAGGTTGGGTACTACCGGCACTGGACACAGGGCTTGGTGTATAGGCCAATAGGGGCGTGAGTGGGTGAAAGCGCTCGGAGAACTTTCACCGTCACCTTACCACTGAGTAAGTTGGTTTTTGTAAGGGTTCACTGAGAAGGCAATACCTGCAAAGAATGGGGGCCAGTTGCTCAAGTAGGGGACGATCAACAAGGGTTCACATTGATATTTGTCGGCCCAAAGGGTCGGCGAGGTACATAATGTGTGAGAAATATGGATCACACGCAGAGGTCTTGTGCAATGAGTGGGAACGTATGACTGTGAACGATGGGGAACAGTTTCCTAGGGTAGGCAGTTTTAATCCTGAGGTTTTGCAAAATTTAAGGAGAAGGATATGTCTGATAAAATCCAGAAAGCAACGGATTAGACATTATGATTATTTACAGTTATGGCAACAGGAAGGTGAGATACAAAGGGGATTAGCTCAAGCAGCTGGTTCCAACCCTAGCAGGAAACTGATAGCAACAGCACCACCACCACCATACATGACAGAAGGGAAAATGGCTACAGAGAATGGCATACTGGTATATGATAAAAGTGCACTTTATAACTGTATTAATGATAAGAGTAAAGTAGATAAGTGTACTGATGCTAATGCTAACCCGTGCAAGTTGTATCCCATCTTAAACTTCCCTCAGGACTGCGACCAGGAAGATGAGCCCACAACGATATCGGCACTCTCTTTAGCAGCCACCATACAAGAGACTACAGTGGGCACGGCCCAACCAGTAAGAGGAGTAGCGAAGGCCCCTAGTGGAGGGATAGGTGAGGTCGTGTCCACGGGTAAGTACGGAACTGTACATTATGCGGAAACAATTACACCTCACATTGTAGAAGAAACACAGAGTGATGAAATTGAACTTAATCCTGTCAGGGTGATCGCAGTCCCAAATGGAAAGACTGACGCTCAGGGAGTCACTCCCGTCAGGAACATTGCGATGCATTGCCCCTGGTCCTGGACAGAATTAAGGACAATTATGTCTGAATTTCCTGATCCCAGGAAAGATCTAGCCGCATGCCAAAGGTTCATTAAAGAACTAGGTAACGCAGCCGAACCCACTAACAAAGATTGTCGGACAGTACTGCGGGCATGTTTGCCCTCTACTATTGACCCTTTGAAATTCATTTCTGATTGTAAGTTAGATGAAGAGAAACCTCTCACTGATGCATACAATCAGGAAAATGTTAATCAGATCAATCTGCAGTTAGGAGTATATTTCCCAACTGTTGTCAAGTGGAACAAAATTTTCTCCATTAGACAAAAAGAAGGTGAAACTGCTTCTGACTATTTCCATAGGGCATTAGAGGAAATGGCTAGATACACTGGAGTTGTAGACATTGAGGAAAATGTGCACCATAGGGAAGTAGCGGTTTCTGTATTAATGGATGGGTTAAAGGAAGTGTTGAGAACTAGGGTACAAACCACTCAACCTAACTGGAGAGGTATGTCGGTGGCTGCTTTGAGAGAGACCGCTGTCAGGCATGATCGGAACATCATTAGACACGGGGAGTCACAGGGCGATAAGCTGATGGCAGTAAGTATACAGGCCCTTACAACAAGGCCACCTCAGCCTAAGCCCCAGACCCCTGACGGTAAGTCGTATGTAGTAAAATGTTATAACTGTCAGAAGGAAGGACATTTTGCACAAAACTGCACCTATAGAAACCCACATAAGGTATATAGACCCCCTAGACCGGAACATGACACACAGTATGACGCACGCAAATGGGATCAGGGACCGCAGAGGAGGAGTTATGAGCCACATGCAGGGGAAACAAAAAAGTACCCACCAAGGAGAGACTGGCAGGTCTCTGAAAATTCTCAGTTACCCCCCTCACATATTGTAGCTGCCAAATCGCTGCGGGAGGGCCACAACTTACAATAGGGGTCAGGCCACACCTGTAGTCTGCAGCCAGTGAAATTCATTACGAGCCTTGGAAGTGAACCCGAGGTCACAATTGATGTAGCTGGTAGATCACTACCTTTCCTTGTAGATACGGGGGCGGCCAAATCAGTGTAAAATTCAACAGTGGGTATGAAAACCACTGGTAAAACAATTCCAGCCATGGGATTAACAGGAGTAGTACAACACTACCCTTTAAGTAAACCAGCAGAGATTACGATAGGGCCTTTGCATACCAAGCATTCCTTTTTGCTAGCTGCATCGGCTCCGACTAATCTACTTGGGAGAGATTTACTGTGTAAGATGGGGTGTGTCATATATTGTACTCCTGGAGGTGTGTTCTTAGATATACCCGAGAATCACGCTCAGGAAGTGCAGGATATGTTAGACTCCCCTCAAAGGTTAATGTCACACTCTGCTGTTATAGACAGGTGTCCATCCAAGGTAGAGGAAATGATCTCCCAAATACCGGAGTCACTTTGGACCAAGGATGGACAAGACACTGGATTGATGGCAAATGTAGCTCCTGTAGTAGTTAAAGTAAAAGATGGTAGGATAGCTCCAAAAATCCCACAGTATCCTCTGAAGCCAGAGGTGGAGTTAGGAGTTTACCCAGTAATAGAGCGCTTGCTACAACAGGGCATTCTGGTTAGGACGTCCAGCACTGCCAATAGTCCCATCTTCCCTGTGAAAAAGAGTGGGGGGGAGGGGTTACAGGCTAGTGCAGGATCTAAGGGGGATCAACAAAATAGTTGAGAGCCAATTCCACGTAGTGCCAAATCCAGCTGTCATCCTTATGCAAATCCCTCCCACTGCAAAATTTTTCACTGTGATTGACCTCTGCTCCGCTTTCTTTTCGGTTCCTCTGCACCCTGATAGCCAATATTTGTTTGCATTTACATACAGAGGAGTACAGTACACCTGGACTCGTTTACCACAAGGTTTCATTGACAGCCCAAGTATTTTCTCACAGGCTTTACATGATTGTTTACAATCCTTTCAACCTGAGAGCGGATCAGTATTAATACAGTATGTAGATGACTTACTGCTGTGTTCTGATTCACTCGAAGCGTCCTTGAGAGACACGAAACAGCTTTTGTTTCATCTTTCTAATACGGGACACAAGGTTTCAAAGGATAAGTTGCAGTTATGCCAGACCAAGGTAAAATATTTGGGACATTGCTTGACACAAGGACTGAGACACCTCCCCACTGATAGAATACAGGCGATTCGCGACATGACTCTGCCACAAACCCAGCAACAGATCCGCACTTTCCTAGGAATGTGTGGGTACTGCCGCAACTGGATCCCAGGGTTCCATACTGGCCTTACCTTTACAAGAGATGGTCTCATCAAACAAACCAGATCGGATTTCGCACACAGATGAGTCCGAACTGGCATTTGAGAGACTCAAACAGTGCCTATCGCAGGCACCAGCATTAGGTATGCCAGATTATGGGAAACCCTTTGAACTGTACGGTACGGAAAGTGCTGGGTGTGCGGCAGGTGTTTTAACCCAAAAACATGGTGATGCCAGCAGGCCGGTAGCCTACTACAGCGCTCAGCTAGACACCGTAGCACAATCTCTCCCCACATGCTTGCGAAGTGTTGCAGCGATAGCATTGCTAGTGAGTAAAAGCGAATATGTAGTGCTAGGACACAACCTAACCATCCATACACCTCATGCAGTGTCAGCCTTACTGAATTCTGCCCAAACCAGACACGTCTCATCTGCATGGTTTACAAGGTGGGAATTAGCACTAATGGCCCCTGTAAACATCACCATAAGGAGATGCAGCGCACTAAATTCTGCAACGTATCTCCCAGGTGTGCCTGGACAGGCACAAAGGGTGGGGGATGAGAGTGATGGTGAAGGAGGATTTAGTACAGACACTGACACACATGATTGTATGGAATATTTGACCCAAATTTTCACTGCAAGGCATGACATCAGTGACAACCCACTGGAAAGTGTAGATTTTACTTTTTACACTGACGGTAGTTGTCACAGACAGACGGACTCGGAAGACTTGTGTACTGGATACGCAGTCGTAGATGACAAAGGTACCATAGAAGCGGAACCCCTGGGTCCACCACACTCAGCACAAGTTGCTGAGCTGGTCGCCCTAACCAGAGCGTGTGAATTGGCTAAGGGTAAGTCAGCCAATATTTACATGGATTCTAGGTATGCCTTTGGAGTAGTGCATGATTCCGGGGCCCTATGGCGCCTCAGAAATTTCATGACGGCAGCTGGCACACCCGTGGCGCATGCGACCCACATCAAAAGACTTCTAGCAGCGATACAGGAACCTGACAGAGTGGCTGTTGTCAAGTGTAAAGCCCACACATACAACCAAGACCCAGTGTCACTTGGTAACAGCCGGGCAGACGAAGCTGCTAAATCAGCAGCCAGCACCCCCATACAGACAGACATCACACAACTGATGGTATTCAATACCGTCAACACACAGAAATTGAGTGAAATGCAAAATGTGTGTTCCCAACAGGAAAAGGCAGTCTGGAGGTCAAAAGGATATGGCCAGGAGTCCTCAGGACTCTGGACAGATGGACAGGGTAAGCCAGTGGCACCCAGAGCATACCTTCCAAGTTTAGCTGAGGCGGTACATGGTCTGACTCATCTAATCAAAGAAGGTATGTGCAAGTTGGTAAGAGCCTACTGGTGCGCACCAGGATTTTCTTTCCATGCAGGTAAGAGAGCAATGACATGCCTCACCTGCTTGAGGAAGAATATTGGAAAGGCAATACCAACTGAACCATCCCATATCCCGCCAACGGACGGCCCTTTTTTAGGTAATACAAATTGATTTCATACAATTGCCACCTTGTAGAAATTTAAAGTATGTATTGGTTTGTATTGATGTGTTTTCAAATTGGGTTGAAGCATTCCCCGCTGCCACAAATACTGCTACGTTTACTGCAAAGAAAATTGTGCAGGAATTTGTGTGCAGGTATGGTATCCCAAAGATAATTGAAAGTGATAGGGGTACCCATTTTACAGGTGAAGTCTTTCAGGTAATGTGCAAATTAATGGGAATTAATAGTAAGCTGCATACTCTGTACCGCCCACAGGCGAGTGCGAAAGTGGAAAGAGTAAACAGCACTATTAAGAACAAGTTGAGCAAAGTAATGGCTGTAACTGGATTGTTGTGGCCAGAAGCTTTGCCACTTGTACTGTACAGCATCAGAACCACTCCCAGGTCCCCTCTTAACCTGTCACCCTTTGAGATTCTTTTTGGTCGACAACCCCATGTAATGATTGACCCCCAGGATGATTTGAAATGTAACAATGAAGTAACTGTAAAGTATTTGGTTAAGATGAGCAAGCAGTTGAGGAATCAAAACAGCAATCTAAAGCTAGTGATTCCTGATCTGCCAGACAGTAATTGTCATGACATTGAACCTGGGGATTATGTAATGATTCAAAACTTTCTACGCTCAGGTTGTCTGATTGACCATTGGGAAGGACCGTACCAAGTCTTACTGACCAGCACGACAGCATTGAAGGTTGCCGAGAGAGAGACTTGGGTCCACTCGTCCCACTGTAAGAAGGTCGCTGACCCAGAGAAAGCCCGTGACAAAGTGCAGAGTGTGGAGGAAACCATATCACTGGAGTGTCTGTTCCGGGAAGGTTGAGAGGCAGGACTGTTGTCACGGCACCTGAGCACAGAGAACTACAGGATCAGAGGCGGTTGTCGCACCAGTTTTCTTTCCCTCCTAATTATTTTCTTTTCCCCCATTACAACTCTTTCTTTCTCCTCCTGCAAGATGGACTTGCCCCAAGAGACTGCATTCCGTGTTTTCCTGTTGACCCTGTTGTTGACCAGAGCAGTCTGTTTCGGTGAGAGTACCAGAGAGGTCGAGAGAGGATCTGGAATGGGTTCTGATGACTAGGATGGATTCATAGAATTCCAAGAGCAACACAATCACCGAGCAAAGGCGAGTATCAGAAAACGATCTGGTAGTCATGAGACATTGCGAAGGATTGTTAGCTGAAGAGAATTGTATCTGTAGGAATTGTGAAAACATAGTTGAGGACGGGTGCATCCAGAGATGTCAGTCCAGCCTTAATATCAACATGGACCGTCATCCATTGAGTGACTATCACTCATTAGTGGGTAAGGTTTTAAACCAAACGGAATGCTGGGTGTGCTCACAAGTACCTCAAGGTCATAGAAAGTCAGGACTAGTGCCATACGCTTTAACAATAGATGAGGTACTTGAATTAAGGGGTGGGAGACCGGTGGACAAGAAATTTATTATTTCTAAGCCTCCTATTTTGAAGCCACACCAATATCATGTGGATAGGTCCTTAATATGTTTTAACATTTCCAATACCCGAAAGCCGGGAAATTGGGAAGTGACATGGAACAACCAAACCATGACATTCTCACACAGAGCCGATAGAATGCCCGTAGACTCAGAACTTATACGCCAAATAGCCAACGGTGGGAGATATTTTCAGTATAGGTACACTCTAGGAAGTAGGACCATGCGAGTTGGAGAAGTATCACCAGGATACTGTGCGCATATCATACAGCCTGATACGTGTACTAGACAAATGAGAGAGTTAGGGATAGGATTTTTCACCTGGAAGGTTTGTAATATGGTGATGTCATATTCTGTCCCATATGTCCTCCCCGATGATGCATATTTCATATGTGGGAGGAAGGCGTATAAGTGGCTTGCCCCAAACTCAGAGGGATTGTGTTACATTGGAAGAGTGTTGCCAGAAGTAATGACCATTACCCATGATAAAATGAAAGACGTTCACCGCAATGCTAAAGCTCCTTACACTCACACTCACTACGAACACATTGTTAAGAGACACCTTATAGATAGGACAGAGCATGCAGCCTCTGATTTGATCCACGAATCCACCGGGATTCAATTCCTACTCGCGCTAGATATCACCCGTACCGCCAGAGGAGTTATAAATTTTAGGTATATAACTGCGCTAGCGAACCTGATAGACAATATCACCGAGATGTATGATGACACCTTCAGGTATACTGGGAGAGAATTGCAAGCTTACAAAACGGAACTGATCCAGCACAGGATGGTTCTCAGTTATATCACAGCGGTGACAGGTGGGTATTGTGTCACCCTAGCAACTCAGTATGGCGTGAAGTGCTGTACATATATCACAAACAGCACCGATGACCCAACCGAGGTCATAGATCAAAAGATGGACGATATCTTGCAATTGAAGTTGGAGTTCCGAAGGAGGCACAACCTTACCCTTACTTCTGTGAGTAATGAACTGACCGGCTGGGTATCATGGTTGAACCCACGCAATTGGTTCTCAGGTTTAGGAGAATGGGCTCAAAATGTTATCGTGAATGTAGGGAAATTTCTCTTATGTATCCTAGGAGTTGTCATAATGATTGGTTTGATATTTAGATGTGTTCGGATTTTAATGAATTGCAAGCGCAGTACCAAATTGATGAGTTTAAGGAGCGAGGGCATTGTTACAACAACTGGTTTAATTTATGACCCATCAATCGAGACAATGTTGTGATAAGATGTGATTCCACGGTCCGTTTCTTTCACCCGTTTCTCCTTTGTTTTTCTTCAAGGTAAAAAGACATCCATTCGGAAGAAGATTTTGATGACCCTTTATACAGACCATTGATGAACTTTTTCATAGACATTTGATGAACTTTTAGAGTCTTTAACTTTCTATGGACAATTGAAAAACTTTGCTTGCCACTTACAGCAAAGATACAGCAACCCGGACAAGACATCAACAAGACATCCATGGACAATTACACACATTACCATATGAATGCATTTATAACGCATGTTTCTTATCTTCATCTCTACTATCTTCAGGTAGTGACACACATAGTCGACAGGTAATATAGGTACATATATTAGCACTCACATATTTTCCCCCTTCATGTATAATCAACTAATGTGCACCCCATTTGTTGGAACTAAAAGCCGAAAAGAGCTCGGTAGAGTTTGTTAGCCCACTTACAGACCCTTAATACGGGATAAGAAGTATTCAATGTATACTTTGCAATACCTCGAAGCTTGTATGGCACGATGATACATGACCCCTCAGACATGAATTTCATACATACATGCTTTTACTATCCCACTAGGTCATACATTTCCCACCTTCTCCTCTCCTCCCTACACCCAATCATATATAGGTATTTCACGGTATTATATATTTTTCTGCTTAAATTGTTTAGATAGTGGCAGTTATTGTTGACTGCCAAAGTCGAAAAATATCATGATGCATATGCCTTGTACTAACCCCTCATGCACATGCCCGCTGCGCGTGCACACACTCTGCCGTGCGTGCACACACTCTGCCGTGCGTGCACATATCCGCAATTTGCGTAAAGATCGCTCCGGCGATCACGCGCGTGGTATGCGCATTTACGGTAGAGTTTGTAAGCGTCTAGCGTGCGACTCGATCGTAGCATATTTAACCCATATAGTGTGTTTTGTAGTAAATATTCCCCTAGACAATGTCAGCGAGTATGTTTTTTTTTTTTTTATTCAACATTTTTTATTGAAGTTTTTCAATTTTGCTTTAACACTTCACACAAACAACACACATAAACTGTCCACACACAACATGTGCAGGAGCAAGGGTACATGTATATAGTATATAATATAACCGGTAGTAATTCTTTCACATAGAACATATAACCACAGGGCATCGGTGTCCTAGTTCGACACATCCTTAACATAGCACGTCCATAGTACCCATAATCATAGCATAAGTGGCATAATATGTTACCTATAACATAGCAAAGCAAGGCCAGCCGCGGGGGTGCATACCCCCTAGAAAATCCCATATTGATATCCGGGGAGGGATACAAATCTATTTATTCCCTATCTTTGTAATATTTAGAGTCTATCCATCTACCCCATATTGTGGACCATTTCCTCTCCGCCTTCCTAGCCAGAAATACAAATTGTTCGTGTGCAATTGTTTCGTTAACCAGGGATATCCATGCCCTAGGCGTCGGGGCCTCACCAGCCAGCCATAGCCGGGCAATACAAACCCTAGCTAGTGCGCATAAATTAAGAACATATCGCCTACCAGGCGGATCTAAGGCTTCCTCGTCTATAACCAGCAGTGCACTGAGTGCAGGAGTACAGACGAAGGATGGAATACCTGTATCACACATAATACGCGAAACAGCCGTCCAAAACAAAGACATGCCAGGACATAGCCACAGTAGGTGCCAAAAATCTGCATCCGTGGCTCCACACCTAGGGCATTGCGAGCTGTGGGAACCCCTAATGTGTGCTAACCTCACCGGGGTCATATACACTCTATGGAGGATATATAGTTGTATTTGCTGGTATCTAACAGAGGAAGTTGAGATCCGATGGGCTCCCATAGCATTACTCCATGCCTCGTCCGATAGCATACCCACATCTGTCTCCCATCTGCCCCTAAGAACTGTAAGAGGGTCGCTGTGGTGCAGTTGCAGGATACGACCGTATATCCTTGAGACTAAATGCCCCGAATCTAGCGTCTGCAACATTGATTTAACCGGGGAGTCAGCCAGGACTGGAGGGCCATTTGGGAACTGGGCTGCCAGCGCGTGTCTCAGCTGTAAGAAGTGAAAGAAGAACCTTGAGGGTATGTCGTGCGCATGCTGAAGTTGTTGGAATGAGTTAAGGATCCCATCACTATATAAGTGGCCTAAGGATGATACTCCCCATTTCCCCCAAACTTCTCGGACCTGAAGATGGCACAGTTCCGACAGCCCATATATGTTATCCAGTGGGGTATCAGGATCAACACCATGGCCCCGCATCACAGAGTGCACCATTTTCCATATAAGTATGGATTGCTTAATAATTGGTAATGTGGACATTTTGACGCTACCGCAAAGAAGTAGTTGCAGTGGGGAGCCCCCCGGGTAGTCATGGTGCAGCATCTGTGAGTGCAGAGCCAGAGCAACGAGGTCATTGACCCATTCCCAGATGTGCGTCAGTTGTGCCGCGTAATAGTAGAAACGGAAGTTGGGGAGGGCCAGACCCCCCATTTTTCGTGATCTGGTCATGGTATCTAGTCTTAAACGTGCTCGTTTACTGGCCCATACCAGGGAGGAAAGCAACCCATCTATTTGTTTAAAAACCTTCTGTGGAATATAAACAGGAGATTGCTGCAATATATAGAGAAGTTTGGGCTGGAAGACCATTTTAACCATATTGACCCTTCCCGTGACCGTTAAAGGCAGCTTACCCCACGTTCGCACTCGGCCGCGGAGATACATTATTTGAGGGGTTATATTAAGAGAAGAAAATTTTTGAGGGTTATTAGAGACCCATATACCCAAATATTTAAAGTATTCCACCCACCTTAATGGGAGAGCCACCAACGGGGAGGCAGGGACTTCACCTCTAAGTGGGATAATAAAGGATTTCTCCCAGTTAATCAGGAGACCAGAATATCGCCCGAACCCAACAATAATTTCCAAGATTCTAGGCATAGACTCAGCATAACGATCCACAAACATCAGAACATCATCAGCATATAGGGCCACCCTGTCCTCCCGGACGCCCACCTTAAGTCCATATATCCCCGCATCTGCCCTCAGAAGGCACGCAAGAGGCTCGATGGCCATAGCAAACAGGGTAGGGGACAAGGGACACCCCTGTCGCGTGCCTCTAGATAAGGGAAAGGAGTGAGATATGAAACCATTAACCGCCACCCTTGCCGAGGGAGAGGAATACATCAGCCGAACATACTTAATAAAGTTCGGGCCAATGCCAAATCTACGCATGACTTCCCATAAATATTCCCATTCCACAGAGTCGAAAGCCTTTGCGGCATCCAACGAAACGACTATGGAGGAGGAAGGGTCCGCACGGGGTATTTGTATGTGGGTAAACAGACGTCTGAGGTTTATGGAGGTCGATTTATTGGGCATAAATCCCGTCTGATCCGGGTGTATAATGTGAGAAATAACTGTATTTAGTCTGCCAGCCAACACCTTAGCCAAAATTTTAATGTCAGTGGGTAGGAGAGATATAGGGCGGTAGGACTCCACTCTCCTAAGATCCTTGTCAGGCTTAGGGAGAACCACAATCACTGCCTCCGCCATAGAAGGGGGGAGAGACTCCTGTGTAAATATCTGGCCATATAACTCAAGTAGACGCGGGACAAAAAAGTCCAAATTATGGTTATAGACCTCGGAGGGTATTCCATCCAAGCCCGGGGCCTTGCCGCTAGGGGAGGCCTCAATCGCTGCCCTAACTTCATCGGAGGAAATAGGTGCCTCCAGAAGATCGCGAGCCTCACTAGATAAGGTGGGGAAGCAGACCCCGTCTAAATAATCGTTCAATTGCGATGAGGTGCAGTCCATTTTAGATTCGTACAAGTGGCTGTAGAAGGATACGAATTCAGCCGTCATTTGTGGAGTCTGGGTTAGGGAAACGCCCTCAGCGCTCACAATATCTACCACTACACTAGTAGGTCTGTCACCCCGAGCCAGAGAGGCCAGGTATGTCCCCGGCCTGTCCCCAGTAGCGTAAAAGGTGTGAGATGAAAAGAGGAGTCTATGCTGAGTCTTTTCCATTAGGTACTCTCTCCATTCCCTTTGAGCTGACAGCCAGGCCACCCTGGAACTGTCCAAAGAATCTTGCAAGTATTGCAACTCTGCTGCGACACTACGAACCTCTAACTCGGCCTCCCTTCGCTTATAGAAGGATTTCAAAACAGACACCCGTTTAATCAAGCTCCCCCTTAAAAAGGCCTTAAATGTGTCCCATAAATTAGAGATAGCTTGGCCGGCACTATTCAGCTCAAAAAATTCCCGCCATGCGGCCACCAGGTCAGAGCCGTCCCCCATGTGAACCAGCCAAAATGGATTAAACTTCCACACAGCCTGGCCCCTGTCGCAATTAAAGTCTAAATTAAAGGTTAAAGGGGAGTGATCTGATATACCCCTAGTCTCATATCTAATATTACAGACGCGGGGGACCATGTCGCTCGAGAGGAGGGCCAGGTCAATCCTAGAGAACGAGGAATGAGAGTGCGAGAAACACGAGTATTGTTTAAGAGAAGGGTGTCTCAGCAGAGCCGTCTTAACAGCAGTGCAGGCCCCTGGGCACAGCAATACACTGGGGCCCCTACTCACGCATCAGCGGTAGGGGTGGGGGGTGCTATCAGTTGCAGCTTTGATGTCCCGCGGGGGTTAGGGGGGTTCTATCTTTCGTTCAGCATGTAGGACCTGGAGAAATGATTTCTGCTAATTACTCCTTTACTTCACAAATGGTGCGGGAAGGAGAATGCTAAACTGTAGAAGGGGACATTGGGCTGAATGAAGGGGCGTTGATACATGACTTCTCGGGTGAAAGGGGGTGTTTAATACACAGGGGAGGGGTGGATAGTGGAGTGGGCTTAATATTCATCATTTTCCGGGGGTCAGGGCAGCTTGCTTTACTGCAGATATCTCCAGTTCCTGGAAATAGATTTCTTAGCTTAACTGGGATAAAAAAAACTAGAGAGTCCCACCTTTCAGGAGGTGCTGGGGACTTGGGGATCAGACTTCAGTAGCCAGAGCAATCCACCGACAAAAATATAAAACTGCATATTAGGCGTGTGGAGCTGTAGCAGGGACCAGCTGCTTGAAGGCTGATATCTCTGGTTCTGGACATAGTAGAGACAAGCTGCCAATGTCCACTGAAAGGGGAGAGTCACAGCTTTTGGAGTATACCCTCAGAAAAACTCTAAGTCAGACAAAACCCTAGATATCTAGCTGGGAAGAACAATTAACAGGCTTGGATGGGGACTACTGCTTTGAAGTCGGATATCTCCCGTTCCCCAGGGCCGATTTTCAAAAATCTGGTACCCCTGGAAAGAGGGGACCCTCAGCTATTAGCCTAGGGCCTTTTTACTCCTGGGGCCCTTGGGCAAGAGCCCATTGAGCCCATACGAAAAGACGGCCCTGTGTCTCAGTCTCCACGGGTCGACCAGGCCCAGCCCCGAGACCACATTTGCAAAACCGGATCTCCCAGGACATGCAGCAGACGGGGACATAGAGAGCCTATCTTTTGCCACATCTAGCACATTATTGAAGTCCCCGAGACAGATGACAGACACCCCAGGGGATGAGGCCATGAACCCAGCAACCTTCTTAAGAACATCGGGAGAGTATGGAGGGGGCACATAAACAGCTAGTAGGAGGACAGGGACATAAAATAATCTACATTTCAAAAACACATATCTCCCCCAGGGGTCCGTCTGTATGGATTCCCTTACAAAGGGGACGGTCCGCCTAATAAGGACCGAAACCCCCCTTGAGGCAGACGTGTGCATAGAGTGGTATGCCCATCCCACCCAGGGTCTCTTCAATGAGAGAATCTTACCCCCCACCAAGTGTGTTTCCATAAGGCAGACAATATCAGCGGCATATTGTTTGATCTGTTGGAGTACAAGAGACCTCTTAATTTTATCATTGAGCCCTCTCACATTCCACGATAACACCTTAAGCCCCGCCATAATACAGCAAGAGTATAGTAGGTGCATCACCCCGCGGCCAGCCAATCCCGCCACGCACAGATTTAGTAACCAGACACCGCTGCTTATACTGCACAGAAACATACCAGACACATTCATAACATACATTTCCCTTCAAAAACCAAATATAGCCTAACAACCTCCCCCACCCCCCTCCCCGTATACCACCCCCAACATGTAGCATACTTGGATCCCAGAACTGAGTGTACATACCTAGAAAATAAGTAAACTAAACTTTGTCGCACCATCGACCTGTGCAACCACTCCTTGATAGGGGCCAAGAATATAAAGACTCTTGGAAATGGAGAATAACTAGAGAAAAGAAAAAAAAGAAAAATTAGGAGGCAGCTCCCAGCCACCAACTATTCCCCCTCGAAAACAAAAACAAGTGAGGGGAAATCATAAAGGCCCATCCTCTAGGTCCGTCTATTACCCAGATACGCCATACTCGGGTATCGTGAACCACCCACATCGGGCCAATTAAATAATAAACCTCCCCCCCGCCTCCCACACATAGGAAGAAAGGAGAGCAAAAACCCCCAAGGTATAATCATCAACAAAAGCATACCAAGTATATCATGACTGACTTACAGACTATACATATATCCTGTCTGAACCGCATGAACATTGTAGCGGGGGCTAAAGGAAGCATTGACAACACTCAAACAGGCCCGCATCCTATCGCCTCGCAATATCTAGCACATGTATCTTAAAACCGACAAAATAAGTAGCCATAAAAGAAGAACAGGAGAAAGTCAGCTTCCAGGGTCAGCCGGATATTCACTAATCCGCAAGAGCACGTCTCGCCGGGAATCGTCTGTCCAGCCACACCATGGCCTCACGAGGAGTCGTGAAAAACTTTGTTTCCCCATCCGCCACTACTCGCAATCTGGATGGGAATAGCATGGCATACGGCAGGTCAAGTTCACGGAGTCTCCTCTTGACAGGTATAAACTGAGCCCTATCTTTTTGTACATCCACCGCAAAGTCCGGAAATACCGATATTGGCGATCCGTTCCATTTCAGAGGGCCCTTAGTACGAGCCAGCCTCAGAGTTGTATCCCGATCACGGTAATGAAGGAACTTAGCAATAAAGGTACGGGGTGGAGCCCCCGGCGGCAGCGGGCGCATCGGAACTCTATGGGCCCGTTCAACAGTGAAAATAGGATTTTGGTACTTACCAGGTAAATCCTTTTCTTTGAATCCATAGGGGGCACTGGAGTACTCTTGGGATATGGACGGCTTCCACCGGAAGAAGGCACTGAATAAATTAATTTTTGAGACTACTCCTCCCCTCCATATCCTCGAGCACTTCAGTGTTTTTTACTGAGCCGAACAGGATCGATAGAGAGATTGACCAAAGGAGAATTACATATAATCTCACGGACAACAATAAAGTTGACACAAAACGTAACAGACAACTAAACAGTTGACACCATAACTGATTAACCCTTGTTAAATTTAAACCAGTCGTGAAAGTGTGTTACCATAAGAACCACTGAACTTCCTAAAACAGGTAAACTGCTCTTGGTGGGCGTCCAGTGCCCCCTATGGATTCAAAGAAAAGGATTTACCTGGTAAGTACCAAAATCCTATTTTCTTTATCATCCACTAGGGGTCACTGGAGTACTCTTGGGATGTACCAAAGTTTCCTCCGTGGTGGGAGAGCTGTTTGGCACTTGTAACACTAAACGGCCAAAGCTAGATGCTGATGCCGCGAAAGTATCAAACTTGTAAAAGCGCACAAACGTGTGCACTGAAGACCAAGTAGCCGCACGGCAAAGCTGTGTCGTAGAAGCCCCACGACTCGCTGCCCATGACGTTCCCACAGAACGTGTGGAATGAGCTGTTACTGAAGTAGGTGGCTGTAACCTAGCATAAAGGTAAGCCTGACGTATGGTCAGTTTGATCCATCTGGATAAGGTTTGCTTAGAGGCTGGCCAACCCCTCTTAGCCGCATCATAGAGAACAAACAACGTATCCGTTTTACGCACAGTAGACGTTCGGGATACATAGATGCGCAATGCGCGAACCACATCCAACGTTCCAGAATCTCCTGTTAACACAGGAACTACTATTGGTTGATTGATGTGAAAAGACGACACTACCTTTGGTAGAAAAGCGGGATTCGTCCGAAGTTCCGCTCTGTCATCATGAAAAACTAAATACGGTGACTTGCACGACAAGGCACCCAGATCTGAAACACGCCTAGCCGAAGCTAAGGCTAAAAGAAAAATCGTTTTCCAAGTGAGAAATTTAATATCCACTTGTCGTAAAGGTTCAAAGTAATCGGACTGTAAGAAATCTAAAACCAGATTCAAGTCCCATGGTGCTGTAGGTGGAATGAAAGGAGGCTGTATCCTCTTTACACCCTGTAAAAACGTATGTATTGACGGCAACGAGGCCAATTTCCTTTGAAAGAAAATTGACAACGCAGATACCTGCACCTTTAGTGTGGAAAGACGTAGTCCTCCATCTAACCCCATCTGTAAAAATAACAAAAGACGGGATAAATTAAAAGATGATGTCGGAAATTTCCGAGCTTCACACCAACTTATATAAGTACGCCAGATTCTGTAATAATGAGCTGCCGTAACCGGCTTCCTAGCTCGTACCATGGTTGGTATAACAGACTCAGGAATGCCCTCTCTTCTTAAGATGGCCTTTTCAACAGCCACCCCGTCAAACGCAGCCGCGCTAAATCGGGGTAAAGGAACGGACCCTGTTGTAACAGGTCCGGACGTAGTGGGAGTGGCCACGGATCGTCTGCGAGTAACCCGAGGAGATCCGAGAACCAAGCCCTCCGAGGCCAATGAGGCGCTATTAGTATGACTGTGACGGACCCTCTCTTGATCCGTTTTAGCAACAGCGGGAGCAGCGGAAACGGTGGAAACAGATACACAAGGCTGTACGGCCACGTGGCTGTGAGAGCATCCACCGCCACTGCCCCTGGATCTCTTGTTCTGGACATATATCGTGACACCTGATGATTGTGGCGGGATGCCATCAGATCCACCTGAGGGTACCCCCACTTCTGGATCAACCTCTGAAATACTTCTGGATTTAATGCCCACTCTCCTGGATGAAAATCCCGACGACTGAGAAAATCTGCCTCCCAGTTGTCCACTCCCGGAATGAACACTGCCGACAATATCACCTGGTGATATTCGGCCCATCTGAGGATCCGAGCTACTTCCCGCATTGCCATGCGGCTTCTCGTTCCTCCTTGTTTGTTTATGTATGCGACTGCCGTCGCATTGTCTGACTGCACCTGAACAGTCTGAAAACGAAACATGTACACTGCTTGTCTTAGAGCATTGTAAATCGCCCTGAGTTCCAGAACATTTATGGATAGCGATCTTTCGTGATTGGCCCAGAGGCCCTGGAGCCGATGACTCTGAACTACAGCTCCCCAACCTCTGAGACTTGCGTCTGTTGTCAGAATTATCCAATTCACGACGCCGAATCGTCTCCCTGCAGATAGATTGTGTATTTTTAACCACCAGAGAAGAGACACCCTGACTTGTGGCGACAATCTCACCCTGTGGTGCAACTGCAGATGTGATCCCGACCATTGCGCTAACACCTCCAGTTGAAACGGACGTGAGTGAAACCTTCCGAACTGAAGTGTTTTGAAAGCCGCCACCATTGTGCCTAAAAGGCGAATGCACAAATGTACTGAGACTGTGCGTGGCTTGAGCACTAATTGCACCAGATGACGAATGACCTGTACTTTCTGTTGTGGCAGGTAAACCTTTTGTTTTACTGTATCGAGAATCATCCCTAGGAATTGAAGTCGCTGACATGGAATTAGATGTGATTTCTTTAAACTGACTATCCAACCGTGCTGAACTAGTACATTGTACGTTAGCAAAGCATGCTGGAGAAGCAATTGTTGAGACGGAGCCTTTATGAGTAGATCGTCCAAATACGGAACAATTATTACCCCTAGGGACCTGAGATGAGCTATCATCACGGACATTACCTTGGTGAATACCCGAGGCGCTGATGAGAGGCCAAACGGGAGAGCCTGAAACTGGTAATGGTCTCGCCTTATCGCAAACCTTAAGAAACTCTGGTGAGGTGGCCAAATCGGAATGTGTAAGTACGCATCCTTGAGATCCAGTGCAATCATGAATTCCTGCGGCTCTAACCCTGCAATTACTGACCTGAGAGATTCCATCTTGAATCTGTGGTAAGTGACGTAATGATTGAGACCTTTTAGGTTCAATATTGGCCTGACTGAGCCATCTGGTTTTGGTACCAGAAACAGACTGGAATAATAACCCTGCCCCTGTTCCTGCACGGGGACCGGAATTACAACTGCAGCATTCAGCAGAGACTGAATGGCAACCTGCAGAACTGCTTTCTTGTCGTCCGACACAGGCAGTCCTGTCGTGAAAAATCTTCCTGTCGGAAGATAATCGAACTCTATTTTGTAACCCTCTAATACTAACTTGCGGATCCACCCATCTGTGGACATCTGCAGCCACGCCCCCTGAAAGCTCTGAAGGCGTGCTCCCACAATTGGAGATCCGAGATGGGCTGGGAGCCCGTCATGCCACTGGTTTGTTAGTGGTCTTAGTGTCTTGACGACGTGCATTGGATTGTCGAGCACTACGTCCCCGACCTCTTCTACCAGGCGTGACTGCTCCTGTGCCCTGCCCACGAAAGGGCTGAGTTCTAAAGGATTTGAACGCCGGACCAGAATATTTCCGTTTAGGTATAGTTGTAGGCGATGGAAGAAACACAGACTTTCCTCCAGTAGCCTCAGAAATCCATTTGTCCAATTCAGGACCGAAAAGCTTCTCGCCATCATAAGGCAATGCCTCTATACCTTTTTTAACCTCCGTCTCCGCCTGCCAAGAACGCAGCCAAAGTGCTCGTCGTACTATGACTAGCGATGAGGACAGGCGAGAAGTAAGCTGACAGACGTCAGTAGAAGCTGTACATAGATATTCAGCAGCTTCCCAGATTTGATCCGCGAGAAGTATAAGATGGTCATCTTGCAGAGCCGACTTGAGCTCCTTTATCCATACCATTAAAGCTTTAGTAACCCAAATGCCAACCAACCCAGGTCTCAGCAGCACTCCAGCTGCTGTATACATGGACCTTAGCATAGCCTCTATTTTACGATCTGCAGGGTCTTTAAGCGTAGTAGCAGTTGGTACTGGTATGGTTAACTTCCTTGTAAGTTTGGATACGGATGAATCCACCAATGGTGGGTTCTCCCAAGTAGCTGTCATGGACTCTGGAAACGGGTAACTCGATTTAAATCTACGAGGAATAGAAAACCGTTTATCCGGATTTTTCCGTGATTCCAGTAACATTTTATTAAGAGATTCCGAAATAGGGAAACACATCGGAGATCTCTGTCGTTTAGTAAAAACTACCTCATCATTCGTCAGGGGCTCCTCAGTTTCCGTAAACTCCAGCGACTGACGTACTGCTCTGATGAGATTGTCAATACCTGGGCTGTCAAAATCGTCACTATCTGACTGTTGCCCTATTTCGCCCTCCTCATACTCCTGTTCAGTGAGGTCTAGTATCCCAGAGACTGGAGAATTATTAGGAAAAGGAAATTTATCTTTCCCACTCAAGGTGGGCCTCTGACCAGATTGAGACTCTGGTAACTCAAATGGTCTCATTTTAAACTCAGATCTTGCCGCCTCTCTTTCTTCACGAGAGGCGGCCAGCTCTGATTGTAAACCAACTAATACATCTGCAAGTAAAGCCCATGGAGGGTCCAGAGATGGTGGTTTTACTTCTGAAATCGTATTTATGGCTGTATTAACAACACATGCTGTACATGTGGTGGATCCATCAGGCAACACACTCTTACAGACATGACATGAAAAATGTTTCTTAGATTTTGCTGGTGTCTTACTCATTATAAAAGACAGACAATACAAACTACACACAGACAGACTGCACGACTCAGTAATAACACCAAAGTTCCTGGTATATATCAGGCAAGTGCAGTGCCTGCCAGCAATAAGAAAACTGACCCCAAAATTCCCCTAGTACCACTCTTAGCCGAGATGTAATAAAGGAAACCTGGAACAGACAGGAGAACATTAACATATTAAGCATGCCAAATACTGCCAATGTCTCCCCCCCCCCACTCCCACGACCTCCGTGTACAGCACCGGGTCGGGGCCTGTGGAAGTCTGCATAGGGCCGTGTGAGCGGCCTGTACCTGTAGGCCCAGGCAGCGGGAACTCCTCGGCTGCTGCGGGCGGATAGCGGAAGCAGCGAGCGTGCTGCATAGAGCCCTGGAGCGGCCTATGCACACGCGCTCCCGCCCGCCACACACATTTTGCGGAGTGTCTGTGTAGCCAGGCAGCGCTGCTGCGGCGCCGGGGAGCAGCGGTCTGGTATTTAAGATGCTGGGAGCGGAGAGTGAGAGCGCGCCGCATGGAGCCGTGACGTGGCCCATGCACACGCGCTCCGGGCAGCGGTGAGTACCCAATACAATCCCCAACAGTGGAGCGGCAGCAAGAGCTGACCGCCCCTAACATACCTGGACCGTGACCAAAGTCTATGACGGGGCTTCTCATCCAAGCTCCGTCCAGCTTTTTGCAGGCAGCCTGCAGGTGGAGTGAGGGAGCTCTTTACAGAGAGGTCCGACACTCACGGCTGTTCTCAGCCGCTTCCACTGTCCCTGACCCACGCCTGTTAGAAGGGGGGAAAGGACGTGGAAATCCTTGAAAAGAAGAAAAACTTAGGAACTAAAAAAAAAATTCCAATACTTCGTGGACGAGCTCCACTATGCCTTCTAACTGTGTCGAGCACAGAAAAAACACTGAAGTGCTCGAGGATATGGAGGGGAGGAGTAGTCTCAAAAATTAATTTATTCAGTGCCTTCTTCCGGTGGAAGCCGTCCATATCCCAAGAGTACTCCAGTGACCCCTAGTGGATGATAAAGAAATAAGGTGAGAATTCCTCAGATCCGAAAGAATCACGGAGCCATTTTACGAGAAACTCTTCTGGAGCGGAGCGTTCTTCTTTCTCAGGCAGGCCGATGAAGCGGACGTTATTGCGCCGCAGACGCCCCTCTACGTCCGTGAGCTTTTTGCGCACATCATTCATCTGAGACTCCAAAGCATCAGTGCGACGACCCAACGGGCCAACGGAGTCTTCAATATTGGAAATTCGGGTCTCCGCTTCTCCCACTCTCTCTCTCACCCGCTGGAGGTCCTGATGAATAATGGAGAAGTCGGATTGCACCTGCCCAATTTTATCAGCCAGGCGCACTTCGCTGGCAGTTACCGCGTCCAGTACTCTCTGCAGTGCAGCATCTGGAGGGTCAGAGGAGACGGAACTATAAGCAGGAGATGGGGGCGATGCCTCGGATCTTGTAGTCTCCCCTCTCCGCTGTTGGGGGCCCTGGTCATGAACAAACTTATCCATCGCTCCTGCCGCCGCACCGGTCTGGCGACCCTTCACCATTTTGGACAGCACGGTGTTGGTTCTCCCGGTCCGCAGGACGTATCAAAGCAAATACAGGCAGAAAAAAAAAAAAAGGGCCGGCAAACGGGCGTCAGTTAAACTATAGATATGTATAAATAGCCAGCAGGGCCACAACCTCTGGATGTAGTGCACCGTGACCAACCACTTCAGCAGGGGCGTAGGGATTATCACTCCCAACCAGAGCTGCAGGGCATATATTACTGGTTCCCGGCCCTTCCCTGTCTGCAAGCTTGAAAGTTATAGTAGAAGGAGGGAGAGGGTCATATGCCTCCCAGTGTTCAGCAACTTCCCCAGCGCCTTAGTCCCAGTATAATAGAGGGAATCCAGAAAATGGCCGCCAAGGTATTTTCCCCATAGAATTCAGGGGACCCCACACTTCCTCCAGGCTTCCCCCACAGGAGTAAGGGTGCCTCACTTATATTTACTGGCCCCTCAAGTGTGTCCCGACAGGCTGGTGCAGGCTGCGGCGGACAGCGGAGCCGCACTTCCGGATTCGCGGGCAGCACGTCCCCGCAGCAGAAGAGGCAGCGACAGAGAGGTTCACCCGCGGCTCCCCCCGGACCTCGCAGAGGATCAGCAGGGCTTCAGCTAAGAGCAGGCGCTCTCGATTCCCCGGAGCTCCGGCCGGCTGCAGCGAGCGGCAAGGGAAAGGACGCAAAGCCGAACTTCCGGTCCCCACACGAGGCAGCGGCTCCCGGCACGGATCAGGGCCCGCCGGCGTCCAGAGCTCCCAAAACTCCGGAGACAGCGGCAGCAGGTATAAAGTCACTCCAGAGGGAGGCAGGAAGCACTCATGTAACGGTGGCTGCAAAGTTGGACCCAGAGGGGGATACAGGATTTATTAGCAGGATAAAGTGGCTGGAGAGCTGCACACTATGAGTGTTACTCCATGCCCGTCCTGGCCACGCCCCCGTCAGCGAGTATGTTTAGTTTAAACTGTTCCTGGACAGAGAGATTCCTCTTTACATGATAGGAAGGGTCAGACAAAGGTTGAAAGGTGGTGTCTAGTATCTAGCTGTAGGGTATTTTAAGAGTAACATTCCGGTGCTAGTTAGGAAAGGATCGCTCACTCCTGCGTATAGTTATGTACAAATGTAGTTTATGAACATTAACTGTATTTGCTGTAAATTACACATGCGGCGGGAATTCTGAGGATACCTCCCACCAGAGCAGTTGGGGAAAGACACAGCCCACCTGTTCAAATCCACCTATGACCTTTGCTATAATGTAGAGACACATCCATGTGTCCAATGAACAATGAGATACAGGTACCATTGTATTGTGAATGTATGTTGTGCTATATAAAGACCACCATTGCCTGGCCAGCCTGACTCTCTCTGAAGGCTTTCTCCCTGAATGCTGAGGACTGGATCCAGGTCGCGCATGCGAATCATCCCCACGTATGTATTATTCTCTGTAGCCATTTTGTTCGCCATTTATGTTCTCATTTGTTCGCTCTTGTTTGCAATTGTTCGCCATTGTTCACATTATTTTCTGTTATTCTGTTTAGATTTCTATGTTAGTTTGTAGTGTATAACTTGTATTGTGTTTCCCTTTTTCTCTAAACCATCCACGGCGGTGTTAGAGCTGCTGTGGTTTTTAAATCCAAACCAGGTCTTGTGTTTTCACTGTTTACTGCAAAGGGCTTTACTTAGCGTCTCAATCGCTCAAACAGCATACACATTGTTAAGGTTTTTAAGCGTTACATCATTGTAGTATCTGACTACTAAGGTTTAGAGAATAAGCATATTCTTACTGTGTTTATTAATAAGGTTTACTGCGTATCATTCTGTGAGCGTCTGCGCCGCTCGTGTCTCACTCTCACGGCGCAGCGTCCGCTACGCCAATAGCGTAGCAGTACGGTACTCGGTACGCCTATAGCATGCTTGATACGGAGCGTGAATCCGTGAGCGTACGTGTCGCTCGTGCGTCGCGCCCACGGCCTAGCGTCTTATAAATTTCTATATTAAATAGAACACAGTATGTAAATCCTATTTTACATACACAACACTAAGCATTTCATGACAAAATCTTGTACAATATACATTAGTGTACATGTCCAATTTTAGATAATATTTAGCAATTGATAATTTTTCCACCAGAAGTGCAGGGTGATTCCGGTATGAATGGTCGACCATGTTATGGTCGACAGTCATTAGGTAGACCACTATTGGTCGATATTGACGTGGTCGACATGGACACATGGTCGACACATGAAAATGGTCGACACGTGAAAAGGTCGACATGCGTTTTTTTACCTTTTTTGTGTCATTTTTTGCGTAAAGTGACTGGGAACCCCAATTAGTGCACCGTGTCCCCTCGCATGGCTCGCTTCGCTCGCCATGCTTCGGGCATGGTGCCTTCGCTCCGCTTCGCTCGGCACAGTTTACGATCCACGTGGACTACGATTGGAACGGTAAAGTATGGAAAAGTTCCCCAAAAGAAAAAAAACTCATGTCGACCTTTTCATGTGTCGACATTTCATGTGTCGACCATTTTCATGTGTCGACCATGTGTCCATGTCGACCATGTCAATGTAGACCAATAGTGGTCGACCTAATGACTGTCGACCATAACATGGTCGACCATGTGAACGGATACCGTGCAGGATACATGTGGAAAAATTCAATTCAGCCGAATAAAATAACACACAGAATTTACTGAGCAACTTCTCCAAATCTTCTATTCTGTACGACATATGCTTTCTGCAAATAAACTTTACAAAAATAATTAAGGCACATGGGGAAAAAAACAATGAAATCCTCAGAATCTTTTGCAATTATTTTGCTTCTACTCATATACAAGTATTGGACATGTGTCGGGAGCAGACAATCTACACATACTGTATATGGGATACGGTTACATTGCCAGCAGTTGGAATTTCGATGGTCAGGATACCGACGCAGGAATCCCAACCACTGACAATGTCGACAGCCGGAATCCCGGCTAACAGTGGGAATAAATCCTGTGGCAAGCACAGCGAGTCACCAAGCCCGCAAGGGGATTCATTGTGCTGGCCCCCTGCCGGCATTCTGCCGGTTAAGATCCCGGCGTTGGTATGCTGACATAGACAGACAGATGATAGATAGATAGATAGATAGATAGATAGATAGATAGATAGATGCCAGATTACTTTATTTTATATTCTACTTTAAGTTTCACTTATATAAACATTTAGTATGTCCATCTTAAAATAAATATGGCAAACAGCAAGTCAGCAATGTAATTTTGCATTTACAATTAGGATGCATTTTTATGTTTTACTCTAATTTAACAAAATCAGTGCCAACTCTAATTCCCAGAGGCAGTCTCAGATATTAAAGATTCACTGCTACTCATATTTGTCAATAGTTTTCCATAATACCACAATGTAAATAATTGTATTCTTTATTTTGAATTTTAATATAATTCTTATTCTGCGGGTTTTAGTATAAGGTAGAGATGTGCACCAGAAATTTTTCGGGTTTTGTGTTTTGGTTTTGAATTCGGTTTCGCAGTCGTGTTTTGGATTCGGACGCATTTTGGCAAAACCTCCCTGAAATTTTTTTGTCGGATTCGGGTGTGTTTTAGATTCGGGTGGTTTTTTTTTAAAAAAAACCCTCAAAAACAGCTTAAATCATAGAATTTAGGGGTAATTTTGATCCTATAGTATTATTAACGTCAATAACCATAATTTCCACTCATTTCCAGTCTATTCTGAACACCTCACACCTCGCAATACTATTTTTAGTCCTAAAATTTGCACCGAGGTCGCTGGATGACTAAGCTAAGCGACCCAAGAGGGCGGCACAAACACCTGGCCCATCTAAGAGTGGCACTGCAGTGTCAGACAGGATGGCACTTAAAAAAATTGGCCCCAAACAGCACATGATGCAAAGAAAAGAGAAAAAGAGCTGCAATGTGGTCGCTGGACATATATAGACCTCACCTCAGTGCCTAGACTAATTATCGGCTGCTGACGATTCCTCTTGCCCTTTCCTCCTCTGGTGGAGCTTCAGTGCAGGAAGGGGGAGGAACAGGGCCGGGGGCACACTTAGTTTACACAGGCACGGGAGTGTGTGAACGGCCACCCCAGCCTCATTCATAAGGGTTCTAGTTTCGGATGGGGGGGGGGGGTAGTTTCTCAGGAGTCCACATTGGTGGTACTAAGGAGCAGGGATATGCAGTGAGAGTTCTGTCTTCGACCTGGCAGTGGGTAACCACTTGTCCTCCGCTGCTGGAGCTGCGGAAAGGGGGAGGCACTGGGGAATAGGCCTGGGGGCAGACATGGCTTACACAGGCAGAGGAGTGTGTGAGCGGCCATGGACCAGTGCTCAGGAAATGAAAGGGGGCAGCTGGAGAGTCCATGGTCACCGCACCTGCCCCATTCATTAGCTATTTTGCTGCCGGAGAGGGGGGGAGTTTCCCAGGAGTCCACATTAGTGGTGCTGGGGAGCAGGTATGGGATGTAGTAATGTGACCAGCGGTCAGGAGACCACCGGTCACAACACCTCCCTCTACATTCCACCCTCTGAGAATCCCGGCAGATGGCATGCTGATTTGCAGGGACTATTCCCACTCATGGGTGTCCACGACACCCATAGAGTGGGAATAAAACCTGTGGCGACTGCAGGTCTCCAACGAGCCCGCAAGGGGCTTGTTATGCTTTCCCCCTCCCCCCACCGGCATTCCGCTTCCGGGATACCGGCGGAGGTATGCTGCCCAGTAATCTCCTGACCACTGGTCAAACATACTCAAACCGCAGTTACCTGTAGTGAGGGTTCTTGTACCTGGCAGAAGGTAGCCCCTTAGGGCTGAGAGGCAGGAGGGGAGGCAGAGTACCCATCTCTGCACCCTCTCTGATTCTGCACCTGGGGCACATGCCCTCTTAGCGGGACCCTTTCCCCCTAGTTGTGGCCATGCCCATACTAGCTTTTCTATCCATTCTTCGCATGGGAGTTTCTGATTTTCATGGTTGTAAATACAGATGGAGCCCTTCTCATTTTTGCCTTTAATAGGATTAACTAAATCAGGGTATTCGGACTTAATCCCTTGCTGTATTGACTTAATCCCCTGCTGTATTGTTCTCTCTGTATTGTATTGCAGCAGAGAACAATAGATGAAAGGCTTATGCTAAATTAAAATTTGGTAAATCTATAGAGATGTTAATTTGAGATGTATTAATGTAAGTAAAAATTAATCCATTGTACTTGGCGTTACCCGAGGAGCACCTGTAGCAGATATGGTAAAAAGTGACAGGACAATTTTTGTAGTTTATGAAATTATACAAACTGGAGGTGCAATCTAAATTTTTATCTGATTGTCCATTTGGGTGTTATCGTTCACACAACGCAAGCCACGCATCGGTGATGATGTCATTATGTCAACCCCTTTTTCATCCCCTTAGGGGAGGTTTATTAAAATTCTAAGTAGTTTTACTAGGTTCCGGTATGAATGGTCGACCATGTTATGGTCGACAGTCATTAGGTTGACCACTATTGGTCGACATAGACATGGTCGCCATGGACACCTGGTCGACACGTGAAATGGTCGACACATGAAAGGTCGACACATGAAAATGTCGACATGAGGTGTTTTTTTTTTACTTTTTTTGGTATCGTTTTTTGCGTAAAGTGATTGTGAACCTCAATTAGTGCACCGCGCCCCCTCGCATGGCTCGCTTCGCTCGCCATGCTTCGGGCATGGTGCCTTCGCTCCGCTACCGCTTCGCTCGCCACAGTTTACCGTTCCAATCGTAGTCCACGTGGATCGTAAAGTATGGAAAAGTTCCCCAAAAGAAAAAAAAGTTAAAAAACTCATGTAGACCTTTCATGTGTCGACATTTCATGTGTCGACCATTTTCATGTGTCGACCATGTGTCCATGTCGACCATGTCAATGTCGACCAATAGTGGTCGACCTAATGACTGTCGACCATAACATGGTCGACCATGTGAACGGATACCGTTTTACTATTTCCCACCTGAAGAATACCTATGTTAAATTTCATCTTCTTAACATATCAGGAAGTAAGAGAATTAGTGATAAGTCCGTCAGTCAGTCAGGGCTTTCGCATTTGTGTATATATATATATATATATATAATAAAAGGCTAACGCTGCTCCTCACCCTGTTGGGGGTAATGCAAGAGTTTTACACACTAGATGGCGCCCAACAGAGCAATTCAAGTGTTGCTCCATTCAGGAGCACACAGCCCCTGGCGCTGACATTACTGTTATGTTGTTCCATCATTTTGATGGGCTGGTTACTAGTCTCTAATGAGAGGCTAAATATCAATTTCTGAATGTAAAGTATAGAAATGTGGATATTTATGAATGTTTAAATAAAATTTAAATAGTACAGTGACTAAGCAATGAGAGTGTTTTCTGTAACTGATGAAAAAAACCTTGGAAGTGAAAATGAAATCGCTGTCAGATGTCCCTTGAGTTAAACATGATATACTATTCTTGTTGGTTGATGATATTCTTGCAATCTCTTCATAGAGTAAATCTAAAAATTGCTATAGGCACTGTGTCACATGCAATTGCTCTTTTTGTTAGTTCCCTTGAGAGTTCAAGTATTTAATGACACCTGCTGAAGTATTGCTGAAATATTAATAAATCATGTGCCAACTTCTTTCAAAACAGGTTAAAGCTCTCGTGAAAACATTGGACATGATTTTATTTTTTAAATATATTTTGTTTCAATGTCCTGTGGTGCAGTCACATGCGGCACTGGCTTTAGATGAGGAGATCCGTTCTGTGCTTGGATCCTCTGGCTCCCAGACCACCTGCAGTAATGCAGCAGATAGCGACCACTGACATCACTGCCGGCATTCTGGAGTGCATGCACAGGGGATCAGCATGTGATGCGAGCTTGCCAGCTTAAGCACTTCTGGTTCCGGTTGCATAACATGCGACAGCGCCAGTTACATGGTACATACAAAGTTTTATATTTGGTATAATACTATATATAAATAATCAGCCCTGATGTCACCTGACCCTCAGGATTCTTTAAACCCCTTATTTGAGCAATAATTTAGGAGAGAACTGTTTTTTAATGATCAGTATGGTACAGAATTTGTGGGATGTTGGACTCTGATGTGACGTTTCCATTTTACAAAGCGCTGTAGCTTGCTTCTGCCTCTCTGAACTTGTAGCTTTGCAAGTCATATACCAGGAGCTTAGAGCAAGCATGTACCTTCACATCATGCTGTCATGCTGTGGGCACAACCAAGGTACTTTGTTGTATATATTTTATGAACTCTGTATACAGTATGAGGCCCTGTGTATTTTATTTTATGTATTGAATATTGTGCTATTCAGAAAATAGCTAACATTGACGTTAACAATTTGGGCAACTAAAATGTTTGATTTAGCCAAACTGTACAATGCTAAATTCTACAGATGTATGTTGCTTATACATGCCGACATTCTGGTTGCCCCCTCCGGGAGGAGGCAGCCTGGTCGGCTATGTGTGTGGTATGGAGCTGCATGGTGAGGTGTAGAAGGGGCGTGGGACTGTGGCGCAGAATTGGGTGGGGGCATGGCAGTGGGATCATGTCATCATGGCTTCCGCCCACTACACAATGCCGAGATTACCGGCATTGTGAGTGAGGGGGCTGGGCCACAGTGACGCAATTCAGAGTGAATTGCATCATCAGAACTCCCCACCGGACAGTGACAACTGCAGGGGAGTGCGGGTCAGGGGGTGTCTGGCTGGAAGACTTGCCCACTCTTCCAGGAGTTCGGGAGCACCACCTGATTTTCAGAAGCCTCCCGGCCATTCCAGAAGAGTAGGCAAGTATGATATTGCTTCCCTGTGACTGAGACAGTGCACTCTACTGGACCTAGCAAGCCTAATACACCAGCAAAAGGATGATCACTTTAACCTCCTTTAACCTCCTTCTAACAACCTTTCATAGAGGTTACAATATATCAAACCACTAGGGGGAGATTTATCAAATTTATTAAAGATCACCAGTGGAGTTGTTGCCTCCACTGGTGATCATTATGTACATTCTATAAAATAATAGCTAGAATTTGATTGGTTGCCATGGGCAGCTTGTACACTTGTCCTCTTTAGAAGGTTTTATAAATCTGTGCGCACCCAAATGTAGGACACAACTGCAATACACAGCACTCCAGCAATAAGATGTTTAATACAGTCAAGCAACAGTTATTCTTAAAGAAAGATTTGCAGAGGAATTTAGAGCATCAAAGACTCAGCTTATTAATAAATTCAGCTACAGTAGTGAGGTGTGAGGCTGATCTTTGAGCCTGAGATCATTTTAAACCCCAAGGTTGAGATGATAATTGCCCCTCCCCCTTTAAGAAATAAGTGATTGACACTGGTAGGTGTTTCCTTTTTCCTGTATTTGTTGTCTGGTCATTCGTATGTGACATACTAGCAATATTTTAATAATTATTGGTATGTTTATGTTAGCATTGTTCGATTTCTCAAACCTTGGAGAGAGATAAATTCCATGGTGATAAAGTACTAAACAATCAGTTGTCATGATTCAAACACAGCCTGTAACATGGCAGTTAGGTGCTGGTTGGTTGGTACTCTATCACCATGCAATTTATCACTCTCCAAGGCTTGATAATCTGGGCCTAAATTTGATATCAAAATAAATTTTATAAATTGAAATGCCAACTCAAGTTTCATATCTCGTTATTTATTGGTTAATCATTTGTTAAAGAAGGGGCGAGTGTTGTCTTCAACCGTTAGGGAGTTTATGCAAGTTATGAAACTGGGAAACTTCTAAATATGCTAAACCTAATGTAAAAAAGTAAATGGAATACTATACATACTGTACCTAATAATTACTGTATGTATTGTTTTCTGTTTCCAGGGTTAGGAGATGAAAGTTGTCTTAAGCTGGGTGCACACCTGGCCGACGGATCAGCTGTTTGCCATACAATCTTACCAATCATCCACCTGATGTGTTTTGGATCTTAGGCGAGCATTTAAATGCACAGTTGAGATGTAAGTCACAGGCGATCCCTGCACCAAGTGTACTGACTGCCTGTACACACACAGCCAGATGTGCAGATATATCTGCAGATATATCAGCCATTGGCTGTGCTGCAGGGCTGATGCAATATGTATGTGAATGATGTTGTTCACAGACATATCGGGGGTACACACCCTCCGACATACTAGCTTTAAGCTTACAATCAGAAATCAGAAATGTTACTAACATGCTACATTTTGTATATTTTCTTTTTCCTTTTGGGTTTCTAAAATTTTCTCCTCCTCATCTGGAATGTGAGATGGTATTCCCTTATCTAAAGTGAGTTTTCTATTGCAGCTATAAGCCCTGCTCTCTAGGCCAGAGGTTCTCAAATGCGGTCATGAAGGCACCCCAATGGTCCAGGTTTTAAGTATATCCATGGCTCAGCACAGATGGTTAAATCAAATTGGCTGAGGTGCTAATTAAGTCACCTGTGGCCAGGCATGGATATACTTAAAACCTGGACCATTGGGGTGCCTTGAGGACCGCGTTTGATTACCTCTAGGCAGATATTAAATATGACATCATGTCTTTCTCATACACTGACAATAGTATTCTAAGCACATTATTATGACTAGATGTATACTAAATAAAAAAAGCACTGCTCAATATACCTGTGTATTAGTACTAGATTCCCTTAGTTTTGTGTTTATATAAACATATGACCCGAAGCAGGTGCTATTATTATGTAGCATAGGACCACCAAAATAATATTAGAGATAAGCACCTCGAACTTTGAGGACTGAGCCCGGATCCAAGTCAGACTCGGTTTTTCACGCATAACTTGGATCCGAAAATTATACAAAATGTCATCATCCCGCTATCGGATCTCACGGGTTTTGGATTCTATATAAGTCCCCGGTGATCAGCACCATCTTCACTCCGAACTTGGAGAGTGCACATGACGTGTTCCATCTGTGCTGCTGTAGTTAGGAAAGGGACAGGAGAGAGCAAAGGTAGGCAGTAAGGAGCAGAGGGGGGCAGGGGAGTGCAAAGGCGGGCATTAGAGAGCAGTGGGGGCAGGAGAGAACAGTGCTGCTTGTGTAGGTGTGCTGTGTCAGTCACTATGTAGGGCTCTGCACAGTACAGTAGTGCACTGCACTAGCATACTGTTGCTGTTTATAGGACAGACCAGGTGTTCTCTGTCTATAAGGGGCTGTGTACTGCTGTACACTGTTGCTATATATATATATATATATATATATATATAAATATATGTCTGTGTGATCCAAAGTCAAACATATACAGTATTTAATTGGTGCCTTCACTCTGATAGTGCGGCTGCCATACACTACTGCTATATATCCTCTGTGTGTGATCCAGAGCAAAAAATATATTTGTTTTGGTGCATCACTCAGTGACAACTACCAGTACTGGTGTACACTAATGCTATATATCCTCTGTGTGTGATCCAGAGCAAAAAACTATATTTCTATTGGTGCATCACTCGGTGACGACTATCAGTACTGCCGTACACTACTGCTATATATCCTCTGTGTGTGATCCAGAGCAAAAAATATATTTCTATGGGTGCGTCACTCTGACTACTAGTACAGTGGCTGCCGTATACTACTACTATCCTCTGTGTGATGCAAAGCCAAAAATATATTTCTATTATGTATTTGAAAGGGGTGCTCTTTCTGATGATTCTGAAAGGGGTAAACTGTCCATCCATCCAGGGACTCCACCCCAATGTAAAATTTAAATAATAAAAGCAAAAAACAAAAAGCCTAAAATATAAAAAAAAATTAGTTTGTGCTGTAACCCAGTGTTTTATACAAATTTTTATTTTATTTTCATAAGTACTGTGACACTGCCGGTCAGACTGCAGTGTATTATTTCCTACTCATAAACGCATTGTGCGATGCTGTCGGTGTAGTCAACCGCAGTGTGTAAATATTATATATATTTCTGATTCATTTGTGCGACATTGTAACTGCCAGTGTGTGGGGATGCAGTCAAGATCCCGCCGCCTGGAATCCCGGCGGTCAGAATACCGACACCGGAATCCCGACCGGAACAATCCCGACATATTCTCCCTCCGTGGGTGTCCACGACACCCATAGAGGGAGAAAAAATTAGCTGCGTTGCGCTCACCCCCCTGTTGGGATTGTGCTGGTTGGGATTCCGGTGTCGGTATTCCGACCGCCGGGATCCCGTCTAGCGGGATTTCGTACTGAGCCCAGTGTGTGATATAAAAAATACTTCTACATATTTTTGACTCATTTGTGAGACACTGTAATCGCAATGTGTGATATAAAAAATAATATATATATTTTGATTTAAATTAATAATTTGTGCTGTGTCTTCCCAGTATGCATCCAGGAATTGCAGCTGCTCCGTCCATCTAGGGGTGTTCTGTCAGTCCACCCAAAATAAAAGACATCTTTTTTTGTATATTTTGTGCTGTATCCTCATAGAATACATCCAGGCATGCTCCGTCCATTTCAGGGTGTGGTGTATGTAGCTCATATTCTTATTATAACTTATTATCCTATTTTCATAACTCTTCTTATCACCACATTGTACTTAATTAAAATTAAAATTATTAATAATTATAAATTAGCTACATTTAAATTAAATTAATATAAAAAAACTCTTCACACTCATATACTGAACTTTCTACATATTGAAGATATTTTGGAGGAAAATAAGAATTTGATTCTAATAAATTTAATTAAATAAATGAAATTAAAATAAATTGAAATTAAAATAAATGTAATCAATTTAATCTAAAATATTTTCCTTAATCATCTTTTTCTGAACTGAAATCTTGAGCCTTGCCTAATGCATCTTTTTTAAATACATTCTTTTTTCAATATTTTGTCATCCCATTATATACAAGGGCTGCTGCTGCTCCGTCCAGCTACCTCAGTGCAACCTTTTGGCCTAAACTGGATAAAAATAATATTGTGAGCTGTAAGTCATTCAGAATAGTCTGCAAATGAGTGGAAATGAATGTTATTGAGGTTAATTGTTCTGTAGGAACAAAAACACACTCAAATTCTGTGATTATAGCTGTTTTGATGATTTTTATTAAAAAAATCTAGATCCAAAACCAAAACCTGCAAGGGTGGTTTTGGCAAAACCAATACAGATCCAAAACACAAAGGAAATCCAAATCCAAAAACAAAAACAAAAAAATGGCCCGGTGCACACCCCTAAATAATATACTGCAAATCTTTATGTGCTGTATGTAGCAAAAAAACAGAGGGGATTTTGTCATATTTTGATCAAAAAATTGATGTTTGCAGCCCATTATCAAGGGACCCTAATTTTCTGCAAGTCCGTACACTAACAAATATGCTCAACACACCATTACATTGCAGTTAAATGTGCTCACCCCTCAGACACAGAGCGAAACATCTATACAGGGCTGGCTTGTGTGCCACACTCAGGCCTTTTATAGACTTGATTGAAAGCTGCCATAATAGTGTGGTGTGCTTGGCATATATGTTACTGTAGGGATTTGCAGAAAATTGGGGTCCCTTGATGATGTTGCACTGCAGGTTGGGCAAATGTAACATGTGGAGAGATTTAGATTTGGGTGGGTTGTGTTCAAACTGATATCTAATTTGCAGTGTAGAGATAAAGCTTTCCAGTATATGTGGGCTACGGTGCATGTAAAAGCAGCCAGTATTTACCCTGCACAGAAACAATTTAACCCATCCAAATCTAAATCTCTCTTCATGTTACATCTGTCCCACCTGCAGTGCAAGATGGTTTTTTCCCAGTTGTGTGCTTTATTTGGTTTGTTTAAAAACCTGAATCGGACCTGATGTGTTCAATAAACTTGTCCCTACATTACTGGACTGATGTCCAAATTCACTATTAAACTACCTCTGCATATTAACAAACATATTTTTTTCCCTCTCTTCTAACCTTTGCTCAGTCATACTTTCAAGACAAATTTATGGGTCACCCCCCAAAATAAATTTGCATCCTCTTTAGGAGGACCTCCCACTTATTTCTTGACTTCTTCTCAACTTCATTTTTCTTTTGCAAAACAACTAATTGTATATCTGACTCCACCCTGACTAGCCTTCCTGCTTCATATTGTTTTGTAACTTTAATTATTATAATAATATTAATACTACTACTACTACTAACACTACTACTACTACTACTACTACTACTAGTACTACTACTAGTACTACTACTACTACTACTACTAACAACAACAACAACAACAACAACAACAACAACAACTACTATACTACTACTACTAATACTAACACTACTACTACTACTATTACTACTACTACTAAAAATACTACTACTATTACTACTACTAATAACACTACTACTATTACTACTTCTAATAACACTACATGCCCTGGTATTTGTTTTATTTAATGTCACATATTAAATGTTTTCTAAAATTGAAAATGTATAAATGGTAAAACATTAGTTACTTTTAAAATGAACAGAGATGTACTGAAGGTAGTGATTTGAGTTTTTAGCAACTATGAAAGATATGCATCTTGTTACCTTCACTTATCTGGTATAGAAAACCTAGAATTGATAAGATGGTTTTGTAGAAATGTGCTGAGAGTCAGCTGTCACTCATTGTCCTTTATCCTAAAAGCCTTGGGCACTCAGGCATACTGTAGATTCATGGGGTGACATGTAATAGTATGAGATTTTTAGACTTTTGAGACTTTTAGTCAAAAAACATCCGAATTCGCCTGTTTTGAGTAAATCGCAAATGTAATAGGATGCGACTTGCACTCGAATTCGCATTTTTTCCAGAGCAAATTGCATATTTTCCCCTGTTGATTTCATTTCGCACTTCAAATTGCATCCAGATGTGTTCCCATTCAAAAGTATACAACTCGCAAATGTAACAGGATGCGATTTTGGAAATCGCACTTAAAAATTTACTAAAAAACGCACACAAAACAGACCACAGACCACTCCGTGCACAGGTGATCCATACATTCATCAGAAACACCCTTACAAATACCCCTACATCATCCAGGGCACCTGTGAGGGATTGAGCAATGGAGTTTTTGCAGTCAGGAGTTGAGCTGTGTGTATGTGATATTGCATGTTTGGAGGAGCTGCGCAGGAGGAGGGCACAGGCTGCGCACCAGATCCAGGTCCCCAGACCACTCCGTGCAAGGGTGTACATGGACTCCCTCTCAGATCAAGAGGTGGTGGAGCTGTTTCGGCTGAACCACACAAACCTCTTGAGCTTATATGAGCAGGTGAGACATGATTTGGAGCCACATGGCTCTGCCAACTATGCAGTGTCTGGGCTGCAAAAATGTTTGTGTGCCCTGCACTTTTTTGCCACAGGCACCATTCAGTCTGTGGGCTCTTGGTCGCTGGGGGTTACACAAGCCACTTTTTCAAGGCATTTAACTCAAGTGTTATATGCCTTGAAGAAGCTGTGGCACACAGATATCACATTCCCAAGTTCTGAGTCCGAGTGGCAGGATCTGAAGGTGGTATTCTGTTGGCTCTCAGCATTCCCTAATGTGCTGGAGGCCATAGACTGCACCCACATTGGGATTCGGGCACCATACGTGATGGGGTATATCTTTGTCAATCGACATGGGCATCACTCCCTCAATGTGCAGGTGGTGTGTGATGCTAACCTTAGAATTCTCAGTGTGGTTGCAGGTTGCCCAGGGTCTTGCCATGATGCCTACAGTATATCCTGCATCACTCATCCCTTTGGGAACGCTTCCTGCACCACACCATACCTGAGGCATGGCTACTTGATAGGTACATTCAAGTTATCTTTTAATGTGTTTCCTAATATGTCCTTTTAAAAGTACTGTTTTACTGCCTAACAATGCTGCATGACCCTAACCCATAATGGTGTGCTTATTTGGTCAGTAACACACTTATTTGTGCCATGAAGTCAACTTACATTACTCTACTGATTGTGCTTATGTGTAGTAATAACTGGCTGTTAGGTTCTGGTAAATAACTATACCTTAGTGTGTAACAAATACCTGAAAATAACTGTAATTATTCATTCACAACCACAACTTATGTTTTGCAGGGGATTCAGGCTATGGGTGTCTATCGTGGCTCATGACACCTCTGCATAATCCACAAGGCCCTTCACAGCACCAATATAATAATGCACACATTGCCACCCGCAATGTTGTGGAACGCACTTTTGGGGTGCTGAAAAGTCATTTTAGGTGTTTGATCCGGTCATCAGGTACACTACTTTATCAACCACCCAAAGTAGTGATGATCGTCCAGGCTTGCTGCATGCTGCATAACATTGCCCTGGGCCAAGACAATTAAGCAAAGGAAGGCATTGCAGCAGTCGTGGAGGAAGCTGAACCTACACGAGTTAGGGCAAATAGGATTACGCAGAGGGGGGATGTGATTCGGAATGAGATATGGCTGTATTTCTCAGGTAATTTGCTTGAATTTCCTTGCTTCATTTTATAAATAAAACCCCATATTCCTTACAATCAAGGTCCATTAACATACAGTATATTTTTATTCCCCTCCAAATGTTTAGGGTAATGTGGCCCACCCCTAAGAAGTTCACCCATATCTGCTGCTTGCTTGTATACATACATGCTGGTAAGTTATTGTTTTTACATATGTAAATATAAAACATTGATTAAATGTCAGTATCGACATGGATTTTTACCCATACTCTGTTATATATGTGCTTCCACGTTGGCCTTGCTTGTTTCAGGAAGAACCAACCAGTGCGGTGCAAGTAGAAATATTTTCTTAGTGGTACTGAGTGCCGAAAAATGGGCGTGGTCATGTGTTGTGAGGGGGCGTGGTCACATGCTGCTAGTGGGAGTGGCTACATGACACTAGTGATGTGGCCACATGACAGACCCTTTTTTTTATCTGGAGGCAAGGCTAAACATATGTAGTAATACCTCCAGTATAATAGAAAGATATAGTGATACCTCCAGTATAATAGAAATATATAGTAATCCCCCCAATTTAATAACAATACATAGTAATGCCTCTATTATAACAGGAAAATACAGCCACTGTTGCACTCCCAGTAACCCTGACAAAGTGGGAGAAGCCATCATGCTGCAATGCACCATGGTCTTGTTGCTTTGTGGTGCATTATAATTGTGGTAATGGCAAAGTGTTTGGCAGGTGGTACTGAGTACCCGCTGCCAAATTCTTATGGGTACTCCATACCCGAGCGTACACGCATACTTGAACCGCTGGAACCAACCTACGTTTGCCAAATGTACCGCTAAAATTACTTAGTCAAAATGCATATGTGTGGTTTGCAAAACTTTTTACTGTAAAGTATTTGTTGTGCATAAACATGGGTCAAAAGATTACAATGAATCCCAAATTTTAAACATTACGAAGATAGAAAATCACAATACAAAAATAACAGAAACCCTAATCTTAAATGTTGAGGCACATTATTTTTTGCTTTGTAACCAGCTGCAAGCAGACTTGTCTACTTTTGGGACCCCACCCATTGTTCTTACACTACGGCATGGGGGAGTAGTACGAGAGGTACTTATAAGTGTACTTGAGACACTACTTATAGTTGAAGGTGCATTCGGAATTATTGGTTGGCCTTCATCAGTAATGTGTGTGTGTGTAGGGACACTAATGCATTTGTTTGTGACCTTATGGCATCTGTTTGGGTGTCAATTGTTTCATTTTGTGCCTTAATGGCATCTGTTTGGGCCCTTAGTGCATTACTAATTTCAGATAGCCTAGTATCTAGAGATGCTGCCATCCGGATTCTGGTACCCTCAGCTACTCTTTCAGTGTGTGCTACTTTACGTAGCTGCTGGCACATATTTTTTAAGGTAGCCCTGCATATGGAGCATTTGTTGGCTTTGGGTGGCCATGAAATCAAGCTGTTTTGTTTTAAAGTGTCTAATGACCTTGCTAGTTGGTCGGCAGTAGGGGGTGGTGGTGTGCTTTGTATATACTGGGTTTCCAGGACAGTGGGTTGACTTTCTGTAATGGATGTCTGTGTTGTTTGTTCTTCTGCAGGAAATGCCTCCACTGGCTCCAAAATAATTTCCAGGTCCTCTTCACTCCGGTGTTCCTGAACCTGTGCCTGCTGGCGTTGCTGTGTTGATCCTGTGAATATGTTGGAATAGTGAAAAAAATTGTTGTTTTATGCAAATTTGGGAGTAAGTTATCAATTATGGTGACATCTTCCCATGGCCATCTACACAACCATGCTTTCATTTAGCACATAAACATATGTTTTGGGAGTATGTGATGTATTTTTATCAAGATGTGATAAATTTGTATTTCAACCAAAAAAAAAAAAAAAGGAGTACAAGTTATCTGGAAAGCATAGGGCTGCTTTTCATAAATATGTAATGATACACGGTGCCAGATTTGGACAGTATTAATGTAACAATTTCAGTAAATAAGGAAAATAACCCATTCCCTTTGGTAGTGTCTAAATATATAAATTACTATGTTTTGGGATATTTCTGAGTCTTTCAGTGGTGTTTCCGGTATGAATCTTCCTGCCAACATAATGGTATGATAGTTATGGTGTGTTTTGTGTCTTTTTGACAGGAGAAACTCACCAGCATCTTCTACAGTACATAGGAGGAAACAGATCAAATGCATGCCATTATCCACACTTATTTGTAGCATGCAAATTCAGATGTGAAAATGTTTAATTAAAAATGTTCAACATATTTACAATCTTGAAAAAAAACATTTATGGACAATCTTTTCTGCAATTTATTTTGGCCCAAAATATATTTTTTTTGTGCCAAACATGATTAATGTAGTTTTTTAGGTCATGACTAAGAAAAAAAATGACTACATTATAATTCTATACACCACTGCAATGTGTAGTTCTTGACTAATAAAAAACATGCTGCTGTGGAACTACAAGAACCAGCTAAAGCATTAAACAAATATTTTCCAGCATAGGTTCACATTACAGCACCTTGCTGGGATGTGCAGTGCCACAGCACCATTACATTGTAAAACACATAGCAAGAGCACCTAGCATAGTTTGTTAATGTAAATTTATTTTTATCTGCAAAAAGATGTGATGACTTACCAGCTTGTGGGGGTGATGCAGGCTGAGCAGTATCAGCTATGTGTAGCCCGGGAAGTATCTCTGGCGGTATTATTCACTTCAGTTGTTCCTCGTAGGCTGTAAACTCTATAGGTGCACTGGTACCTCCCCTTGTGCGTCTGGCCTCCTTTCTCTCCACAGCCATCTTCATTTTGAGCAGTCTTTTTATGCCGTTAAATCTTTTTTTAACGTTCACCACTTTTCACTTGAAAATGCTAAACGCATTAACTGCGTCTGTAATGTCCTCCCACAGTTTGCGCTTACGCACCATTTTGGTGTGGTGGCTAGCCTTCCCCAGAAGCCGATTAAAAACTGGAACCATTGCCCTGACTAGGACACAGTTTTCCTCATAGGAGAAATGCACATGGCGACCACTGGGAGAACGCCCTTCCTCACACTCCTCATCCTCCTCACCCTCCTCACCCTCCTCTGCGACCTCCTCCTCCTCCTCAAACTGGCCCCCATCACCCTCCTCCTCCTGCCAGTCGATGTCACTAAGGAGAGGCTCCTCCAGCTCTTCCTCTTGCTCCCTCTCAAAATCCTCCTCCTCTGTGTCAGTTTGCCTGCTTCCAGCACCAGCCTCCTCCTGCTCCTCATACTGAGACTGCTCCTCCTGACTCCTCCCTGCCACTGCCCTCATTGCCACCATGCTGTCTCTCTCCATGCTCCCTCTGCCTCCTTTTTATCTTACACTCCTCCCAGAATAACAAAGGGCAAAATGGTGCTGGAGCCCTATATATAGGGTGTGTGATGCAGATTTCAGGGGACTTAGCTGGGCTAATAGGTGGGGCTCGTTGCTTTTTGTGTAATGGTGGTGTTGTAAATCGCATTCTGGTTGGTCAGAAAAGCACACATTACCAGGTCATAATATCACGACAAATCACATGACCTCGCATGTTTCACTCCCGAATTCGCATCCTATTACATTTGTGATTTCGACAAAAAAAATTAACGCTTTCAAAACATGTGATAGGGGGCGATTTCGGAATCTTACTAAAAATCACATCCTATTACATGTCACCCATGATGTCTTTTTTATGGGTGTAGTATGGTATGCCGGCGGCCGGGCTCCCGGCGACCAGCATACCAGCGCCGGGAGCCCGATTGCCGGCATACCGACAGCGTGGTGAGCGCAAATGAGCCCCTTGCGGGCACGGTGGCGTGCTGCGCTATTTTAGTCTTCCTCCAGGGGGGTCGTGGACCCCCACGAGGGAGAAAAAGTGTCGGTATGTCGGCTGTCGGGATTCCGGCGCCGATATACTGTGCACCGGGATCCCAACAGTCGGCATACTGAAGACCACCCCTTTTTTTATCATGTTTTATAATGGCAGGCTGAGAAAGCAGCACAGTTTTCTTTGCCTGTTTATTACTGTGTGACTGTGTAAAACGCTGTGTCGCCCATGCAGTTTTACTCATTAGCAATCTACAGTTTGGTTCACTAGTTAGTATTCACTAATGCGGTTGAAATAACCTGTCAAGACTTAAGATGAGGATACGCCTATACAACCATACTTTTGATGCAATAGTTTGTCCAACTTAACTTCCATTCTGGAGTTCTGACCACAGTGTCGATACACACCTATACAATCATACCTGTAACCTTAATCCTTGGCATTCAAAATATTGAAAGAAAACGATCGTATAAGTGTACACACCCTTACGGTTCCTGGCTGCACAGCGAATGTTCATAAATTCCCATAATGGACAGGGAAGGGGGCGTGACTATTGTGAACAAAATAAGCATCCCAGGCTATCCTCGCCATTTTATTCAACAACTGATGAGGATTGAGTAAGTTTGCTCATTTCATTCCCCATCATGGGCTTGAGCTTTAGAAAAAGAAAGCCTCGTGCTTAGATTCTTGCCGCTTTAGTAAGAGCGATGCAAGATGTTAGTAGGAAAAAGAGGACCAAAAACTGCAGTTGCTGGACAAAGGATTGAACATGCCAGCAAGCCTCTGGTCAAAGAGTACAAAGCTTTCAAGGTAAAGGGTGAATGCACGTACCCCACTACACATGCCAGCAAGCTCTGCTACAGCTTATATCAATAGGGCAAGGTTGGTGTATGGCCCAAAGAAAACGTGCTGAACAAGCAAAAGAAGGCTGAATGTTTACATGAAGGAGCGCATGACGTAGCTTGCTTCCCCACCGGAGATTATTTATGCACGCCCACAGCGGCGGCCTTGATTTCACAGTCATAAGTTGTAAGAACAAATGTGCTCACACTCTGCACTGTTGATTTCACCGGCCTCAGTAGTATCGGATGAAAATTAAACAGTTGATAGGATATGATCCTTGGAGATCCTGCCTGGCATTGCCACAGTGCCCCTTTTATTACTCGTACTGGGCTGAGGGCTCCCTGCAGCTATCCCCTTGCCCCTCTAGCCTTCCCTTCCCTGGAGAACTCGGTTTGCGGAGCCGAGGGTCATCTCCTATGGCCTTGTGGGTTGTGTCCTGTCTGCCCACGTGACGCAGGGGCCTTGATCTTTCTCCAGGACCCGGAGTGAGTTGGAGCCCATGGTCTGGCTGTTTGCCGCCAGCTGCCAAGCCCTGTCACCACTAGGTCACGTCCGCTTCTACCTGCATCAGCAGGTGCGGGATCCAGAAGCTGCTGCTTTTCCCTGCGGTGTCCCACGCTATTACTGACTGCTCCCAGCATGCTGCTGCCTGCGCCTTCTATGGAGGCTGTTCGGGATAGACTCCACTGACCACCCTTACCTGGGACATAAAGCAGCACTTCCTGGACTAGTGCTCCTGCTCATTGTTCAGCCTCTGGAGGACTGGTGGTGAGTCCTGAGAGTTACAGGGGTATGGAGGGCCAATTTACTGTTTAATGGTCTTTCCCCTCTCTATATATAGTATAGCTCTACCTGCTACCGTGTTGTTACTGGGTCCCTGCTATACTGCAGGTTAGGCTTTACCTCAACTCCATCCTACACTGCTTTTTCTTATGCCAACTAAGGTGCCAGGTATCCTCACTCATGTTATAGTTTTGATTTTTATTTACAACACTATTAAGCTTCATTAAATATTATTCCACTATTTCTTTGAGTAAGAGCTCCCACCTTTGGCCACCCCTTGTATTTTTTTATTTTTATGTCTAATTGAGCACACCTTCTACACCATACAGCAGGTGCTAAGCAGACTGTTTGCCACTATACCGTACTCTTCTTAATTGTATTAATGAAGTTCCCCCTCCACTTCCCCATGAACACTCCCTTACTTATCCTCCCTTCACGGATTGATTGGTGTGTTGCTGTAGAGCCATGACCCCTAACTCCCCCTTATATTATGGGGGACAGTGTGCCTCATCACATCCCAGGTATCCATATAGCACACCTCTGTTGTCCACTGTGCTCTTCAACAATGTTTCAGCTGTAATTTCTATATGTGATTTTCTCCATTACTTACTTGATGGGCAAGACCAAGAAGGGGATGCAGTCATCTGGCTCCAAGACTCCAAGCATTGTCTTATTGCAGCCCAACTTATTCCACTATCTCACACCTGAGGCTGATGCTTTTGGGGATAATGATTGCTCCACATCGAATTCATCCCCATCTTCTGATTATACTGGGACTATGGCTTCACCTATGCATGCTGGCCCTGATAGGATGGCTGATGTCATGATGGCTGATGTGCTGGCCCATCTACACTCTCTCCCCACCAAAAAAGCTATTGCTACCAAGCTAAATTTTTTTGATCTTGAAAAGAAAATGGTGCCACAGTCAAAGCAGAGATTTCATCCCTTCGGGCGATATTTCTCAATTACTGTAGCTCACCAGGTGTCTGACAAAGAATATATAAAAGAATATTGTGGGCGCACTAAAGAAAATATTAGCTGCTGGTTTTGTAAACACAAAATGTATTCATAAAATACTGTATAGATAAATAATAGCTTTATGTTCTTCACAACACGACATAGAAACAATTATAATAAAAACTATGGACATGTGTCCTAAGACTTGAGACTTGCTACTGATAACATAAAGTGCTGGTTAGATAATTGCATGCATAAACTAGAAGTTAGTAGCCACTGGTTAGTACTAGCACATTGAGCTCAATGAAATGTTAATGAAAACAGAAGCAGTTCTTAGCTTATAAAGCCTGTTGATACTTCACCAGTATGGAGCTATTTATGTATTGTCCAGCTGTATGTAGAAGAAAGTGAGTCCTTTAGACAATTGGTATCCACGTCTGTGCTATTTTCCCATAAGCATGGAGATTGCTCACTCACTCACTCACTAGCCAGTTTGAAGATGGCCGCTCTGCGGCAGCTCCCCGGTGTGAATGTCCTGAGGCTCGGCTGATGTGAGCCTCGTATGGCCGCAGGGCTGAGTAGCAAGCCCGAAGCTGCAAGGGACGCTCAATCGCCGCGTTCCGTGACTTCCGGGTTCGGGGCTTCCGGCTTCCGGTTGCATTCCACCTGCATTCCACAAGCGTGAGTTGGTCACCTGATGCGTTTCTCCGCTTCTAAAGGGGGCAGTTTCATCAGAGGTATAGCTGGGAATGCTTAGTGTCTTTATCCCTCAAATTAATGGAGCATCTTATCAAGTATAGGAATTCAAAAGTTAAAACCTTACAGTTTGAAATAGAACATATTCAAGAATCACTAAAGTTGTATGAGAATAGTGCGGAGTTCTTAGAAAGAGCCCTTAGAGTCAATGATAAAATTGAAGAATATGAAAAATCCATTATCAATACTAAGACCAAGAAATTAGAACAAGATAGAGGTGATTACGAAACTGATACTGTTAGGACCTATAATAGGAGATGAGATTATTCCAGATCAATGACTAGGAACCCCAATAGGGAGAGTAGTAGGAAAAGGTTTCCAAGTAACATAAGAACTAGATCTAGGAGTGCAGCAGGAAATTGGAGAGGAGGAGAAATAAATCATACAAATCTAGCCCCAATAGGGACCCACGGGGAGTTCTACTACAAAATAGGTACTAGTGTCTCACCAGGGATGAATAATCTCCCGCCTCCATAGAAAGGGGAGGAGCGAAACCTAAAAGACCTTTGGAGAGTCGGGAAAGTATTCGAGAAAAATATAAAGAACAGGTCCATTTTTTGGAACAAAGCCCACAGAGAACAAATCCCACAAACAGACAAAACATGAATTATACAAAACGAGGGAGAGAAAGAGATATAGAGGATGTAGGGGAGGAAAATGACAGAAAAGGAAAAAATCAGAAAAGGTTATAAATACAAAAGGAATATTCAACCTATCCTCAAGGGTATTAACTGACTCTGAGAAAATGTTATTGAGTAAGGGTCTGAAATATGCACCCGCTAACAATCCAAATTTATTTAGCCTATTTGTGGACCTTAACAGGTTTACGAGAAATCTGAGCAGAAAACGTTATTTTGCCCACAAGAAACTGAAGTCCAAAAAGGAAAATGAAAATGTGTTTCCAATCCTTTTGGAGTCAGACAGGGAGGCAGTTAACATTCTGGAGGATCTTATATCAGAGAATACAGCTGGGGAAATCACCCCCATTAAGCTTTTCTTCTTAGAGGAAACTAATAAAGAGAGGGAACTTTTTAAGGAAAAAATCGGATTTCTATCCTCTACAATATAAAGGTCCATCTGTAGTGGGCTTTTATAATACTACCATGGAAGATTTTAGAAAGCTCTGTATGTCTGCTGATAAAAATCCTCTGCAAGATAATCTAACGCCAAATGAGAGAAAGGCCTTAAAGGTTCTAATGACAGATACAAACTTAACTATCAAAATGTCAGACAAAGGGGGTGGCGTGGTACTGCAGGATACATCAGACTATATCAAGGAAACGAATAGACAGTTCACAAGCTACTCAAATTAGACAAATTATTCATAAAAATACTCCGTTACTTAAAATTGATCCCTTATTAGAACCAGAAATTGGTGATAAAATAAAAGTGGTATATAAAAAATCAGAAACCCTCCAATCTAAATTGGCGCCAAGTATGATTAACTTAAACCGAAACATGATTGGCGTTAAAAAGAAGAGAGAACAACTAAAAAAGAGTTATAGTGGAGAACAAACCACCAGTGGCATTACCATGGTATCCGGTCCTTCGGACTGGCTGAGATCGAAACCTCAGGGTTTCTTCAAATGTGCTCTATCGAGATGTTTGACGTGTAAAAATGTAAACCCTAGAACCAAGTCATGTAGATCTAAGACCACGGGTAAGGTAATTGAAATAGAACAGTTTTTGAATTGTAACTCCACCTATGTGGTCTACCTGGTAGAGTGTGGCTGTGGCATCCAGTACATAGGACGGCCAATAAGGAAATTGAAAGTGCAGTTCTTGGAACATAGGAGGAACATACTTAAAAAATGCCCCTTACACAGTCTTTCAAGTCATACCAGTTCCTGTGAACTGGGTGCCATAGCCAATATTCGTGTACTAGCATTAGAACAAGCAAGAGTCACTGAAAGGGGGGACGATCGTTTTAACCTTTTGTGTTGGAGGGAGGCCTTTTGGATTTTTAACATGAAGACGCTTGAACCATGTGGCCTCAATGAAAACATAGAATTGAATAATATCTGATGTGAAGATATATCAAAACTCCTTGGGCTTCCACTATTGCCATCCTGATTGCCCCTACCTTTTCTCCCCCTCTTCTTCCTTATCTTCTTCCCTCTTTCTGTGTTTGGAATATATAAACTAATACGACAGTATATAATGGTGTTTGAAGAATTGTCTCTTCGTACCCCCCCCCCTTTTTTTTTTGAAGATGTCTCTGTTTATTCAATACTCACTTCAGATAAACAAGATCAAGATAGTACAGCTCATCTAGATCTCATGGGCTCTATTATACCCATATTCAAGATTCTATAGTTTACTAAGATATTCCTGTTTTGCTCTTCTGGGTTTATTTTTCGTTCTCCTGAGTGTCTATTTGTTTATTAATAGTTGTTCTAATCTATTGAATAATGGCTATAGTCATATTCACTTATAGAATTATCGGGATACATGTTTGCTCTGGGTCTGTGCCTAACAATAAAAGCAATAAAAACATAGCAAAATCTCTAGAAGTTATATGTAGATAAAGGAATTGGTCTGGACACCCCATTGTGGTCATATATATATTTTTTTTATGAAAACTTATATAGAGATGCGATTTATGTGCAATTTTTTTCCTTTTACTAATGCCTTTTAAATTATATGTTAGATGAATATTTAAATATTGTCTGTCTGCTAGTTTTCTAATTCAAATTGCTGGTGTTAGTATGTAAAAAGTATGACAATTAACCCACCACAGCTGTAATCAATTATGCACTTGGAGCGGGTATAAATAAAGACACTAAGCATTCCCAGCTATACCTCTGATGAAACTTCCCCCTTTAGAGGTGTAAAATGCGTCAGATGACCAACTCACGCTTGTGGAACGCAGGTGGAATGCAACCGGAAGCTCCGAACCCAGAAGTCGCGGAACATGGCGATTGAGCGTGCCCTGCAGCTTCGGGCTTGCTACTCAGCCCTGGTCTGCCCTGCGGCCATACGAGGCGCACATCAGCCGAGCATCAGGACATTCACACCGGGGAGCCGCCGCAGAGCGGTCGTCTTCAAACTTGCTAGTGAGTGAGTGAGTGAGAAATCTCCATGCTTATGGGAAAATAGCACAGATGTGGATACCAATTGTCTAAAGGCCTCACTTTCTTCTACATACAGCTGGACAATACATAAATAGCTCCATACTGGTGAAGTATCAACAGGCTTTATAAGCTAAGAACTGCTTCTGTTTTCATTAACATCTCATTGAGCTCAATGTGCTAGTTTAACCAGTGGCTACTAACTTCTAGTTAGGCATGCAATTATCTAACCAGCACTTTATGTTATCAGTAGCAAGTCTCAAGTCTTAGGACACATGTCCATAGTTTTTATTATAATTGTTTCTATGTCGTGTTGTGAAGGACTTAAAGCTATATTTTATCTATAAAGTATTTTATGAAAACATGTTGTGTATACAAAACCAGCAGCTGTTATTAAAATATTTTCTTTAGTGCGCCCACAATATTCTTTTATATATAGTTGTACAGACATTTATGGTGGATACCCAGATCCTCCATTTGTGGGCTGCCAGAAAATTATTGATTTAAATGAAATTTAATACTAAAGAGTTTCTACTCCACTTAGCGCCCACTTTTTCTGCATCTGACAAAGAAGATCATGTTGGGGGCATGTAATGTCAATTGCGGGACATTATCTCTGTGCATGCTCAAGAGATGAGAGCCATACAATGTCGATTGGATGATTTTGACAACAGGGGTAAAAGTAAAAGTTTACATATCCGTGGGATACCTGAAGATGTACACGCACTTACCAAGGTCTTCAATGAAATCATTAACGCAGAGCTGGACAACGTGAATCTCTTTTACTGTGCACATAGGGCCTTGCATCCGAAAGGTCTTCAGTTTGAAGCTCCTAGGGACATAATCTGTTGCCTGCATTACCATCATGTCAAGGAGGCGGTCCTTGGCAAGGCCTGGAAATTGGATGGCATTGAGTTCAATTGCTCCAAGATTCAGATTTTCCCTGACCTTTCATGGAACACCCTGCAACAAAGGTGCCTACTTAAAGCACTCACTGTCACCGACCTGGGTTCGGAGTGTTGAGAACTCGGGGTTCTTCCGATGAACGGAAAGAGGAACCACAGCTGGGGCGGAGCAGGGATGGCCGGATGTAGGTTTCCCTCATGCAGAACTAGCCGTAGTAACTGGCGTATAATGCTGAAGAATTAAATGATGATTTGAGAACGATGGTGAAGCACACAGAAGAATGAAGAATTTTTGAGCGATGTTTGAAGAATGAGAAGCTTGTGAGCGATGTTGAAGAATGAGAAGCTTGTGAGCGATGTTGAAGAATGAGAAGCTTGTGAGCGATGTTGAAGAATGAGAAGCTTGTGAGCGATGTTGAAGAATGAGAAGCTTGTGAGCGATGTTGAAGAAATGAATGAGGATTTAAGATTCAGTGTAACTCTGGAAGTATGAAAGGCGTTCCACTTGGAGATATCATGTAATACAGGAAACACAGGAGGTGTCCCCCTAAGAGAAACACTGTAACTCAGAGAATGTCCCACTGAGTGATACACTGTAACGCTGGTAGCACAGTGAATGTTCCACGGAGTGATACACTGTAACGCTGGTAGCACAGTGAATGTTCCACTGAGTGATACACTGTAACGCTGGTAGCACAGTGATTGTTCCACTGAGTGATACACTGTAACGCTGGTAGCACAGTGAGTGTTCCACTAGGTGATACACTGTAACGCTGGTAGCACAGTGATTGTTCCACTGAGAGATACTCTGCAAACGCTGGAAGCACAAGGAATGTTCCACTGAGAGATACTCTGCAAACGCTGGAAGCACAAGGAATGTTCCACTGAGAGATACTCTGCAAACGCTGGAAGCACAAGGAATGTTCCACTGAGAGATACTCTGCAAACGCTGGAAGCACAGGAGACGCTCAGTTAAAGAACTCACTGAATGCTGCTAGCACTGGTGATCATAGAAGAGACGATATTCAGGCGCCGGAGCTCTGCACGGCGTCTTCCTTTGAACTTTCCGCTCTCTCCCAATTGGCGGAAGGGGCCGATGATGTCACTCGCCCACCACGCACCCGTGAACACCAGGCGCAATGGCGGCGCCCACACCCCGGGAACCCACCGGAGGCAGCGCCAGCAAGACGCAACAACCCGGAGCTCACCGGGGGCGGCGACCGCCGGGAGACCCAGCGCACCCGGAGCTGTAAGCGCGGCAGCCGCAGCGCCGCGAGTGTGACACTCACCGATGCCCTTAAGCAGAAGAATATCAGATTTCATTGGGGCTTTCCATTGAGCATCCAAGCCTCCCATGATGGCCGGCAGGCCAAATCTACAGGTGCTTGAAGACCTTGACCAATTCTGCACTATGCTTGCCATTCCAATACCGGCTGTTCCGGACTGGAATCAGTTATATTCCCATTTCGACCCTCCCAACTTGCCTACTATGAGAGCTTCCTGGACCCTGGTGGGACGGAAAAAGCGAGGTCCACACTCTCCACATTCCATCCATGTGCCCTCCGGCACTTGATATTCTACCATATCTTCTATGATTATATGCCTTCTCCTCAGATGTCCAAGGGACTATCCAGATATGTATCAAGTGCCATTGTTTCAATGCTTATACCCTTATGACATCCTGTTTTATTGTTGACTATGCAGTCCCTTAGTCGCTATACTCAGTTTTGACTAATATACCACTGCCCTTATACTTATTGTATTAGATTGTTTCCCTTTCTCACATAGGAGTTTTCCATTATCCACAGCGGTTACTTAGTTTTGCCTAATGTGCTTATACAAGCAATATAGGTGATATTGATGATTGCTTAAGACTGTTCCTTTTCAGTTTTCACTGTATGCTCATTGTTTCTGTTTTAATTCCGGGGGTCATCGTGGCCACTCTACCACAGTTAGGTTGTTCCACGCTCCGACCTAGCACCATGGGTTTGCCATTACTACCGATGGATTCCAACAGAGGATGTATTGTCTTTTTTGTGTATTTTGTATTGTGTTTTGTTAACTTTATGTTCATTTATGCTCTTTGGTCTTTATCTTCTCTTCTATATTTTCTCTATTCCTTCTCCTGGTTTCTTCATCTATTTCTTATTGATCATCTTTATCACTGTCATTGTGTCTCCTCTCTTTTGATATTCTCATTCGTTGAACCTACCCACGGATATACTCCTATGTATCACTACCTCTCCTCTTATGGCAACCCCAACCCCTGTAGATATAAATCTATGCTCTTTCAGTATGAAGGGCCTTAAAATCCCTGAGAAAAGGTCCACATTGCTTCAGGACCTTCACCTGGTGAGAGCAGATGTGGCCTTTATTCAGGAAACACATTGTAAGCAACTGGCTTCCCCTAAACTCTGTAATTTTTACTACCCTCAAGTATTTTGTAGTAATAATTCAATGAGTAAATCCCTGGGTGTAGCAATTCTCCTCTCTCATTGACTACCTGTCTCTGAAGCTTTGCATGATGTGCTAGTTGAAGGTCGTTGTCAGCTTTTAAAATGTAAGCTTTTTAATCAGATTTAACCTTTGTTAACATTTATTCCCTAATGATAATCGGCTGCACAATCTTGGTAATGTCCTGAGACTCCTGGAACCACTGAGAGAGAGATTTTGGTCCTGGGCAGATACTTTAACTGGTCCTTAGATCCTGGCTTACATTTCTCCTCCCGGTCATCCCGGGTTCCATTGAGAGATCATTATAGAGTCCGTCAACTCCTTCATAATAAACTGCCCAATAATTATTTATCCGTGTGTACCCCACTTCAGTCTTCAAATAAGCAATTACACTTACAGTAATTCTTACATATCCATTATCAGTTTAGAAGATGGACAGCCTGCTGACATGCATTAATATAAACCAGTGGTTCCCAAACTGGGTGCTGTGGAACCTTGGGGTGCCTTTGGGCACTTGCAGGGGCACCCTGTGTTGGTTGTTCAGAACTAATTAAAATTATTTATGGTTAATCAATGTAATATGCAAAAACAGTGCTTGTGGCTTTCCAGCTTAAAATATGTGGAAGCGAATCCTGTCCCTCACCAAATACCTGCACCTGAGGATGATATACAGAATAAACAAAATTTACTTAATTTTAATGTTTTTCAAGCAACTCTTGGTCTAGGGGTGTCTTGAAAAAAATTCTGATACTCTAGGGTGCCGTTATTCAAAAAAGTTGTGGGAACCACTGATGTAAACACTTATTTTTAATTTGATTATATTTCAAACTGACGTCTATAACTGTATCTGTTTAGTAGAGTCACTATTACCTGAACAACAAGTATAATCATCATACACATATTTAATAAGTAAAATAAAACAATTTCAGAAAAAGTGACTACAAAATCAAATATATTGCATACTGTAGTAAGAACTTCCCAAGGATCATACCTGGATGGTTTTCTGTTGAGAAATATTGATCAACGTTTCATCATGTTTATGCTACGAATTGCCTGTCTTTTACTTTTGTCAGTAGAAATGTTTATAGCGTGTTAGTCAAAAGCTTAGACTATTAATAGTTTTTTATGTAACACTCATATATTATGCAGCATTTTACAGAGAAAATTTCATTCAGTCATTGTCCAAGTGGAGTCTACTACCTATAATCCCTATTACATATATGCACCATACAGTAAATAAGGTACATTTTTTTTGTCAGTAATCAATTAGCCTACTAGCATGTTTTGGAGTGTGGGAGAAAAGGGATGCCCCATAGCAGGTTACAAAATATGGCTGCAGTTGACCAATGGGGATCAAGGTCTCTTTCCCAGGAACCCAAAAGGGCTACAGAGTGAGAAAAGGTGGCTGGGTTTATCGGGTGAATATCTCTGGGGAAGAGTAGCTGATAAAATAAACTTTTTGGTGCCAAGGGAGGAGGAGGGAAGAGGTGAGGAGTGCTCCACAGTGCACCTTTTTTTGTTGCAGAGAGTATGGGGGTGATTCAGACCTGATCATAGATGTGCTAAATTTAGCACATCTATGATCAGCTTCCCTGACATGTGGGGGGACGCCCAGCACAAGGCTGGTCCGTCCCGCATGTCAGTCCCTGCCCCGTCATAGAAGTACAAAAGCATCACACACCAGTGATGCTTTTGTACTTCAGGAGTAGCTCCCAGCCAGCGCAGCTCCTGCATGCTGGAAGGGAGCTACTCGTCACTGCCCGGGTCGCAGTGGCTGCGTGTGGCGTCACACAGCTGCCGCCCCCAGAATGGTCCGGGCACATTTACGTTGCCAGAACACGCCCCCTAAATGGCAGCTAAATGCTGTCAATCAGACAGAGGCAATCGCAGCCGTCGGCTGTCCGGCATGCGCCGGTGCACTGTGGTGCCGGTACTTGCACACTTCAGACCTGATCGCTGCTGTGGGAACAAACACAGCAGCAATTAGGTCTGAATTAGCCCCTATGTCAGAGAATTCCTGTGCTGAATAAGAGTAAGAAGTTCCTGTTTGCGGAACAACAGATCTCAGGTGTAAACTGAAACTATTCTGCTGATTTGCCTGTGTGGAACTAAAGGGGGAATTCAGTTGTGGGTGAAGGGTGCAAGTCGCTGTGGCATTTAAATGCCAGCTATGGCACTGCATCTCACACCCCTCATCGCCCACTCAAGTCCCAAAATCACAAAAATCTGCTAGCAAACCTGTGGGGCTGTGAGCAGTTTAGTGCATGTTCGGGCTGACATAAAGTGTGGCTGTTGCTACACAGATTCGTTGGTGATCAGACATCTGACCATAATTGAATTCTCAACTAAGTGTTTCAACCAGTTTATCACATACTAACAGCTGTGAGAAAAGTTTTACTCCGGACCCTAGTTTGTCCCATGGGAGAGACTTATTAAAGTGAAAGTGGGTCCCTTATGCAGTGACTGAGCTGCAGAAGGACTTCAAGCAAGCAGGGGACCACTGTAAGGTGTGTATATGTATGGTAGGGGAGCATAATGGTATCTAGATGTAACTGGCAGGTACGGTGGAATGTTGTGGTAAGTGTGGTAAGTGCAGGTATCGGTGGATGTACCTTGATTCTGCTCCCGGAATCACCTCTGGAACCAAATATCACTGCTGGAACCCTAGGCAGAGGGACGAGGTACCCCAGCCCCAGATGACCCAACACAATAGTCACCACACGTTTGGATGGTGACATAGCACTTATTATTCTGGAACCACTGGTCACCGCTGCAAGATTATTTGTTTAAATAGTAAATACCATTTCACATATAAGGCAAACAATGCAAGGAAGCAATGGTGTGGCAAACATAAAACACAGCAGTAATACGAATATAGATGTAAGGTCACAGTATGTTCATAGGTATATAAATATATAAAAATACCATTTCACATATAAGGCAAACAATGAAAGGAGGAAATGGTGTGGCAAACATAAAACACAGTAGTAATGCAAATAAACAGTAGATGTAAGGTCACAGTATATTCATAGGAAACCTCATGGACATTCATATTAGCAATCATATAACTAATCATATAGTAATATCCTACACACAGTTGCCATGTCACAGTATTTGTCCCTGCAGCTGACTTTGCCCACAGCATATACTCAGTTCAGTACTACACTAAGTAGCTAGGAGTCCCATTAAGTCTTTTGGGGTAACACCTTACAATTTGTAGTCTTATAACTAGCAGATAAATGGGTGACTAAAGTCAAAAAGTAAGATATCCAGTACAGTTCTATAATACGGAGTAGTCGGTAGGACTTGTATGATTTAGGGGCAAGCAGTTCAGTGAGAGCAAAATAAACACTTAAAATCTTCCCACAGTGCAGATGGGGAAAGAGCATGCAAGGGACTGAAGCAGTTCAGTGAGGTATGTAATAGCATGCAAAAGCAGACAAGCAAATTGGTTGTTAATAAGAGCGAGCAAACAATGGCCTCCAGTCAACATGTAAGTAAAGGTACAGGCATGCAGGCACCCAAGTGATTTAGCAGCAGTAAATGAACAAGTTCGGATCAATATTGTGGCCAACACTCACTACTCCTCCCTTTTGGGGCTAGCACACAACAGAGGCTTAGCAAAGCATAACAGTGAAAACAAAGCCCCTGCACAACGGGTACTCTTTTTCCTCACTATCAGTCTCTGAGCGCAGCTCCTGTATTTACTTACATGCATATTTTACTCTCAAACTGCAGCGTAAGGTGTTGCAGAAGTAGTAGTAACCGCTTCAAAGTCTCTCTCGTTAAATAATAATTTTTGGGATTAGTGAAGATGACAGGGTAACAGCATCAAACAGGTTGCTTTTCTCTGGGTACTCATTCCTGGAGACTAGCCAAGGGTGAACTAACTAGAAAGGATCTACTGTATGTCTCTCTTTCTCTCTCTATCTATCTCTCTGTGGCTGTAGGTGGCTGTAGTAGGGGCTTCACTTTAGCTTATCAGCAGGTGTACTGTCCCATACCCTGATGGGATGGTATTACTATTTTGGAAACTAGTCTCTCCCTCTTGTCCCCTTATTGCTGTGGTAACAGCTACTAACTGAAGAGCTGGTGGGGTGTCAGTGTGGCTGATGGGAATACCTGCTAGCAACAGCTGTCGTCGGCCAGGTCCCTGGCTTCAAGGTTCTAATTACCACTGCCTCTGATGCTCTGGCTGTTCTTAGGGGCACACTGATGCTCTCTTCCCCGTATACTGTGTATAGGCTCCCACTGGGTTGTGGCTGGCAGCTCTCAGCTCCCTGTCTCTTCTCAGCATCACCTCAGCGCAGCATCACTCTCTGTGCTGTTACCTCAGAGCACACACACTGAATGGTAACTCCACCTTCTGCTCTTCCCGTTCTGCACCACCCAGTGGCTTCAATTCCTCCTGCTCTGCAGGTCTGCACCTGGGTCCTAGCGCTCCACAAGTTGCTGTCTTTTGGATGCTGGCATTGCCTAGCAACCTAGGCAAGGGGAAGCTGTTAACCCTTCCAGCTGCTCTGTGCTGGCTAGTGAGAAGTGAGGGTTCCTTTTATGGAAAATTTAGGTGTCTCACCCAGGTGATGCACCATTTCCATCCATCGTTCAACCAGTTTCCAAGCAGTTTCTATCCAATGCTGATGTTCTTGCACCCAGTCAGTCTGCAGGATGTCAGGCTCATCCACCATTGCTGCCAGCTCTGAGTCTTTTGGGAGTTTGCCCTGTCTCCCGAACATTAGGTAAAACGGAGTAAATCCCGTCGAGCAGTGCTCCATATTGTTAAAAAGGTAGGTCAGTTCTGAAAGGAGGTTAGGCCACTGAGTACGTTTCTATGTTGAAAGACTTTGGAGCATTCCTATTACAGTCTGGTTGGCTCTCTCACATAAGCCATTTCCCTGTGGGTGATAAGCCTTAGTCCGCTGTTTCTTGCAACCAGAGAGAGAACAAAGTGCTTGGAACAACTGGGACTCGAACGCAGGGATTTGGTCGGTAAGAACTTTGTCGGGGTAGCAGAAATTGTGTACAAAATGCTGGAGGAACAGTTCAGCCATTGTTTTTGCTGTCAAGTCACGTGCTTGTACCACCACTAAGAATCTTCTGTAATAATCTGTAATGGTCAGAGCATACTGGGACCCAGTGGAGCTATATTCAAGTTTCACATGATCTAACGCAACAAGATCGAGTGGACGGGAACTCTGCATTGGATGTAGAGGTTCTTTCTGGGATGCGTCAGCTGGTCTTTTTAGATTACATATCCTGCAATCATGACACCACTTGTCGATATCAGATCTCATCCCGATCCAAAAGAATCTCTGATGGAGTACTGTCTCCATCATCTGGGTCCCGAAGTGCCCCGACTGACTGTGAAAGGCGTTAAGCAACATAGCTTGCTGTCTAGGTACGAGAATTTGTGAGATGGGCTGGTGGGTGCCAGGATCAAGGCTTCCTTCATTTCATGTATTATATTTCTCACCGGCTGGTACACGGCTGGTGCTAGAGGCCTGTGTCTCTCTTTAGCTGGCGGATTAGTTCCAGTAGGGATGTGGTGTTGGACTCCCTCAGCCTTCCTGAAGTCTGATGGATGCTGACTAAAGGCTTCGGCATTCCTGCACACAACCTGAAGTATGCCCTCACGCTGACTCTCTGATGTATCTGAGCCGCCGATCTGTACTTCACTCCACCATCGAGCCTCACCAGTGGTCATACTGGTCTGTCCAGCTACCGCTCCCTTGGGAATCTTGAGTAGAGCCTCACCAAGGACATCTTGAAGGTCTACCAGAATTACTCTAGTCCCCGGACAGTGTCAAAACAATTGGACTGTATAGCTATGCAGGTTTAATATCCGTACAGGTACTTTCCCAAGTGTCATTTTAGACAGCGTTCACCGATTGCTGTCCATCGAAGTCACTGGGTTCCAGAATTGCCTCATAACCTCGACCCCCAGGGCCGATCTGGGTTTGGCACCACACCACGTGCTCAGAATTTGGTTGCAGGATGACATGTTGAAGATCGGTGATTCTTGCCTTTCCAACTTCTCCCTTCGTATTAGTGAATCTCTTTTGCCCCACAAGCAACCTGACTGTCTGCTGAAGAGTCTTCCGCTCCATCGGGCCAAAGACCACATTTCCAGTTTAAGAGCCTCCACCAATGCATCCGGGCAGTTCTTTAACATGTTCATCCCTAAGATGACTGGAGGTAAATATTATTTGTACATAGTGGTGACCAGACACCCTTGCTGCTCCATGTTAGCTTTGCTGATAGTAAGGTCAGCCTCCCAATAGCCTCGGAACTTGATTTGCTGTCCATTACTGGTGAATAGGTGTAACCAGGTATTCGGTGGGCTTACTATCTCGGATTCATCCCAGTGTCTCTGAATCTCTGCAAGTTGGATCATCATCACTTGAGAGCCTGTGTCCAGAAGAGCAGCTACCTCCACTCTGTTAATTTAAATTTTGAGGTGGGGACACTCTCCGACATATCGAGGCCACTACCCCAGCTTTGATGGACCTACTGATGCATCTCCTCCCTGTGGGTCAGTCCCTTGCCTTGGGGTCATGTCGTTTAAAGGATCATTGGAACACTGTCTCTCAATGTGCCCACTCTGCTTACACCGTCTGCATATAGGTCTTCCTTTGGCATTAAATTGGTCCATGGGGCGTCGCCATGATTAACGTGGCACATCCCGCCATTGTGATCCTTTTCCACCTTGATCCCGTCACCATCCCTTGCATTTAGCTTCAGCCTGTTCCAGACGTATTTCCTTTAACTCCTTCATCATCTCATGGACGACACTGGTGAGTGCCCCCATTTGGTCCTGACCAGTTTGTGACTATTGCATGGCGGTTCCTATGGAGACAAAAGGTTCATCCATTGGACTTAATTGTGAGTCTCTGTACGCTCCACCCTCAAGTGGGCCCGCCACAGTTCCATACTTGACATCTATATTTTGATTAAGGCCTAAAATGTCCATCATCGCCTCCTTGAATTCTAAAAAAGTGCAGACAGGGTTTGACTCCTCCATATCTGCAACTGGGCTCTTGTTGCTTCCCCTCTGGCTCCTTCTATGAGCAAGTTTATCATGGTCTCATCCGCTTCCTCAGCCTCTTTTGGATCTCTGGCCTGTATTGCCCGCATGGCTTCTTGTAGCCCCGGAGCAAACTCTCATAGGGACTCATGTGGTTGCTGCTTCCGGGCATACAGATGACCCTTTAATTCTGCAATTGTCTGGAAGTTGAAGAGACCGGCCAACTTATTAAAGATCCCATCAGCTGTCTTTTGCTCTTCATCAGACCAGGATCTTACTTCCCATAATGCGGCACCTTTTAGCTGCCCGATGACGACCTCCGTTTTTTGTTCCATGTTAAGGGGGTACAGCCTGCAAATGCAGGAGGATTTTCCCCAACTGTCAATCAGGCAGAGGCGTTCGCATTCCTGCGATGCTATCGCAGGACCCGTTCTGCACACTTACTGAATTAGGCCCTGCATCATATATATAATTTTTTTTCACAAAACACATGTGCCTCCTCCCCATGTTACTTAAAGTAAAACAGCTGTTTAATGTCATTTTGGCAAATTATGTCTTCACCACCCTCCTCCTATGTTACTGGATGTGTTGTGATGTTAACAATAAGTCTATTGAACACAGTAAGATGGAGCTGAGATTTCTCAGTTACAGAGCACAAACCACACAAACCGGATCCATGCTTGACTCGTTATTTTAAGAGCTGGCAAAAGTGAACTTGCTGCATTGGTTTTGAGATACATGGCAACCACATGCTAACATGTAGCTACTGTATAAAGGGGTTTTTAACAAGTGTTTATGTGAAGCGTAATTGCATACTTTGACTTTGGCAATAGCTTTGATAATCCCGTATTCTGATAAACAGTAATAAGTTTAGGTGCCCCTTTTACATAGTTTTATGGCAAATGAAATGGGAAGATAAAAACTCACCCTACTAATGTCCCAGATGAAAAGAGCCAGGTATACTAGCATCTTGTACACTAGAATCTTGTACAGAATTTGAATAAACAATGTGGATCTACACCTAAGTTTCATCTACAGGTTCCACTGGAGAGCTTCTCTTCTTTGGATCCTGATAAAGATAGATAATGTACACATAGATCTCTCGCTTGACTTATATCATGACATACGTCTTTCAAATTCAATGCACATTCATGGGACTAATCAGCCCAAAAGAAACAGCTACAAATATTTCAAAGTTAAGATGATAGATTAGAAGTCCTGTCTCAAAATCTTGTAATTAATTAAAAGTTAAATTATATTAGTATACAGTATATAGGTTGTAATTAACTTGAATAGAACATTGCAATTGATCTTTAACCTTTAGTTCAGTAGAGAAGAATACTTCCACAAGACAAATAACAGATGCTGCCAAATGTAGTAAAAGAAATGCAATGTCTTTCAATCTGCAAAGCACTGTTAGAGTATCAACATTTAGGGGGGAATTCAATCATCTGCAGTAATTTACCATGGCTAATTGATCCCCTGGGGGGCTTTTCAATTAGCCCCAAAGCCAGCACTCATTGGGAATTTCTTTTCACCTGCCAGAGGTAGGCCAAAAAAATTCCTGATGTCTGCTCCGTTTTTGCGTCTGCAGAAACACATAGGTCTGTGAACTTATCATGTATCCTAATTGAATTATGCAGGCATGTGAAAAAGCCGAAACAAACAACGAAAAATGGGCTGATTGAATTTCCCCCTTTTATAACGTATTAATGTGGAGGCTCACATCACACCTTAACACTGACAAGAAAGTCGTCAGGAGAAGATTGGGCCACCAGGACAGTGGGTAAATTCCCACTGGGCCAGTCCCATTTTTACCTCTGCTGAGATGGCTCATACTGCCTGCTGAGCTGGATGGCTGCTTCCATGCTTGGAGCTCAGCTCCGATCAGGCAGCATTAAGAAGTAGCTGGAGTTAAAGAAATATGGCCATGGGAGGGCATGCACTGCTGCAGCAGCTCCTCCCATGGGCCTTTGCGGAGTCCATGAGGCAATCCTCATAGCTCCGCATTCAGCTGTGACACATCAGCAACACAGGATCCGATAAGGGACGTACAGGGACAGGCTGAACATGCTGAACCAGGGGAGGAAAGGAGATGACACAAGAACACAGGAGAGATCATCAAGGTGCCAGCAAGACTGGGGAGGATGATTATTGTTTTTTTCTTTTTGTTTTTTTTAACAGTAGGGGTTGTGAGGCCAATTACTGTACTACACAGTCCCTATCCTCCCCCGTGGTGAAACACTGCCTTGTCTCTCTCCTTCTTCTGCACAGCAGGGCTCCACCCCATCCTCTGTGCAGTGGTACAGCACCACCCCACATTCCTCTGCAGAGCAGAATGCTGTTGTTCCGTCGACTTGTTTACTATCTTTGTGTGTGTGTGTGTGTGTGTGTGTGTGTGTGTCTATATATATATATGGGCTACCTGGCAGTGACCTCATACCAAGTTAAGTTAAAATTGTTTTACATATTTTAACATACATTTTAACTGGTATTATATTGCATTGTGTCTATTGTTTTTATCCCATTTTTTAAGGAGTTTTGCTGCTCAAATTTTAGTTTAGCTGTTTAATCATTGTCTGTTTTAATGTATTAATAAATTAACTTTTTATAGATCCACTCGATCTGGTTATTCATTATTTTATAGATATATTACATATATTTTTATATATCTTCTAGATCCACTTTTATTGAATTATTTTAAGACACCATTGGTCGCTATATCCCCCACCCCCCCATGTGATAGATAGATATATATATATATATATATACGATGAGGGGATAAGGGTACCGGCGACCTGTGTTGTTAAAATAGTCACTATATCTAAAATTTATGAGCCAAAAAATATTTAAGAATACAAACAGGTTTTTAATAGTACATAAGAGTTGAATAATACACAAAAAATCTTTAGTCACTAATAAAAGCATAAAAATCTCTATTTAAAAGGTAGGAGATCTGACTTAACTTTAAAAATAGGCAGGGGGTCAGTGCAGGGAACCCAACGCGTTTCGTCACATCCGACTTCTTTAAAGATGAGCGGGTTCGGTTCTCTGAGAACTGAACCCTACCCAACATCACGTCCCGAGCCCGGATCCGAGTCAGCTTGGGACTTCCCGCCAGACTCAGAAACCAATAGGAGGCAAAACGTCATCATCTGGCTATCGGATTCTCGCGGGATTTGGATCCCATAGAAGGAGCCGCACGTCGCTGCCATTTTCACTCCAGTCCTGAAGAGTGTAGAGAGAGGATGTGTCTCTCTCCTCAGTGTCTGTCTGTGTGGGAAAGTGGTGTGTCGACCTGCTCTGTCTTATGTGTCATTCCAGTGCTGTCTTGTGCTGCATCAGTCCAGTGTTGGTGTCTTGTGCTGCATCAGTCCAGTCACAGTGGTGGTGTCCTCTGCTGCCATATGTCCAGTGCTGCTGTAAAAGTCCAGTCCAGTGGTGCTGTGTTGTGCTGCATCAGTCCAGTGGTGGTGCCTGTGCTGCATCAGTCCAGTCACAGTGGTGGTGTCCTCTGCTGCCATATGTCCAGTGCTGCTGTATATGTCCAGTGCATTGCAGTGGTGCTGTGTAGTCCTGCATCAGTCCAGTGGTGCTGCTGCATTAGTCAAGTCCAGTGGTACTGCCGTATAAGACCAGTGATACTGCCGTATAAATCCAGTGGTTCTGCCATATAAATCTAGTCCAGTGGTACTGCCATATAAGTACAGTCCAGTAGTACTGCCATCTACGTCCAGCGGTACTGCCGTATAAATCCAGTGGTACCGCCGTATAAATCCAGTCCAGTGGTACTGCCGCATAAGTCCAATCCAGTGGTACTGCCGTATAAGTCCAGTGGTACTGCCATATAAGTCTAGTGACACTGCCGTATAAGTCCAGTCCAGTGGTACTGCTGTATAAGTCCAGTGGTACTGCCGTATAAATCCAGTGGTACTGCCGTATAAGTCCAGTCCAGTGGTACTGCCGTATAAGTCCAGTCCAGTGGTACTGCCATATAAATCCAGTGGTACTGACGTATAAGTCCAGTGGTAGTGCCGTATAAGTCCAGTCTAGTGGTACTGCTGTATTAGTCCAGTCCAGTGGTACCACCATATAAATCCAGTGGTACTGCAATATAAATCCAGTGATACTGCCATATAAATCCAGTGGTAATGCCATATAAGTCCAGTGGTACTGCCGTATAAGTCCAGTCCAGTGGTACTGCCGTATAAGTCCAGTGGTACTGCTGTATAAATCCAGTGGCACTGATGTATAAATCCAGTCCAGTGGTACTGTCGTATAAGGCTAATCCAGTGGTACTGCCGTATAAGTCCAGTGGTACTGCCGTATAAGTCCATTGGTTCTGCCATATAAGTCCAGTGATACTGCCGTATAAGTCCAGTGGTACTGCCATATAAATCCAGTGGTACTGCCATATAAATCCAGTCCAGTGGTACTGCCATATAGTCCAGTGGTACTACTGTATAAATCCATTGGTACTGCCTTATAAGTCCAGTCCAGTGGTGCTGCCATATAAGTTCAGTGGTACTGTCCTGTGCTGTATATTATTTACTCCAAATAAAAGGGTTATTAATATTTAATTCAAATAATTTTTACAGGGTTTGCCTTGTGTGGTGTAGAGGTACGCTCTCCTTTGCCGCATATTGTTATATAACTCCAGAAAAATAATGGAGAACAAAAATTTGGAGTATAAGATAAGGAATGATCAAGAACCACTTCCTCCTACTGCTGCTGCTGTTGTTGCTGCTGGGAGTCGATCGTCACCCCAGAGAGGAAGTCTGTCCAACAGTCCTTTGCGAGGAAGATGAAATATGACAGCAGTTATCCTGTTGCAAAGCGGATAACTGAGGCCTTGACAGCTATATTGGTGTTAGACATGCGTCCGGTATCTATCATTAGTGCAGTGGGATTTAGACAATTGATGGAGTTAGTGTGTCCCCGGTACCAAATCCCATCTAGATTCCACTTCACTAGGAAAGCGATTCCCGGACTGTACAGGGACATTAAGAAAAGTGTCCTCAGTGTCCTGAAAAATGCGGTTGTACTCAGTGTCCACTTAACCACGGACATGTGGACAAGTGGAGCAGCGCAAACTAAGGACTACATGACTGTGACAGTCCACTGGGTAGATGTATTGCCTCCCGCAGCAACAACATCAGAGGCACCAGTAGCAGCATCTCACAAACGCCAGCTCATTCCTAGGCAGGCTATGCTGTGTTTCACCAGTATCCGCAAGAGGCACACCACTGACAACCTCTTATGGAAACTGAGGGACATCATTGCACAATGGCTTACCCCACTTACACTCTCCTGGGGATTTGTGATATTGGACAACAAACAACAAATATTGTGCGTGCATTACATCTGGGCGAATTCCAGCAGGTCCCATATTTTGCACATACAATTAATTTGGTGGTGCAGAATTTTTTGAGAAATGACAGGGGCGTGCAGGAGATGTTGTCAGTGGCCCGAAAAATTGCGGGCCACTTTCGACATTCAGCCACTGCGTGCCACTCCTAGATGGGCCAGGTGTTTGTGCCGCACACTTGTGCCGCTTAGCTTAGTCATACAGCAACCTCGGTGCACCTCTTTTTCTTGTTTGCTCCATGTGCTGTTTGGGGACTTGTTTTTTTAAGTGCAATCCTGTCTGACACTGCAGTGCCACTCCTAGATAGGCCAGGTGTTTGTGCCTCACACTTGTGTCACTTAGATTAGTCATGCAACAACCTTGGTGCACCTCTTTTTCTTCTTTGCATCATGTGCTGTTTGGGGCCTATTTTTTAAATCTGCCATCCTGTCTGCAACTGCAGTGCCACTCGTATATGGGTCAGGTGTTTGTGCCGCCCACTTGGGTCGCTTAGCTAAGTCATCCAGCTACCTTGGTGCAACCTTTTGGCCTAAAAACAATATAGTGAGGTGTTCAAAATTGACTGGAAATGAGTGGAAATTGGTTATTGAGGTTAATAATACCGCTGTTTTTGTGTTGTTTTTCCCCAAAAATCATCCAGATCCAAAACCAAAATCTGAAAGGGTGGTTTTGGCAAACCCAAACCAGATCCAAAACACGAGGGAGGATCCAAATCCAAATCAAAACACAAAGCACGAAAAGTGCCCGCCACACTATATATATATATATATATATATATATATATATATATATATATATATATATAATGACACATATGAGTTGGTGTGTAGGGAGGAGTTAACATATAACTGAGGGAATTTAATATTGAGGGGGTCAGGTATAATCATGAGGGAGAGTGGGCTAATAATCCTAATCTTAATTTTCTTATGTTCATGCATGCTCTACACTGTGTGCATTATAGCCAACCACTGAAAAACCCTTATTGTTGTATAATATGCATGCAGTGGGACACTGCAGGGGGACATGTGCCCACCCTAGATAGCAGTGCCACTGTTTGAAGAACTTCAAGGTGTCCTTACCCTAGTTCTCGTATTGCCTTAGTGATATGGCCGGGCATGGCTCAGTCTCTTTCCTCTGTCTGTATTTTTCTTTTGTCTGACTGTCCCTTCCTTCTGTTTCTTCTTGCTGAATGTCTTTTTTTTCTCTGTCTCTGAAAAGTGGACAACTCTGTCCTTGTAGGAAGCACAGATGTTCCCCAGGGGAGGACTTTGCAGCGGCATTAGATTGAAGTCTCAGACGCAACTGCAGCAAAATATGGATGAGGATGGAAAACCAGCCCAGGACAGCTGCAACTGCATCCCACTCAGAATCAAGCATTATGAAGAGGGATCCCGGCCCCCCTCGACCGACCCCACCCCCATAACAGATCCTTTCTGCATTGAGACTGCTTTCAGAATTTTCCAAGGCTGGTTTTCCTTCCCTGAAATAGAGTGCAATATGCATTAACTATAAGCAAGGACCTTGCAAGGTAACAGGGTTATCACTTATTTCTTGATAAACAGAAGTTGCGTCAGGTCGGTGCATGTTGAGATCTTTATACATTGACTAGCATAGAAATTAAGTCCTGACCAGAAATGTATTAAGAGAGCAAGGGGCCGTATGCGGTATCCATCTGGGCTGCATCCTCTCTAGCCGGCGGTGCAAATGGGTAAACTCTAGCACTGTTCCAGAGTCTACTGTACATGTGCAGGTTCCAGGAAAAATAGTGCCGTAGACATTAAATCAGAGACTTTTCTACTGCACATGTGCAGATTGCCAGGAATCTGTCCACCATGCCAACACAGGCCTCCGGAGGGGTAAATATTAAAGAACGTGGGTGTGTTGTGTGGCCTTCCAGGTCCCAGGCCCCATATGCACTGCACACCCTGCAACTATTATAGATATGCTACTGGTCCTGACACAGGGCCTAATTCAGACCTGTTCGCTCACTAGGGTTTTTTTTGCAGTCCTGCATTCGCATAGTCGCAGCCCATAGGGAGTGTATTTTCGCTTTGCAAGTGTGTGAACGCATGTGTAGCAGAGCTGTACAAACAGATTTTGTACAGTCTCTGAGTAGCCCAGGACTTACTCAGCTGCTGCGAACACTTCAGCCTGTCCGGGACCGGAATTGAAGCTAGGAACCCTCCCTGCAAACAATTGGACACGCCTGTGTTTTTCCAACCACTCCCAGAAAACGATCAGTTGACGGCTTCTTGCTGCCAATCTCCTTGCAAACGCCTGTGTGAATGGATTCTTTGCATAAACCCATCGCTGAGCGGCGATCTGCTTTGTACCCGTGCGACACGCCTGCGAATTGCGGTGCATATGCATGGGCAGTTTAGACTTGATCGCCCATTGTATGAAAACGCAGCCTAGCGATCAGGTCTTAATTAGGCCCACAATCACAAGGAAACATTGCAGCTCTGGGAGGATTACTGAGTTTAGCATGAGTGCATTAAATTCAACTTTAAAGGACAAACTGTTAGAAAAATAAATGCTAGGCGGTGTGTTAGACTAGCATTAGCTTCTGCATCAACAGGCAATCAGGTACTGTCTGTCTCTTCTCTATCTCACAGACTGGCAATTTTCAAGCAAAAAAGTATAAATAACTATGTGTGCCTCCTCTTTGTTATAAAGCGTTCCTTTCAGTAGATCATTTATTTTCTATGATTACTGAGCATCACTAGTTAGTCATAGCAATGGAATTTAGTGCAAGTCTGAAAGCATATCTTGCAGGAATATATAAACTTTCTTGCCCACTCTCTAAACAAGTCTACCACATTCCATCGGCTGACCCATGAAATGGAAGGGACACAGATCATGATGATGCATATGATGCAATTCAATATGAATTGCAACATCACGGCCCTACCTCCAGCATTGCAAAGCTTGAAACCCTTGAAAACATCTCAGGGGGTAGGGTGGTAAGTGGTGATGAAATTCCCCTAAACATTTCTCTGTGGCTGTGGATCTGCCTTCAAGAATGCAGTCAGGCTTACTGACATTCCTGCTGCCCCATGCCGTGCCCCCTGCTATTCAATGCCCAGATTACCAGCATTGTACAGTGGGGCGCGATTGAATCGTGTCCTTGGCCCCAGGGGCTGGCTGGGTAGGGGGGCAGGGTGCCATCTGCCACCCGCACAGTGCAATTTAAGAGTTCCAGGGCCACCTGACTGCGAATTCCCAGTAAAAAGCTGGCCCGCTTGCTTGAGTCTGCACCCCAGGCTGAAAGTTGCCAGCCAGCCCCTGCTTGGCCCCCCTGGACTGCCCACTATGATGGACGACTGAGAGGGGCTGTGAGATGCTGAGGGGGGTGAGGCTGGATCCGGAAGACTTACCTACTTTTCAAGGGGGGGGGCGGAAGCGCCATCCAATTTTTGGAAGACTAGGCAAGTATGGTGCAGGCACTGCAGTGAAGATTAGTGGAAATGGAATTATTGGTTCTGTTTATTTCTATTATCTCAGCCCTGTTTCCCACTGACACCCAGTGGCTTTGCTGGAAGTCTCTGTCATTCTGTGACACCCAGTGGCTTTGCTGGAAGTCTCTGTCACTTTGTAAAGGTTTTTCTGCACAGACGCCTGTATTAATCTCAAAGTGTCTTCCCTCAGCCCTGATCACTCTGCTTTCCGAGATGACATGGTAAAAAAAAAAGGCGCCCTTTCTTTGCCCTTCTCATCTATTTTCGTTATTGACAGTGTGATTTTACCTGTCTACACCTCTCAAGATGGCTGCCACAGCAGTTCTCTTCACACTTCCTCAACCAGCTGCCTCTCTATCAACTATCCCCTGCCTTACCAATTGACCCCTCCTGGCTCCCATCTCTTCTTGCGCATGCACACAATGCTGCTTCTGTGCTTGTGCCTGTGCAGTAAAGCACAATGCTGTATGGGAGCCATAATATCCCATATATAGATGTTTGCCTCACTGTGGGGCAAATGTATTAAGTCTGGAGAATTGATATAGCAGTGATAAAGTAGAGATAAGTGAAAGGTGATAACACACCAGGCAATCAGCTCCAATATTTAAATTTACAGTTAGGAGCTGATTGGCTGGTGCGTTATCACCTTGCACTTATCACTGCTTGATCACTATCTTCAGTAGTGATGAGCGGGTTCGGTTCGTCGGGATCCGAATCCCCCCGAACTTCACCTTTTTTTACACGGTTTTGAGGAGACTCGGATCCTCCCGCCTTGCTCGGTTAACCCGAGCGCGCCCGAACGTCATCATTCCGTGGTCGGATTCTCGCGAGATTCGTATTCTATATAAGGAGCCGCGCATCATCCGCCATTTTTCACTCGTGCATTGGAGATGATCGTGAGAGGAATTTTGCTGACCACCAGTATAACTATATATATAGCAGTACGGTACAGTAGTTCAGTTTTGCAAAGTTTGCTGACCACCAGTATATAATATATAGCAGTACGGTACAGTAGGCCACTGCTCTACCTACCTCTGTGTTGTCAAGTATACTATCCATCCATACCTGTGGTGCATTTCAGTTTTGCACAGTTTGCTGACCACCAGTATATAATATATAGCAGTACGGTACAGTAGGCCACTGCTCTACCTACCTCTGTGTCGTCAAGTATACTATCCATCCATACCTGTGGTGCATTTCAGTTTTGCACAGTTTGCTGACCACCAGTATATAATATATAGCAGTACGGTACAGTAGGCCACTGCTCTACCTACCTCTGTGTCGTCAAGTATACTATCCATCCATACCTGTGGTGCATTTCAGTTTTGCACAGTTTGCTGACCACCAGTATATAATATATAGCAGTACGGTACAGTAGGCCACTACTCTACCTACCACTGTGTCGTCAAGTATAATATCCATCCATACATGTCGTGCATTTCAATTTTGCACAGTTTGCTGACCACCAGTATAGAATATATAGCAGTACAGTACAGTAGGCAACTGCTCTATCCACCTCTGTGTCGTCAATTATACTATCCATCCATACCTGTGGTGCATTTCAGTTTTGCACAGTTTTCTGACCACCAATATATAATATATAGCAGTACGGTACAGTAGGCCACTGCTCTACCTACCTCTGTGTCGTCAAGTATACTATCCATCCATACCTGTGGTGCATTTCAGTTTTGCACAGTTTGCTGACCTCCAGTATATAATATATAGCAGTACGGTACAGTAGGCCACTGCTCTACCTACCTCTGTGTTGTCAAGTATACTATCCATCCATACCTGTGGTGCATTTCAGTTTTGCACAGTTTGCTGACCACCAGTATATAATATATAGCAGTACGGTACAGTAGGCCACTGCTCTACCTACCTCTGTGTCGTCAAATATACTATCCATCCATACCTGTGGTGCATTTCAGTTTTGCACAGTTTGCTGACCACCAATATATTATATATAGCAGTACGGTACAGTAGGCCACTGCTCTAACTAACTCTGTGTCGTCAAGTATACTATCCCATCCACACCTGTGGTGCATTTCAGTTGTGCGCAGTATATATAGTAGTAGGCCATTGCTATTGATATATTACTGGCATATAATTCCACACATTAAAAAATGGAGAACAAAAATGTGGAGGGTAAAATAGGGAAAGATCAAGATCCACTTCCACCTTGTGCTGAAGCTGCTGCCACTACTCATGGCCGAGACGATGAAATGCCATCAACGTCGTCTGCCAAGGCCGATGCCCAATGTCATAGTAGAGAGCATGTAAAATCCAAAAAAATAAAGCTCAGTAAAATGACCCAAAAATCTAAATCAAAATCGTCTGAGGAGAAGCGTAAACTTGCCAATATGCCATTTACGACACGGGGTGGCAAGGAACGGCTAAGGGCCTGGCCTATGTTCATGGCTAGTGGATCAGCTTCACATGAGGATGGAAGCACTCATCCTCCTGCAAGAAAAATGAAAAGAGTTAAGATGGCAAAAGCACAGCAAGAACTGTGCGTTCTTCTAAATCACAAATCCCCAAGGAAAGTCCAATTGTGTCGGTTGCGATGCCTGACCTTCCCAACACTGGACGGGAAGAGGTGGCGCCTTCCACCATTTGCACGCCCCCTGCAAGTGCTGGAAGGAGCACCCGCAGTCCAGTTCCTGATAGTCAAATTGAAGATGTCACGGTTGAAGTACACCAGGATGAGTATATGGGTGTTGCTGGCGCTGGGGAGGAAATTGACAAGGAGGATTCTGATGGTGAGGTGGTTTGTTTAAGTCAGGCACCCGGGGAGACACCTGTTGTCCGTGGGACAAATATGGCCATTGACATGCCTAATCGAAATACAAAAAAAATCACCTATTCGGTGTGGAATTTTTTCAAAATAAATGCGGACAACTCATGTCAAGCCGTGTGTTGCCTTTGTCAAGCTGTAATAAGTAGGGGTAAGGACGTTAACCACCTAGGAACATCCTCCCTTATACGTCACCTGGAGTGCATTCATCAGAAGTCAGTGACAAGTTCAAAAACTTTGGGTGACAGCGGAAGCAGTCCACTGACCACTAAATCCCTTCCTCTTGTAACCAAGCTCCTGCAAACCACACCACCAACTCCCTCAGTATCAATTTCCTCCTTAGACAGGAAAGCCAATAGTCCTGCAGACTATGTCACTGTCAAGTCTGACGAGTCCTCTCCTGCCTGGGATTCCTCCTATGCATCCTTGAGTGTAACGCCTACTGCTGCTGGCGCTGCTGTTGTTGCTGCTGGGAGTCGATTGTCATCCCAGAGGGGAAGTCGGAAGACCACTTGTACTACTTCCAGTAAGCAATTGACTGTCCAACAGTCCTTTGCGAGGAAGATGAAATATCACAGCAGTCATCCTGGGTGGTGAGAAACGTGTTTCTGGTATCCACCGTAAATTCACAGGGAACTAGAGAATTGATTGAGGTACTGTGTCCCCGGTACCAAATACCATCTAGGTTCCATTTCTCTAGGCAGGCGATACCAAAAATGTACACAGACGTCAGAAAAAGAGTCACCAGTGTCCTAAAAAATGCAGTTGTACCCAATGTCCACTTAACCACGGACATGTGGACATGTGGAGCAGGGCAGACTCAGGACTATATGACTGTGACAGCCCACTGGGTAGATGTATTGCCTCCCGCAGCAAGAACAGCAGCGACGGCACCAGTAGCAGCATCTCGCAAACGCCAACTCGTTCCTAGGCAGGCTACGCTTTGTATCACCACTTACCATAAGAGGCACAAGGCTGACAACCTGAGGAACATCATCGCAGAATGGCTTACCACAATTGGACTCTCCTGGGGAATTGTGACATCGGACAACACCACCAATATTGTGCGTGCATTACATGTGGGCAAATTCCAGCACGTCCCATGTTTTGCACATACATTGAATTTGGTGGTGCAGAATTTTTAAAAAACAACAGGGGCATGCAAGAGATGCTGTCGGTGGCCCGAAGAATTGCGGGCCACTTTCGGCATTCCTCCACCGCGTGCCGAAGACTGGAGCACCAGCAAACAGTCCTGAACCTGCCCTGCCATCATCTGAAGCAAGAGCTGGTAACGAGGTGGAATTCAACCCTCTATATGCTTCAGAGGATGGAGGAGCAGCAAAAGGCCATTCAAGCCTATACATCTGCCTACGATATAGGCAAAGGAGGGGGAATGCACCTGACTCAAGCGCAGTGGAGAATGATTTCAACGTTGTGCAATGTTCTGCAACCCTTTGAATTTGCCACATGTGAAGTCAGTTCAGACACTGCCAGCCTGAGTCAGGTCATTCCCCTCATCAGGCTTTTGCAGAAGAATCCACCAGAGAAAAAGCGCCCAGCTGAGCCTGTGTTGAAATGCTGCCTGCTGCTCTCAATAGAATAGAGTATTAGCAAACCCTAAACAAATAAAGGGAAAAAAGGAAAAGAGAGCTCAAGCAGACTAAACTTGTAATTACAACAGATTTATTCATAAAATATGCTAAATCACACCAGGTTTAAAATATTTTTTTATAAGAACTAATGATATATATATACAATATGTGTCAAATAAGAATCCACACTAAAAATTATATTATAACAGTCCCACAGTACTAGTGCACTAGTAGATGACACAATAACCGGTATATGATCCTTAATAGAACCAGTACATCCTTCAGTTCATTTGCAGAGTGTTAACAGCTGATGGTTTACACAGGAGTTTTCATGTGGCACTTTAGTAACAGTTTCCAAAATGAAGGCCCTCATTCCGAGTTGATCGCTCGCAAGGCGAATTTAGCAGAGTTGCTCAGGCTAAGCCTACGCCTACTGGGAGTGTATCTTAGCTTCTTAAAATTGCGACCGATGTATTCGCAATATTGCGATTACAAACTACTTAGCAGTTTCAGAGTAGCTTCAGACTTACTCGGCATCTGCGATCAGTTCAGTGCTTGTCGTTCCTGGTTTGACGTCATAAACACACCCAGCGTTCGCCCAGACACTCCCCCGTTTCTCCGGCCACTCCTGCGTTTTTTCCGGAAACGGTAGCGTTTTTATCCACACGCCCCGAAAACGCCGTGTTTCCGCCCAGTAACACCCATTTCCTGTCAATCACACTACGATCGCCGGAGCGATGAAAAAGCCGTGAGTAAAAATACTATCTCCATTGTAAAATTACTTGGCGCAGTCGCAGTGCGAATATTGCGCATGCGTACTAAGCGGAATTTCACTGCGATGCGATGAAAAATACCGAGCGAACGACTCGGAATGAGGGCCGAAATGTATCCCTTTTGACTAAGTAGCAACTATACTCCTGCTAACAAACGAACAGTCTCTATGGAGATATCGTGCTGAGCTTGTGTTAAAACACAGTGCTTGCGCTCCGGCTGTCACTCTCTCACTGTGACAGCGTACCGGAGCCGTAAATGCTTACCGCTTCCACGAATGTCCCAGCGGCAGTAACCATAGACCGGGCGCCGCTCGTTCTAGCGGCTTGATCCCCCATTATCCTACCAAAACCATGTGGCAGTATCGCTCATTCCCTGCAGCCTCCAAACAGACCCTGGTGGCGCTAATGATGGCTGGGCGCCGTTAATTCCAGGTGAATCGACTAGCAGCAACGGTAAAGCAAACGGGACCAATGCAAGTGGCTCAAGTCAAATGGGTCGATTCCGGCAGAGATTGAAGATGCAATAAACAAAGTCGTGGGACTGAAAGAGTGCTTGGATCCTTAGAGGCCTGACACCTTTCTCGACCGACAAACACTGGTCGTTTCCTCAGAGGGTTGAAAATGTTATAATATAATTTTTAGTGTGGATTCTTATTTGATACATATTGTATATATATATATATATTTAGTTATTATCAAAAAATATTTTAAACCTGGTGTGATTTAGCATATTTTATGAATAAATCTGTTGTAATTACAAGTTTTGCAGAAGAAGCTGGAGACGTTGAAGGAGGAGCTAAAAAAGAGAGATTCCGCTAGGCATGTGATACTTGTGGATGGAGCCCTTAATTCGCTTAACCAGGATTCACGGGTGGTCAATCTTTTGAAATCAGAGCGCTACATTTTAGCCACCTTGCTCGATCCTAGATTTAAAACCTACGTTGTATCTCTCTTTCCGGCAGACACAAGTTTGCAGAGGTTCAAAGACCTGCTGGTGAGAAAATTGTCAAGTCAAGCGGAACGTGACCCGTCAACAGCTCCTCCTTCACATTCTCCCGCAACTGGGGGTGCGAGGAAAAGGCTAAGAATTCCGAGCCCACCCGCTGGCGGTGATACAGGGCAGTCTGGAGCGAGTGCTGACATCTGGTCTGGACTGAAGGACCTGCCAACGATTACTGACATGTCGTCTACTGTCACTGCATATGATTCTGTCACCATTGAAAGAATGGTGGAGGCTTATATGAGTGACCGCATCCAAGTAGGCACGTCAGACAGTCCGTATGTATACTGGCAGGAAAAAGAGGCAATTTGGAGGCCCTTTCCCAAACTGGCTTTATTTTACCTAAGTTGCCCCCCCCCCCTCCAGTGTGTACTCCGAAAGAGTGTTTAGTGCAGCCGCTCACCTTGTCAGCAATCGGCGTACGAGGTTACTTCCAGAAAATGTGGAGAAGATGATGTTCATCAAAATGAATTATAATCAATTCCTCCGTGGAGACATTCACCAGCAATTGCCTCCTGAAAGTACACAGGGACCTGAGATGATGGATTCTAGTGGGGATGAATTAATAATCTGTGAGGAGGGGGATGTACACAGTGAAAGGGGTGAGGAATCGGAGGAAGAGGAGGAGGTGGACATCTTGCCTCTGTAGAGCCAGTTTGTGCAAGGAGAGATTGATTGCTTCTTTTTTGGTGGGGGCCTGAACAAACCAGTCATTTCAGTCACAGTCGTGTGGCAGACCCTGTCGCTGAAATGATGGGTTTGTTTAAGTGTGCATGTCCTGTTTATACAACATAAGGGTGGGTGGGAGGGCCCAAGGACAATTCCATCTTGCACCTCTTTTTTCTTTCATTTTTCTTTGCATCATGTGCTGTTTGGGGACTATTTTTGGAAGTGCCATCCTGTCTGACACTGCAGTGCCACTCCTAGATGGGTCAGGTGTTTGTGTCGGCCACTTGGGTCGCTTAGCTTAGTCACACAGCTTCCTCATTGCGCCTCTTTTTTTCTTTGCATCATGTGCTGTTTGGGGACTATTTTTTTGAAGTGCCATCCTGTCTGACACTGCAGTGCCACTCCTAGATGGGCCAGGTGTTTGTGACGGCCACTTGGGTCGCTTAGCTTAGTCACACAGCTACCTCATTGCGGCTCTTTTTTTCTTTAAATCATGTGCTGTTTGGGGACTATTTTTTAAATCTGCCATACTGTCTGACACTGCAGTGCCACTCCAAGATGGGCCAGGTGTTTGTGTCGGCCACTTGGGTCGCTTAGCTTAGCCATCCAGCGACCTTGGGGCACCTCTTTTTTTCTTTGCATCATGTGCTGTTTGGGGACTATTTTTTAAATCTGCCATCCTGTCTAACACTGCAGTGTCACTCCTAGATGGGCCAGGTGTTTGTGTCGGCCACTTGTGTCGCTTAGCTTAGCCATCCAGCGACCTTGGTGCACCTCTTTTTTCCTTTGCATCATGTGCTGTTTGGGGACTATTTTTTAAATCTGCCATCCTGTCTGACACTGCAGTGCCACTCCTAGATGGGCCAGGTGTTTGTGTCGACCACTTGTGTCGCTTAGCTTAGCCATCCAGCGACCTTGGTGCACCTCTTTTTTTCTTTGCATCATGTGCTGTTTGGGGACTATTTTTTAAATCTGCCATCCTGTCTGACACTGCAGTGCCACTCCTAGATGGGCCAGGTGTTTGTGTCAGCCACTTGGGTCGCTTAGCTTAGTCACACAGCTACCTCATTGCGCCTCTTTTTTTCTTTGCATCATGTGCAGTTTGAGGACAATTTTTTTGAAATGCCATCCTGCCTGACACTGCAGTGCCACTCCTAGATGAGCCAGGTGTTTGTTTCGGCCACTTGGGTCGCTTAGGTCACACAGCTTGGGTCACACAGCTGCCTCACTTGGGTCACACAGCTGCCTCATTGCGCCTCTTTTTTTCTTTGCATCATGTGCTGTTTGGGGACTATTTTTTTGAAGTGCCATCCTGTCTGACACTGCAGTGCCACTCCTAGATGGGCCAAGTGTTTGTGTCGGCCACTTGGGTCGCTGAGCTTAGTCATCCAGCGACCTCGGTGCAAATTTTAGGACTAAAAATAATATTGTGAGGTGTGAGGTGTTCAGAATAGACTGGAAATGAGTGGAAATTATGGTTATTGAGGTTTAATAATACTATGGGATCAAAATGGCCCCCAAATTCTATGATTTAAGTTGTTTTTGAGGGTTTTTTGTAAAAAAACACCCGAATCCAAAACACACCCGAATCCGTCAAAAAAATTTCAGGGAGGTTTTGCCAAAACGTGTTAGAATCCAAAACACGGCCGCGGAACCGAATCCAAAACCAAAACACAAAACCAAAAAAATTTCCGGTGCACATCACTAATCTCCAGGCATAATACATATGCCTATTAGAACTGTGGAGCTAGGCCTCATGAGCCCTGTGTGTGCATATTGAACTAGTAAACACTGTTAGAGACCGTGTACACAGCGGATAATGTATACCTTTCAACTGTCCCGTATTCAGCGGAACAGTCCCCTTTTTCTGCGACTGTCCCATCCACGGTCTGCAATGTCCCATGGGGGGAGAGGAGTCAGAGGGAGCACTGTCACTGCTGCTCTGCATAGTATGTGCATGGCATCTGTACACAGTGCAGGATGAGCTGCTGGGCACGCCCCCCCCACCCCCCCACAGGGGATCAAACAATGATGCCATGGGGCTCCTCCTCAGGGTTCCAAATCTAAATGCATCAAAGTTAAGAGCTAAGGATGATGGCAAATAGTGAGTCAAATTTGGTTAGCAGCATATGGCTCAAACTACAGACTTTATTGATATGGAAGCAGTACGGGTGTACAATACATACTTTTTCGCACATCGCTTTATGAATTTGTCACATGAGAGGTGTTTTATAAGATTTTAGGATCATGAAGCAGTGAAAACAGTAGAGAAACAGAGCTGTGGAGAAGTTGCCCAGTCAGCATCTCCCTTACATTTTATAGAATGTACTTGGTTAAAGCTTCATTCAAAGCTGATTGGTTGACATGGGTAACCTCTCCACCAATCCTTTTCTCCACTCTTTTCACTGCTTCATGAATAGACCCCCGGTATGGACTAGATGACTGTTCGTTCTGATTGTTACAGTATACACAGCTTGGTAAAAGTGTATATTCTCTTTTTAATTTACCTATATATACATATTGCTCTGTCAGAAAATCCATATGTAACAATCCAGCACTATCTCATTTTAGTTGTGTTGTTGATAATAAAAAAACAAATCTAATGCAAGTTATTGTTCACTTTGTAAAACTAATAATGTAAATCTCACATGTATTAATCCAAAAGCTATAGTTGGAAGCATTTTCTAGATCAAACATCGCTTTTGATCTTAAGGCCACTTCATTTTGTATTTGTTTTCTTGTGACTAATTGTCTTGTGTAACGCTAACAAACTTCAGGCTCAGATCATTTATATTATCCACTTAAAAGTTTGATGCCCTCCAGTGACAGGAATATTAATGCTCCCACACTGTCATATCTGCTTCAGCTCATGCATATGCAACTTCTCCACTTTCAAAGATTTCTGTCAGACTTTGCTGAACGGAGGTATCCTACAATTTTAGATAATAGCATGCCAAATCGATGTTATTATCAGACATGGATACGGATAACAGGAGAAAGCCATGTATACATTGCTCAGGCTCCTCCAATTGTTATTTACCCCACTGGACAAAACGAATCCTTACAGGATACAACATTTACAAAAAAAAAGATTATGGTCATCCTGTGGATTATCACTTAATTAGGAATGGATGATTGGTGCTCATTCTGCTGTAGCAAACATCTTGCTGCTAATGAAGTTTAAACAGACTTACTTTATTTAATTACAGCTAATCACCAGGGTAAAATCTGGAATTGTCTTTGATCCACATGTACAGTGGTAATCCTTGTGGCAGATAGCAATTCTTATTCCCTCAATCTCTTTTCGGTTTCTCCAGGAGGTCCGATCTTAAGTAAGGGTTAATTGAAGTAGTCTGACTACTGTGACTGATGTGAATTGCTCAGAGAAGCCACCCTGACATTCCAGGTTTATCCCTCTCAGCTCTTCCAGTTTACACCCACACACTTTACCACTTATTTTCTCCCTATTGTTAACCTTCTTCACCCTTTCTATGACAGATACATTGCTGCACATCATTATGGATCATAGGAGGCCAGGGTCCTGCTGGTTCTTCATGGTAAAGGACAGGAATTGATGCAGTATGCACACAGGTTAGAAAAGTGTATCAATAACTTGTGCTACTGCACAGGAAGTAGCAGACTGACTGCACCATTTGTGATCTGTGAGAGTTTTATTGATTACATGAGCGAAAACAGTGTCATTTACTACAGACTTTTATTCTTTTATCTTTTTGCTCATTTTATAAAAAAAAATCTTTGGGGCTAATTCAGATGTGGTTGGAGTTGCTATCACGGCTGCTTCCGTTATGTAGTGTCTAATAATATATATATATATATATATATATATATATATATATATGTATGTATGTATGTATGTATGTATGTATGTAGAGCAATTTAAACATGCTTGGGATAGGCATATGAATATCCTTACAAAGAATGAAGGTTCAAACAGGGTTGAGATTGCCTAAAGGATAAAAAAAAAGGGTCAGACTAGATGGGCCAAGTGGTCCTTATCTGCCGTCAAATTCTATGTTTCTATGTGTGTATATATGTACACTGCTCAAAAAAATAAAGGGAACACATAAACAACACAATGTAACTCCAAGTCAGTCACACTTCAGTGAAATCAAACTGTCCACTTAGGAAGCAACACTGATTGATAATCAATTTCACATGCTGTTGTACAAATGGAATAGACAACAGGTTGAAAGTATTAGTGATGAGCGGGTTCGGTTCCTCGAAATCCGAACCCCCCCGAACTTCACCCATTTTACACGGGTCCGAGGCATACTCGGATACTCCAGTATTGCTCGGTTAACCCGAGCGTGCCCGAACGTCATCATCCCGCTGTCGGATTCTCGCGAGATTCGGATTCTATATAAGGAGCCGCGCGTCGCCGCCATTTTTCACTCGTGCATTGGAAATGATAGTGAGAGGACGTGGCTGGCGTCCTCTCACTTTGTTTCAGAACTTTCAGGGGGCAGCAAATATCTTTATTCTGGGGACCAGCAGTATTATAGGAGGAGTACAGTGCAGAGTTTTGCTGACCAGTGACCAGATGAGCGGGTTCGGTTCCTCGGAATCCGAACCCGCCCGAACTTAATGTTTTTTTACACGGGTCCGAGCGACTCGGATCTTCCCGCCTTGCTCGGTTAACCCGAGCGCGCCCGAACGTCATCATCACGCTGTCGGATTCTCGCGAGGCTCGGATTCTATCGCGAGACTCGGATTCTATATAAGGAGCCGCGCGTCGCCGCCATTTTTCACACGTGCATTGAGATTCATAGGGAGAGGACGTGTCTGGCGTCCTCTCCGTTTATAGAGATTCGAGAAGAGAGTGAGACAGAGAGAGACACAGTAGTAATTTGGGGAGCATTAGGAGGAGTACTACTACTACTAGTACTTGCTGAAGTGATAGAGAGAGATAGTGTGACTGTATTATCTGACTTGTGGGGGAGACACTGACAGTGGGGAGCAGTTAGAGTCTGAGAGCAGGACTCAGGACTCAGGAGTACATATAACGTACAGTGCACACTTTTGCTGCCAGAGTGCCAGCCACACTGCCATTGTTTGTGACCACACTGACCACCAGTATAATATATATTGTGATTGTCTGCTTAGGACTCAGGAGTACTACTTGCAAGTTGCTGATAGTGTGACCAGTGACCTGACCACCAGTTTAATAAATCACCACCAGTTTATGAGTTTAATATATATTATATATATATATATATATATATATATATATATAATTGTATATAATATATATATAATATTGTATACCACCTAGCACCTACCCGTGTTTTTTTTTTTTTTTCTTTCTTCTTTATACATACTACTATAGTAGCTTACTGTAGCAGTCTGCGGTGCTGCTGAGCTGACAGTGTCCAGCAGGTCCGTCATCAGTCATTACATAATAAATATATAATATATACCTGTCCGGCTGCAGTACTAGTGATATTATATATACATATATATTGATTTCATCTCATTATCATCCAGTCTATATTAGCAGCAGACACAGTACGTTAGTCCACGGCTGTAGCTACCTCTGTGTCGGCACTCGGCAGTCCATCCATAATTGTATACCACCTACCCGTGGTTGTTGTTTTTTTCTTTCTTCTTTATACATACTACTATAGTAGCTTACTGTAGCAGTCTGTGGTGCTGCTGAGCTGACAGTGTCCAGCAGGTCCGTCATCAGTCATTACATAATAAATATATAATATATACCTGTCCGGCTGCAGTACTAGTGATATTATATATACATATATATTGATTTCATCTCATTATCATCCAGTCTATATTATCAGCAGACACAGTACGTTAGTCCACGGCTGTAGCTACCTCTGTGTCGGCACTCGGCAGTCCATCCATAATTGTATACCACCTACCCGTGGTTGTTGTTTTTTTCTTTCTTCTTTATACATACTACTATAGTAGCTTACTGTAGCAGTCTGCGGTGCTGCTGAGCTGACAGTGTCCAGCAGGTCCGTCATCAGTCATTACATAATAAATATATAATATATACCTGTCCGGCTGCAGTACTAGTGATATTATATATACATATATATTGATTTCATCTCATTATCATCCTGTCTATATTAGCAGCAGACACAGTACGTTAGTCCACGGCTGTAGCTACCTCTGTGTCGGCACTCGGCAGTCCATCCATAATTGTATACCACCTACCCGTGGTTGTTGTTTTTTTCTTTCTTCTTTATACATACTACTATAGTAGCTTACTGTAGCAGTCTGCGGTGCTGCTGAGCTGACAGTGTCCAGCAGGTCCGTCATCAGTCATTACATAATAAATATATAATATATACCTGTCCGGCTGCAGTACTAGTGATATTATATATACATATATATTGATTTCATCTCATTATCATCCAGTCTATATTATCAGCAGACACAGTACGTTAGTCCACGGCTGTAGCTACCTCTGTGTCGGCACTCGGCAGTCCATCCATAATTGTATACCACCTACCCGTGGTTGTTGTTTTTTTCTTTCTTCTTTATACATACTACTATAGTAGCTTACTGTAGCAGTCTGCGGTGCTGCTGAGCTGACAGTGTCCAGCAGGTCCGTCATCAGTCATTACATAATAAATATATAATATATACCTGTCCGGCTGCAGTACTAGTGATATTATATATACATATATATTGATTTCATCTCATTATCATCCAGTCTATATTAGCAGCAGACACAGTACGTTAGTCCACGGCTGTAGCTACCTCTGTGTCGGCACTCGGCAGTCCATCCATAATTGTATACCACCTACCCGTGGTTGTTGTTTTTTTCTTTCTTCTTTATACATACTACTATAGTAGCTTACTGTAGCAGTCTGCGGTGCTGCTGAGCTGACAGTGTCCAGCAGGTCCGTCATCAGTCATTACATAATAAATATATAATATATACCTGTCCGGCTGCAGTACTAGTGATATTATATATACATATATATTGATTTCATCTCATTATCATCCAGTCTATATTAGCAGCAGACACAGTACGGTAGTCCACAGCTGTAGCTACCTCTGTGTTGGCACTCGGCAGTCCATCCATAAGTATACTAGTATCCATCCATCTCCATTGTTTACCTGAGGTGCCTTTTAGTTGTCCCTATTAAAATATGGAGAACAAAAATGTTGAGGTTCCAAAATTAGGGAAAGATCAAGATCCACTTCCACCTCGTGCTGAAGCTGCTGCCACTAGTCATGGCCGAGACGATGAAATGGCAGCAACGTCGTCTGCCAAGGCCGATGCCCAATGTCATAGTACAGAGCATGTAAAATCCAAAACACCAAATATCAGTAAAAAAAGGACTCCAAAACCTAAAATAAAATTGTCGGAGGAGAAGCGTAAACTTGCCAATATACCATTTACCACACGGAGTGGCAAGGAACGGCTGAGGCCCTGGCCTATGTTCATGGCTAGTGGTTCAGCTTCACATGAGGATGGAAGCACTCAGCCTCTCGCTAGAAAAATGAAAAGACTCAAGCTGGCAAAAGCACCGCAAAGAACTGTGCGTTCTTCGAAATCCCAAATCCACAAGGAGAGTCCAATTGTGTCGGTTGCGATGCCTGACCTTCCCAACACTGGACGTGAAGAGCATGCGCCTTCCACCATTTGCACGCCCCCTGCAAGTGCTGGAAGGAGCACCCGCAGTCCAGTTCCTGATAGTCAGATTGAAGATGTCAGTGTTGAAGTACACCAGGATGAGGAGGATATGGGTGTTGCTGGCGCTGGGGAGGAAATTGACCAGGAGGATTCTGATGGTGAGGTGGTTTGTTTAAGTCAGGCACCCGGGGAGACACCTGTTGTCCTTGGGAGGAATATGGCCATTGACATGCCTGGTGAAAATACCAAAAAAATCACCTCTTCGGTGTGGAAGTATTTCAACAGAAATGCGGACAACAGGTGTCAAGCCGTGTGTTGCCTTTGTCAAGCTGTAATAAGTAGGGGTAAGGACGTTAACCACCTCGGAACATCCTCCCTTATACGTCACCTGCAGCGCATTCATAATAAGTCAGTGACAAGTTCAAAAACTTTGGGTGACAGCGGAAGCAGTCCACTGACCAGTAAATCCCTTCCTCTTGTAACCAAGCTCACGCAAACCACCCCACCAACTCCCTCAGTGTCAATTTCCTCCTTACCCAGGAATGCCAATAGTCCTGCAGGCCATGTCACTGGCAATTCTGACGAGTCCTCTCCTGCCTGGGATTCCTCCGATGCATCCTTGAGTGTAATGCCTACTGCTGCTGGCGCTGCTGTTGTTGCTGCTGGGAGTCGATCGTCATCCCAGAGGGGAAGTCGGAAGACCACTTGTACTACTTCCAGTAAGCAATTGACTGTCCAACAGTCCTTTGCGAGGAAGATGAAATATCACAGCAGTCATCCTGCTGCAAAGCGGATAACTGAGTCCTTGACAACTATGTTGGTGTTAGACGTGCGTCCGGTATCCGCCGTTAGTTCACAGGGAACTAAACAATTTATTGAGGCAGTGTGCCCCCGTTACCAAATACCATCTAGGTTCCACTTCTCTAGGCAGGCGATACCGAGAATGTACACGGACGTCAGAAAAAGACTCACCAGTGTCCTAAAAAATGCAGTTGTACCCAATGTCCACTTAACCACGGACATGTGGACAAGTGGAGCAGGGCAGGGTCAGGACTATATGACTGTGACAGCCCACTGGGTAGATGTATGGACTCCCGCCGCAAGAACAGCAGCGGCGGCACCAGTAGCAGCATCTCGCAAACGCCAACTCTTTCCTAGGCAGGCTACGCTTTGTATCACCGCTTTCCAGAATACGCACACAGCTGAAAACCTCTTACGGCAACTGAGGAAGATCATCGCGGAATGGCTTACCCCAATTGGACTTTCCTGTGGATTTGTGGCATCGGACAACGCCAGCAATATTGTGTGTGCATTAAATATGGGCAAATTCCAGCACGTCCCATGTTTTGCACATACCTTGAATTTGGTGGTGCAGAATTTTTTAAAAAACGACAGGGGTGTGCAAGAGATGCTGTCGGTGGCCAGAAGAATTGCGGGACACTTTCGGCGTACAGGCACCACGTACAGAAGACTGGAGCACCACCAAAAACAACTGAACCTGCCCTGCCATCATCTGAAGCAAGAAGTGGTAACGAGGTGGAATTCAACCCTCTATATGCTTCAGAGGTTGGAGGAGCAGCAAAAGGCCGTTCAAGCCTATACAATTCAGCACAATATAGGAGGTGGAATGCACCTGTCTCAAGCGCAGTGGAGAATGATTTCAACGTTGTGCAAGGTTCTGATGCCCTTTGAACTTGCCACACGTGAAGTCAGTTCAGACACTGCCAGCCTGAGTCAGGTCATTCCCCTCATCAGGCTTTTGCAGAAGAAGCTGGAGACATTGAAGGAGGAGCTAACACAGAGCGATTCCGCTAGGCATGTGGGACTTGTGGATGGAGCCCTTAATTCGCTTAACAAGGATTCACGGGTGGTCAATCTGTTGAAATCAGAGCACTACATTTTGGCCACCATGCTCGATCCTAGATTTAAAGCCTACCTTGGATCACAGACACAAGTCTGCTGGGGTTCAAAGACCTGCTGGTGAGAAAATTGTCAAGTCAAGCGGAACGCGACCTGTCAACATCTCCTCCTTCACATTCTCCCGCAACTGGGGGTGCGAGGAAAAGGCTCAGAATTCCGAGCCCACCCGCTGGCGGTGATGCAGGGCAGTCTGGAGCGACTGCTGATGCTGACATCTGGTCCGGACTGAAGGACCTGACAATGATTACGGACATGTCGTCTACTGTCACTGCATATGATTCTCTCACCATTGAAAGAATGGTGGAGGATTATATGAGTGACCGCATCCAAGTAGGCACGTCACACAGTCCGTACTTATACTGGCAGGAAAAAGAGGCAATTTGGAGGCCCTAGCACAAACTGGCTTTATTCTACCTAAGTTGCCCTCCCACAAGTGTGTACTCCGAAAGAGTGTTTAGTGCCGCCGCTCACCTTGTCAGCAATCGGCGTACGAGGTTACATCCAGAAAATGTGGAGAAGATGATGTTCATTAAAATGAATTATAATCAATTCCTCCGTGGAGACATTGACCAGCAGCAATTGCCTCCACAAAGTACACAGAGAGCTGAGATGGTGGATTCCAGTGGGGACGAATTGATAATCTGTGAGGAGAGGGATGTACACGGTGATATATCGGAGGATGATGATGAGGTGGACATCTTGCCTCTGTAGAGCCAGTTTGTGCAAGGAGAGATTAATTGCTTCTTTTTAGGTGGGGGTCCAAACCAACCCGTCATTTCAGTCACAGTCGTGTGGCAGACCCTGTCACTGAAATGATGGGTTGGCTAAAGTGTGCATGTCCTGTTTATACAACATAAGGGTGGGTGGGAGGGCCCAAGGACAATTCCATCTTGCACCTCTTTTTTCTTTCATTTTTATTTGCGTCATGTGCTGTTTGGGGAGTTTTTTTTGGAAGGGCCATCCTGCGTGACACTGCAGTGCCACTCCTAGATGGGCCCGGTGTTTGTGTCGGCCACTAGGGTCGCTAAGCTTAGTCACACAGCTACCTCATTGCGCCTCTTTTTTTCTTTGCGTCATGTGCTGTTTGGGGAGGGTTTTTTGGAAGGGACATCCTGCGTGAGACACTGCAGTGCCACTCCTAGATGGGCCCGGTGTTTGTGTCGGCCACTAGGGTCGCTAAGCTTAGTCACACAGCTACCTCATTGCGCCTCTTTTTTTCTTTGCGTCATGTGCTGTTTGGGGAGGGTTTTTTGGAAGGGACATCCTGCGTGACACTGCAGTGCCACTCCTAGATGGGCCCGGTGTTTGTGTCGGCCACTAGGGTCGCTTATCTTACTCACACAGCTACCTCATTGCGCCTCTTTTTTTCTTTGCGTCATGTGCTGTTTGGGGAGGGTTTTTTGGAAGGGACATCCTGCGTGACACTGCAGTGCCACTCCTAGATGGGCCAGGTGTTTGTGTCGGCCACTAGGGTCGCTTAGCTTACTCACACAGCTACCTCATTGCGCCTCTTTTTTTCTTCTTTGCGTCATGTGCTGTTTGGGGAGGGTTTTTTGGAAGGGCCATCCTGCGTGACACTGCAGTGCCACTCCTAGATGGGCCCGGTGTTTGTGTCGGCCACTAGGGTCGCTTATCTTACTCACACAGCTACCTCATTGCGCCTCTTTTTTTCTTTGCATCATGTGCTGTTTGGGGACTATTTTTTAAATCTGCCATCCTGTCTGACACTGCAGTGCCACTCCTAGATGGGCCAGGTGTTTGTGTCGGCCACTTGGGTCGCTTAGCTTAGTCATCCAGCGACCTTGGTGCAAATTTTAGGACTAAAAATAATATTGTGAGGTGTTCAGAATAGACTGAAAATGAGTGGAAATTATGGTTATTAAGGTTAATAATACTATGGGATCAGAATGACCCCCAAATTCTATGATTTAAGCTGTTTTTGAAGGTTTTTTGTAAAAAAACACCCGAATCCAAAACACATCCGAATCCGACAAAAAACTTTCAGGGAGGTTTTGCCAAAACGCGTCCGAATCCAAAACAATAAAACAAAACCCAAAAAATGTGGTGCACATCACTAGAAATTATAGGCAATTAGCAAGACACCCCCAATAAAGGAGTTGTTCTGCAGGTAGTGACCACAGACCACTTCTCAGCTCCTATGCTTTCTGGCTGATGTTCACTGTTGATGATGATGATGGTCACTGTTGAAAGCTGGCAGTGCATTCACTCTAGTGGTAGCATGAGACGGAGTCTACAACCCACACAAGTGGCTCAGGTTGTGCAGCTTATCCAGGATGGCACATCAATGTGAGCTGTGGCAAGAAGGTTTGCTGTGTCTGTCAGTGTAGTGTCCAGAGCATGGAGGCGCTACCAGGAGACAGGCCAGTACATCAGGAGACATGGAGGAGGCCGTAGGAGGTCTACAACCCACCAGCAGGACCGCTACCTCTGCCTTTGTGCAAGGAGTAACAGGAGGAGTACTGCTAGAGCCCTGCAAAATGACCTCCAGCAAGCCACAAATGTGCATGTGTCTACTCAAATGATCAGAAACAGACTCCATGAGGGTGGTATGAGGGCCCGACGTCTACAGGTTGGGGTTGTGCTTACAGCCCAACACCGTGCTAGACGTTTGGCATTTGCCAGAGAACACCAAGATTGGCAAATTCGCCACTGGCGCCCTGTGCTCTTCACAGATGAAAGCAGGTTCTCACTGAGCACATGTGACAGACGTGACAGAGTCTGGAGACGCCAAGGAGAATGTTCTGCTGCCTGCAACATCCTCCAGTATGACCGGTTTGGCAGTGGGTCAGTAATGGTGTGGGGTGGCATTTCTTTGGGGTGCCGCACAGCCCTCCATGTGCTCACCAGAGGTAACCTGACTGCCATTAGGTACCGAGTTGAGATCCTCAGACCCCTTGTGAGACCATATGCGGGTGCGGTTGGCCCTGGGTTCCTCCTAATGCAAGACAATGCTAGACCTCATGTGGCTGGAGTGTGTCAGCAGTTCCTGCAAGACGAAGGCATTGATGCT